>NC_042624.1:61957755-62601896 GCF_901001135.1 Rhinatrema bivittatum
CTTGTAGGTGGGATCATCAGAATCTCCTGTATTGTTGGTGTCACCTAAGGTAGACAGGCAGCCTGGAACCTGATCAGAAGTGCAGGAAAGCCTGAGAATTTTTTGTTTTGTTCCTGATTACTTGTCAAACAACCAAAAAATGGGACTTTAATATACACACAATCAAAAGAAATAAGGTTTTCAATCCACCAACAGATAACACAAGTGTTTAAAAACCTAAGGTGTCAGCAAGCCAGTGGGTGTGTCCTGCAATGCATGGGCCACCAGGATATTTATCAATGCAATTCTAAATCTTTTGAGAATTTTGTAAGCAAATAAAATAAAAACAGTCCAAGCAGAGTATTTAAATAGCCCAACAGCAGCCTGGTTTCATGGGAAAATGCTTCTTCAGGGACTGTTAGATTTAAAAATCCAATGACTGCTGACTTATAGAAAATGTCTGACTGGCTTATTGACACCTTAGGTTTTTAAACACGTGTTGATGGATTGCAAAACCTTATTTCTTTTGGTTGCGGTAGTATCTAGTTCCCATTTTTTGTTTGCTATTGCTTTTTGGGACTTTAGTGTCTCTCTTATTCTGTCTGTCAAACCAAGACACTGTAATTTTTGAACCAATTGTATACAATTGTGGGTGTAAAAGGTTAGACACCCTGGTCAAATTGAATTTCAATGAATCTCTAAGTGAATAGAAGTTGTTGCAACCTGTATTTTTTTAATTTATTAAAATTTGTCTGCTTTATTCAAACAAATGTTCAAAACAGATTACAATGAGTAAAAACATTCATAAAAACTTTAAAACAAAATATATCAAAGACACAATGGAAAACATCTGGAAGCATAACTAAAATCCTGCGAGCAAGAGCTGTGAGGCAGCTTGTGAGCAAAGGGTTGAAGCTTGCAAATCATTAAATGCCAGTTTAAACCGAAAAGCCTTCAGTTTTTTGTTTGTTTTTTTTAAAAAGAGCTCTGACACTGTATTTCTTATTTGGTCTAGTAAAGTGTTCCAGAGTAAAGGTCCAGCAATGGAAACAGCTCTTCCTCTTGTAATTTCATGGAGTGTAATTTTTGTAGATGGAATTTTGAGCATGCATTTGATGTTTAGTGGAATCCATTCGTCCTTCCACTTGCACAATATTTCCTGTGCCACTAGCTGCCACACATCCCCAAAGCATAATAGATCCACCCCTATGCTTAATGGTCGAAAAGGTGGTCTTTTCTTCAAATGTTTCACCATTTTTTTTTTCCCAGATGTGGTTGTGCCGAGCAGTTCATTTTTAGTTTCATTAGTCCAAATCACTTTGTTCCAAAAAGGATTCAGGCTTATCAAGGGTTTGATTTGCATACTTTAGATAATGACTTTTGTAATGAGGTTGTAGAAAAGGTTTTCTTCTGACAACTCTTCCAGGCAGATCATTGTTGTATAGCTATTGCTGTACTGTGGAATGGCAGACGACTACTCCAGTGGCAGCTAAACCTTTCAGCAGATGAGTGAATTGTCTTCATTTTCAAATGCTCAGGCCAGGTCGTTGCTTAGAGGAGCCGACAGTTGGTGAAAGTAGATGGAACAATTAGAGTATTTGTGAAACTTTGGAATTGGTTGACTAATTGAAGGTCTAATGAGTCAATGTTTTGGAGTTTAAAAAAGTAGTAATGAATCAACTGGAAGGGTGTCCAAACTTTTGCACATGCCATATTTACTTTTATATTATTTTCAATCTGTTAAAATCAGCAAATAGTAATTTTGCGTTAAACATTGCAGAAAGATGTATTTAACTTGGTACCATGTAGAGGCTGTGTCAGTTTCTGTTCACATAGAGATTCATTGAAACATACAGTTTGACCAGGAATGCCTGAACTTTTGCACGGAACTATACATATATGTACATCCCAGCATGTATATATCAGCTTTGTTAATCCATGTGTTGTAGACAATACAGTTCTCTCTTGCTGCCTGCTGATCACTCTGTTTCCTGAGTGAGTCCAGACTGAGGCCAGATGAGGCAGAAAGCTTTATAGATAATCAGCAGGGGGCCAGTTCTGGTCTCTGTGTCTGCATTTGGAGACTAATTATGGCTATATCTCCTGGCACAGCAGGTGAAAAACAGGGGATGTTCACTGTAAAAAAAAAAAAAAATCCACCCCTATCAGTTTTATTTAAGAAAAAGAATGGGAGCTGGATTGGAAGAGCGAGATACTTTACAATGTGTGTGTAATTATTTTGGCCAGGGCATAACATTCTTTAAAAAAATGATACACAAAGGTATGCAATGAAATTATACGTTAATCACTGGAAGCTCCTTTTAGGAAACAGAAGTAAGCACTGTGGGCCAGATTTGAAAAGGTTACGCGTGCTGGGCCTAAAGCCCCGGGAAGCGTGTAAGTCCCAGGGCTTTACTAAAGGGGCGGAGTCAGGGGCTCCAGGCAGAGCGGCCATTTGCTGCTGTGCCAGGGATCGTGTGCCAGCAGTTGGCCGGCGCACTCAGCTTACTTCAGCCCCAGGGCTGAAGTAAGTTTTGAAACAAAAAAGGTAGGGGGGGGAGGTAGGGCAAGGGAAGGTGGGGTGGGGGGGGAAGGGAAGCTCCCTTCAAGGTCGCTCTGATTTCGGAGCGGCCTTGGAGGGTACGGGGAAGGCGGCTTGGTGCGGGCTCGGCGCGCGCAAGGGGTGCACAATTGTGCACCCCCTTGCGCGCGCCGACCCCGGATTTTATAACCTGCCTGCGCGCGCATGTTATAAAATTGGGCGTACAAGTGTGCGCGCGCACATGTACGCCTGCGCGCAACCTTTTAAAATCTACCCCTCTGTGTACTGGACATGGTATGTACAGGACTGTCCCTTGTAGTGGGGAAAGGAGGCACAATATGTGACCTTGACTTGGTGAAGCACAAAGTGTATTGTGCATGTGTGTCTGTTGAAGATTACACACATCCCAGGTACGTGTAATTTTAATGCCAGTGCGCGCGCACACATGCAGTAGTTAGGAAAAAAAGTTTTGCAACATTCTTTCCTTTATCTCCCTTCTGAGTGAAGCATGGTGATGATAACATCACGTGCATTGATGTCATCACACAATGACTGATGGTACTGCTTAGCATTAGCTCTCAAATACAGGAAAAATCTATATTTAGATGCAGTTCAGAATTTGGTTTTATATGGTATGTCTCCTTCCCTTCTAAGATTCTCATCATGAAAACACAATTTGTTTTGTTTGTCTGCTACTGAAGTTTAAACTGATGCCCTTCAATTGTGATATCACATGTAGGACCAAATTTTCCAATGAGAAATCTTAGGAGGCTGAAGTTGACTTGTATCCCAAAATAGATTTGCAGTGTTCTAAACCTGTTAATTGTTTTGTCAAACCATGTCATTTTCACTCTGTTTAAAATGTCATTTTGAAACAGTGAAGGTAACATGCTATCACTATTGGGGTAAAAATAATGCAAGAACTCATAAGCTGTGCAAATAGTATGAGAGAGAGAGGTGGAGAGAAGAGAAAAAGCGGTGCACTGAGGAAATAACGCTAGGCAAGTATGAATATAGTTTGGGCAGGTGCGGGAAAGGAAAGCGATCCTGCAGAGCAATAGGTGCATGGTGCGGGGGGAGTGATGCGGGGAAGGTCTGGCCAGCTGACTAGTGTATGGGATTTGGCACCCTGATACAGCAGTTGAAGCTAGGTTTATGTGCCAAACAAAGAAGCAGTGGAAACAATATTTCCATTAAAGGCTTTTTTAAAGATCCTGAGAGGAAAAAAGGGTTTTGAGTGTGGACTAACACAATCTAGTTACTCAGTTACTCAAATTTCCCTCCTCCGGTTTAAGTAGAAGAAAGGAACTTTGCCAGGATCATGGATCAGACAGGTTCTGGCAGCCATTGTGTTTCCCCTCTGTATGCAGAAAAAAATCTAAATGCAAGCATGTGTTGCTTTGGAAAGGGAAAAGCAGTGCACAAAGTAGGCATGAAATACTAAGATTATAGGATTACACCAAGGTACATAATTGTACTAGGTTTTACAGTAAATGATCTACCTTGTCACCAGGACATGTTTTAAAAAAAAAAAAAAAAAGTTGGAATTCTTAGGTCAGAGAGATCCATTACATTTGCTTCCATTTTACTCCATTCAGAGGGTTAACATTTAATAAAACATTTAAATTAAAATAATTTGGTAAATGGTTAGTTGGGCGTAGGAATGTGCTTATCTGATAGGGGGTTGGAGCCATTTGTTACATTGAACACATTGGCCACATTTCCATTCCCTGCATTAAAACTGTATATGTCTGAAGACCATCCATGTGTTGTATGTGTATAACCAGTGTGTTAAATGTATGTAACTCTCACATGCATATGCAGTTGTGTATGTGCATGCACTGCCCTGTTTGTAGGTAGATTGGTCCCATTGTACATATTTTAAGGCAGCTGACTTTTTACATGTTTAGATCAGTCAGATGTGAAAATGGTGTTTTACTACTTTGCTTAGGAGTTAATTTAAATTAATTCCATAACTGAGTAAGTCAAGAGGAGAAACTGAAGAAAACTGGGATTTCCTATATCTATAGTATGATCCCACAGTGCAGACTACCTGTCATATTTTCAGTGACATTCTCTGAATATGACCTGCTTATATCTTCTTTTCCAGGGGCCAATGTCCTAAACTGTGCTGATATTTACAAAAGCATTAATGCAAATTATTTAGCTATTGCAAACTTTCATGCAAAATAGGTAATGAGCTGCACAATTATGCAAATCAGCTCATTACATATAAATGCAATGAGGTGATTTGTGTAAAATACATGTTAAAGCATGCAGAAGTTAACACAGACCACTTACTACAAGAAACCTTACACCTCAGTAATGTTTAGCTTTTTTGTGTTAATATCAGCATTAACATGAAATACAAGTTCATTTGCATGTCATTAATATGGACAGTTTAGTACATTAGCCTCCAAAAGTGACATTCTCATATGTGGTAAGTATAGTCCTCCACTTAGTTGACCATGATATATAACAGGAGTGTCCAACTCTAGTCATCAAGGAACGCATACCAGTCTGCTTTTTAGGATAACTGTGAGTATACATGACATATTTTGCAGGCACATTGCCTCAGCTGAATGCAAATCTGTCTCATACATATTTGTTAGGTATATCCTGGAAACCAGACCTGTTTGAGACCCTTGAGGACAGGAGTTAGATACCCCTAATCTATAACCACCTGATCCCAAAACACAACTTTACTCACTGACTTTAACAGAAGAAACCTGAGTCTGCAAACATATCATTCTTACAAGCATGCGATCCTTATTTATCAAGGATATTTTCTGATTTTCTCTGGTGCTTCTGTTTCAGTCTATATAAAGAATTCCACACTTTTAGAGGTATCTGATTAAAATGAATGATGTTAAGAGTTTTATGGCCATATTTAGTTGGCAGGCTTATCAACTGTGTTCTGTGGGCTTTGTAAATATAAAAATGAGGGAGAAGCAAATGAGCTGCATGTCTACAAAAGCCTGTTCTCATAGCATACTTGAAACCTAAGCATGCTAATCAAATTTAGGAAAAATAGAATATTTTCTTGTATTCAGATAACTGCAAGTTTTGTAACTTCTGTTGTGTGCATCCATCTTCAGAGGTCAGCTAACATAACTGTTCTCTGATAACATTTACAGACACTTTGTCTAGTTTTCATTGACAATGCTAGAATTCCAGCACTGTAGTTGCATGGAGATGATTCCTTTATTAATTTAACCAATACATAAAGGTCCTTTCCTCAAACAACTTAATATTGACTGAGGAAGAGATGTTCTTCATGGACAAGCAGGACTAAATGCAGCCATACAAGTGGGCAACATCATCTGATGCCGGCCCTAACCTGCTCTCAGAACACTTTCTGAGCCTGTAGGTGTGTTCCAGCTCATTGGCCCCACCTGAGTCTCCTCAGGAATGTTTTCTTTGGCTTTTCTTAGTTTTGTTTTGGGGGGTTTTTCTCCCCTGCAGGTTTGCTTTTTCTAAAAAAAAAAAAAAATTCCATTCTCATGCTGGGGAAGCAGCCATTCAAACTTTGCAAAAAATATGGCCATAAGATGGCTACTGTGAATCTCCACAAGGTTAGTCTTAAATGCCTGGGATCTTGTCATGACACCTTGAATTGTGAGGCCTGTAGAAGGATCTCTCCTTGAGCCATCAGTCAGCAGCTCAAACTAATTTTGGCGGTATCTTCCCCTGAGGGTAAAAGACTTTTAGTTGGGTGGATCAGCGTTTCCTAAAAAGAAAAGGTCTGAGTTGTCAAAGTATCGAAGCAAAAACCTTTCTCTTCTTCCTGCTCTCATCAGCATAGAAAAAAAGTCCCCCTTGGCACAAAAGTCTCAGACACATGTTGGTGCAAAGTTCACTGGAGCATTCTGGCAGATCCAGCAATTGATGCCACCTGTCAATTAACCATGGCACCAAAAATCTTGGCACCATCAACTTCTGGTTCTTCTGCATCAGATATCTCATTGATGCTGACCATGTTGGCACAGAAGAATCTAGGAAAGTGCTCACTATCTTAGTGCCTGAATTGGACACTTCCTCATCAGCTTTTCCACCAAAGATAACAGTACATTCCTATAAAAATGTGACATGATTTGTAAAATAATATGACAGAAATGCCATTACCTCCTGAGTGCTCTGCTGTCCTAGAAAGAGTTTTACAACATATTTATTATCCATCACCAATTCTGCCTTTTCAGAAACCTGTGGAAGAGGAGGATAAATCTTCTCAAGATCTACTTCACCAATCCATATCTGGAATTCCCTTCCAGAATCTCCAGGAATACCTTGTGAGCCATATCCTAAAACAGAAGAAATACACTGCCAGAGGATCTCTCCTATGCAGCATTTATCCAGAAGAGAGACTGTATCCCATTTCCATTGCAAGAGGACTCAGAACCATCAGAGAACTTTCCTGGAGTCCTGAAATATATCAAAGCTCCTAAGCAGCCTAAGTGCTGTTCTAGTGCATAAGACCTGAAAGACCTCCAGTCTAAGATGTGAATTTTTCCCCATTCTATAATGCAGCATCCAGGAAAATTGATCTCAAATATAGATGTAAAGGACTGCATAGATCATGACAAGGTACAACTAATTTGTGATTTTGTAATAACTGAGTCATCACTACAAAAGGCAAGGAAATAAAAAGAAAATCTACTCCAATAATCCTCCAGGGAAGGAATGTAGAGTCCTAGACAATATGGACAAATGTGGTGGGGTTTGGGTTTTTTTCTTTTCAGGCAACCATGCTTCAAAGTAGGATTTCTACTCACCAATTTCAAATGAGATAATACTTGTATAAAATCTTACAAAAGATCAAAGATGATGCTGCCTTTCTCCTGAACTTCAAGGAAAGTTTCATTCCCGTATTCTAGATGCAGATGATTGCTCAAAACAGAAAATCCATCTATGATAATTTTGACACTTCTACAGCTTCAGCTGTTGCTATAGCTGCCAGAAGATTAGCATGGCTTAAGGCCTCTGACCTAAAATGTATATATCCATGAGAAATTAGCAGATACTCCATGTACAAGAGACTATCTCTTTGGAGATTAAGTGAAGAAGATGGTGAACATCATTTAAAAAAAAAAAAAAGTACACACTACAAACTCTAAGCGTGTGTACTGAGGATCCAGCAGCCTCTCAAAGAAGGTATCAAACATACAAAATATTTTCATAGGCATTACACATCTTAACTATACCAAAGGGAACATTACCAGCCTTAGCAGCAACAATCACAATCTAGACCACATACTAGGGACAGGCCTCAGGCAGTGAACCCAAAAACAAATACCGGGTTTTTGAGGACAACCTTCCCATGGGGGAGAGGTTTCAGCTTTATTACCACCAATGACCCTTTATCACCATGGATGGTTGAGTGTTCAGTATCTAAAAAAAAAAAAAAATTACAGATTAAATTTCAAAACTTTCACCTGTGATTCCCCTCTTGTCACATTGCATTCCCAAAGAACAGTTGTACATAAGACAAGAGCTAAGATATCTCCTTTCCTCTTACGTGATAGAACCAGCTCCATTGTCAGTTAGGGACAAAGAGTTTTAACTCAAAATATTTATTCCCAAGAAGTCAGGTGACCATTGCCCTGTCCTGGACTTAAGAGAATTGAATAAATGTCTGTGATGAGAGAAGTTCAAAATGAATTTTGCTAGCAACATCTTTCCCCTTTCTGGACTTAAACAATTAGTTGCGTACATTGAATATCAAATACGCATTTACACATTCCCGTTCATCAACACCACAAGATATCTCAGATTCATGGTAGAGGGTGACAGTTATCAATATAAGGTCCTTCTGTTTGGCCTCTCAGCAACCCTGAGAGTCTTCACAAAATATCTAGTGGTAGTGACAGTTTATCTAAGAAAGAACAATGTCTTAGTTTTTTCATTCTTAGACAATTGGCTAATAACAAACAGATCCTTAAAAGAAGCCAAGTTATCTCACAGTTTGCATTTATTTTCTTCTCAACAGGATTTGTGCTCAACTATGAGAGATCCTTTGTCACCTCATCACCTACAGTTTGTAGCATTGCTAGACACTCTTCTTCCTGTTCAAAGAATGTCAAAACTACTTAAACTGGAAAGTTCATTTCACAACCTGGAATCAATGTCTAACAAAAAAATAATACAAAAAAGTTTAAGGATGGCTTGATCACATGTGACTCCATTTGCACGGCTGCACATGACTACCACTTGAAGTGTCACTGGAACAAATTTTCTCAGCCACTGTCTTACAGAATACCAGTTTCTCTAACTCTAAGACTTTCTACATTGGTGGAATAGCCCACCAACTGGGGAGCGCTCTTGGGCCTGCTATGTTCTTAAGGGAATGTGGATAAAGAAGGAACAGAAACGTCATATAAATATTCTAGAAATGAAAGTCATTTTCAAAGAACTTGTAGCTTTCAAACTTTCCATAAAGGGGAAGGTCCTTCAATTTCAAACAAACAGTGTTGTAGCAATGTACTTCATAAACATAGTGGAATGGGTTCTCAAACGTTGTCGGGAAGCCCTAAAAAATGACTTGAGCAATAGAGAGAAATGTACATCTATACGCCACATGCATCCTAGAGAAATTCAATATTGTAGAAGATTCTTTGAACTATCCCCTTCAGCGTTGGTGGCCTCTCCACTTCAACAATTTCCAAAAAAACAGATAATCTCTTTATAGCTTCTTTCAATCACAAACTTTGAATATATATTTCTAAGAGAGACCACAATGCCTTGGCATTCGATGCATTGGTGATTTCTTTGTTGAAAGGCCTAGTATGTACATTTCCCTCAATTCCTTTAATTGCCAAAGCAATCCTAAAGTTAAAGCAGGACAAAAATGATTCAAATAGCCCTTTTCTGGCCACGCCAAGCTTGGTTTTCTAGGCTTCAAAGACTGTCAGTTACTCAGCCTATTTACCTCCCAGTCTTTCTGTATCTTTTAACCCAATACAACTGGTCTCTTTTTCACTCCAATCTTCTCTGTAGTGGTAATAGCATGGATGTTGAGCACTAAATCCTAGAAGCCATGCCTATTTCATCATAGAAAAAGCAGTTCTAGCAACAAGGAAGCCATCCACCAGACATTCCTATGGTTTTAAGTGGAAAAGATTTTCTATCTGGTCCTGGGATTTGCACCAATCTGTGAAACCTCTCTAGTGCTGCAATATCTTCATCTTTTTAAGTCAAGATTAAAATCATATTTGATTACATTAATCTAAGTGCTATACTAGTATATCATTAACCTCTGAGGGTCTTCCAGTATCCTGATAAGATTCATAAAAGGGCTCTTCCATCTTCACCCACCTATAAAGATTCCACTATCACTATGGTTTCTTGGCCTAGTCTTGTCAAGACTGATGAAACCTACATTTGAATCTATGGCAAATAATGATATAAAATCTTAGAAAATTCTTTTTCATAGCTTTTACTTCAGCTTGGAGAGTAAGTGAATTCCAATTGCTAGTAAACCCTCCATAAACTCAAATATTAAAGAATATAGTATAGAAAACTCACCCAGAGTTTCTGCTGAACGTATTTCTCAATTCCATTTGAATCAAACTATAGTCCTTCCTACTTTCTTCTTAAGGCCTCAATCCAGTAAAATAGAACAGCAATACTATTTAGAAAGGGAAAAGCTTCACAAGAATGCTTCTAATTTATTAATTTCTCTTGATCCAAACAGACAGACATCCAGTGAGAAAACAGACACTTTCATCTTGGCAGTCTTGACTATATTTTATTCTGTTACAGAGATGCTTGTTGAATCCGGGCAATTGCAGCTTCGGTATTTTTTAGTCACTCCGCTTCTGTACAAGACATCTACAAAGCAACTACCTGGTTCTCTGTTCACACATTTGTCAAACATTGTTCAGAAGAGGAATCGTGCATAAGTAGTGACTTTAGTCAAGTAGTTCTCAAATAAACCTTTTCAATGAATGGCTTCAATTTTCCCAGCTTCCACTTGTTCTCTGGGTTGCATATTCCTCCTAAACAAAGACAAAAGATGTTTTATCCAAGTCTCAGCTTAGGTGTTCCCACTTATGTGGCTGTATTTAGTCCTGCTCCTCCACAGAGAAGCAAAGTTGCTCACTTGTAACAGATGTTCTCCTTAGACAACTGGACAAATCAGCCACAAAATCCCACCCTCCTCCCTTTGAGTTGAAGCTTAGCTAGGTAAAAAAAAAATTAGAAGACTTGCATTGGGCCAGTTTACATGAACTCCCACACTGAGTTTTCTGAGCTCCAAGAGAGCAGATCTGGGCTGGCATCATCAGATGACATTGCCCACTTGTGTGGCTGATTTGACATCCTGTTTGTGGAGAACACTTATTACAGTTAAGCAACTTTGTTTTACTTGTCCTGAAACCTTTTATCTTAACATTCATTAGTCTTATAAAGGTATCTTTTCCTAATTACTTTGTTCTCTTTCTATTTTATTTTGGTACACTTCAGTGGTACTTCTGCTTTTTTATACTTCCCTGTTTCTAATTGCATGCAAACTGTATAACATATCACTCTTCTTTTTACTTTCATCTCTTGAGTTGGGAGTATGGAGTTCTCATTGACCGCTGTAGGTGTATTATTCACCAACCAATAATCATTGCCAGAGAAATGTCTCCTTTTTATAGGGAAAGCTGCCTTTTGTTTTTTGTTTTCTTTTTTTGAATCATTGTTCAATAATACCCAGGCTAGATTAAGGAAAGTCTGTTGGTAAATGCCAACTCTGAAAGGTTGTATGATTCTTGCTTTGTATTCTTTAGATCTGGAGAGCATGTTCATTGGCCAGCTGGTAATCGGACACTAGATTTATAGTGTCAGAGTATGCATAATCCCCAAGCCCTTTGACATGTATTAGAAGATGGAGGCACAGAGAACATAAAGAACACTAAGAACTGATTTTAAGATAGCATAACATTTTCAGAAAATAGATCCTGTAAGTTAAGAAATTGCTATAAAACAAATATTACAGAATTTTCCTGCTAAATATTATTCCTGCTCAGTTTTCTAAAATGCTTTTTTATTTCAATAAGGAATTTAAGGATGGTTTCCTTTTCCATAACTTTAGAGTAGCAACTTTTTATTGCAAAATATAGCCAAACTATCCAATCTCAAAATATGGCACCTGTCTCTTCAGAAAAAAAGGAATAATAGAAAACTTTCATGTTAGTCATTATCTGTGCTGTCATTGCTCCCAGGCTGTGTTGTCTTTGGTCATTGCATTCCGTATTTCAGGTTTAGTGGTCAACCCCAATATGAAGATCTTCTATTATCCATCTGTTTTTTTTAAGAGGCTGTCTCCATATTTTGAGGTTGCAAGGTTTAACTATATTTAGATTTTTTTCTGACCTGTGTGATTTTTTAAATTTAGCACAGCTTTTAATTGCAGTCATGACATGTTTGCAATCTTAGTATGAATTACATCTCCAGCCTTTTCTTTTCATGGGAGAAGAAACCTCCTTGGAGACAGACTCAGGTTCTCTACCACAGGAAGTCTGAACCCAGTTCTTGGGACATATGCAGCCCAGTCTGATTTTCAGTCTATCTGCAATGAATATGCATGAGACAGATTTGCATACAATGGTGGCAGTGTCTCATGCATATTCAGTGTGGTTATCTTGAAAACCTAACTGACTGGGTGTGTCCCAATGATTGAGCTGAGAATCTCTGCTCTAACACATCATCTTGTATTTCAAACTTTGTGCTATGGCAAATGGATATATTTATTTTTGGGGGGATAGAAGGTGATAATTACATGCTCAGTCTTAACACCCTCAAACTTTTAGCATTTTAGTATCTGCTATTTTAATTTTGTTGGGGGTCTCTTAAGCTAGTGATAACCCATCCAGATCTCTAACAAGGTTGCTGAAAATTCTCTTCTGCAGCTTTGAAAACAGAGGATATGATGCAATATGCTGGTCGCCTCACTAGCAATGCTTAGTTCTTTATTTTGTATCTAATGACTCATTTTCATATCTTCTGTTCAGAAATAGATAATGGACTCTGTGTTTTATGCTTAATTGGCTGCATAATTAGGTTGCTTGAAAGAATCTTTTGAGTTCCACCTTCTTCAAATTATCTCTGTTTGGGTAAAAATTCCATTATGGTGAGCTATAGGGATAGAGCCATAAATGTAACAGTATCTGTGCTGATCCTAGTAAGGCAATTGGAGCAAACCTCTCCATTATTATCTATCACATCTTTCTTTTTAGGAAATTCTAAAAGTTATTAATGGGAGGTAATGTTTAACTACCAGTGAGTAGAGAGGGAAAGTGACTGCTTTAGGAATTTAGATGAGAAGTGGAGATGTGCGAACCTTAGTGTACAGAAATCAGAAATTCATTTTGTCCTCTTTCAGCTTGTTCCATCCCTGCAGGTTTAATTTTAAAACAATAAATGTAGACTTTATGCCCTTTGCAAATGGTTCACTGTATAATCAGTTTTTCTGTGCCGTTAAATAACATATAATTTATGTACTATTACACGGATTTTGTTTATACAAAATGCACACAAATGCCAAGTGTGCTGGCCTTCCTGAGACAGTGACAGAATTAACAGTGCGAGTACAATCTAAACTTTCCTCGTTTTCCCTTGCAATGTGTAACTGGCAGAATTTTCCTTCATTGGGACAGGTTATCTGTGTAAAAAAAAAAAAAAAAAAAAATCATGTGCCCTTCAAATGCATCAAGGAGCAAGCCAATAAGATCCTGGATATTTTGCACTATTTGTCCCATTAAGAAAGGTTCAGCCAAAAGATGTGATGTGCTGCTTGTCATGTTACTTGTCTGTGTTGCCATTGCAGCTATCCTGGGTTGTGTGTGGTGGTTATGTTCCATATTTCAGGGCAACCAGACAATTTTCCATGGAAGGAACAAGGTGAAGATGTACTGCTGTACTGCTGCAGATGGGGCTCTGATGTACTTGTCATCAATGGCCCATGCTTAGTGTTGAGAAAAAAGGGGGATCATTCAATTTCCCCAGGAACCAGTCACTAATCAGTGGTTCACTGGGTTTGACTCTAAAGACTGTCTTTGTGGGGAGAGGTAAATTATGTTTGCATTGGAAGGTAAATCACAGTCTGTTACGTTCTCCCTCACGCATGTAGCCAGATGTGCTGCTTGTGAGCAGAGAGGGGAATTTCAATCTAAATTTGCAAATCGGGGAAAACATTTGGTCATGTATAGATATTTATACATGAAGGTGTCATTGCTTTTCATGAAACAGAGTTTCTGAGCACAGACAGCAAGTTACTTTCAACCTTACACTTGATGTAAAAGTAATAGTCTTAAAATGTGATGCAAGTCTGTACAGCAACAAATAGTATTTGGAAGGGGCTGGAAGATGGGGATTTTGAGCTCTGCTTGTATTACTCTCATTTTCCCATCCTTCTCCTCACTGTGTTGGTCTAAATTATTGTTATTTGAAGCCCAGAGTAGTAAATGTCAGAAGTAAATCTGGAATGTGAGTTGTCCTATGGGTGCTTTCTTCTCTTCCCCTCTCTTCTATCCTTCACTGCTTGTGTATCAGTGGAAAAGATATTGGGATAGAAAAGCTGCTTGCTTGAAACTGCTGTATTTGTGGCTGCTTTTATAAATGTCTTTCTTCCCTTTCCAGTAGATGTAAAGAATAATTTTTTTTAAGTGTAGCATACCTTTTTTGGTAAGTAGGTAAATACTGCACAATGTGGTACTGTTTCATAGTTTCAAGATGGTTGTATAAAACAAACTTTATGTAGCTATGTGTTTTTAAAAGAAAAAAAACAACAAATGATTGATTACAGAATATGCCTTTTTTATTACATGCCCCTCTTTGTGACTATGTTGATGGTTTTGTGATTGGAGAGTAGTGTGTGTGTGTGTGTGTTTGTGTTGGTGTCCAGACTAAATACCAAAACTGAACAAAAACACTGGTCCAAAAATGTAAATTTTTATAAATCCCAAATACTGATATAACTGCACATAATCTCATATGAAAGTGAAAACCTCAGGTGGCCCTCCCTGAATTCACAAACTCCTTTGGAGCCAAACTTTTAAGCTTTTGCCACCATCATAGGAAAAATCCCTTTCAATTTTTATAATTTTATCACATGCTCATTAGTCCATGAAATAAATCTTTATTCACTGGGAGGTTTTTGAGATTTTGGTGGAATATCCAGACTAAACCAAGACAACCCTTTTTTTATAAGGGGTTGAGGAGTTATACTGTACCGATGTGCATGATGGGCAGAAAAGGTGAGAGTTGCCACAGTGCAGCTCTGCAAAGATTACCATTATCCGTGTAAGTTGAATACGGAGTTTCCACAGGAGAGCACTGTAAGCAGAGTAAGCTGTTTGATGCCAGTGACTGGATATTCCAAGATTGCTTTTGAATGCAATGACTAAATATCCTACTGGTATCTTAAGTTACCAGAACAAATTTCCTGAGCTCAGTGGTTGGATATTCATCAGAGAGAGATCCTTTTGAACTTATATGAGCACAAACATGGCATAATCACCTAAAATGTTTAAATTAAGAGGTTTAATGATTACATTTAGAGGTCCAAAGGCTGTATTTTATCAGGGAAGCTCATAGAGGACTCTGATAACACAAGATGCAACCTCAAGTGCCTGTGAGCCTCATAACTGTGCACATTAACAATACCTGTATGAACCCAAAACTAGATAGGTACTAATATTTTACAGTTTGAGATATCTATGACTAAAATAAACACACCTAAAAAAAACTGAGGAATATTTACATTTGGTTTAAATTAAAAATATCAACACTAGAGAAAATTAAAGTGAAATTTATCAGCTTGGTTAAAATTAGTAATTTCAGTATTTTACATCATGTTCATTTTCTCCCAGATTATTCAGTATTAAGAGTCAGGCATTTCTCTGTCCTTTCTGCTTTCTTATGCTTGTTCTATTAATTCCTGATCCTTAGTACTTTAATTCTACTTTTCTTTTTTTTGTCCATCTTACTTAATCATTCATACTTGCTGAAATAATCAGGTTTATTAATTGATTTCCATCTTTCTGTTGCAGGTACTTTCAGTTGACCAATTTCACATAATCTATTTTATCTCTCTTACTTAAAGTATGATCTTATAAAAGCACTTCATTTTATATCCAGGTCTCTTATTTGCAACAAATGAAAAATAATACAACCTTGCATATCTTTGTCTCTGAAATATACAAGGCCAATAGCAATCTTACAACATACTTTTCTTTGTTTTTTATTCCTTAACTCCCTTTCTCCAAATCCCAAGACATCAACCACCAATCTATCCTCAAGCAAACCAAATCCATCCACCCATTTCCTAGCGTGTAGCCAGATGGACTCAGGACCAATGGGTATTGTGCTCTTCTGCTAGCAGATGGGAGACTGAGTCAGATTTGAAAGCTGACGTCACTCTGCAGTAACATCACCCTGCAGTAACCTCAGCTCTTCAGTAACTCTCCATCTCCTAGCAGATGTGGACACTATCCCACACACTAGAATAGTGTTAAGGTAAATTTTGTTTCTTCTTCTGTAATTCTTAAGGAAGATCGAGTCCCGCTCTCCTGCGGTGATAACTAAGAGTCCCTCCCTCAGTCGAGAATTCCTGAGGTTGATCTCCAATATCCCTCAGAGGTGTGCCTTGGTCCGGTAGCCGGTTCCCGGCATGGACTTAACCCCCCAGGGTGGTTGAAAGGCAGCGGGTGCAGAAACGAGTGCAGCGGTGAAGGTAATTCCCTCTCCCCCCACAGCTGGAGACCATCCAACACACGATCGGTAAGCACCAAGACCAGGTAAGAAGAAATCTTTAAATTCAGGTCTCCGGTCTCCAGAGCTCGGATTGCTGTTCCGAATCCATCCCCGGCAAGGTTAGAAGGGAGCACCGATAGGGGTTGAGCAGCCTTGGTTAGGCTAGGCCCCGATCCAGTGCAAGAGTCCACACACATGGAGACCCTCGGGGGGCACCATCTTACGCGCAGGGGTCGTCGGCGCCATCTTCCCTTCTCAACCGGCGGTACAAGCGGGGCAAGCCAGTCGGCCGATGCGCCTAACTTGCGTGCATCCAATATAGACGTGCACACAACTTAGCGAGCCCGGGCGCATATCTACACGCACAGCCACGTTTACAACTGCACGCGCGCAAACACATAGACACAATGGCACCGGAACCCAAGAAGGCCAGAAGGCACTCTTTGCACAGCTTGCCACATAAGAGCTGCGCAGGAGTTCTGCCTGTGTCAAAATTGTGAAGAAGCCCAGGGGGAACAAAAAAAAAGAATCCCAGGGGAAACCAAAGCCTGGCCCCTTACTGTCGGGAGATGGTTCCAGAACTACTGACGATAGTTCCCCAGACCTATGTATCTCCGAGATGGCTTCCCATAGGAGGGGGTACCTCGGGGGCCCCTACTCCGACTCCCTCTGGGGTTAACATGGACCCAGGGAATCTTCTCCTGATTGGAATTTTTTCAAGAGCTGCAAGCCTTCGTTCAGACACAATCAGCCCCAGCTGCGCCCCAGGCTTAACCTCTGCCGGAAGCACAAGATCCTCCCAGCCTGGCTCGGCTGCCTCGAGACATGCCTCGCCTAACCAAGAACTTTCCTAACAGGGACCCAGACACCTCAGATGATGAGTGACTCCCTGGAAGAAGGAGAAATCCCTTCAGGAATGGAACCATACTGAACCATGCTTCGTTTCTTCCACAAGGACGAATTACCTGCCCTTGTTTCCCAGACTCTGAAGACACTGGGTATTCCTGGCACGGGCCCTATGGCGGAACCAAAGGAGCCCCATCTTGGTGTCCCTTCATAAGGCTTCATGCTACTTTCCAATGATGGAAGCCATCCATGAACTGATTAACCTGGAATGGGATGCCCTGGAGGCCAGCTTCAAAGAGGGTCGGGCCATGGAAGCCCTATACCCTCTAGAACCAGCGACCAAGGAACGCCTGCGTTTCTTGAAAGTGGATGCTATGGTCTGTGCCGTCTCAAAGTGAACAAAGATTCCCGTTGAGGGAAGGGGCTGCATTGAAAGACACTCGGGACAGATTATTGGAATCCATTCTTAAGCAGGCCTTTGCAACAGCAATGACACTGCAGATTGCTTCCTGCTGTGCACTGGTGGCACATTCCTGCTTGCTCCTCGCGAGAGAGGCAAAAAAACTCCGGAATGTATACCGGTGAGACAATGGAACCTACAGCAGCCTTCCTCATGGACGCAAGCTCAGACCTGGTGCGCACCTCAGCCCAGGGGCGTTGCCTCAGTAGTGGCAGCCAGAAGACAACTATGGCTACAGAATTGGTCTGCAGACATGACATCTAAAGAGAATCTCACAAGAATGCCTTTTAAAGGATCTCTCTTGTTCGGAAGTGAATTGGAGAAGTTAGCCAGCAAATGGGGCGAATCCCCAGTGCCTCAGCTACCGGAAAGAAGTAAAAGATCTCAGCGTCCCTCCCCCAGAATAACCAAGGGCAGAGGATCGCAGCGCTTTCTCGCAGTTCCAGGCACCTCGTCCTTCCGGAAGGTCCCAGCCCTTTTGGAACAGATAGACCAAGAGGGGAGCAGGCCTGGGGGCAGGCTCCAGCCGTGCTCCACAATGAGAATGGGCCGACCCATCCACAGGAAGAGGATATAGGGGGTCGACTTGCCCTCTTCTACCAAAGATGGGTCGAAATAACGTCAGACAAATGGGTACTAAACATCATTCGAGAAGGTTACTCTGGAGTTCCGCAGCATCCCTTGAGACAAATTTATAATGTCACCCTGCCACTCCCATTCCAAGAGACTGGGCAGTAGAAACCACTCTAATAAGACTACTCAGTCTGAAGGCAATAACTCCGGTTCTCACGCCCCCAACAAAATACAGGGCGCTATTCCATCTATTTTATTGTTCCCAAGAAAAAAGGATCTTTCTGGCCCATCTTGGTTCTCAAGAATGTCAACCGTCATCTGCAGGTTCTACACTTCCGCATGGAAACTCTTCGCTCCGTAATAATGGCAGTACAACTGGGAGAGTTTCTAACACTCCCTGGACCTTTCCGAAGCCTACCTTCACATCACAGTCCATCAGGATCACCAGCGCTTCCTGCGCTTTGCGATACTGGGTCACCATTACCAGTTCCGAGCACTACCCTTCGACCTAGGCAACCACCCCCAGAACCTTCACCAAAATCATGGTGGTTGTGGAGGCAACACTGAGGAAGGAAGGGATCTTGGTACACCCTTACCTGGACGATTGGCTAATCAGGGCAAAGTCTTCGGAAGAGAGCCAGCAGGTGACCAGCAGAGTCAAGAGCCTACTGCAGGAACTCTGTTGGGTTGTGAACACAGGCAAGAGCAGACTGCAGCCCTCTCAATTGCTAGAGTAACTGGGGGCCCATTTTCGACACCAAAAAGAACAAAGTCTTCTTCCCTCCCCTAAGGAAAAGGAAACTGATGAAACAATTACGATTGATGACCAATGCACGCCCCAAGGTATGGGACTATCTTCAAGTCCTCGGCCTCATGCAACAACCTGGAAGTCGTCCCTTGGGCAAGGGCCCATATGCCGACTGCTCCAGCGCTCCTTACTGTCACAATGGAACCCACTGTCCCAGGACTACTCAATTTGCCTCCAACTACCAGCAGAGGTACATTCTCAGCTCCAGTGGTGGCTATAGGAAGATCACCTAAGCAGAGGAGTAAGCCTATCCCCACCGCACTGGATCTTGCTCACCACGGATGTGAGCCTGCGAGGGTGGGGAGCCCACTGTCAGGAACTGACGGCCCAGGGACAATGGAACAAGGAAGAGGTGGAATGAAACATAAACTGCCTGGAAGCTTGGGCAGTCAGACTAGCATGCCTGTAATTCTGCCACAGACTCAGAGGCAAAGCAATTTGAGTAATGTCTGACAATGCGACAACAGTTGCTTACATCAACCGCCAGGGAGGAACCAAGAGCCAGCAGCTGTCTCTGGAGATAGACCCTCTCATGGCATGGGCGGAGATAAACCTACAAGGGATCTCGACCTCCCACATCGCAGGAAAAGATGTCTCAGCAAACTTTCTCAGCAGAGAGAGCCTGGACCAGGGGGAATGGACCTGTCGACCACAGCCTTCCAACTGATACTAAATCGTTGGGGCCTCCCAGCCATGGACCTACTGGCCCACCCGTCTCAGTGCTCAAGTCCCCAGGTTCTTCAGCCGCAGACAAAAGCCGCAATCCCAAGGAATCGACGCTCTCGTCAAGACTTGGCCAGAGGAAGACTTACTGTACGCCTTCCCCCCCCATGGCCACTACTGGGCAGGGTCATCCACAAGATAGAACATCACAGGGGACTAGTTCTACTAGTGGCCCCAGATTGGCCACGACGACCATGGTATGCAGACATGCAAAGACTCCTTGCGGGGAACCCTCTGTGCCTACCTCCACACAGGGACCTTCTCTGGCAGGGCCCGATTCTCCACGAAGATCCGTCTCGATTCTATCTTACGGTCTGCCCCTTGAGAGGACTCGCCTGAAGAAGCGCGGTTACTCAAAGGCCGTGATTGACACCTTGCTCCAAGCACGCACGTTCTCCACATCCCTGTCAATCATACGGATCTGGAGAGTATTCGAAGCCTGGTGTGAGGACCGAGGGATTCTCCCACAGACAGTCCAGATTCCCATGATTCTGGAATCCTACAGGACGGTATGAAGAAGGGGGTGTCACTCAACTCCCTCAAGGTCCAAGTAGCTGCACTGGCCTGCTTCAGAGCAGAAGTAGGACGGTATCTGGCTATCAACCCATCCAGACTTGTCCCGCTTCCTGAAAGGGGTTAAACAACTCCGACCACCCCTAAAGTGGCCGTTGCCTCTATGGAATCTCAATCTAGTATTAGACTTCCTAGCTGGGGCTTCCTTCAGACAACATGCGATTTGTCACTATGCCTCTTAACATTGAAGATGGCATTCCTGGTGGCAATATGTTCAGCTCATCGCATCTCCGAACTACAGGCTCTATACTGTCGGGAACTGTTTCCCAGGTTCACACCTGGAACCATAGAACTGTGCACTGTCCCCTCCTTCCTTCCGAAAGTGGTTTCTGAGTTTCACTTGAACCCCAAACCATCTCGCTACCAGCTCCGGATGAACATAAGGACTTGGAAGACTCACGCCTTCTTCGCCAACTGAATGTCGGCAGACTCCTGGTGCGATACCTGGAAAGATCGGAACCGGTGCGCAAAACAGATCGCTTCTTCGTTCTTCACAACGGGAAGAAACAAGGACAAGTGGCCTCGCGGGCGACCATAGCCCACTGGATCAAAGAAGTAATCAAGGCAGCCTACATAGAGGCAGGAAAGCCCTTACCTCTACAGGTTAAGGCTCATTCTACGAGGGCCCAGGCAGTCTCTTGGGCAGAAACCAAGCTGCTGTCACCCACTGAGATCTGTCAGGCGGCGATGTGGTCCTCCATACACACCACTTCCAGGTTCTACTGCCTGGATGTTCAGGCCCGGGAAGATGCAGCCTTCGCAAGGGCAGTATTACCCACCCTGTCCGGAAGTAGCTTTTGTATTTCCCATTGGTCCTGAATCCATCTGGCTACATGCTAGGAAATGGAGAAATTAGTTACCTGATAATTTTGTTTTCCTTAGTGTAGACAGATGGAATCAGCATCCCACCCAAGGATGCAAATACGGGTAAGCCGCAGTCTACCCTTAGCTCAAGACACCCACAGTTGTCCGGTGTCTGCGTTAATTGGTTGAGTGCACTGGTGGTCTCCAGTTTGGAAATTAGTTGAACCAGTTCAAGTTTTACTCAAGTTTAATCAAGTTATTTAAGCAAAGATATATCCACAACAGCTTTTCGAAGAGAATACTGAAGAGCTGAGGTTACTGTAGGGGTATATCTAGAATGAAGTCAGCTTTGAAATCTGACTCAGTCTCTCATCTGCTAGCAGAAGAGCACAAACCCATTGGTCCTGAGTCCATCTCTCTGTCTAAGGAAAATGAAATTATAAGGTAAATAATTTCTCCATTACTTCTCTTACCCCTTATCCTTAGCTCAATCACATGGTAGCCCCAGACATATAATACTTACATAGAGCTGGTACCATCAACAATTTAGGATTAGACTCCTTGAACATGAAGAAAGACTATGTATATAATTCTCCCAAATGGTTAACAATAACTTCCTATGTACAAAATTAGATTGAGTACATGTTTTCCATTTGCATCATGTCATGAAACAAGTTACTTCAACAAAAAAGATGACCACTGGGTGTGCATGCAAATGAACAAGAGAAAACCCAGCCAATGTTATCATGGTGAAAATCAAAGAATTTATACTTAATTTTTATAATTATTTTCAAATAAACTTAAATGAAAGAAAAAGACTTTAGATGCCACCGACCATCCTTAAGCCAGTGTTGCTTGTGATATGGTTTTAGAGTAAAAATCAAGTAGCCTTAAATGTTAGCACTGATTTTTAATGTGGAGGGTTTTTGGGGGTTGTTTTTTTTTAAGACTAATGATTTTTTACTTTAAAACCATCTTGCAAGCACATTGCCGTAGGAGGTGGCATCTGAAGTCTTTTTTTCCTCCATTTAAACTTATTTGAAAATAATTATAAAAATTAAGTATAAATTGCACTTTGAATCTCACCACTGTTTTGATAACATTGTCTGGGTTTTCTCTTGCTCATGAAGCAAGTTACACCATTGCCAGAAGGAGGGTGGGTTGTCCCCTTACCAAGTCAATATATGGATTTGTTTGCCTAAAACAAAGGCTTTCCTGGCAAAAAAAAAAAAAAAGTTAATTCTCTATTCCTAAACAATAAAGGGAAAAAATTATTAAAAATAAAATAAAAATTTGTGGAGTGATAGGAATAGAATGGCCAAAATCTCCAAAATGGGAGAATGCAAGAACATGACCAAAAGGCATGGGTCAAAGTTTCCCACCAGCACTTGAGTTTCAAACAAGTTGCTGTGGAAGACAATTTAGCTTTAAACGTACTGGCTTGAGTAATATAAGCTCTTATAAAAAAAATGTATATTGTAGTTCCCGCAAGTACATATTGGAAGATATTCGAACTTCTTGAGATAAGAATTTACTCTCCCAAATCCATCTTGTGAGTGACAACAAAGACCTAAGAGTCTAAGTGCTACAATGCTTTATGTAGTTTTTAAAGTGAGATCCTCTCCATCTTCTCGATTTAAAAAAAAAAAAAAAAAAAAAAAAAAAAGGTATCCAGATTATCAAGAAGGGAAGCAACCAAATCTCTTTCTTCAAGGTGGAGCATATTGCCATAGTTGCAAATCGAGAAAATCCTTATTTCCCAAATCATATTGGGCTTTCAAATCTGGATAAGTTAATATCGCTCCATCATTTCTCAGTACATGCTGTAATTGCATAATACCCTTGAAGGCCATGCTGTAATGGCATAATACCCTTGGAGGCCCAATACGGTAATTAGAAGTTTGTGCACCCAGAGTGAAATTTAAAATTACATTGAATAGGTAGCAACGAAGAACATGCCTTAGAACTCTTATATACTATAACTTGGTCAATCTCTGCCACGTCCATCATATGGGAGGGATTCGAATATTATGTGACAAGCCTTAAGGCAATTTATTAGTTGCAAAGTGTAGAACATATCATAAATCAAGTGGTTCTGCCTAAACCTCCCCCCCCCCCCCCCAATCAGTTAACATAATGAGATCTATCGTATACCGATCTCTAAGAATCCGCAATATACTACCCAGACTATGCACCTCCAAATTAGGAAAACCTAGACCACCTTGAAACCAACATCATTCTATCCAACTGCCATATGTCTTTATTAATCTGACTGGTAAAATTTGAAGAATATATAACCATTTGGCGAAAAGCTTCCATTTTACATAGCAGCAAATATCACTAGGCATGTAATTTGGCTTTGGTAAATGTCATTAGTTGAGAAATATTCATTGTATAAATTTCTCAAATCCATGGCAACTTTCAACCCCAAATATTTAAACACCCCAGCCGCGCACTTTAAACAGAAACTTGCCCTCTCTGTTGCACTCTTAACAGAATCCTGGAAGGCTAAGGTCTCAGATTTATCAGCTTTGAATCTGAAACCAGAACATTTTTCAAAGCATTCAAAAAGTCTCAGTAATCAGCTCAGGCTTGATTAGAAAAACCAATAAAATTTCTGCGAATTCAGCAAATTTAAATACTTGTGCCTCTGTACGGATTTTCCTTCAATTCCTATTTTGAATTGAATTGATCTCAATAATGGCTCTAAAGTCAACAAAGATACAATAGTGATGAGACATCCTTGACATGTACGCATATCTATGGCAAACATCAGATTGTACATTATTCGCTAAGATGATTGCCAAAGGATTGTTGTATAGCAATCGTATAACATTTTGGAAGAAACCCTCTAAATCCATATGCTCTAGGACAGTGGTTCTCAACCTTTTTTCTGTCGGGACACAACCTGACAGATGGTTCTCACATGCGTGACACACTGACCCATGATTGTCACGGGGCTAGATGTAAAAGTACAGTTTGCATCCACGGGAACCCCCCTGACCCACAATAATGGATGTAAAGCAAAATTATGACATTCCCCATACAACTCACCCTACAAAAAAGATATTCTGGTTCTGGTGTCATCGCAGTAACAGCAACTCAAACTCCTTCTATTTCCAGGCTCAATAGCCCTACTTATGAAAAGACAGCAGTTTACCACCAATGCATGTCCTCTTGAGAAAACATAACAAATAAGAGTAATAAAACGCTTACATGCTAGTAAAATATCTCATCTCGGTAACAGACACAGAACCGACCTAACATACTCCCAGGATCTGTAGTAATGCACATAAACTAATCCGCACACAGTTACACCTGTATTATGGAATACACTCAAACAGGAGCAACCCTATCTATGAAAAGGCAACACTACAAATATTAAATCAGGCCCTAAAAACCAATACACCTCTTATTAGGAAAACAGAAATAGCAAGCAGCTATAGATCCCCACACAGAAATAATTGTAAAACTATCCTAATAAGCAGAATAAATGTTTCAAAACAGCTATGAACAGAATAACATCCAACAATTAAAAACTCATAAAAACTATTAAAAATTCTCCAGACACCAATAAAATATTTCAAAAAAAGCAGACACATCACATAATATTAAATAATTAAAATATTAGTCAATCAAGAAAAATAAACTTAAAAAGCCACCTTTACTTACCCCCTCCAGCAGCTCTCCTACTCCTCTTCCATACAGGCTGTAGCACACACCAGAAGCAGCATAGAGGCTAAGCTCTATACTCATGGTCCTCTTCCTTAGTCCCATGTCTCTCACCCACACACCATAACCAGTCATGCCCCCATGACCAGTTTTCTGTCTCTCACACACACCAATCATCTCCCAAACAGTCTTTGACACACACACACCAGTCACCTTTCTGAACAGTTTCTCTCATGCCATACACACACACAGGCTTCCCACTCCTGTGTTCTACTTACATATACGGGCTTCTCACTCTCATAATCACTTTCTCTGTCTCACACACTCACACACACACACACACTCTCTCTCTCACCAGTCTCTCACTCCCATGCTTGTTCTCTCCACATGTACAGACTTCTCATTCCCATAATCACTTTCTTTCTCTCACAGACACACACAAACATACACCAGTCACCTGATCTCTCTCATGCTTCAATTGCTCGGGGGCAGATGCTATAGCGGCCGCTGCTACTTTATCACGCGGCACGGTCTTTCTCCTTCCCGTGCACCGCGTATCACTTCCTGTTCCGGGTCACGGGGGGGGTGCGGGAAGAAGAAAAGGCCAGCCATGGGTGCCACTGCTTATTCTACCATCGCTGCCATTCCCACTGGGTTTGAACGTTCTGATAGCCCGGCGGCAACGGCAGCAGGGAAGAAAGAGCAGCGGGAGAGACCGGGAGCATGTGACACACCAGCAGGTGCTTGGCGACACACTAGTGTGTCGCGACACACCGGTTGAGAATCGCTGCCCTAGAGCATAGTTTTTCAAAATCAGATTCCCCCGAGAGGACCTCCGAGTGAAGCTGTAGTAGAGAAATGAGCTAGTTGGTTGTAGGGAAATAACGACGAGTCAGACAAACCAAACTTCAATTGTTTAAGCTTGTCTGGTCCCCACAGTTGTCCCCATGTCTGGAGCCCTCTGTTCCGCCATTCCTGGAAGGCCGGATTGTCGAACCCAGGATTAAACGTGTTATTGGCATATAGATAGGTACTATGGTGGTATACTTTATTCCCCCCGAAGACCCTCACCCTTTCGGAGCCATACATCTAGAATGTATGTTATAGAGGGTGGTAGTACAGCTTGAGGGTTTATAAGCCATGTTTTCTTAGGCTGCCAAACTAAACTGGTGAGGGGCACTTTTCCCAAAAGTTCTTGACTGAATAACACCCAGGGTTTTGGTGATTGGCATCTATGCCAGTCCACTATCTTTTTGAACTGAGCCGCCAGGTAATATCGTTCTAGCTCAGGAATGCTTAAAACCCCCCTGGTCTCTAGGGAGGTATATCACTCTCCTGGCCACCCTAGGACGCTTACCTCCCCATATATAACGCATAACCTTTTTCTGCCAGATCATGAACTGTTTAGGAGGTATCCTGATTGGCAAAGTCTGAAAGAAATACATGAATTTAGGCAAGACTTCTCATCTTCACTGCAGCCATACGTCCCCACCAAGAGATCTGGTAGCGGCTCCATTCTTCCAGTTCTTTAGCGAGCTTTTGCCAGAGGGTATCCTATTTTAAAGAATAAAGATCTTGGTTTGCACTAAGATATACCCCTAGATATTTAATTTTGCTGTTGGGTCCATTTAATATTGAAAGTCATTCCTAATTTTCCCCGCTTCCGAGGATTTAACACTAATATTCAGTATTTTGGACTTTTCCCATTTTATCCGAAATCCTGACACACTACTGAAAGTCTCCAGCTCCCCAGTTAAGGCTTGTAGGTAAGCATGAGGGTTCATGAGCACAATCAGAATGTCATCGGCAAAGAGTGATAGTTTTGTGGTGAAGCGTCCCAGATTAATCTCCTGGATGTCTACATTCTGGAGGACCCTAACTGCAAAGGGTTCTAGGAACAGCGCAAAGAGCAGCGGGGATAGCAGGCAGCCCTGGTGTGTACCCCTCTCAATGTTAAACGTTGGTGAGTAACCACCATTAACCTTAATGCACGCCCTCGGGGAGTTATATAATTGCCCTAACCATTGTAAGAAATGAGCCCCAAATCCCATATGTTCCAGCATCTGAAATAAGTAATGCCAGTGCACCATGTCGAAAGCCTTTTCTGCGTCTACTGACAGGGCTAGTGCTGAGGTATTATGTGTGTGAACAAACCACATGACATATACAATTTTATGTACATTATCGGCCGTCATACGGCCCGGGATAAATCCCGCTTGGTCAGGGTGAACGAGTTATGCTATGAAACAATTGAGTCTGTTGGCTAATATTTTTGCTAAAAGTTTGATATCTATATTTAACAGTGAAATAGGTCGGTAAGATCTGCAGAGTGCAGGATCTCTTCCCGGTTTTGCTATAATTGTGACGCCTGCCGTGTTTGCTTGTGGGGAGAGTACAGCCCCTGCCTTCAGGGAGTTAAAGTACTGCTCAGACAGTGGATTAATTTGTGGGGCAAAGGTTTTATAAAACCTAGACGTGTAGCCATCGAGTCCAGGGGACTTGCCTATCTGAAGAGACTTGATGGCCACCTCAATTTCCCCCTCTGAAATATCCTTGTCCAGAAATGTCCTTTGAGATGTAGTTAACCCTGGCTGATGTGTCTCCTGTAAATACGTGGTTACCCGCTGTGCTTGTATGTGCGGATCTGAGCTATATAGTTGGGAGTAAAACTGATGGAATCTTTGTCTTATAGATTTATCATCAGTAAGCAGCTCCCCCGCCTGATCTTTAATTTTCCCAATAGTGGACTGCACTTGCCTTTTTTTCAGAGCTCGAGCCAAGAGGCGTCCAGCTTTGTTGCCCCCCTCAGAAAATTGGTACCGGGCTAATTCTAATTGGTGGGCAATAACCGCCGTGTCTAGGGCTATTATCTGGTTATGATCCTCCTACAATTGGCTTTTAATGTATGGAGTCTGATCGCCTGCTTTATGTTTCTGTTCCAGCAATTTAAGGGTAGCTATCAATGATTTCCTCTCTCTCTCCCTCTGTTTTTTAATGTGAGATGCTCGGGCTATAAAGGTGCCCCTTAAAACCGCTTTGAGACAATCCCATAACGTCCCTGCCTTAATAGCGTCCATGTCGTTCCTCTATATAAACTCTATAATTTCCACCTGGATCTGTTTCATGAAATCTTTCACTTAACAGGGAGTCATTGAGCCTCCAATATTTTTACCCTTGATCATAGTCCCAGCATTTCATTTTAACCCATATAGGGGCATGGTCTGACTATAGAATGGGTTCAATATAAATGGCGCTGATTGCGGATAGGAGTGGCTTGCTAATCAAGAACATATCTATCCTGGAATGACAGTCGTGCGGGTGGGAAAAGAAAGTATAATTCCTTGATTTGAGGTAGTGAGCCCTCCATATATCTACTAATACTTATTGGGTCATAAAAGTTTTTAAGGCTGTCCTCACACCCTTAGTGTCTGCACTATGGCCGGAAGAAGTGTCGATAATGGGATTCAGAGTGATATTAGTCACCACCAGCTATCAGATTACCAGTCTCCTTTGCCGCGGATAGGGAACATACTGACTTGTAAAAATCTTCCTTATGATGTGTGGGGCCATATAAATTTAGAAGTTAGCTTTTCCCCTCCGAGCTGTATGGTGACCCAAAGAAAAAGCCCCTGAGAATCAGCGTCTACATTCACTAACTCATGGTGGAAATCTTTGTGCAGCAAAATCCCCACTCCAGTATATTTAGCCGATACTGTTGCTACCGCCCAGAATTGGTGGGGATATTTATCAGACTTCATCAGGCTTTCGTACCTTTTTCTTAAGTGGGTTTCTTGCAAATAGACTACATCGCCTTGCAGATGGTCAAGTTCTTTAAAAAGAAAGCCGTCTCGGGGAGAGAGTTTAGGCCTTTCACATTTAAGGATATAAACTTGAACTCAGCCATGATAATAGTCTGTTAAACAGCTCCTGCTTGGTTTCCATATCAACCACATCACATCTCTAGGCTCCCCCATACTGGTATCCCATCCCGCTGACTGAACTACATCCCCTGCCCCCCCTTCCCGGTATTTCCCACGATCCCCCCCCCCCCCTTCCCCTTTCCCCACACCTGGGAAAATACCCCATCGTCCCAGTAGAATTGGGATGAGTGTCTCATGTCAGCAGGCCAGTGGCTCCCTCACCCTGGCCCTTATATCTAACCAGCTATTACATTAAACTTGAAAACAAACTGTAAAAACCAAACCACATGTTTGGCACCCTTGGCAAAAGTCCTTCAGTGCAGATACTCTGTGGCAGAGACAAGCTCCATGCTATCCCTCTGTGTGGAAATCCTTGTACTCAGTTACCCGTAGTCCTTCAGGTTGGTGCTGAGACCTTGGCCTGCAGTTCCTGTATGCATTGTCTTCTCCTTCCCTTTATGACTCTTTGTCAGTGTGTCGGATCTTCCCTCGGCGGTGATGAAGCCTTTCCGGCATGAGTAGGAGTGGGTACGGATATGCCAGCTGCTTGTAGGAATCCAGAGGCTTCCTCAATAGTACGGGCTCTGTGCGAGATTCCTTGAAGTGTGAATCCCAGGCCAAAGGGAAACAACCATCTATATCCGATTTTTTCCAGAGCGAGGGCATTGGTGATTGTTTTAAAATCCAGGCACTTCCGTAGTGTTATGGCTGATAAATCCGCGTAGATAGAGATTATCGTTGCCTTCCCACTTCCAGAGCAGCTGCTTTCGTGCCACAAGTGCAATTTTCTCCTTATATGCAAATGAGTGGAAGCAAACTATGATGTCCCATAGCCTGTTCCCGATTTTGGGGCCCAAAGCCCTATGAGCCCTTTCAATACTAGAGCACGGTGGTGTGTGGAGTGGCTCTTCAGAGCTCTCAGCGAGGATATGGGCACAAATTTTCTCAATGCTAACAGTGTCATTATATTCCTCTGTATCTGGTATCCCTCTGAAACGGAGGTTACACCTCCGGCTCCGGTTTTCCAGGTCCTCCAATTTCTCGTCTAATCTAACCTGAGTGGCCTGGATGTCCGAAGTGATGGTTTGCATCTTTTTCTAGTTTTCTTCATGGGACTCCAGTTTTAGATCAGCCTCATCTGGCCTGCACCCTAGTTCATTGATGTCCTCCTGCAGCTCTGCCCAGAGCATTGACTTCAGATTTATAGTTTTTTATATCTTGCCTGAGCTCAATGAACCATTCTCTGAGCTCAGATCTTGTCGGCCAGTCAGCCCCCCCCCCCCCCCCCCCCGGCGGTAGCTAGCTGCATGCGGGCTCTCCATCCTCCATTTCTCTGGCGGTCGCCATCTTGTCTCCCTTCGAATCTTCAGAATCTCCTCCCTTCTGGTAGGAGTACTTTTTAAAGTCCACAGCTTTGCGTTTCCACGCCATGCACTGCGGGGGGGCTTACTATAGCTACGCTGTCCCTAAACGCATTTGTGGCCGGTTCAGAAAGGCAGAATTCAGCGTTTCATGCCAGCGTGGAGGGGAGCTCCGGGCTTAGGCTGCCGACATGGGAAGTGACGTCACTTCCTCAGACAAAGATCTTTTTGAATTTGGATTTTAAAGCATCTCCTCCTATTGCTTTTAATTCTGCATGTAGAGAATCATGCTCAGCGCTCGTGCAACCGTCCACCATCTTGGGATCCACAGCCTTTGGTGAAAAAAGAAAGAAAGAAAAGGCAATCTGACCGACATGCCACTTCATTCACTCACTAGCAACAGCTTAGGGCTCTATTTGTGTGAGGATGGCAGAAGTAGAAATGGGATTTTCATCTGTGAGCCCTATTAAGAGTTAACCTTATCTTTCTATTGTTGTTACTTTTTTTGTGGGATATCACAGGTAGAAATATGTTAATCATCAAGATCTGCTTGCTATCATTTTGTAAATTATCAGAAATGGAGTCCCACAAGTTACAAATAAAATGGAGATTCTCATGTTTGGTTTATGTTCCTGGTAAATGAGACGCATGCATGATCTGGATAAAAGATGCCTAAAACTGTTATATTTCTATATTCTCATTAATCCTTCAGTTTAACTTTAGGTGGCATTGATCATCTGAAGCAAACAAGTATCTTTAAATACATCTATTAACATTTATAAAAAGAAAAAGAAAGTAGTTTTTCTCTAAAATGAAGCATTGAAGATTCCTTGATGTGGAGTTGTAAGGATTCAAGTTATATCAAAAGTATTGGTGACAAAGAAAGATATAGCTGATTATCTTCTACATCTGCTAGCAGCTATGTAAAAAAAACTACTGCACCTAATCAATACACCCAGAACTTAAAACTACAACCCAGCCCCACCTCCCAAAAAAAACAGCAATGCAAATATTGCAATATGCCTTAGAACACCAATATACCTCCTATTGGGAGGTGCAAATTGGAAAATAAAACTATCTGGATTGCTACAGATTCCTACACAGAAAATACATGCTAATATATCTCACCTCACAAATGCAAAAAAAAAAAAACCAGACACTATCATTAGATAAAGAATAAGTGATCACAGACTAGAAGCAGATGTCGACAAAAACTGATTCTGAAACCTCCAGAAGCCAGACTCTGTATGCAATGCAACACCACAGAAATAAAAACAAACAAATTTGTTCCTGTGCTGTACACAGGGCCAGACCAAGACATATAGGTGCCTTGAGCAAGTTAACTTGGCCACCAGCATCCTAGGAGGTCCACAAGCCCAAATTGGAATCAGAGAATCCAGACCAAACATGGGAGTGCTGCACATAGAAGCTCCTGCCAAAAGGCATGTGAGCACTTGTTGCCCTGTACACAAGCTCTAACAGCACCTCTAGTGGTTCTCATATGTGCTCATGGCACCCAAAGCCTTCCCAGTCCAAAGCTGGGCAGAGAGGCTGATGTGAGTTGTTTTAAATAGGCATCCTAACAGCAGGAGGCAACCCAGCACTCATAGTTTGGAACTCCAGCCACTTGCCTGGCTGATCCACCCCTTAATCTGGCCCTGGTTTTGCAAAAACAAAGATAGCAGAGATGCACATTTCCCAAAGCTGACAGAATCAGACTTCCCACAAAAGAATGAACAGGAAATACTAAATAATCCTAAGGGAGAGAGGAGAAACAGTAACTATAGCAGATAAACATGAAATCTGGCCAGGGACAATATGGAGCAGCACCAAAACCTGAGACATGTCCCTGATATTGTACTTCCAATTAGCTTTAACTTGACTATTATTTTGAAATGTTTTCCTTTTCTTATATTCACATTTTATTTTAATTGTGCATAGTACTTTGGCAGCACAGGTAAAGTCATGCTAATAAAGTTATCTGAATCTGATGCCCTCTAGTATAAAAAGCTTCTTGACTGATTACACTAGAGGGCAATAAAGAACTATATATGATTTCAGTGAAAGTATCAGAGATCCATGGTAGATATTTTTCCTCTACCAAATCTAGCACCTAAACCTTTTCCTTTAATTATTCAAATGACATCCAATAACAGCAGTATTGCCCTCAAAGTGGGTGTCTTCTGTAGTTTATGCCCTTATGCTTCTAAAGTACTAGGTGTTCCCTGCTCTCTCCCCACCTCACTCTACCTCTGCTGCCTACTGTTTCACTATCATTACATCACTGTATATGCTCTGAGCCAAAAGTCAGGGATGAACCTTTCAAAATACTGACCGAATCCTTCAAACAAGAGGATGCAACCCCAAAATCATTCCAAGAAGATGGTTTGTTCACTTAAAGCACCCAGGACAAATCTACTGCCATATATGGAAACGAAAAGCGTGCGAGTGCCCCTTGTAGTTAATTACATACAACCCAGAGCTGGAAAAATTAAAAAAAAAAAAAAAAATTCATTAAAGGCCTACAGCCACTACTACAGGAGGATGAAGCACTGAAAGAAATACTCCCTGTCCACCTAATCTGAAGGAAAAATTAGTAAAAAGTAAGCTTCTTAACAAACTCAGAAGAAAATGGCACATCCCCATATAATGTGCCATGTTGCAAAGTATGTAACACACATCATAAGACCCCATACTCGCCCCCAAGAGGAAAACACTGAACGTTAGAGGAGGAGCATGAGTAAGAGCCTCTTATGTACATACCATTCAATACAGAAAATGTGAAGAAGCATGCTGCATTGATGAGATAGGCAAGAGTCATTTCACGCACACATAAGATCAAACACAAAAGGCATCACTGACCTTATGATCAGGATAATAAAAGAAATTTTAAATGCAAGACTGTTGAAATAAAAAATAATCAGAGACAGACAAAAAAGGGCTCAATAAAGAGCTAGTTTTCCTGTCACATGAGCCATAAAACTATACTGCCTCTCACCTTCTGATCACCCATCAAACCTCCCTCTTCACCCTATCACTAGAATGCCTTTTATGATTCACTTAGGACAGACATACTACTTTATATTCCCTGGTAACATCAGCTTTTGTTCATTTGAATTCTGACCTGAAGAAGAGGGTATTAGCTGTCGAAAGCTGGTCAAGAAATGTATTAAGTTAGTCCAATAAAAAGGTATCACCTCTTGTATTTTTTTATTTGTTGCAGTCAAGTGGACTAAAACAGCAGCCAAGCTACTGTATCAGATGAGTGAGATTTTAAAGACCAGTTGCTGTTAATTTATTCCATCAGGGACAGAGTGATCCAGTCCTAGTTTTTGAATGTTAATCTTTTTGGCCTTCTGGGATTTTTTAATCCTGCTTTATCAATCCAAAACGCAGGCCTGTGGATCCAAGAAGGTAGCTAAACAGCATGCCTGGCTCCAGTAGGTGTCCCTGAAGATTTGAAGCTGGTTGCATGACTTGGGACACTGGGAAAGGGTGGTAAATGATATGAGCTAAGGGGGTGAAGACCAGTTAAAAGGCCTCGAAAGTGTGGATTTGTCACATTTTACATCACATTATCTTTAACTAGTGATAAAGCTGCAGCACTAGCTAGATTGCTTAGATTAGCAAATTGCCTGTTTCCTGACTGCTACCTCCTTTTGTCTTATTCCTAAGTCTCCTATCTTTTTGGTCGGATATATTTTATTATATTTATATACTGTTGTAAAACATGTATGGGGGGGTCATGTGATGTGGTTAACGGAGGTGGATGTTTTCGTCTAGGTTCCAGTTGCCACTCTCACCATATCCCTTATCTGCAATCCCTGCTATCATCGCGTTGTGGTAATCATCAGAGCTGATAGAGCTTATGTCCATCGTTCACTATATGCAAAAATTGCCCTCTGGGGATGGCTGTTAAAGGAGTCAGAAAAGAGAGAGAAAAATCGCGCAGGCCTGAGGCCAAAATGGCTCCAGCAACTGAATCCTCTGGAGTCAAAAACTCAGAGGTAATAATCGCTGAAATAAAAGCAGTGGTACTGGTGGCTTTAGATTAGAAATTCAGGTATTTCCTCTCAGCTTATGGAAATTAAAAATGCTGTCACTGAACTTAATCCCCACCTAGATCAGGCGGAGGGCTGCATCTCTTTGCTGGAGGATGACTCCTTGGCAGTGACAGCAAAGATGGTGTCCCTGGAAAAACTGGTTTTGGAACAAGCTGAAAAATAGACAATTTAGAGAATTGTTCAAGGAGATTGAATCTCCATTTTCTGGGAATACCAGAAATGGTGGAAGTTCAGAATTTGGGAGAGTTTCTAGAGAACTGGATGCCGGAGGCTTTAAATCTACCAGACATAAAAACGCATTTCAAAATCAAGAGGGCACAGCGTCTTGGTGCACATAAAGAGAGAGACATGACCAAGAATAGTAATTGCTAAGATCCTGAATTTTGCACCCAAACATCTAGTGATGCAACAGCCTGAGCTCTCCTACAATGCACATCGGGTGCAGATCTTCCAAGGCTACTCAGGCTGCATTTCCACCATACAAAGAGGAGTTCTCAAATCTGCATGGTGTTTAAGAAGCAAATACAATTTTCGCTATAGTACCCAGCAAAACTTAAAATTTGGCATGAAGGCCAAGTAAAAATCTTTGGAACTGCAGCAGAAGTGCAACAGTTTGAACACCCTTACGCAGTGACTATTGAACTGACACAGTAGTTCCTATTGGGTCGAGAAGATCCAGTGTAGTAAATGTGTTTTCTGTCAATGTCTGGTGAGCTTATTTAAACCATTTATGCTAACACTGAGGGGACTGCATTGGGAGATGCCAAATCTCCAGAGTCTGATAAATCATCTATTAAAAAGGTCAAGGTTTCAATGGCATTGTTACAGCGACCATGAGAAAGGGAAGTGTCAGTACTGCGCTTTTGAGTTCGAGGTTCAAGCCCCTGTTCTCACTTTACCTTTATTGGTACTTCACACACAGGGCCCATTGCTTCTGGTAGAACATAAGAAAATGCCATACTGGGTCAGACCAAGGGTCCATCAAGCCCAGCATCCTGTTTCCAACAGTGGCCAATCCAGGCCATAAGAACCTGGCAAGTACCCAAAAACTAAGTCTATTCCATGTAACCATTGCTAATGGCAGTGGCTATTCTCTAAGTGAACTTAATAGCAGGTAATGGACTTCTCCTCCAAGAACTTATCCAATCCTTTTTTAAACACAGCTATACTAACTGCACGAACCACATTCTCTGGCAACAAATTCCAGAGTTTAATTGTGCGTTGAGTAAAAAAGAACCTTCTCCGATTAGTTTTAAATGTGCCCCATGCTAACTTCATGGAGTGCCCCCTAGTCTTTCTACTATCCGAAAGAGTAAATAACAGATTCACATCTACCCGTTCTAGACCTCTCATGATTTTAAACACCTCTATCATATCCCCCCTCAGTCGTCTCTTCTCCAAGCCGAAAAGTCCTAACCTCTTTAGTCTTTTCTCATAGGGGAGTTGTTCCATTCCCCTTATCATTTTGGTAGCCCTTCTCTGTACCTTCTCCATCGCAATTATATCTTTTTTGAGATGCGGCGACCAGAATTGTACACAGTATTCAAGGTGCGGTCTCACCATGGAGCGATACAGAGGCATTATGACATTTTCCGTTTTATTCACCATTCCCTTTCTAATAATTCCCAACATTCTGTTTGCTTTTTTGACTGCCGCAGCACACTGCACCGACGATTTCAATGTGTTATCCACTATGACACCTAGATCTCTTTCTTGGGTTGTAGCACCTAATATGGAACCCAACATTGTGTAATTATAGCATGGGTTATTTTTCCCTATATGCATCACTTTGCACTTATCCACATTAAATTTCATCTGCCATTTGGATGCCCAATTTTCCAGTCTCACAAGGTCTTCCTGCAATTTATCACAATCTGCTTGTGATTTAACTACTCTGAACAATTTTGTGTCATCTGCAAATTTGATTATCTCACTCGTATTTCTTTCCAGATCATTTATAAATATATTGAAAAGTAAGGGTCCCAATACAGATCCCTGAGGCACTCCACTGTCCACTCCCTTCCACTGAGAAAATTGCCCATTTAATCCTACTCTCTGTTTCCTGTCTTTTAGCCAGTTTGCAATCCATGAAAGGACATCGCCACCTATCCTATGACTTTTTACTTTTCCTAGAAGCCTCTCATAAGGAACTTTGTCAAACGCCTTCTGAAAATCCAAGTATACTATATCTACCGGTTCACCTTTATCCACATGTTTATTAACTCCTTCAAAAATGTGAAGCAGATTTGTGAGGCAAGACTTGCCCTGGGTAAAGCCATGCTGACTTTGTTCCATTAAACCATGTCTTTCTATATGTTCTGTGATTTTGATGTTTAGAACACTTTCCACTATTTTTCCTGGCACTGAAGTCAGGCTAACCGGTCTGTAGTTTCCCGGATCGCCCCTGGAGCCCTTTTTAAATATTGGGGTTACATTTGCTATCCTCCAGTCTTCAGGTACAATGGATGATTTTAATGATAAGTTACAAATTTTTACTAATAGGTCTGAAATTTCATTTTTTAGTTCCTTCAGAACTCTGGGGTGTATACCATCCGGTCCAGGTGATTTACTACTCTTCAGTTTGTCAATCAGGCCTACCACATCTTCTAGGTTCACCGTGATTTGATTCAGTCCATCTGAATCATTACCCATGAAAACCACCTCCATTAGATTACTTTAAATGTTACCATGACTCGTTCTTGACAAATACCCACCGGTTCGGAAGTACAGCAGACACATAGATAAGGGAATTGTATAAGTTTTGCCAAATGGGGCTACTGGACATATAGCGAATGTTACACCCGGAAGAGAAAGATTATACACATGTAGTGAGAGCCCATCTAAGCCTTTCTCGCATAGATTACATCCTGGAATCTCGGGAGGTGTTTTCCCTGGTATCATAGGCAGCCATAGGTCCTCCGTAGTGTCAGAACACTCACCAAAATGGGTGGATTTTGTCTTCTCTACCCTGGGAATGGGAGAAAAAATATGGAAATGTCCCTGCTATTTGAAAGGTATATCAAATTTCAAAAATTTCTTCAGGATAGTTGGGAAGATTTTGTGTACCATAACCAACAACATATGGATACACCCCAGCTTTTTTTGAGAGATGGGTGGGGGGACTGAGAGGAGGAATCATTCTTTGCCAGATTGCTCTTACTGCAACTTTCAGATGCCAGCTTGCATATCTGAACAAGCCCATGCAATCTTTTGCGGTGTTGAAAGCCATTCAAGCAAAGCAGAGAAGTCCCCAGGACCTGATGGGTATTCTTATGATTATTACAGAATAAGAACATAACATGCCATACTGGGTCAGACCAAGGGTCCATCAAGCCCAGCATCCTGTTTCCAACAGTGGCCAATCCAGGCCATAAGAACCTGGCAAGTACCCAAAAACTGTCTATTCCATGTTACCGTTGCTAATGGCAGTGGCTATTTTCTAAGTCAACTTAATAGCAGGTAATGGACTTCTCCTCCAAGAACTTATCCAATCCTTTTTTAAACACAGCTATACTAACTGCACTAACCACATCCTCTGGCAACAAATTCCAGAGTTTAATTGTGAAGACACAGATACTTGAGCCTCTAATTTTTACGAGAATGCCTTAGCAACCTAGTCCTTCCCTAGGGACTTTAATAAAGCCCATATTACAGCTCTTGGAAAACCTGGAAAAGATCCTCTTATGCCTCCTTCTTATAGACCAATCTCACTTCTTAATTGTGATTTAAAAATACTAGCGAAGGTGATAGCAACTAGGCTAAGTGTTGTGATGCCCTTTTTAATTTCCAATAATCAGGTGGGATTTGTGAAAGGGAAAAAGGGCTGGTGTTCATATAATAAAATTACTTACGGCTATGACGGTCTGTCAAAGTCAACGAATTCCAACACTTGCCATTGGGTTTGAGTCGGAGAAGGCGTTCAATCAGGTATCCTGGTCTTATCTTTTCAAGTATTAAAGAGATATGGGTTTCAGGGGAATATACTTCAGTACATCTCACTGCTTTATCATAATCCCATTTAAAGTATTATCACCAATGGATGTAAATCAGGTTATGTCAAGTTACAGCAAGGAGTGAGGCAAGGCTGCCCCCTATCTCCCATCCTTTATATACTCTCTATCGATCCCTGCTGAGGAAAATAGATAAAGCTCCGAATATTACTGGATTCAGATCTGCGTCCATGACTTTCAAAATTAACACATCATCTGCAAAGGCTGCTAATCTATATACGTCCACAGGAGCCTCTAACAGCCCTGTTCGATCTCCAAACAAAATTTGGTCGATTTGCTGGTCTAAAAATTAAGCAGGACAAATCAGAGGCAATTGATGTCAGTGGCAATGTGAGGACTAATTGGAAAGGTTCATTCCCCTTAAAATGTACTTCTTGAAAAACTAAATAGAATATTTAAAAAAAAAAAAAAGGGTTACTGAAGCAATGAAGTAGTTGGGTATTAAAATCCCAGTTGGTCCTAACACCCTGGCCCGTATTCAGTGAATCTATCACCCCTTTTACAGAGCATGACTAAATCATTGGAGCATTGGAAAATGTTGTCCTTGTCTTTAATGGGGAAAATTCAACTAATCAAAATTATTATTCCTCAGTGGTTGTATATTCTCCTAATGGTGCCACTCTGGATTACTAATCGAGACCACAAGGAAATTATTTGTACATATCTGAGGAATGGGAAAAGAGCAAGGATTCCTATGAGAGTACTCATGAAATCTTTGGAAGATGGAGGACTTGGGTGTCCAAATCTGGCATGTATGCTGTGTTATATTAGAGATTGGATCTTTGGGACTTTTTACACACCATTAGATCAGCTATTAAGTTGGTACGGGGTGCCTTTGCTAAACTATCTACTTCCGATAGTTGATAATGCTCTTCCCACTGCACTAAAACTACATTTATTGATAAACTCCTGTAGAACAGCCTGGCTGCAACTATGTAAGCTGACACAACATCCTAATAGGCTGACATCAATTTTAAATATTTCAGATAATGGGATATTTCTGCCAGTTATGGAAGACTCAATCTTTCGCAGATGGAAGGAGGCAGGCTTATTACTGTATCTCAAATGTTTTCAATAAGAACTTGCATCCCCCTCAATTTTCAGGAATTGTAGGAACAATGCGCCATACACCATAAAGATTTTTATGCTCTGTTGCAATTGAGGAGTCCACTAAGCCTCTAATATCTATTGTAAGCGGTAAAGGGAAACATGGGCCCTCAGTTGTGCAATTTTCTAAAGCTCTATGCTCTGTTCCTGGGCTTCAACTCTTATACAATAAATGGCAGGGTTGGTCAGAATTTTGATTCTTTCCTGGAGTTTATGGACTGTTTTTCCAACCTTACCAAACTTTCTGAAAATGTCGTACTGATTGAGATGCAGTATACATTTCTTTGGCAATTATTTTATTCACTGGATAAGGCCTTTTCCCATTGTTTTTGGTCTTGCTCAATCATAAAGGGCTTTTGGGGACAAGTCAGGAAAAAGTGTGAAACAGTTCTGGGGAAGACTCTAATGTGTGGTGGTTTGGGTGCATCACATGGGTGTCTCCATTGGGCTGCACAGGGGATCCCAGGGTTTATGAAGCAAACGGGTTTGATAGGAAAAACGGTGATTCTGATGGGGTGGGTAGGAGATCACAGTCCCCATATTGATCTCTGCTTTCATAGGATGATGAAACTATTCCCATTTGAGTATCTCTCAGCCAGATCTAGTTCCCCAAAATGATATGAAGAAATGCTAGCAATTTGGTCCAAATTTATGGACTATATCTCTCCAGCGACGAGGTCTATAATCACTATATTATAAGAGGGCAAGCATCAGTATCGTATCTCCCTGGACTAGCCAGGAAGTGAAGATGGCCCATATAGCGAGAGAGTGCTCTTCTATTCCAAGGCTGTATTCTCTATATGCTAACAATCTCAACCCTCAGTACTATACAATTGGGCTGAATGCTGCACTAAGATTGTGGAATGGGAGGTGGAGGAGGAGGAGGAGGCTGCGGCGGCGAACGAGTTATACGAGAGCAGAGTTATAATCTGTTTTTGAACCTGATTTGTTGCTTTATCTACATTTGTATCAACGAGTATTATTCTGATCTCTTAGCAATATGTGGGCTACAGATTTCACTGCTTATGGACAAAATGTTGTTCTTGATTGTGTTTTCATTGCTACACTTAATTCAATCAATACTGCTGGAGGGGAAAAAAATGTACCTTTTAGTATGAAACCAAAGTAACTAGAGCTAAGACAGGTATTACCCACAAACACTCTGGTCAAACAGTCATGAAAATCTGGCAGATGTTCCTAGACGGCAGCTTCACAACTTAAACACAGAAAACTGAGGTTGAAAAAGGTAAACTAGGTCTAAAAGGCTTAAATCATTCCTCTCCTTCGCCCCCCACCAGATCCCTTAGTGAAATCTCTAATTTCATCTAAAACTCCATGTGCACAGAGGAAAAATTTGCTTATGAGAAAATTATCAGTTTACAAAGTGCACATCTACATAAACAATTGTCCTGCATGGGTTTTGACAGAAAAAGAAAGAGGTCCTTTTTTTTATTATTTATTTATTTATTTTTATCAATGGAACAAAAAAACTCATTTTTATTTGGTATCTTTCCCCAGGATGAAGACATTCCAACAACCACAGCTAAGGACTTTGGGTCAGATAAGACCTTTTTGTTTTTGTGTTGAAACCAATGGGGATTAGTGCTTTATGAAGACATGCATTTTGTCAGTTGCTAGTTTTCTGATATGAGACTTTCCTCTGTTCACAAGCCCTGCATGGGCAGGCTTGAGGCACTCGCATGTACTCGGTGGAAGAAAGGAAAGAGATTGAACTTTTTAGCAGGCTTTAATCAAATGCAGAAAGGCACAACTTTCCCTAGAAAAGCAAATTCAAGGGCAAGAGGTCATAAGAAGTTGGAAAGTTGGAGACTCGGAGGACATGTGCGAAATATTTCTATGCCAAAAGGGTAGTGGATGCCTAGAATGGCCCACCAGCAAAGGTGTAAGAATTCAGGCATGCTTGGGATATCAGACAGCAGTATAAACAGGGATGGGTAAAAGACATGGGAGAGCCTGAGCACTGGATTAAGTAGGTGAACGTGTCTGCTTATCTATCCTGAAGAAGGAAGACAATCTAACAGTATTGGACAGAGAGAGGCATCCTGCAGGTAGTTAAGCTTGTATGCCTGATGGCTGGGATATAACCTTAGCTACAGCAGTGTAAAGGAAACCATGGCAGTGTGGGTGAGCTATAGCTAGTCCTTCTCTGTTGCCATATACTATTAATCTGATAGATTAACTTTGTGTGATGTTGCTAAGATATCTGATGGCTGGAGAAATTTGAGGAATAATTGTCTGAGTCTATTTGAATACTTGTATCTCAGAAAACGGACATCAAAAGTCTGAGATCTCAGTTTTGATCCTTTCCCAGAGTTTACCTTCCTTAAAATTTTCATTACCAGTTTTATGCATATAAATAGTAAATCTGCTATCCAAGGCATGTTTGCTAAAATTTCATTACTTTCTTTGTTTGCATTTTATTCTGACCATACCATTTTCCTTAAAAGTCTTCTTTTCTGAAACCAGTTTTCCTTTCTTCATGCTCTAGATCTTTGATGTCTGCATGTGGTTTTGATGAGGGTCGCCACAGCAACCCTTCCTGATTTTCTGAGATGGTGGAAGCAGCTATGGGAGGAGCTTTCAATACGAACACCACCTCAAAAATTCATTTTCCAAAGTCAGGGGAAATCCTAGCTGATTTTTGACTTGCAACAGACTCTGTGGGGCTAGGACATAGGCTTTAAAACCCAAACGCCCTCGCCTTTTTCTTTCCTCTGATCCTGAGAGCATGCTTTCTCCCATCATTCTGTTTTTCTCTTTGTCCTTTACCCTCCCCTTCTCAGTTCCAGGAAGCTGTATGGTTGGTTTACTTTTGTTTTCCCCTATATTGCAAGCTAAGCATTGCGCCTGACCTTAACATACACGGATATGTAGCAAAGACAGCTAAGATTTTGCAGCTTTTATACACATGCAAGCAGTGTCCATAACATGAGACATAAAACAGCTTCTGTCTCCTGCCAGTGAAAAATAAAAATCTTGCCCAATTACTCTTAATAAAGGAAATATTGGCCACCTTAATTTTCTCTAGCATTCTTTTTCTTTCAGAGGTGGAGATTGCATATAAGAGCCTGAGCGCTCCAAGTGTAGATTAACCCCCTCAAGATGGGCCCAAAATACATGCACGTATGTGAGCTGAGCGTGTGTGTACGTGTGCGAAAGCGAGCATGCGGAAAAACTGACACATGCCTTCACCAACCTAGACTGGCTATGTGCATTTGTATTCTCAACCCCCTGTCATTACGTAGAATACGCTCCACAGTGCAGTTACAGTTTTCAACACTATTGCCACTGAGGCAGAGGATGAGGACAGTAAGTTTGGATTAAAGATCCTTCTGGACATCACAATGTTCCCCTGAAGGTATCTGGAATTTTGATTGTAAGGGAAGAGATTAAATCAATGTTATAATCCTGATGCTTTTCCTCTTGATAAGGATTATGAAGCCAGTAATGAATATTAAAAGCTGCATTTTAAGTTCAGAGATGGGAAAGGGGCATCAGGGATTTCAGCACAGTGAGCCTTGCCTAGGGGAGGCGTTCTCTGGGCCTCTTCATTTTCCAATTAACCATCCTTGGCACTGGTTTGAACTGGGAAGTGGCTAGATGTCACAGAGGCAAGAATTGTTGGTCAAATTGGCAGTATTCCCATCAAAACTTTCAAACTGGACAATCCAGTTTACACAGGATCTGCATCAGATCCTCTGCCATAGCAAAGGATCACATCAGAATGCCTGGTCACATCAGAATGCTGTAACAAATCTGTCAGTCAGGTGATGCTGCTGTGGGTTTCAAATTTATTTTTGGACAAAAATTACATTATCAGCTTTTTGCATTTTGGCTTTCCTTAGTCTTTCTTAACTATATATATATATATATATGAAAAGGCAATATAAAAACATATAAAGTGTTCAATGAATTAATATCTAATTACAAAAAGTGAACACTAATGCATCATTTTGTATCCCACTCAAAATAATTTGAACAAAATTAAAAATTTTTTTTTACAAAAATAGCATCCACAATATCAAAATATATAAAAAATCTCAATTTGCATATACACTATTCAGGAAATGATGGTGGGCGCTATACTTAAATAACAATTATCCTGAAGCTAGCCACAACAAACACTATTCAATGTCATATTCAAAATGAGGAAAAATCCTCTACCATTTACATAAGTAATGCTAGTTGTACTGCAAGTGATAGCCACTGCAAGCACGACTGAATGTCCAGTTCAAACTGGAGAAAGATCCTCTGACATCAGCACAGCGTTGAGCATAGAAATGCAGCATTGAGTATTGAAATGCAATTGTTCAAGAAATTCCCCAACAAAGGCCTTTTTGTTTCACCCGACAAGGTATCATCAGGGGTCTATGTTACACCACATCAATTTCCACAGCGTCTGTATGTATTATTTATTTATTTATTTATTTATTTATTTATTATATTCCGCTTTTCACACTTCTTTCAGCGCTTCAAAGCGGATTACATTCAGGTACTGTAGGTATTACAGAGATCTTAGTCCCATAGCCAACATCAAATGTAAATTATCAAAAAAATTTTATGTGAGCCTTCCTCTTGCTATCACAGTACACAATTCCCGCGTTGTCATCCACAAATTTGATCACCTCGTTTGTAGTACCCCTTTCCAGATCATTTGTTTAAATCTTTTATCAAAAACACTGAGTTTTGTATATCGTTTTATCTTTAACGCTGAAGTACACCAAGTAACAGACTTTCTGTAAATTTTTTCAAATATAATACAATGTACTTTAGATACATAATTAAAGAGGAGGAATAAAGGAAATAGTTACCTCACATTAAATAATACATTCCGATTATGAAAAATACATGACTAATAATATTAAATGTAAACCTCCTCATTGTACAATAGGTTATATACATTAAGGGTGTAGTTTTTTATTAAATAACGCATCACTAAAGTTACAAGTTTAAAGATAGTTTTGTACTCAAAGCTGAGAATGACCTGGACATGATTCATCACATGTAACAATTAAACATTTATAACAAACTATGTTACCGAACCTTATGGCACCTATGTAAACTGACAAATTTTAGTATCATTACTTTTATGTGCCTTATTGTAAACCGTTGTGACGGTCCCTGCCGAACGACGGTACAGAAAAGACTTAAATAAATAAATATTCTTTCCACCCAAAACCCACCTCCTCCCAAGAAATAGAACAACAGAATCAACAAATTATTGAACGCCTATTAGTACAATCAGCCAAAAAAAAAAAATCAAAACAAGGAGATATCACTTGAGATGGTTCTTTTCCACATTCTAAGTCAACGAATCCCATGAAATCGCAAAATCCAAATGCCCAATTATCTCCAAAGTAATCGATACGGACAACCCAGATCTGAAAAACACCAAACGACTTCTCAGACAAGCAGAGAAAACATGAAAAAGACATCCTACCTCACCCCACAAAAAATCTCAGGACATCTGGAAATCAAAAGTTCGCAGGTATGGAGAGTGGGTGATTTTTTTTTTTATCCTGGTTAGGTTTAATTTTGGGGTATTATATGATGCGATTGCTGTTTTGAAATATTTTTTTGATGTTTGGAATTTTTTTTAAACATTTTTATGAGTTTTTAATTTTTGACTGTTCTATTTTTCACCTGTTTTGCAATATTATTTTTATTAGTATGGTTTAATTTATATTGATTTATTTGTCTTTATTTTATATTTTATATGGAATAGCAATGTGTTTGATTTTCCATGGTTGCACTGCATAGAGTCTGATTTGAGGCAGTTTCCAGTTCAGTTTGTTTTCACATTTCTATTTATACTTTATGGTCTTTTTATTCTGTTTGGGGAGGGTCTGTCCATGTACTGCATGTGTGACTGAAATGAGGTATTCTGCTAATGTGCAGTTTTTGTGTAGAGATCTATAGCAGCTTTGCTTGTTCTGTTTTACCTAATAGGAAGCATATTTGTGTTTTAAGGCCTGATGTAATATTTGCAGTGTTGCCTTTTCTTGGGTAGGGTTTTTAATATTTGAGTACTGGCATTTAGTGCTGTTTTGGTATGGGGGGTTTACTATATCGTATGAGTAAAGCAGTTTACTCATGGCTTTCTGAGGGCCAAACCCACATTGAAAACACTTTACAAGAGGCCTAAAACCATATGGGTTCCAAGTGTCTGTTTTGTAGGTTTTTCTGGTTGGGGCCACAGAAGTGAATGTAAAAATAATATACATGTTGTGATATTTTTACCTCAGAAGACTATGAATGTCCTTTTTCATGTAAAATCTGTTAAAAATGCAGTTTTTAATTGTGTGTACTGAGGATTGGTAGGGAGGGGGGCACAAGGCTGTAAAGATAGCTTAGGGTACCTGATACCATTGCACTGGCTTGGAGAGAGTCCACCACACCCAGACCCCATCATTCACTCATCTCCTGCTCCTACAGGGGGGCAAATGTTAGGGGGATGTGGGAGGCAGGTGCTAGGGTTCCTGGAGTGTGACAGGGTTGCCAGCTTCTGCCACTCCTCTCAGCCCCCTACTTTCTCCCTTCTGCAGCTTTCAAATCAGGGACAGAGCCAGACTCCAAGGGGACCCCTCTCGCTGATTTGACCTGTGCTCCATCTCATCCTGCACCTCAGGCAGCAGATTATCTTGCGCTGCTGTCATGGAGGATAATGGCTTTAACAGGACCATCTGCTTGAGAATTCCACTCCTCACCCACTTCCACAGTCCAGGTTCCTTTTCCATGCTCCTCCTTGTTGTTGTTCTGCTTTTCTCTCTAGTCCCTTCCACTTTCTTCTTTCCCTGAGCTGCTGCGCCCTCCCCACCCATGCTTCTATCAACTGAAACTGGATCCAGAAATTTAGACGAATAGAAATCCAGAAACAGGAACCAATAGTGCAGGGACAGCAGCAAAGACATGGAACATTTCTCTTACTACCAGGCAGCGGCTCAGCACTGCCCCAAGTAAATTGCAGAACTCAAACTGGCCTATTTTATTTTATTTTTTTATAGCTGTGTTACTCTGTAGGCTTTGCACATGGATCTACCTATCCAGACTTTGAGGGCTATGCTTGCAGCTGTCCTAACCTGATGCAGGGAGCGCATCTCTGAAAAGTTAGCCCAAAATATATTAAATCAGTCCCATGAAAAGGTATCACCTCTGTGCTGTTTGCTGATCTCGGAGGCTCTCAAAGGTTGAAACTTCTAGAAGAAAAGTAAAGCAATGCTGCTTCCCAGAAAGGATGGTGGATGCCTGTGTGACCCATGGCTTCATGCAGCTCAGGCAGCAGCAGTCTTCCCTTGTGCACAAACACCAAGCTGGATTTTAGGAACAGGCAGCAGGATTTTATTAGTTGTTCATTTTTTTCTGACCAGATGACCATCAACTTTGTTTTACAACAAAACACGGCCTATGAGCATTATAAAGTAACAAACACCCAAAAGCAAAAGAAACTGCAGTAAATGTCCTCTGCTCCTAATCGAGCCCCAGCAGTGCAGCCATGCTGCTCAGTGTAAACTACTGCTGCCACCAAAGCACCATCCAGCCACAATTAAATATAAGCAGACTTAAAGATGGAGAAACTCCATTTCTAGAGTTTTGTCCTCTTAAGAGACTCAGAGAAGTCAGTTAATTACCTCTGACCCAGGCAGTTTGAGGAGGGAAGGATTTGGGAGGGGTGGGGAGAGAGGAGGAGGATGTTTTAAGTCACAGTTGACTTAAAAATAAATGTGCTGCTTCCATTATGCCAACCTTCATCGTGTGAAACTAAACTGTACAAAAAAGGGTAACGGGAATAACAATCACAACAGCCTAACTCCTCTGCAGGCTGCACCCTGGCAGGGCCCAGCACAGCTGGACAGTGCACCCAGAGTAAATTCACTCACAGTCAGAAACGATGAAAACTTCCAGCAGAATAGTCACCCAAAAAAAAGGGTTCTTGTACGTTCGCATCTCTGCTCTACATGGAGAACTTCCCAGTGGAGGTGATGGAGGCCCAAATGCTTAGGCACAGCGGTCCTCTGCTGTAAACCTCAGCGTGGATAGGCCCTGCAGGATTTCATCAGAAACAGGCAGGCCTGGATTACTTAACTCCTTTATTGCTTAGATTTATGAGTAAGTAATTCACTCAAAGCAGGTTACAGCATATTAGAAAAAAAAATTGCTTGCACACAGGTCATTTGCTGCCTCACATTTTGAGGGTGTAACAGATCTGAATAGCAGCAGAATAAAGTGTAATAAAATACAGTGCACCTTGAGGCCCAAACCTAAGCAATCTTCAATCATGACTAAGCTCTAATTGACAAATACGGGTGAGTAACTCTGAATAAACAGCAGTCCTGGGAAACCTAAGACAGTTTCATAATCCATTTCAGGTTTCACATTTAAAGGCTTTTGATAAGAGTCAGGCATTGATTTGCTTCCTGAAAAGGGAGCAGCCTGCATTTATCGGAGCTCTTCTGGGAGCGAGTTCCATAAGGCAGGTGTCGCTCCTGTGAAGAATCTATGGCGAGTGTCTGTTCTTTTGATGTCTTTAGTGAAGAGAAACCTATGAGGTCTGTACATGGGACAGGAAAATGTTTGGGGTGGAAAAGTGTCTTGGCTTGTAGACCACCAATCCTGCCTGAAACTCCAAAACTGCCCCCTCCCCTTCTACTGCCCCCTCCCCTTCTACTGCTGTGTTTGTGTCAGTACCAGTGCAGTCTCTTTTTTTTTTTTTTGGTGTGTGTGGAGGGGGGGGGGAGGGGCAGGCCACCTTCAGCTGCAGCGACCGGAATGTCATTTTACTGAGGCCCCGTGGTTAAAAAGGGCATCAGCTGACTTCTGAGACTCAGGTGTGATGGCTCTTTTCCTGGTGCTACTGTTGATTCTGGGAATGGTAAAATTACAGAGAGCTAAAGCAATCCCCTCAAGTCAGGGTATGCATATTTACAGCAGTTTACTGTGTAAATCCTCCACTATAGGGGACAAGACAGTTTTTTTTTGTCAGCTTCTTGCTATTATGACGGTACATAAGGAACGGAAAGTCCCTCTAAGTCGCTGAATATCATTCCTGGCACACTGCCATAGATCCCAGCTCATGCCTGCCTTTCCCCTCCCTTCTGTGCAACTAAGAATCCTCTGTGCTTATCCCTGGCATTTGTGAATTATTTTAGCTGTTTTTGTCTTCACCACCATTAATCCATGCTCCCACCTCCTTTCAGTAAAGAAGTATTTCCTGACCTTGCTCCTGAGTCTACCTCATCTGAGCATAAAAAAAAAAAAGTTTACTTCTTTTGCCTTCCTTATACCTTTGAGGTATTTAAACTTCTCTCTCATATCCCACCTGTCTCTCCTCTCCTCTAGGGCACCCAGAATATGAGACGACTTCTACACTGATTCACTTTGGTGCAGATTATCATTATTTTATGTGTTTCTTAAGAATGTGAAAGAACATGTTTATTTTGAAAACATTTTTTACACCTTTGCGAAGTTCAAGGTGGGTTAGAAATGAAACGCTGTTCATAAAAACAATCTTAAAAACTGTAAACAAGCAGAACCTACCCATCATGGGGAAACCATATCTGTCTTTCTATCCTCGCTTGTGTGTCTGTGTAGCTGTCTCAGACCGTCTGCATAGTAAACAGCAAGACTGACCAAGCAGCACTCGAAAGACAGAATATATTTGAAACTTCTGAATACTGCAGTGTCTGACAAAAAAAAAAAAAAGAGAGAAGCATTTTTTGAGGTGTGTATCACTTGGGAGTTGGAGGGGGTAGATGCTGGAGCCTGCAGTCTGACTGTGTACTATCCAGCAACACCTCATTCTCTTCTACACACACAGCCCTCCCCACTGTGCCTCACTTTCTCCTGATTTCTGACCAAAGTGACTAACAGAAGTGGATGAGGGAAGCTGGCCTTGCATTATTTGTAAATGCTGAGGGCTTTCGGCCTGGCAGTTTACGCCCGCTCCTTTGGGTTGCCAGCTCAGTCACAACTTGTGTTTGTTGGGCTAAGATGCTTTGAGCCTTCATTTGCAACCACCCAGGTTTCTTCCACTCTGCTCAACTTATTCCCCAGCCATTGCAGCCGCAGTCCTTGGCCAGGACGCCACCAACTGTAGCTATAGCTCTGAAACCCAGTTAACATGGACCATGCATTGTCACTGCTGAGCAATAGCTGAGAGAGACACATGTGTTTGTTTACTGAAAACATTTTTATATTCTGCCACCCCAGAAACTGTCACCGCCACCGCTGCTGTGGTATCCCCAGCCCCGGCTGGACCCTGGAATCAAATCCTTCACAGTGCTTACTAGTGAGCTATTGGGTTAGTTCTTTGTGACCTTTATTGAAAAGGCACTTTTACCTATATTAAAAAAAAACCAAAACAAAAAATTGTCTAGAGTGCAGTCAGTGGCTGTGTAATTCTAATTTGTGCCCCAGGAAGACAGAATGTCTTTGAAACAGCAAAGGAATTTTGGTTTTCTTTCCAGCGGCAGCAGCTTGACTCCCCTTCAAGGTGTGGAGGGAGGGTGAGGAAACAGCTGGCCCTCACAGGCACTTCCAAATAAGCCCAGCAGGGGGCCTTAGAGCAAAGTGGCTGAAAGCACTTGAAAGAAATTCCTGAAATTAGGCAGAAAATGCAGAAAACACAGGAAGACCTTTGGCCAATTCTTAAATTTAGCACTTTCAGGCAAACTATTCCTGAAATTAAAACCTTAAACCTGTGCAAAAAAATGTTCCAATTCCTAACTATCAGATTGAAGCAATATCGTGCACTTGGCCGAACACTCGGCTTTAAAGGCACTTGAATACACATCTAAAACACCTTATGCAATAAGGGGACTAGCGCATCCAAACCAGCGCAAAACTAATAGTGCTCATCACATATAAATTCATGTTGATGAGGCTATTAGCTATTACCCCCAGATGGGGAAAAAAAAAAAGTGCACCCGATGTGCACATTTTTACTGTCAAAAAATTAACACCTGCCCCAGAGCAGGCATTAATTCTTGAGGAGCCCCAAAAGTTTACAGAAAAGCAAAAAAAAATACTACTTTTCTGTAGTTCCTCTGACTTAATATCGTGGCAATATTAAGTTAGAGGAACAGAAAAAATAAAATTGAAAAAAAAGTGTCACCAACGGTCAGGTTAGGAAAATGGTCGCTCAATTAACCAGTGTCCTTTTTCCTTACCTGTGGCTGTGAACAGGTTAGGGAAATGGATGCTGGTAAAAATGAGTGTCTGTTTTTCTAACCCGCCGACAGCCACCTCTCCTGGGTGCCAGATGCCGAGGAGGTGCTAGGAACACATAATTTCCCCTGGTGCCTCCTTTTTACCGCAGCAGTCCATTTAAATATTACATTGGGTGCCCGGGGGAGGTGGATTGGCGCGCGTTAAGAGCAGGAGCTCGATCATGAGCGTCCATTTAATGTGCGCCGATATTGCATCAGCATGTATGTGAGCAAATGGACTCATCCTGTCAGAAACCTAACTCTCAGGCCGATGCAATACAGTAGGCTCAGCCTAGCGCACAGCTTGCCGTAGGGTTGGACATGCATGTTGGAGATGCTACAATAACTCCCCATGCAATAATAGGATTAGCGCATCCAAATGGACCTCCAGTGAGTAGCTAATAGCGCTCATCACATGTACATGCCATGTAGATGAGGCTATTAGCTCTTATCCCCAATGCAAAAAATCACCGTGTGCCAAACGTGCACATTTTAACATGCAAAACTTAATGCCAGCCTGGAACCAGTGTTTAGTCTTCATAAGCTCCAAGCTGCCAGAAAAAAATCCAAAAATACTGTTTTTCTGTGGTTCCTCCTACTTATTATCAGGAAGCAGCATGATAAAAATAATCTTGACAGCAGTCAGGTTAGGAAAATAGACGCTCAATTTACAAATGCCCGTTTTCCTAACCGGCACACATTCACGTCCTGGGTGCCTGATGCAATGGATGCACAATTGATCCCTAGTGTGGCCTTTTTAGCCCGGCAGCTGATTTGCCTACTGCATCGGGCGCCCAGGAAAGGGGGGTATGCAGGCGTTTGAAAAAACGTGCACCCAGTTTGGACGCACGGTTTTTTTTTCCCGCTTTTGGTATTGCATCGGCCTGTCTGGGTCTTCGCTGGGGGAATATTTGCAAAGGCACATTTTAACAGTTTGTGCCTCTTTATGGGCTTGCAGTGTCTCTCTTTGAAGGCTACTATAATTACCCTCCCGCGGTGGTGCTTCCCTTTCCCTTCCTCACACCTTCCCTTTGTTTTCATAGGTGCAGAAACCCGGCCGGTAACCTTGTCCTAAAATGTAACTTTCAAAAAAAAAAATTTTTTTTTTTAAATTTTTACAGTCTCGGTACTGAGGTTAACAGACAAACCATTTACCAGCCTAAAGAGGCCCTTTCCCGCCACGGCCCCAGTCAAGCTGCAATGTGTCTCCGCTTTACATTCCAGCTTCTCTCTGGGTGTAAAGTTACACGCAGGCTCCTCCATCACAGGAAGTCTACTCCCTCCTCGGCCCGCGTGTGACTTTTCCAGCTTCGCTCCAGCGGGCCGAGTTCCCCCCTCCCCCCAGCCACCCTCCTTGTCCCTGAGAGAACCGCCGGTAGCCATGGTGACTGCCGGAGTCCTGCAGCCACGTGCTGCACCTTTCAGAGTCCGCTGTTCCTGCGGTTAGTGTGTTTTCTTGGTTGGGTGCCCTGGTATGCAGCTAGGGCTTGAAGAGGGCTCAGCCTCCAGCCAGCCCGAGCTCTGGCACCCGCACAGAGACAGGCAGTGCTTGTGCAGGCAGAGCTAGCCTGGGCGGGGGGACCCAAAGTTACGCCGAGTTTAAGCTGCTACATCTCCCACAGTGCAGGGAGCCCGCGAGTGTGCGTTTCAAAGAGGTGCGGTGTTTGCTTACAGGAAAAACAACTGCTCAGAACTGGAGAAGAGGCAGCGAGGTCCAGATGTGTTCCAGCTGTGCATCTGTGCACGGATCCTAACCTGGTTTTGCTTTTTTCCCCTTCATCTGGCTTTTCTTGTACATGGTAGCAGGATTAAGTTCCTTTTAAAGTTTTAATAACTGGACAAAGCAGGATTGTTAGCAGTATGTGTTCCTGGGTGTGGGGTTTTGGTTTGTTTTTTTTTGATTAATCATGTCTGAATAAAAAAATAAACGAAGAATGAAAGCATCTGGAAATTGTGAGCGAGGACTCCCGCCCCTATCTGAGCTGCACTAAGAAGGGCTGATCACATCGGACTTGGCCTCCTCCACCTCTCTGCCACATGGAGCTCAAATGTGGACTGCTACCCACATCAGCGCCCCAAGCCAGGGGTCTCCATACCCCTTAACGAAAGCCGGACCTGGGGGAGATGGTCCAGAAGGGGAGGATAGAGGGCATCTACAACTTTCAGACCCGCTCAGCTGACTCGGACATTGCTTTGGTGAGTAAAACGTGGACTGGCAGGAGCCTGCATTACAGTGGTGGTCAAGTAGGATTGCAGTTGGCAACATTGTGAATGGAAAAACAATGGATAATTTCCATACCAAAAACAAATGAATAGATAAATTTCCTCAAAGTTTTGGGACATGGTTAGAAGAAAGGGCCATTGGCAATCATTTGTCAGCTATTCCTGTGAATCCTGTACAGGGCAGGAGATCACAAGCTCCTGGATTCTAGTGAAAGTGGGCTGGCACGTTTGATGGGGAGGGGGGAGAGAGGGTTTCATCGCCCCACCAAGTGATACACAGCAACTCCGGTGCTAGATCCTTACTTGTCCTGCATTCCCTTCAGCCAAGCCATCCCCAGCTGCTCCATTTCAATGATAAAAATCTGAAAACTAGCATTTACTTTCGTATGAGAGAATGACTACAAAGGCTAGAAATACTGGAACGTGTCCTGTAAACCCAAGCAGCACGGCGCCTAGTGTGTTTGGATTGCTTCCTTCCATTCAGATGTGGGCCTGTCACTTTCTTTTCCTCCACTTCCCACATCTGACTTGGATTTTAGGGATTGAGGGAACACAGAGCTCTCCGGTGCTCTAGGTTACCTATCCCAGGAAACAGAAAGGAAAGCCTGTGGATGGTCTTTACTCTATGCTGTCTGACACAGGGAGATGAGAGCCATTCCCAGACTATGCCTCATTTTTCTTGCAGTGATATTGTAGGCTTTGTGTGTTAGCATTCCTTTATTAGCTCTTCCTGCAGAATAACTCCTCAGGAACATCTGTCTCTCTTGTCCTAGAGATGGGAATGACACTTTTGATCCAGTCCAGCTTTCCCTTCTAGAGCACTGAAAGAAAGGCAGGTCCCCCGTTCTTCCTCCCAGCTCAGTAAGCACCAGGAGATCCTGCTGCTGCTGCTTGCCTGTTAGATTTTCCCAAGGTGACACTCCAGCAGTGCAGCGTCCATGCTGTGCAGGCCTGTTTTCCCCGCAGTGGGAGCCAGCGGTCCCGCTTCACAGTAGCTGTTTTGCCAGCACCCCATCCTTGTCCTCTCTGTGTGCAGCTGTGAAGGTCCATCTGACTGAGGCTCAAGACCGAGCCTTCTCTCTGGAAGGTCCCTCCATTTGGAGCACACGTCCTGAATGTCTTCAAGCAATGACATGTATGCAAACTTTTAAGGCTTTTGATGTGGAGTCACGCTGACTGATTTTTTTTTTAATTTGTCGCAGTTTGCATTGTTTGTCATGTACTATTTCACATTTGAGCCAGTGGTGTCATTTTATACATGAGGGCTTGGGGTGTGGACAGGGCAGCCTTTAAGATGTTACTGATTCATGTATAAATCCTGCACAGTTTTGCTATGGCAGTTTGGAGGTATGTTCTTGGCTACATTATCATTTGTTTAGATTTTGTATTGTGTTCTTTTAAACTGTGTATGTTTTTATGTGACCTGCCGGGAACATAGGATAGCAGCGGAATAGAAATCTTTTAAATAAATATAATAAAGAGAAGAAGGCTTTATAGCTCCCTCTAAGCCTTTTGTGGCCTGGATTCTCCCCTGTCTGTGCTTGTGATGGGCGATTGGAAAGTGTCAGCTTTTGGCATGTTTGGGTCAGATTCTTTTAATGAATTTGAGTCTGGAGCTTTGGTTTATCTTTCTTTGACCCCAGCTGAGTCTAGGATTGGGTTTTAGTTAATCAAGTTATTGACCTTGAGTGCTTTCTAGCCCAACGTTCTCTCACAAAGTGAAAAAGAATTTTCTGCAATGTTTTGTTCTAAATGTGCTACTTACTAACGTCATGGAGTGCCCTTACTTAGCAGTTCTTTTCCTATCTAAAAATAGACTGGAACACAAATCTCAGGGACCAAGCACAAGCCTGTCTGATCAGTTTTTTTGGTTGGTACTTGTGGTGAGAGAAACTGAAATGTTCTGTCTTTTATTAAAGGAGCACAGTGACAGAATTGTGCAGTTGCAAAACATTTTATAGCTGCAAGATTTCATTAACACTTTTATACACAATCCAGCTAACCTGGAAAAGAGACCTTTAGTTTACAGGTGATCTCATTCCAGGTATTATATGGGCCCTATGCACTAAACCTTAATCTGCATGTTAAGGGCCTTTTGTGCACGATAAGGCCTTATTGCATAGCGTGTTATTTTGATTGTGCATGTTAAGATGGCTCCTCAATACATTAACGTGTACGCTAAACTTAGCACCTACCTGCATGTACAGTAAATAGAGAAGCATTATATGCAAATGAGACTTTAGAGTGGGCCTATGGGAAATAGAGTGGTATGCAGCTTCCACCCGCTCTTTCCCATGGGTCTGGTAAAGGCAAAAAATAACACCTCCCTGTAAGAAGGAATTTTTACTCTGCATGCTGTGGTGCTAAAGCAACCTCTAATGATTGCTTTAGCACCACAGCATGCCCTGCAGGCAGGAGACTCTGCAGGCAGGAGACTCTGATGCCCTTCCTGCCCCAAAGGATCTGCCTCTCTGGACTAACACCTGTTTCCAGAGGGGTGGGTGGGTGTTCTCTCAAGGGTGGCTCCTGCTGTGTGAAATATGGGGGTGATTTTCAGGGAGGGGATTAAGCTTTTTCTGGCTTACAGGTCGATACAGTAAAGTGTGCTCCGTCGAAGCGCACTGTCAGCCTGCTCTGGACGCATGTTTTCCCTTACCCCTTATTCAGTAAGGGGAGGAAAACACGCGGCCCACCCGCGGCACCTAATAGCGCCCTCAACATGCAAATGCATGTTGATGGCTCTATTAGGTATGCGCGCGCGATTCAGTAAGTAAAATGTGCAGCCAAGCCGCACATTTTACTCTAAGAAATTAGCGCCGACCCAAAGGTCGGCGCTAATTTCTTCCGGCGCCAGGAAAGTGCACAGAAAAGCAGTAAAAACTGCTTTTCTGTGCACCCTCCGACTTAATATCATAGCGATATTAAGTCGGAGGTCCCCAAAAGTAAAAAAAAGTAAAAAAAAATAAAATAAAATTTGAATTCGGCCCGCGGCTGTCGGGCCGAAAACCGGACGCTCAATTTTGCCGGCATCCGGTTTCCGAGCCCGTGGCTGTCAGCGGGCTCGAGAACCGACGCCGGCAAAATTGAGCGTCGGCTGTCAAACCCGCTGACAGCCGCCACTCCTGACAAAAAGGAGGCGCTAGGGACGCGCTAGTGTCCCTAGCGCCTCCTTTTCCCCGTTTTTCCCGCGTCACCTCATTTAAATACTGAATCGCCCGCACCGGCGAGGGGCCGGTGCGCGCGCTGGGAGAGCGGGCGTTCGTCCGCTCTCCCGCGGTCTTACAGTATCGACCTGTTAATTGGCTGCGACTGTTGGAAGCATGGATCAACTTAGTTGGGGGAGAGGGTGGCATTTTGTTAGGGATGGCATAGAGTGCAACAGGATAAAAATCCTGCAGGAGTCTAAATGCACAATAGAATCTTTATGGGTGGAAAGTCCATGTGTGAGGTATAGCAGTGGATGTATACTACCACCTACTTGGCCAAAATGAACAGATGGATGATGAAATGCTAATGGAAAATTGGGAAACTAACATTTGGCAGCACAGTAATAAAAGGGCGATTTCAATTATTTATTTATTTGTTTATTTATTTATTTAGCATTTTTCTATACCGACCTTCATGGTTAAATACCATATCAAATCGGTTTACATCGAACAGGGACAGAGAACTGTAATAGACGGAACAACTTTTTTATAATCAGAAGAAACAAAAGTTACATTTAACAAGGACCGTAAACTTGGAAGCTTAAACAGCTGGAAGGAAAGGCCCGAGGAAGGCAATAAATTAAGAACAAGAGAGTCATAATGGAATCCGGGCTAGTGCTAGTTAAATTATTAGAAGAGATACTAATGCATATGAAGTACTTAGAGGAGGAGCGAGGTTCCATTGCTCGTGAGCAGGTTAAGCATCTTAAGCATTTAATTATTTAATTAAACATTTAATTATCCTAATATTGACTTGGAAATTACCAATCAGGACATGCCAGGGAGGTAAAGTTTCTAGATGAAATAAATGACTGCATCATGTAGCAGCTGGTCTGGGAACCTAATTCTTAGTGGAACACAGGATTTGGTACAAGAGGTAATGGTAATGGTGCCGCTCAGCAATAGTGATCATAATATGGCTTAACTGATAAATCACCTACATTATTTTTTGAAGGGGTGAATAAACATATGGACAAACGTGAACTGGTAGATGTGTATTTGGATTTTCAGAAGGCATTCAACAAAGTCCCGCATGAGAGGCTTTTAAGGAAACTAAAAAGTCATGGAATAGGAGGCGATGTCCTTTCATGGATTACAAACTGGTTAAAAGACAGGAAACAGAGAGTAGGATTAAATGGTCCTTTTTCACAGTGGAAAAAGGTAAACAGTGGAGTGCCTCAGGGATCTGTACTTAGACCACTGCTTTATAATATATTTATAAATGATCTGAAATGGGTTACACTGAGTGAGGTGATCAAATTTGCAGATGACACAAAATTATGCAGAAAAGTTAAATCTCAAGCGGATTGCGATAAATTGCAGGAGGACCTTGCAAGACTGGAAGATTGGGTTTTCAAATGGCAGATGAATTTTAATGTGGACAAGTGCAAAGTGATGCATATAGAGAAAAATAACCCTTGCTATAGTTACACAATGTTAGGTTTCCTATTAGGAACTACCACCCAGGAAAGAGATCAAGGCATCATGGTGGATAATACATTGAAATCGTCGGTTCAGTGTGCTGCAGCAGTCAAAAAAGCAAATAGAATGTTAGGAATTATTAGGAAGAGAATGGTGAATAAAACGGAGGATGTCATAATGCCTCTGTATTGCTCCATGGTGACACCGCAGCTTGAATACAGTGTGCAGTTCTGGTCGTCGCATCTCAAAAAGGATATAGCTGCACTGGAGAAAGTGCAGAGAAGGGCAACCAAAATGATATGGGGCATGGAACGGCTGCCCTATGAGGAAAGGCTAAAGAAGTTAGGGCTGTTCAGTTTGGAGAAGAGACTGCTGAGGGGGGATATGGTAGAAGTCTACAAAATCCTGAAAGGACTTGAACAAGTTAATGTAAATCGATTATTTACTCTCTCAGATAATAGAAGGACCAGGGGGGGCACTTCATGAAATTAGCAAGCAGTTCATTTAAAACAAATAGACACTTCTTTTTCACTCAGCGCATAGTTAAGCTCTGGAATTCATTGCCAGAAGATGTGGTTACAGCAGTTAGTGTAACTGAGTTTAAAAAAGGTTTGGGTAAGTTCCTAGAAGAAAAATCCATAAACTGCTATTATGGTAATTAATAAGCAATAGTAGCTTGTGATTTATCTAATGTTTGGTTACTTGCCAGGTACTTGTGACTTGGATTGGCCACTGTTGGAAACAGGATACTGGGCCTGATGGACCCTTGATCTGACCCAGTATGGCATTTCTTATGTAACAGGTAAATGTGAATCAGTTATTTACTCTTTCAAATAATACAAAAACTAAGGGATACATCATGAAGTTAGTAAGTAGCACATTTAAAACAAAGAGAATATTTTTTTTTCCACTCAGCACACAATTAGACTCTGGAATTCATTGCCAGAGTATGTGGTAAAGGCAGCTAGGGTAGGTGGGTGAGGCCCCTCCTTGGTCTGGGCTATGAATTACCCCTATGCTTGGAGTGGGGAATACCACATGAGAAATTACATTCACTAATATGATTTATCTTCAGGTTTCATAGCCTGAGTGGGGGATGACAGGGTCCCATTCACCTCCATACCACAATTCTGTGCCCTTCCCAAACAACCTCTCACTTGTGATACCACAGACCAGATAAAATCATCACACCAGAATAAAACAGTAATTAACCCTTTTACTAGTATTATGCAAGTAGACAGTAAATCTAACCAGACCATTAAATGGAAAAATACAGTAGTAAAGTACAATATAAACTTGCAGGTTTTTTTTTTATTATAAATCAAGCAAAGCAAAAATAACACTGGATATTGCCTGTTAGCCAGAGCAACCATTATGCTCATATGGATAGTGAAAAAAAAAAAGAAATGCTAATAGAGAGAGGTTGGGGTGAAAAGCAGTCAAGTACACAACTTTTAAAAATTGTCTTTACCCTGAGTACTCGAAAAGGGGGATGGGGAAACAGATCAACCACAATTTCACCAGTTTGCAAAGGGTGCACTCTGTTCCAAAATTGCATGTATAAAAAACAATCAAGAAAATGAAGAAGCTTTTCTAGATGGTGGAGCTGGCCAGATAACAAACCAAATAAATGAGCACTGCAGTGTGTGAAAGGTGTCTCTCTCTCTCTTTCTCTCTCTCCTGGGGAGCTTCCCCCAAATGGTTTACATGATATTAAACAGAAAGCGGGCCTGGTTTCAGTCTCTTATAGAAAGACCACGGTCATCAGTTTTTCTTTTCCAGTACCTGCCAGCAAGGGTTTATGCTTGACTTCGCCTGAAAGGATGAAGCAGTTAAGATGAGATACAGAATTTGTGACAAAGGGCAAGGAAATAAACCTCTCCCTCCACTGCTAAGATACTCTCTGGGCAAAGTTTTAATTATTTAACTCAGTCTCTTGGAGAGTGATCCAGCTATGTGTTCCTGGGCCTTGGATATCTCTGGAGAGGAAGTCTCTCAGCTACTGGCTCCTCTGTCCCTTGTTGGGATTTTACATGTAGCTCAGCTATGAAGCAAGAACAGCTGTCTGTCCCTCTGTTTCCTCAGAGTGCAGACTTCTGACTCTCCCTCTCAATAATTAACTCTTAAGGAGAACTGATTGCAGGGCTGCCAGATGCACTCCTCTGTTCCAGGATCCTAGCTCCAACTCCTGGCTGTCCCCACCCTGCACATACAGGTAGAGCTAGTCAAATTGCGCCTTTTCTACCTTAAATAGTCTCCCAGCATTCCTTTGGCTTCCTCCTCTGCTGGCTATGTAGTGCTGTAGTATGGGCAGGCTAAATAGCTCTTTTCCCAACTTGTTAACACTGTGCTGTATCCTAGTTCTTGAAGAGCATTTATCATTCACAGGAGAACAAACATGAGTTTTTTGACATTTTTATGTTCCTTCACCTTGGCTGCGGTGGCTTGCAGTCTCTGCAGGGTTGAAAACCCTTTTTTGACAGGTTCAAAACACAGATGTAGCTTAGCCCACACTGTAAGGCTCCGATTCATGATAAGCTCATGGAGGCAGGAACCTGGTTTATAGTAGCTTGCTACGTGGTTTAAAAAAAGTTTGGATACATTCTTGGAGAAGTCCATAAACTATTAACCAGTAGTCTTGGGGGGAAAAGCCACTGCTTAACCCTGGGCGTTAGCAGCATGGGATCTATTTACTGTTTGGGATTTTGTCAGGTACTTGTGACCTGGCTTAGCCACTGTTGGAGACAGGGTACCGGGCTTGATGGACCCTTGGTCTGACCCAGTATTATGGTTCTTATGTTCTTTTGTCTCTGAAATGCAGCTCTTGTATCAGAGCTGACACCTGCTCAGCAGTGCTGAGAGGAGCGGCCTTTGCCCAGACTGGAATCTTCTTATGCAAGAATATTATTTATTTTTATTTTACTTATTGGACTTTATATACCTAACTTCACATATCTATAGCTAAACCTTCATTATTTATTTTGATTTATATTCTGCCTTTCAGCCATTCAAAATGGATTACATTCAGGAACTTTAGGTATATCTATCTATCTGTATAAAACAGTTTTATGAGAAAGACAAAAAACAGAGAGACAATCCCTTAGCGCAAAAAAAAAATTTTTGAAAAATAAGTTTCTGACTCCCACTCCCGGAAAAAACTTAACTTTTAACTGCTGCATAACTGAGAGGCTCCCTGAACCAGGGGATGGAGCTTCCTTTATCTGAGCCTGCCCACCACCTCTCCCATTGGAGGGCCCACAGGGCACACAGCGTGACAATGCTGCCACCTCTGGCCCTCCATTAGGTGTTGCCTGAGAGAAGCCATGATCCTGAGCCTTCCTCTGGGGTGGGGGATGCGGCCTCCAGCCACGTTTCTAACCTAAGGGCCCAGACAGCCATCTGAGCTCTGTGTACCGCTCGGCCAGTCCAGAGCGCTAACCCGAGTGGACAAGGTACAGAATATCTCTACAGCGTGGTGTTTGTTGAACAACTTTTTTTTTCAGGCCTGTTGTTCAGGCTTCTGACTTGAGTTTGTCTTAAATCTGTTGACTTCTAGCTCACTGTTGAATAATTCATTTCATTTTGTCGTTTTTCCTGTGCAGAGCTCCCTCCCCGGGGAGGTGGGACTATTGCCTGCTCATGGAGGATCCTTCGCGGAGCGAGCGGAGACGGGCTCTGAGAGGTGGGAAGCCCCGCACTAAAAATACACAGCGTGCCAAGCTCCCCCCTGAAAGCACAGAGCACACAAACCTGGCAGGCCGGCATGGGGGCGATCCTTCTCCACAGCAGGACGCATCGGGCTGCTCTGTGAGGGCAACTTCCCCCGTGCAGTCAGGCCCTCCAGGCAGGCCTGGGACTGAGTGTACTGTGCAGCGGGAGCCCTGCTCAGGAACCTCTGTGTTACAGTCCAAGGTGAAGGCACTGAAAGAGAAAAGAACAGCAGGCAAACAGGGGGGACCTTCCCCACAGGATCAAGGCTCTCCCAAGGCCGGGCGAGGAAAGCTTCTTGCCTCGGAAGAAGGGCCCTCGGAGGACATGGTGGTAAATCCACAAGCGCAGATCCGCACGTACCTGACAGACTCCCTGCTGAACGGCGCAGAAGAGGTTGGGGACCAGTGGGCCATTTCGGTCACAGGTCCCGGTACTAGCCAGGCCAAGGCTCCAAGGGGCACAGACTCCGAGGAAGAATCACCTCGGGGCTCCCGGATATCTCTGCAGAGGTTCTGGACTCCGCCCTGCACGAAGCAAGCTCCGCCAGGATTCCCTGACAGCTCTGTAAGTAAGACGAGAAAAGAAAAGGGCCTAGCAAGCGAGTTATGGGGCAAGACGTGTGCCAGGGGAGACCTCCAATTGCTTCTCTCTGCAGAAGATCTGGAGACTGATAGGGTGGCCCGGACCCCCGAGGATCTCCAGTTTGTCCCGACGGAGGTGCCATGTGATGGTTCTGCTCCGACCAGGAGGCTGTGGAGGGCCGAGAGCTGGGGCAGTCTTGGCAGCGCTGCCAGCACAGGCAGTATCACCAGTCTGCCATCCCTGGCTGAACGGGTCGAGAGGAACAGGGCACTGTTAAAGGAGATGCTGACCGCGGCGGACCAGGCTTGTAATCATGAGCCAGGTGACGCTCCAGCCGCTGAGACGGAGGAAACCAGCGGGGACAGCCGTGGTGCAGGTGAGTACAGCAAACTCATACTATTTCCCACCTTTCTGTGTCGCAAACTAGGGGGTGTGTGCAGGCTGGGACAGGAGGTGGCACTCGCCGGGTTTTACATTTCCCAGGGTGGATTTCATGTTCTGAACCTGCTCCTGCATCTTGCTTTTATGTCCCTTTGGGCGAGCCGACACAGAAAAACAATTAATATACATTTAAATCACTATAATCTAAGAGTTTGGTTTTAAGAAAAGCCCTACTAGATTTCTAGGAAATGCAATCGTAGGGCAAAGAAGAAATTTCAGGATTTTGTGCTTGGATTTTATGCCCTCCGTGATCCAGCAGTAGACGGAGAGGAGCTGACCTGCAGTCGGGCAGGTAGGGAGGAGCACGTTATATGTTTCACCTCATGGTACTGGGACGTGCACGGATTATTCCTGCATCTTTTGATGCCTGTTAATTATTCTTCTGTGAAAGGCAGGAGGAGTTCTGCAGTGGTGAGTGGTGCCCACCTTACCCCTGTACCTGCTGCTAGAGATCCTCTGCAGCTGTTGTTTCTCTGGCCATGCTGCGGTGGGCACTATCCCCGTGCGTTTGCTACCTTGACACCCAGTCACGCTTGGCCCACACTACGTGCGCCCCGCACCTTTCTCAGGGATGGCTAGGGGAGGGGAAGCTTACCCGTAAGCCATATAATAACGCACTTGGCTTCTCTTATGCTGTGGGCATTGACAGTGAGTAATTCTTGTGAGAGGGGAAAGGATTCCTGGGCTCCTTCATTCTCCCCAGGGATCCAGATGTGTTTGGATTTGGTCTGTTGGAAATAAATTACAGTTCCCTTCCTGAAGGTCCTGGCTCTGCGTGGTGGCATCATAATTTTTGTAGTGCAAGGAGATGCATACAGCGCTGTACAGTGGTGATAACTGTTCTGGCAACTGTGTCCCTTTCCCAAAGATCTTACAACCTGAGGAAATGGGAGATACAGGGGCCTGCCGAAGGTCACAAGGAGTATCAGTAGGAGAAGCGGGATTTGAACCCTTGGCTTTCCTGGATCTCAGCCCATTGCTCTAACCCCTAGGTCCACTCCCCCAGTCAGTGGGGAGCAATCTTAGGTGGGGCTCATTGGGGATTTTAGTGTGGGAGAAAAGTGTTAAACACCCTGATGTGCCCTGTAGGGTAATGCACGAGGAGAGGACCCGAGGCATAAGAAGAGCTCGCTCACCCAGCCCAGTATAGTTATGATGGGACGTCGCTGCTCCCTGCTTCCCACCTACTAGAACAGACTTTGCACAATCATCTCAAATGGTAAACTTGGGAGAGCAGCTCGAGAGAGGATGCAGGCAGGGGTTTGGAGCCATAAGGAGAGGGAGGTGAGAGGGACAGCCGCTCAGGGCACAGAGCCCCATGGAGGTGGGAAAACTTATGGAAACTGGAGCCTATGCCCGCAATGAATTAAAGTCAGGAAGAGTGCAGCCCTCTGCCTGCCATCCAGGTTGGAGGGGAAGGAGGACTGGGAGTCAGAGAGGGAGGACTGGAGGAAGAGAAGAGAGGGGAGCAGTGAGTGAGGGAGGGGGGGGGGGGGGGGCAGGTGCAAAATACACTTGCCTGCTCCAGGCGCTAAAATGCAAGTTACAACTCTGTGCAGCTTCCAAACTGGCAATACTCCTACGTCACACGTGAAGAGGCCTGCGCTGAACAAAATTGGCAAAGGAGATCTTTCTGTTTCTTTACCTGGTGGTGAGATATTCTGAGCGAAAAAAAAAAAAAGTAAGCAAGGGTAAAACTAATCTATGCAGAAAGTCTTTTGGGGGTATTTGTTTGCTCAGCCAATTCTATATAAAGCCTCAATTGTTGTCTTCATTAGGAGGAGAGAACACCCATAACCTGGCAAGATCCAAATCTGGGAGTCCTGAAAAGAAGATGCTTCTTAGAAATGTAATTTTATCTTTCTCATGCCATTTGAAATCTAACTTTCTGGGGATGGTACAGACAACCCAACCCTAGGACAGTGACAGCAGGGAGATTCAGTCTCAGCCACAGAGCACATGGCACTGAGATGTGGAATGATTAAGGGGCTTGCTTTTTTGGATTCTTTTCTGAAATACTCTGTCCCTGTCAGAGGGTCACGGATGTCCATGGTGCTAACTACAGCAGCACAACCGGTATCCTTGGGGGGGCTGGGGCTGGGGGGGGAGGCAGAAGGGTGTTTCAGACTGAAGTTTGAAAACCCCAAGTTTCCCAATGTCTGAATTTTGTTTTTGTGGAAATCGGAGTTTTTTCAGAATTCAGTCCATTCCTTACTTTTACTCCTCCACCTGAAACCTCGGAGCTGCTGCAGCTACCAACAGCAGCAAGAAACATCTATCAGGCAGGGAGAGAAAACGCTCAAAGTACTGTTCCTTCTGTCCCGTGCTGAAGTCTTTGCCTGACGGTGCTTCCTTTTTATGGGTTCCAGGACCGCTGCCGAATGACCCAGACCGGGACTCTGGTATTTCCCTGCTGGACTCTGAAGGCTGCAGGTACAGATTCACAGCTGATGTGTCTTGATGGGCAGGGCCGGTTCTTTCATTAGGAAAACTAGACAGTTGCCTAGAGTATCAAAAGTTACGGGTGGGGTGGGCCCCAGAAACCTCCGGGGGCCACCTGGCCACTGTTAAGGCACAGCAGCACGAGAGAGAGAGGAATATGGATGCTGTGGAGGGTGGCGACAAAGAGGAAGCGTGGGGGGGGGGGGTGGAGAGAAGGGTTGCAACCTGACTCCATATTTCCAGAACACACCGATCCAGTCCTGGTTGTACCCTGGTGCATGCTGGGACTTGTAGTTCTGGTGTCCCTATTGATTTCCCTGAGAAAATCCTCCGTAGGCAGTGGGATAAAACCAGGACTGGATAAGCGTGTCCTGAAAATCTGGAGCTGGTTGGCAATTCTAGGAAAGAGAGAAGATGCTGGGCAGTGCAAAGATTGGGAAAGGAGACTGGGGTGATGCTGATGTGATGAACAGGGAGCAACGGGGAGAAAGAAGAGGATGCTGAGGAGAGATACTTGACAGGGTATAGAGAGAAGGGATGCTGGGTACTGGGGAAAAGGGGCAGAGGGTGAGAGGTGAATGCTGAGCTGGGTGAGAGCTGCCATCGGTCGGTACATGAGGGACGCGGGAGGGGACTGCAAGACTGAAGATTTGCCTTGAGCACCTGTACCCTTGCACCAGCTCTTTTGATGGAGGGAGAGGCTCAGATCCTCCAGTCTGTGAGACTCTTGCTTCTCATCTCAAGTTGGGAGCTGCAGGAAATGGCACGAGTATGAGTATGAGAGGCTGGCGATTTTGTTTCGGGTCGTTTTATGAGTGTAATGACAGAGTGCAGCATGTGCATCATACTGAAAAACTCTCAACCTTTGATGTCGGGTCTTGTGATACTGCCAAACCACACAGCAAAATCCTCTGAGCATGTTGTTGTCTGCAAAGTGCATCCGGGTCGCAGCAGTATGTTGACTGTAATCCGCTGAGGTTTGGTGGATCAGCGGAATAGAAAGTGTGGAAATAAATAAATGAATAACCGAACTGTCCAACACCCAAATGGATTTCTGCCTTAAGAACAAAAGAAATTGCCATGCTGGGTCAGACCAAGGGTCCATCAAGCCCAGAACCTGGCAATTACCCAAACACTAAGAAGATCCCATGCTACTGATAAAATTAATAGCAGTGGCTATTCCCTAAGTAAACTTGATTAATAGCTGTTAATGGACTTCTCCTCCAAGAACTTATCCAAACCTTTTTTGAATCCAGCTGCACTAACTGCACTAACCACATCCTCTGGCAACAAATTCCAGAGCTTTATTGTGCGTTGAGTGAAAAAGAATTTTCTCCGATTAGTCTTAAATGTGCTACTTACTAACTTCATGGAATGTCCCCTAGTCCTTCTATTATTCGAAAGTGTAAATAACCGAGTCTCATCTACTTGTTCAAGACCTCTCATGATCTTAAAGATCTTTATCATATCCCCCCTCAGCCGTTTCTTCTCCAAGTAGAACAGCCCTAACCTCTTCAGCCTTTCCTCATAGGGGAGCTGTTCCATCCCCTTTATCATTTTGGTTGCCCTTCTCTGTACCTTCTCCATCGCAACTATATCTTTTTTGAGATGCGGCGACCAGAATTGTACACAGTATTCAAGGTGTGGACTCACCATGGAGTGATATAGAGGCATTATGACATTTTCCGTTTTATTAACCATTCCCTTTCTAATAATTCCTAACATTGTTTGCTTTTTTTGACTGCTGCAGCACACTGAGCCGACGATTTTAAAGTATTATCCACTGATACCTAGATTTTTTTCTGGGGTGGTAGTTCCTAATATGGAACCTAACATCGTGTAACTACAGCAAGGGTTATTTTTCCCTATATGCAACACCTTGCGCTTGTCCACATTAAATTTCATCTGCCATTTGGATGCCCAATCTTCCAGTCTTGCAAGGTCCTCCTGTAATGTATCACAGTCCGCTTGTGATTTAACTACTCTGAATAATTTTGTATCATCCGCAAATTTGATAACGTCACTCGTCGTATTCCTTTCCAGATCATTTATAAATATATTGAAAAGCACCGGTCCAAGTACAGATCCCTGAGGCACTCCACTGTTTACCCTTTTCCACTGAGATAATTGACCATTTAATGCTACTCTCTGTTTCTTGTCTTTTAACCAGTTTGTAATCCATGAAAGGACATCGCCTCCTATCCCATGACTTTTTAGTTTTCTTAGAAGCCTCTCATGAGGGACTTTGTCAAATGCCTTCTGAAAATCCAAATACACTACATCTACCAGTTCACCTTTATCCACATGTTTATTAACCCCTTCAAAAAAATGAAGCAGATTTGTTAGGCAAGACTTCCCTTGGGTAAATCCATGCTGACTGTGTTCCATTAAACCATGTCTTTCTATATGCTCTACGATTTTGATCTTGAGAATAGTTTCCACTTGAGAATAGTTTCCACTATTTTTCCCGGCCTTTCCCCTCACTTCCTCACAACTAGGGATCCTCTGTGCTTCTCCCGGACTTTCTTCAATTCTGTTACTGGTTTTGTCTCCACTGAGACCATTCCATGAATCCACCGCCTTTTTTTGCAATTAAATATTTTTTGGTGTTGCTCCAGAGTTTGTCCCGGGGAGTCTCATACCAGTAGGAACTGTAGCTGAAACTGAAGTTAGATGAATTGCTCATGTATTACAAGCTATCCCCAACGCTGTACCTGGATATCTAGTGGCCCCAGGCAAGCTTTTAGCCTTAAAATCTCCCCATGGCCCTTTCCACGGCCTAAGCCATTTCCTCCTTCCCTCCTCCAGGGCCCCTTCCTGGGTCCTCGCCCTCTTGCCCCTCCCAACCGGCCAATGACTTCTTCCCGGGTCTCTCTCCCATAGTCCTTTCAAGGACCTCCCCCCCTTCCCTCCTCCCCCACACACATCTCTTTTGGCTGGTTTATGGCCTGGCTGTGGTACAACAATAGGAAGGGAATTCAGCCTATGGTCTGTGAGCCTGCATGCAGTGACCCCGCCCCTTGTACGAGTATCCTTGGTAACAGGAGGAGGGAATGGAGCTGCTGCCGGGCCTGCGTGTGTGCACTGCCTCACAGGCCCCAGGCTGAGTTTCGTTCCCTTTGCTCTGGGGCAGTCAGCTCTTCGAACTGGCGGGCTTCCATCCCTTATTTCTTCTTCTTGGGTCTCCTGTGCTGGCCACTCATTTAGGCAGAATTTAGTCCGCAGTCAGCACATACAATTTTCGGGTCCTCTTTTTGTCTAGGCCCCTGCAGCTACCCAGATTTGCCCCCGCTTGTGTCCGGCTCTGACTAGTCTCATGTTCAGGGATGGCTCCCTCTCGAACAGGGTTGACCTGCAGTGGCCATTGAGAGCAGGGAAGCGTGAACTGCCACTTTCTGTGCTGTACCTGTTCTGTGGATGCGCGGAGGACTTTGGTTTCCATGACCATTCACAAGTACTGGAATTCTCTAATAATGCTGAGGCTGACGGAGGCTTCAGAATTTCCTCTGGATGGAAATCATAAGAATTACTCAACAGTAACACCTACTGGCCAGAATCGAGGCACACACATGCCGAGTTTTGGGGGTGCTGGGAGGTGGAAGAGCATGGTCTGAGGTCATCGGTCAATGGTTGTCATTGTGACGGCTGTACTGAATAGGGGTTAGAAAAGGGAAAAACCTCTGGAGAGCTGGAAACGAAGGGTCATGGTGCCATCACCCCAGTAAAAGCTGCTTCAGACTGAGCTGACAGGTGGTACAAAGACTTTTATTCTAAATTGCATTTGGCTGTTCGCGGGCTCCTCCCATGAATGGCCAGGCCTTCTCCCTCATGCCAGGATGCTGCTGGACTGTCTCATATTCCAGTGCAGCGGTCCGCCTGATATGGCAAGACACCACTGGAGATCTTCGTGGCAGGATGCCACCAACACAGGCCTGTCCTGCTTTCCCTAGGGCGTGTGTGCGCCCGACGCCCCTATTCTTAAAGGGCCAGCAGTGGAAAACTTTGCAGGCGCCCTCCGATGACAATACAATCCCTGGCCTATATAAGGTCACTGCAGACATCCCTCCAATGCCTCAGCAATAGGTCCACTACAGTAGTAGAGCAAGTTGCCTCAGCGTGTTCCTGGTTTTCGTCTTCATCCTCGTCCTGTGGTCAGTCTTCAGTTCTTCATCAGTTCCTCGTCTTGTGGTCAGTCTTCAGTTCTTCAATGTCTTCTGTGTGACTGGCTGCCCGCCTGCACTGGTCCTTGCCTCCCTGTCTGCCTATCCATCCCACCTTCCCTCAGATGGATTTCTAGTTCCTTCGGCTTGCCTGACTCTTGACTTTGCCTGAACTCCACCTGCCACTGACCTCACTGCCTGACTCACGACCACGTCTGAACGCTGCCTGCCTCGATCTATGCCTGAACCCAGTCTGCCTCGGGCCCTGGCCTGTGACCTGACCATCTCTCCAGACATCCAGCTCATCAGCAGAAGCCCCTGCCTAAGACTTGCTCAACCTAAGGGGAACGAGGGCTCTGCCACAGCCAGCAACGCCTGCCGATGGTGGGGACCTGCAGGATGCACCAACTCCAGCTTGGCCCAAGGGTCCACGCCCACAACATAATCTGAGGGAATCCTTTAGGTTTCTTGGAAAAATGTCATAGCAGAAATAAGAGTTTACAGAATAATGCTGGCCATGAATGCTAGGAAAATTAATTTGGGCTTATTTATCCTAGCAGTATCTGGCCACTTTCTAGCGCTAGTGTATAACGGGAGTGTAAATGCTGCCCCTGGGCCTCTCAGCACTGATAAAGGATATTTATTGATTTATAAATTTATAAACCACCTTTCCCAATCAGGCTCCAAAGCAATGTAAGTTAAAACATAAATAACAGACACGTGTAACAAAACACAAAAAAAAAACCAGTCAATGAGTTTAAAAGCTTTGGGGCAATATTCAGCCACTGAGCAGCTTGGCTGCTTAGCTGGATAAACATATCTGGTTAAATAGCGGTCCTGCCACTGAATATATCCAGCTATCTTAAAGTTAGCAGTATATGTACTTTAGGACAGGTCAGCAGCACAACCAGAGTTAGCCGCATAAGTTAACCCCCTAACTCCAAATATCGGAGATAGCCAGCTAACTTATGTGGCTAAGCTAGCTCCTCCCTGAAATGCCTCCCACCCTCACCCAGAATGCCCTCAACTTATGCAGCTAAATATTAGCTGGGTAAGTCTCTCAATATGCTGGATTTGCCATTTACATGGATAACCTTTCAGTTATCTAACTGGCTTTTGAATATCAACCTCTGTATTTAACAAATGTATTACCTGCATACCTCCGATAGTGTTCGTGGTGGTGTAGAAACACAGTGCATAATAAAAACAAAATATGAAATCATACATAGCAGCACAAGTATGAGAGAGAGCGTCTGTTTTGATCAAATTCTGAAAAGCTGAGTAATCATTTGCAAGTCTTAATATCTAATGCCAGGCGCCTTCTAGGACAGGTTTGTAGTACAGGTGGCTGGTGGTTGGTATAATACTGTCCCTTGGTTGGTGGTCACAGCTTCCCTACAGTGCTGGCATTTGAAAGAAGTTTCTGGCACTGTCTCGGGGTGGAGCATGGCCTCCAGTTCTGATGTGACCAAGGGAAGGGCACTGCCCCTTAGAGCTGCACTTTGCAAACCTGTCCCATTTGACCCCCACAGTCAGGATAACCACAATGAATGTCTGAGGTAGATTTGTGTAGACTGAGTGACTAGTGCATGCCAATCTATTTTATATAGCATCATTGCGTATGTCCTGAAAACCCGACTGGCCGTGGGGTCAGAGGGACAGGTTGGAAAGGGCTACCTTGCATGGTGTTAGGAGGCGCCCTCTGGTGCACGTGGTGTCCATGTTATTGCATAAAGGATATCTTCTGCTTTCAGGTAAGGGGAAGGCAGCAGGCACTGTTCTTGTGGCAGGAAATCCTCTGGTGATTTAGGGGTAAAGAGAAGTGTCGCAGAGATTGTCCTTGCTACAGAATACTCTTTGGTGATGTAGGTGAAAGGAGAGGCAGCACAGGCTGTCCATGTTACTGGCCAAAATAAGTGCGGTAGGGCTTGGCTTTTGGCCTGCTGGAGGTGTTGGGCGCATGTTGGAGAATGAGTGTATGTGGTGGAAAGGGAGGTGCAGACTGCAACGGGTGCGAGCCTTCGGGCTCTGTGTCAAGGTGCCTTCCAGGGTGGAAAGGGATATGAGATGGGCCTAGTCCTTTGGGCTCCTTGTGTAATTGAGGGTCAGTAGTGAGATCAGATAGACACTGCCCCTTGGTTTCTTATTGGGTGGAGCACAGCACAGGCCTGCAGGACAGAGAGGAAGCTCTCAGATGCTGCTTTCTGCAGTGCTACCCTTTGTCATTGTTAAACCTCTTCTAATCTCTGACATGCTTTTCTCTTATCCCCTCCCTCTCCTGTCTCCCCTCCCCTCCCTCCCTTCCCTACTGGCCTCAGGGCTTTTGTTCCCCAGCAGGAGCTTGTGCTGAGTACCAGGCATGAGCAGGCAAAGCAGCTGCTGCAGAGAGCTCGTATGAAGGCCCGCACAAGCCCTCTCCGAGCCAGCCACCATATTTTGCCATCTGCTGCTGGCATCTCTCCGGAATCAGAGGGACGGTAAGGGCAGTGTTTCAGGTGTGGGGTCAGATCTTGGATTGCCAGGAGGGGGGAAACAAAGGTGGTGAAGGCTAATATAATTTAATTACACAGCTTACCATGATTGTTTTTTTTACTTGTTTTACCATGAACTCATAGGCATGTGAACATTAGACATCATGCATGTTGTTATGATAGAATATAACATAAGCATATCTATGAAGCATTTGTATCATGCATTCATGCTCATGACTGTTAGCCATGAACCAATCATACACGCAGCTCATGTATACGCACATGCCATGTGCAAAGCTTGAGGCCAGTGTACTAAGGTTTGCTTGCAAAAGCACATACAAGTGATAAAAGTGCCCTTTCTGTGAGAAGGCTTGGCATGCACGTGCTGATGTGATATCACGTTCTGGAAAGATCATTAGCTGTGAATGCAGGCATAAACTGTTTTGGGGGAGATGTAGTTAAGTTTTTGCTATAAAATCCTGGACTCGTTTGCATGCCATAAACGTTGCCCATTGGTGTACACGATAAATGTGCATTTCTGCATGTACTTGGGCAATGTTCATTGCACTTTATACATTTGGGCCTTCCAGTATTGCATAGCTGGGGAATTTTTCCCAGCAACAAATAAAACTTGCGTTTTTGTCATCTTGTCGCACCAATAGGGTCATAAACTGGTCTCATCATCGATAGCAACTGTAGATTTGACCACGGGGTATTCTGATTTAGCTGATTGCTTCCAGAGCCTGCATTAAATCATGCTGAATAAGCCTCTGAGCCAGAATTACTTTTCCAGGCGACTCCATCAACACAGCATACTCATATCTGCTCTTCACTTTATTTTTACTCCCACTCTAAAGATCTTTGGGACTTTAGTCTTCCTTTTTTTCTGTTAAAACAATGTGAGCAGAATGCTTTAGGAAATGAACCAAAAATCTCGTCCTGGTATGAAATTCACCTCTGATGCAGCCTTCTGATACACAACTGGATGGGACCTGATTATCCAGCAGACTCGTAACTGAGCAGAAATAGTGAAGTCCATAATTTCAGCTAACGGACTAATTATCTTTAGTGGTATAAGCTAAAGGCAGGGCTAAAAAAATGGATAGGAAAACAAAGTTTGAAAAATATATTTTCTTTCTTTCTTTAACCCCTTCCCTTCCCCCTCAAGCTTCTACCCATTCTTCTCTTTTCTTCCCCCTTTTTCTCTCACCTCTTTCCTCTCCCCCTGATACCTTGCACCACTGGGGTCACTGAAGCCCCTTACTGTGCATGCACTGTGACTGTCTAGCCAGAAGATAGCTTTGAATTTTATGGTTTATGATGGCAGTAATACCCCAGTACAGTACAAATTTCCCATCATAGAAGATTTTGTGTGTATCTGCGTGCAGGGCAATCGGGATGGGTGAGCAAGATGGGTAACCACCTGGGGGTGCCAGGCTCAGGGGAGGCCTCAATGCATCTTGTCAGTGGATGGGGTGCTGGGGTTCCATGTCACCACTGCCACTACGGCAGTAGTAGGAGCTCCTTTAATTCCTTGCATGATTCCTAGTGTGCGGCTGCATCATCGAAGGGAAACGCTACCCTCCCACCATCTACTGGCTGCAGCTTCAGAGGGCCCTCCTCTCTCATGCTTCTACTCCCGGACTATACCCGGGTCAGCAGTTAGCCTGGAAACAGGCCTGTCTGTGCATATATAGACAGAGAAACAAAGTAGTAAAAAGGGCGCTCAAATACTGTGCGACTCAAATTGTCACATGAAATAGTCATATCATGAAGGTTTTTCTATCATAATACACGTGATGATTTGAGTTGCACATTTACTACTCTTTTTCTCTGTTTATTTTGTATAGATTTAGAAATAAATTGGTCCAGTTTACTGCATATATCCATGAAATTGGAACTTCCATGATGATCTCTTTATCTGAATTAGGACAACGTGAGCAGCAGTATTTGGGGATTTTGTTTCTGATTATTTTTTGATGTTTTTTATTGCTCCGCTATGTTTCATTATTATATATCGTGTTTTGTTGATGTGCCTAAATTGTTTCTAAATTGGAAACTGCTTTGGGTTCCCTTTTTTTAGGAGAGGAAAGCAGTTTATGCTGAAACAGAAATTGTGCTTGGTATTCTCTTGGCGATGAACATTTGCAACAGCAGTGACAGTCTGTCTACAATTCTATCCAGTACATGTGGTTGGAAATCTTCTTTAGAAATTGCTTCATTATAGTTGTTCAGCAGTAACAGAAAGATGATGAACAATCCCAGTCTCAGCCCTGGAAGCTCCTCAGGCTCTAGGGTAGTTGAACAGGAGTCTTTTATTTGCACGAAGCACTTTCCACTATGGTCCCACTCAGTCAGTTGGCTCGTTACCTGATCATCCATAGAACTCTCTTGGATTATCTCCTTGATTCCAATACAGCATCAAATAGCTGTTCTGAGCTGAATGTATTCCAGAGATCCCAGATGATGATGATCTCATTTTTAACAAGCATCTTCTCTTGCCAAAGCAGGTAAGAGCTGTGAAGTCTGCTTAGTTATGTAACCCTCTTTCCAAACCTGGATACATGTGGGAGTTGCTGGGGCTCATGAGGATTCCTGCAGCAGGAGGGAAGTCTTGCTGAGGGCCCGTAGGCTATGGACACCCTCTTATGGTCTTGAACAAATAACAATAATAATAATGAAGAATGGACCTGAGGGTAGACTACATTTTTTTCAAAATGGCCGATATTTGGAGGTGAAGCAGGAAGGAGATAGTAATACAGAGTGGACCTAAGAGGAAACTATATCTATTCAAAATGGCCGAATTTTGGAGGCGGAGTAAGAAGGAGATTAGCGCATCTGAAAAGCCCGGACCTGGTTGTGCACCGGGATCATTTAGAGCATTGGACTTTTCTATTTTCTTCTTATATGGAAGCTTGAAAAATTTGTTTAGATCAAATGTGTGACGTTTTGTGATACTTTTGGTGGAAAATCTTGGTGAGGTTGAATTTATAGTGTGTGGAGAGTTATGATGATATTTTTGACTAATGAGACGACGACTTGTTTGAAGACTGTGGGTGGTGATCCCTCACTTCCGTTAGAGGGATAAAAGATGTCACAGTGCCGCCATGTTTTGAATTTGCGGGTCTGAAATCAAACCGCGACAGAGAGAATGGATGCAGAATAGCCAGTCAAAAGACATTTGCTGAAGGAACGCTGAAGGAATGGATTGGAAATCTCGCTGATGGATACAAGTAAAGTTTTTTTGTACATTTTAACAAAATTTAAAATCTTAAAAAATTAACAAAACAGAGTGGATTTCTAATAAAGTGACTCTTCACCATAATTGAGTTTGATATACAAACTCGGAGAGTGAGGATCCCACATTCCATGATATTAAGATAAAGGATTGATGCTTAAATGGCTATTTGAAATTGCAAGAAATATATACCGGTTAAACCATTGATCATCATTTCTTGAACAAATAACTCCACACCAGATAGCGTTGTTCCAAAATGGCGTAATGTGTTGCATAGTAATCGACTGGTAAGGAGTGCATTTTCTTCCGGCGACCTCTGTAAAATAAAAGTGAAGGATCCCTTAAAGACTGGCAGGGGCCTCCCTTGATTCGAGGTACCCTGGAATCCCCTCGGGACCTGCTTCTTCTTGTGATTCTCCTCCTCCTCCTCCTAGTGATGGAGGATGGACAGAGCAGAACCCTGGCCAAGCTGTGTGTGGCGGCATCATTTTGTTTGATTCTGCTATTGCTTTTTGTTTGGTGTGGGGATGATTAACTGCTCCTCCCCCAACAAACTTCTCCATTCAGTAGTGCTTTATCTCTACTGCTGCTTATTTTGTCTTGTGAGTTGCTGGAGTTTTACATTTTTTGTCTAGGTGGTATTATCTTTGCTAGTTATTATTTCAATTCCCTGTTGGTTTTTAAGAGAAATGCGGGGCTGTACCTAGCAGACTTGTGGGCGAGATGTGTAATCAGGTGCACAGCGCAGGGTATTGAACCACGGAAATACTAAAATCTAGGTAGAGCTAGAAATGAAAAGAGAGGCCTCCCCTCTCCCTCCCATCCCTAGAGTGTTTCCTTCTTAAGCAGTTCTTCCAAGGACTTAGGTTAAGTGAATAATCTAGGACCTAAATACCAATCTCACAACTTGTTTGTTAATCACTATTAACAAAATGTCCTTTATTTAGTGCACGAATTGTCCCAAGGCCTTTCATTTGGACAATTTAAGGATTATTTAATTTGCCTTCAACTGTCTGCCGTGAAAAAGAAACAAATTCACCTAAAAGAGAAATGAGCCAGGTTTCAGAAATCCTCCCCTTCCTTGCAGCATCCAGAATATCTCTCCCAACTCCCACGGAGGAGTCGAAAAGCAGCGGGCCCTGGTAGAACAAGACCTGTGACTCTGAGACACCCAATTTCCCCATCTTTGAAGCATCCTGTGTATCTACCCTGACTCCATCCAGGATTCAGAAACCCTGGAACAATTGGATAACAGTAGGCTCTGGCAGAATAAGGCCTGTGATGGGAGACACCCTCACTCCCCACTGGAAAATGAAGAAGCCCCAGCAATAGAATAGGAAGTGATGTCTGAAAAGGTAGTCACCCAGTGCACCCAGAAACCCTCCAACAGGATCAAATGTCATAAAAGAAAGCTTCTTATGCTGGGAGACTGAGTCATCAGAGGAACCAATTTGGGAACTCGCTTTGATGGGGACACAACAGTTAAATGCCTTCCAGGATCCTCGGCCAGTAGGAATACCAACCCAGAGAGTCAAAGCAATTATGGAAGAAAGTCGGGACTCGGATATCAATGTTATCATCCATCTGGGGACTAATGACTTCCAAAATCTAGGGAAGAAGATTAGACACATGGCAAAGACTATTGCCTTTTCAGAAGTATTACCTGGTCATGGAAAAGGAGTCGAAAGGCTATGCCATATGGATAATTTCAATGCCTGGCTCAAAACCTGGTGTAAAGAAAGTGGTTATGGATACATTGGAGCAGTAAAAGGTTATAAGGTAGAGATGGCCTACATTTGTAGCTCTCAACAAAATAAATAGTTGAAGTTTGTTTGAGTTAATTCACATATGGGTAGTTAGGTGATCGGAGCAGTCTGGTATTTGCATTGGATTTATATCTACGTTTGTCTATGGCAGGAAAGAGGATGCTAAGTGAGAAATTCAGATCATACATTGTCAGGCATTTAAACTAGAGAGTGGAGGTAGCAGGAGATGTGCAGTAAAACTGGCAGATCACCCCAAGAAATACAGAAAGTGGGAAGAGAAAGTAACAAAATCAGTTAGTTCCAAAAAAAGGTGACTAGGAATAGTGGCTGGAAAGCTATGACCACAAAGGCTCATAGTCTGGGCAATAAAATCCCAGACCTGCAGGCCCTAATGGTGGAGGCAGACTTGGACACTGTGGCTGTTACGGAGACATGGATCACTGATTCTCATGATTGGGATATGGCCATTCTGGGCTATAACTAGTTTAGGAAGGTCAGAAAAGGTAGAGGAGTAGCTCTTTATGGAAAAAAAAAAAAAACTTTATCCAAGAAACTAAATAGCAAACATTTCAGACAACATCCATTTGTAGCTATTTTTGCTACAAAAGCTTTGCTGGGCCAGAATATGGTTCTGTGCAATACTTTAACATGTATTTCCCACAAAATTACACATTTCAAAGCGCATCTATTTAAAAGATCACAATCCAAAATATCATCTTCCATTTATATGATCTCCAGATCTCAAGCCCACTTCTCTGCTAGTGTACCTTAAATACCATATTTGCTTGTCTCATGCATAAATTTCTGTATCTTAGATATGGATACTTGTTTTTTTGCCAGTAAGAGCAATAATCTCTGAAAGGCACCATTAACAATATTCCCTGCTCCCTGGTGTAGTATCTTCCCCATATGGATTTCATTTGTAAATATGTTAGATAATTCATCCTATTAAAATGTAAATTTTCCATGCAGTATTCAAATGAATGTATAGCACCATTCTGCAGATCAATAGAAGGTAATACATTCGCCACACCCGGGATGCAAAGGGATTGAAATTTTCTATTGGTAGACCCTGGTACAAACAAAAAGACAACTTGTTGTGGTCCTGCCCGCGAGCCGCAGGCAGTCCCCCACCTACCTTCTTCCAGCTCTACGCGGCCAGCCAGGCTGCTGCCGACGCCATCCTCTGCGGCCCGGAGGCCGCGGCTCTGCGTGGCAGGACTGAACCGCCCGATGTTCCTCCTCGCAGCTGGAGCCGCTGCCGGGGTCCTCGAACGGCAGGGAAGCTGTCCTTGCTTGTGCCTGCCTTCTCTTCCACTTTCTCGGCAGGGAGCCACTTCTCGGGCCTCCCATGCGGCAGGGACGCCGCCAGTGTGTTTGCCTCTTCCAGCTCTTTCTAGGCGCGGGCGCGCACCTCCCTTCGAGATTTAAAGGGCCAGCGGCGGGAAAAGCCCCGTGGCCCTTTGGAGTGACGTTATCAATCTGTTCCACTTCAGCCGTATAAAAGGACCTTGCTGCTGTTCCTTAGGGCCTTTGGATCGGGTTTGCACAGTGTCTGTGATCTTCCTGCCGATCCAGGTCTTCCGTGGTCTTCCTGTGCCTTGATGGATCTTCGTTCCGTGTTCTTCATGTTCCTGAATTTTGTCATCTTGATGTCCCTGGTCTCATCCCTCATTGGAGCTCCCTCGTCGCCTGTCTTCTGTTCCTGATATTCCAGATGTTCCATGTCCAGATGTCCCAAGTCCTGAGGTGCCATGTTCCATGTTCCTGATGTCCAATGTTCCTGTCTTGACTTCGTCCGTCTCATCTTCAGCTCTTCGTCCAGTTCCCAGGTCCCTCGTCTGTCCACCTCTCTTGGTGTGCCATGTCGTGGTCCATGACCAGCCCATGGGAGGGCTGTGTAGGGCGCTTCATGGTACAAGGCCTTCTCATCTGCAGCGCAAACCTCTGGGAGACATTTGTTTCTATGCCTTACTTCCGAGAATCCTGTCCTGGTCTTCGGAGTCCCTTGTGCTTGCTTCCGTCCATGCCTAAGATTCTGCCAAAACCTGCTCCGCTCCAGTGTGGTCCGCAACCAGCCACAGGCGGCTGTGTAGGGCATGTCCCGGTGCAGGCCTCTACTGAATCTTCGTCATGTTCCAGTCTCAAGTTCCACGTCTTTGCCTGGAGTCTGCTTCGCGTACAGCGTGGTCCGCAACCAGCCATGGGCGGCTGAGTAGGCGTGCTGCGATGCAGTTCTCACCCAGTATTCTGAATCCTTGCCTGAAACTTCTGAGCAACCTGAATCCTAGTCCGAGTCTCCTGAGTATCCAAGTCTTCGTCTGAGTCTCCTGAGTATCCAAGTCTTTGAGTCTCCTGAGTATTCAAGTCTTCGTCTGAATCCCCTGAGTATCCTGAGTCTTCGTCTAAGTCTTTATGTTCCTACCCTCAGCCTCCATCTGGCCTCATGCACTCGTTGTTCCCAAGCGGTGGGTCTGGAAGGGCTATCGAGTAGCATTGCGTTGCTGGATCTCATTGGTGCGTGTAGGTCCAATGGAGGTCTGAGCCTGCCTAGTTCCTATTCCGGATTATCCTCGCCTTGTCTTCAGTCCAGCCTTGCTCTTGCTCCACCCATGCTCGTACCAGCTCACCTCTCGCAGTGTGTCTTGGGGCTCCTCCCTGAGCCACGCCGTGACCCAAGGGCTCACATCCTACCTCAGATGGGAGGATGTGAGCCCGGGCCTGAGGGCGTGCTCCGCAACACACCTGCCAACTAAGACCCAAGTGCTCCCTGATTTTTCTCCAGACCTTCCTCATTTCATTGCACTGACCAAAAATGATTGTGCTTTAAAAGATGGTAGCTCTTTATCTTAGCATGGAGTATGTAGGTCGGGTTAAGAGGCCTCAACAATTCACTTTCCAGGACAGCAATTGACCTATCCTACCTAACCAATCCCTTAGCTTAGAACTATCATTGAGCAAGCAATATTATAGTAATATAAATCAGCAAAACCCATCTCACCATCTTCTTTGGGAGTAATCAAAGTTGAAGATTTCAACCTTGCTCTATGCCCCTTCCAAAATAATTTGGGAAATATCTGTTGCAATAGTCATAGATCTCTACTCGGAATTGTGAAAGGGACCATTTGCAATTTATACAAAATTTTTGGCACTAATACCGTTTTTACAAGTACTAAGTGGCCCAACTGTTTAACTTTTGTTTAAATTCCTTATGTAAAGGTTTAAAATTAAAGTTATACCACTGCTTAGGGTTCCTATGTACCTTAATGCCAAATACTTTATAGTTTCAGTTGCCCAACTCAAGGGAAAGTTTGGCCAATTAGCCAGTAGATTTCCCGTAATATCCATAGCTTCTGACTTAATTAAATTTAACTTTAAGCCAGAGAAGCTTCCAAAGATTGAAATACAGTCCAATACTTCTGAAAGTGCGATCCGTGCATCCGTTAATATCATCAACAAATCATCTGTGAGTAGCATAATTTTTAATTCCGTTTGCCTATCTTGAAGCTGGTAATAGTGTTGTCCTCTTTAATGTTACAAATTACTGATTCTAACAATAAATAATAAAGGTGACAAGGGGCAACCCTGTCTTGTACCCCTCTTCAGACTAAAGATAGGTGAAGCTTGAACCACTGTCACAAATATAGGCCTTTGGGTTTTTATATAAAAACCTAACAGCCCTCAGAATTGATCCCGTAAACCCAAACCTCTCCAGAACAGCAAAAAGATAAACCACACCACCTTATCGAAAGCTTTTTCTGCATCAAAACTGACTAATAGGGGGTCAATTAAATGATTCTTATGACAAGATTCAAGTGCCAGTAATAATCGTCTTAATGTTAGCACTCTGTTTTCTTCTCATCACAAAACCTGTTTGCTCAAAGGATATTAATAGAGGCAAAATGTTCTTAATCCTATTAGAAATCATCTTGGCATATATTTTGATATCCTGGTTTAACAGTGATATGGACCTTGTACGATCCTAGGTTAGTCGGGTCCCTACCTAGTTTAGGAAGCACTACAGTAGCTGCTTCTGACATTGATTGCGGTATTGCTTTCTCCTCTGCCACATAATTAAACAAAGCTCTCTCTCTCTCTCTCTCACCATTGAACCATGTCTGTCTAGGTGGTTAGTGATTTTCAGGCCGATGCAATAACAGCGCACGTTAAACAGGTGCTCAGTCATGAGCGCCCGCTCTCAACGCATGCCAATCCACCTCTCCCGGGCGCCTAATTTAATATTTAAAGAGGCTGCTGCGGTAGAAAGGAGGCGATAGGAAACATTTTGTGTCCCTAGCGCCTCCTCGGCATCAGGTGCCCAGGAGAGGTGGCTATCAGTGGGTTAGGGAAATGGACGCTCAATTTTACCAGCATCTGTTTTCCTAACCTGACTGTCGGTGACACTTTTTTTTTTTTCTGTTCTTCTTTTTTAGGTTCCTCAGACTTAATATTGCCACGAAATTAAGTCAGAGGAACTACAGAAAAGCAGTATTTTCTGCTTTTCTGTACACTTTTGGGGCTCCTCAAGAATTAACGCCTGCTCTGGGGCACACATTTTTTCCTCATCAGCATCAGTTTACAGGTGATGAGCATTATTAGCTTCATGCTTGTTTGGAAGCGTGTTTTGGTTGTGCTATTCCCCTTATTTCATGAGGGGTTTTGGACGTGCATCCATGCTCCGGTGAAGTTGTGCGCTCAGCCAAGCACACTGTATTGCATCGGCCTGTTTGTTTGTAGAACGGCTTCTACCTTGAGAAGCAAGGTGCCTTGCTCCTTCTATGGGAGTGTGAGAGAGAATGTAGTAAACAGAAGTTTGATATCATTCTGCCACCTATTGCCTACTGTGTGAAACGCTGACCGTGCAGTAGTTTGGTTTATATTGACCAGAAATGGAAGGTACAGAGATATGCTGAGTGTCCTGCCTCTCAGGCATTGATACAAAAGTGTATTCTTGTTAATATTAGAGATAATTTTCACTTCCTCGTGGCGAGAGACTCAGATACTTTGTTTCTGCGTGCCTTATGGGGAATTTTCTAAAAAAAACTACTAGAGTAATTTCTCTTTGAAAATGTTCCTAAAGTTATGTGGCTACAAAGGACTCATGTGCTTTTGTCCCTGCTGTTTCCTCAGACAGGGGAAGAGCAAACGTACATGCACAGGTTTGAAAGTCCATTTCTGGGTGCATATTTTGCTCTCCCACCCTAGCCATGTCACTAAGAACGGCATTTTATCGGGCTAAAAATATGCTACCACGTGGGATGCACCTGGGGGATCCAGCCAGGCAATTCTCTACTTACCTACCTAAAGCCCTATGAACACTGTATTGCTCTCTTTGCTCCTGTGGTCTTATCTAAACCAATGGGAAGCATGGTTACATACATAAGAGTATTATATATGCACGCACATCACATGTACAGGTATTGCTTATCTTTGTGACTGTTGCATTATATAGCGCATGTCCTGTCTTAATTGCCCTTTCTCTCTGTCCTTATGTTGCCACATTATGGATGCTTGCAGAAACCAGACCCAAGATGTGAAGCAGAACTCCTTACAAAGAAACAGAGATGGCCATCCCAGCGGGAACCTGAGTGACTCCTCTAGTAGCGAGTCCAGCTGTGGACGACTGAACAGAGGCCCTTCCCCCTCTCGTGTGCGTTTTGAGGATGAGTCCGCTCGGGATGCCGAGGTCCGCTACCTGGAGAGGCTGCAGCAGCGCCAGAAGCGTGCCTTGGACTCCGTCATTCTGTCCCTTGGTCAGGGGCCGCTGGTCTCCAAGCCGGACCTTTCTGATTACATAAGTGGAGACCTGCTCCGGAAGCAAAACGGAATTAATAAAGCTTGCAAACAGCAAAGCTGTGCACAGAGCCCTGGGAGGGGCCATCATGAGACTTTAAAAGGAAGTTCTACAAAGACTCTGTCTCCAGTGATCAGGGAAGAGGGGACGTGCAGTTCTTGTGGTTCTTACATTGTTAAATCGCCTGCCAACCTGAATTCAGATGTTTGTGTTAAACTGATAAGCAATGAATTATCCGGAGTTTGCAGTGTAGATCAGGAAGAACTGAGCCCCTGTAGTAGTAAAGAGGGAGGAGATCCTATCCTTGCTCAGCAGGGCCCCACAGTGCAGTGCTTAGGATCCAGAGGGTCTCCTCTTTGGATACTCCCCTCAAGGCAACGCATACAAACAGAGCGGATCAAGGAGACTTACATTGGAAAAGTCACATACATTGACGATGTAGACTCTGCTTTAGACAGCACCGACACGTCTGACAGCTGCCGAACTGACAGCGAAGAGGCAGGAACCAGTTTCTCCCATGCTAGGGTGAATCGGGGCGATGGAAGCTACCGGAGTAATGAGCAGAAACTGAATGCTGGCAACCTGGAGAGGGAAGCCAAAGTCAGGCAAGTGCAAGGTGAAAATTCTCAGGTGAAGAGCAATGCTGTGGATGTGAATACTCCGCTCCTAAGAGATTTTGCTAAGACCATCAGTATTGTTGATGAGGAAAGGACCAATAGCTTACAAAACAATTCAGCAGCGAGAGAGAATTATTTGAAACCCTCAGGGATGACGGAGCCAGTGGGATGCTTCCCAGCCTCTATACTGCCAACTCATAGCATGGTCCGTACCAGCAAAGTTAAGATAAAGCACACCACAGAGCTGCCAACGAAGCAGACACTCCCAAATCACATCGTTGGTCCTCAAGTTCCAGTGCCCCCCTCTGGGAAAAGCCCCTCTCTGGCGCCTTATAGGAAGAGTGTATTGGCAGACAGCTGCAGACTCTCAAACCAAGAAACAGGACAACCAGACATGGGCAGTGGGCAATTCACCTCTCAAGGTTTACAAAACAATGGCCAACTTGGCTCTCTTTGCGTCTCTGAGGGTGAAATGAGTTTCCATGGTTCTTCTCCTCTCCCAGAGTCTGAAGGGCACATAGACCTGCATTATGCCTCTCCAGCAGCTCCTGAGGAGCGGAAGAACTGCTTTGCTCCATCTGTCTCCATGTCTACAGAGGAGACCCCTCAGCCCACGTCTAAACCTGTCTCCAGAACGCGTAAGAGTCTCCAGTGCACTTCTGTAGCAGTGTCTGAAATACAGAACCTCCAACGTGTCTCTGCATCCAGCTCTGAGGAGCAAAAGACCCCTCCGCACACATCCGTATCTGTGCCTGGGGGGCAGAGACCCCCACAGAACACCTCTGTATCCGTGTCCAAGAGGCGGAAGAAAGCTCCCCAGTACACCGCTGTATCAGGGGCCAAGGGGCAGAAGAAACCCGGAAACACCTTTGTATCGGTGCCTGAGAGGCAGGACATCCAACGTATCTCTGTACCAGCGGCTAAGGAGCAAAGTAACCCGAAGAAACCGTCCACTTCTGCTGTGCCGAGCAGGAGTCAGCTGGGAGCCTTGTCCACCAATAACTGCAACAACGTCAGCACCGAGCAGCAGTCTGCCAGCCAGACAGCGAGCAGAGCTGAAAACGGGATCAAGGGCCACTTTATGGAAGAATCAAACCCAAACGGTGCAGGTAAGACCAGAAGTGTTCACTAGTTTATCTGGCCACTGTTGTTTCTGATCACTGATAAAATGTTGAAAAACTCTTGCTTGCTCTCCGGTGGGAGCGTTCAGGATCGGTGACTCTTCTGATGAGGTTTTTGAGATCTCCTCTTCACCCAGCTTCAGACATTAGACTGTGAGGCGAGAAGTGCTGGGGTTAATAGAACATTTGTAAAATGGAGCACAGTTAAGAGAGCCTTAATATCGAATTAGGGAACACCGTGGTGATACCTGGATACTCCCCAGTTTTCTCTCTTGTTCCATGAAAGAAAAGTAAAGCTTTCAAATACATTCATTTATTGAGTGATGCAACCACCAACTGAACCAGTAGGTGCCTGTTTCATTTTGCAATATGGGACAGTTTAAATGCAAAGTTCAGATTTACTTGCAACAGATTTAGGTATAAGACATATATTGGATATGATCTGACATGCAGCATAGAACAACCAAGCTATTATCTTCATTACTGTGCTACTCTTGGACTGTTTTATCATAAATATAATTTGTAGTTATTTTTATTTGTTTATGATATTAATTGGAAAAAGGACACCTTTAGGGCTGTCAGTTAAATCTTGGCAATTTCGTCCTTCCACTTAAAGTCCCGAAAGGTTGTGTGGTAGCAATGATGCTTTGAGCCTTGGTATATTACATCTGCATATTCCTGGTCAAGGCTTCCTGCCTCCTCCAGACCTGTCCGCACACTCTCCGAGCTGGCCAATAGCAGCTACACCTGCCCCAGCCTGGAGTCTGCCTGGGAGGGGAAGGGGGGATAGGATGAGAATCTTCTCTAATCTAAGCTCACATTCATATCCCACGTTATCCAGAAGAGGACTCAGTACATAATCATATGGTGGCACTGTCTAGGGTGCAGTGTGCCCCCAGTGTACCAGTCTCCATGCAGAAGTGATGCTCTGTCTTAATTCACCACATTTAGAAGTCCACATTAGAAAGCACACTTCCTGTTGGATCAGTAGTCGCCTGACTCCTCGTTATTTAATAAATAGCTACAGATTTCTGCATGTCTGGACTGCAGTCTCCAGAGCCAGTTAATGTTTTATACTCTGTGCAATATTGTGCAGGTGAAGTAAATTCACGTGAGTTTCACTTTTGCATCAAACTGCAAATCAGATCTCAGACTTGGAAGCACGCTAGAGCAGAAGGGGGGAAAAGTCAGGATTTATGGAGGCTTTGTTATGAAGCAGGTTAATTTTCTTCAGTGTTTTCATGTAAAATTATTGTTAAATGTAAAAGCACGAGAGCCTTCCTTCTTCAGTGAAACGTAAGTAAGAAATGGCTGTCCATGGCCTGAGAATGGGACTGGCTGACTGCGTCTGTCTTGTTAGTCATTTCGAAACACAGTGCTTGCCGGTATCTTTGGATAATGCAGTGCTGATACGTTAGCTGCCACCTTCCTCCTTCCATCCATTAATCGGTTTTTGTAGTCTGGCCCTGTGTGGCTGTAGTGACGTAACTTCAGCATCCTTCTCAAAAAGAAGCAGATTCTGAAATGCAGTCCAGTGGATTTCTTTTTGGGAATGTTTTCAAAGAATTTAGACTTCTAACTTTTGGAGTTAGTCTCCTAAATTGATCCTTTTGAAAATGTACGAGGGCTGAGTTCCTATATTTAAGCTCCTAGTTTCATTAGGACCCTACGTTTATGAGCCTATAAAGGGGGTGGCTATGAGGGCAGAGTTAGGGTGAGGAAACAATTTTTTATTTCACAATTTTTCTAAATTGCACATATAGCAAGCTGACCAGGGCAGTTTACAAAGTAAGTTTAAAATACAATAAAAACAACACACTTTTAAAAATAAAAATAAACTTTCAAAGTGGTGCCCAGGTGTGCATGTGTGCGTGTTCGTCGGCCTGAGCCTAGGGACATGGCCATTTTATAACACGCGTGTATATGCGTGGACCATGCGCACGTGTGCTCAATTTTAAGTGACCTCGTGCCTGTGTGCGTGCAGATGCCATTTCTAGCATGTAAGTGGGGGGGATTTTAAAAGGCACGCACAGCGCCATTGCCCGTTTTCCCAGTTCGTTCCCAGTTTGCCCAGTTAAGGGATAGGATTTGCAAACCTCCCTGGTTTAATGGCCTCCCTTCCCCTCCCCCCATTAGCTGCGACCTTTAAAACCCCGCTGACCTGCCTAGAACCTTTTGTTTTACAACTTACCCGTCATCCATAGCAGAGGTTACGAGGCAGGGGACCCTGGTGGACGTAAGTATTTATGCACAAATTTTAGGTTACAATCCTGGAACCCCCAGGCCATCCCTTTTTTTAAAACTTTACATTTGTGTGCACAGCGGCAAGTAAGCGCGATTCCGGCCGGCTTTTAAAATCTGCTCGGCGCATGCCGGCCCAACATATTTGCGCATCCCCTAATTGATGCGTGCATCGGGCTTTTAAAATTCACCTTTAATTTAGGAGCCTAATTTTCGGAGCTCAGCTTTTTTTGAATATTGACCCCTATATGTTGGTTGATACCTTTCAGGGATGTGCATTCATTTCCAACAAAAGCCAACAGTGCAATGAATGTGGCCCATTTTTCATTTGTTCTGAATGGAACAAACCAAAAATCACATTCTATGAAAATACCCCCAAATTTTCAGGTTTCTGTTGTAATCGTGGCATTTGTTTTTGGGGAGGGGAGGGGGGGTGGAAACAGACTTCCAGTAGCCCTGGCATGGCCTCCCCAGGCCAAATGTGTGGCTCAGTGCCAAAGTACCCAGTGCCAAAGCCTATCTAGTGCTGGGGCCTGGCCAGTGCCAGGGCTTGCTTTTCCTCCTTCCCCCCCCCCTCCCAAATTTGCCAGGGCGGGGAGCTCCCAGCCCAGCCCCCACTTACCCCCTTCCTGGATCCTTCACAAAGGGCAGGAGTGATGACCGGTTGCTTATAAAGGGGGTGCAAGGATTTATAAGTGGATGCTACAGCTTGTCTGCCGATACCCTTCCACCCCCTCCATTCTGGGCAGTCAGTGCTACAGTAACTTGTCACTTATTTTACCTTTTATATACGACCCGAATGGCCCAGGGATTCACACAACACCATTTGTCTCATGTAAACAATTTATTTAAAAAAGGCATTTACACTTACTTTCAGGAATAATAACCATTTAGCATTCTTAGACAATAAACGTATACTACAGTCCTTACCACAGAATATACTTCTAGTTATTAAAGTTTAGCAGATTAGAGATAACCCAAAGAAATACATCTCCTAACAGCCTGGACTTAGCTATCTCCCCAGAAGCAGACTCAGGAGATTACCTCAGCCTCATCACTGGAGATTGTTCCTATTGCTGAGCTGTGAGAGAAGCTGCGCTGGAAGCACATGATGGCTTGAGAGGACTTATCTAATCCCTGGAGAGGAAAAGGACAAGTTAGACTCTGGCTGGGAGATAGCAGGCAGGGGACTTCTCTTATGTGGAAACTGGATCTCCTCTCTCAGCTGGGTTGCAGGGAGGAGCAGAGAGCAGCAACTCGGGGGTCATCTTTTTGATGGTGTGAATGGATCTTGGTAGCCAAGTCTCGAGCCCTTCTTCCATGCTGTTTTTAAGAGCCAGGATATGCATATTCAGGAGCTCATGCATATTAAAGCTGGGACATGAATAGAAGTCTGATTAGGTTGTTTCTTCACTTTGCACTAATTGAACCCCCCCAAGAGGGTCATCTGTCCACCGGGTGACAGAAAGCTGACCTGAATTTGATAAGGACTCCTTTGTTGATTGGAAGGCTTTGTTGACAGGTACATCTGAGCTCTGCTGAAGGCCTCAGGTCTGTTCCCTTGCATGCACACTCCCAGGGCTTGCATTGTCTTAGATCCCCTCTGTTTGCCGAGAGAAGATTTCATTCTTTAAGAGAGGCCTAGTTAAATAGTGTGTGCTGGCAGATCAGGTAATTCAGTCATGTATTGCTATTCTGGTAGTAGTTCATCATTTCTATATTTCTCTACTGAAATACAGGCCAAGTATCCACTTTGTGAAGTCAGAATCCATTTTGCTGCATGTACAGTAATCAAAACTTCGGTTTTCTCCCAGCAGGGGGAGAAAGGGAAAGTGAGCCCTGGCATCGGGCAGGCCCCATCCCTGGCATCAAGCTGGCCTTGGAACAGGCCAGAGAAGTGGGAGTCACAGGGTCCCAGTGAAGCCAGTTTTTTTTTTTTTAATTTAGTTCTGTACATCCCTAATATCTTTCAGGTCTCCGGTATACCCAGCCAGAAACTTGAAATATATATCATAAGCGTAAAGGACAGCCTGAAAAAAGAAACGTTCACTATCAAAATTCCTGCAAATCTTTAGTATAGATGTAAAGACTATGCAGATAACTAGGGCAAAAGCCTTTCAACTGTTTCAAAATGTTTCTCTTGGTGGAAATCTCTGTGGTGGTGGTGGTAAGTCAGGGAAGGAAAACAGGGATTTGGGAGAAAAAGCAAAGGCAAGGCTCTTTGGGCACACACCTTCCCTTACAGTCCCGTGGCAAACACACGCAGTCTTTCTGACCTACCTACCTGAACCATCAAGTAAGGACCGTAGGTCATACACCCAGGCCTCTCAGTGCTATGCATTGTAAAGTTGATTCAACTATGACTGTAAATTACCTTCAACCAATGTGCTCTACGTGATAGTTAAAACTTGTTTTGTAGTCTGCCTTGAGGCCAATCATGGAGAGAGGCAGAATATAAAATGTCTATAATCCAATAAACAAACATCATCATCATCATCATGCTTGCTTGTATGTCTATTCTCAGGTACTCCTCCCTCAGCCATGGGTGCCATCAGCTCTGCAGGCATCACCATCTCCCTACTGACAGATGATGTGGAGTCTTCCTGCTCCGAAAGGTTACCAGTGGAGGAACCACAGAAGACACAGGGACCAGTAGAGCAAAGCTCATTGCCAAGGTGAGTCTTTAAATCCTGAGAGGCTGGGTGTGACATCAGTTGCAGGGGGGCCGCTATTGAGCATAATCTTCAGTTTTTTTCCATAGATTTTACCCCCCCCCCCACCATCTCCCACACGTAGGCCAAGCATTTCGCTGCTTGGTGTCAGATCAGCATCTGTGACCTGCCCCAAACTGCTTCCCAATAGCCAGGAACGAACTGCACGGCCAAATAAATTGCAGGAAATCAATCCCTTAATTCTCTCCCAAGGTCTCTTACTTCAAAGATGCAGCACAGTTCTGTACATGAGGCACCAGAGCATTGCAGACATGCATGGGGGGCATTTAAATACAAGCTGGCATAATCTCCGTGCAGCAACCAAAATACCCTCCCTCCCCCCACCTATTTTATAATCCCTCCCAACCTACCTATTTCAGTCATTGCAGCAGAGGTATTCAGGAAGGGGGCCGTGCATCAGGGCTCCCTCCAGAGTCCTAGAGTCATGGGCCCCAAATCCAACAACTAGGCATCACCGTTGAGCGAAAAGCACGACTCTTCCTGCACCTTGAGGGCTGTATACGCTGCTTCGCAGCATCCCATGTCCAGCTGACCCAGGGAGTGGAAGACCTGACTCAGGGATGGAATTGAATCACTGGGCTGGCCCAGAGCACCCTTTCTACTTGTGCCCTGTTACACTGCTAAACCACTAGCCGCAGGCTCACACAATCTTCTTTCACAGAGTTATCCTGATCCTGTCCGCTCAGCCTCTCTGGAAGTCTCTGCTTCTCTGGTAACCCCCAAGAGAGACTTTTCTCTCTGTAAATAAATCCTTGCCTTGCCTTGCAGCTGCCCTTGCTTGTGATCAGCTTCTTTCTCCTGGCTGGATTTAGGTTGCATCTTCCTTGAACTACAATTCCCAGCTTCCTCTTGTTCTCTGGCCCCTCTCTTAAAGTAGCCCTGTGTCCTTTCTCTCCATCTTCTCTGGAGTTTTCACTGCACTGCCCTCTGTCTCTCTGGCTGGCTACATTCATCACATCTGAAATGTTTCTGGCTATGCAAGGTGCCAAGCTTATTGCACTCTTTGAGAAAGGAATCAAAATAGTTGTATTCAGTGCTACAACCTCTGCTTTTCTAATGAACTGATCAGTGTCACTGTAAGAGTAGTACTTTGCCTTGTTACCCTCTGTTCAGCAGCATTACCATCTCTGAGATATCAGAGGATGCTAATTAAAGAGTAACTATAGCCAGAGCTCCAGTCTACTGCAATTCTGCAGTCATGCCTGGGCCTCCCAGGGTCAGCCTGCGCATCTCTCTCTTCTTCCACACCGGTTGCTGCTAGCGATCTGGGTGCGGTCATTGTAAAACAGCAGCAGCTGCGTCTCAGGCCGCTTCTTGCACGCCTGCAGCCCGGGGCAGGAATGTCGTGCTTTTAACCGTGCGGTGCAAAGCACATCAGTCTAACTCTCCGGCTACGGGCTGCATGTGAAGTGGAAGCGGACCGCTGCTGTTTTTACATTACCACCCCGCTGATCGGCAACGGCAGCTGGTGTCTAGAAAGAGAAGAGATGCAGGCTGATGAACTGGCCGAGGAGCCAAAGGAAGAGAGAGGTAGGAAGCTGGCAGCAGGAAGAAGAGGAGGATACTTTATTGAAGGTGAGTGAGGGGATCGGAGGGGATGTGGAATAAGTGAGGGGACTGGAGAGGATGAGGGGATCAGAAGGGGTGTGGAGTGAATGAGAGGCTGGGAGGGGGTGCAGGGTGAGTGAGTGAGGGGGTGTAGAGGGGAAGGATAAGTGAAGGGCTTGGCATTTGGATGATGGATGTGAGAGAGAGAGTACATCCCATTCTCCTGATCCTATATCCCCATTCTTGTCTCCCTCCTCCCTGGTGCCTTCCTCTTCTATCTGCTATCCCCTGTCCTCATCCCCCTCGAGATCTGGTCTCCTTTTCCGGTCCCATCCCTTCCATTTCCAGCACCTATCATAAAATTACTTTCCACAAAAAAAAAAAAAGAACAAAACTAATTATCCAGACCCAGGTAGGCAATTTCAGACCTCGAGTGCTGTAAGCTGGTTGGGTTTGCGGGATATCTATCCACAATGAATATGCATGAGATGCATCTGCACGCAAATGAATCTCATTAATATTCAGTGTGGATTTCTTGAAAACCCAACTGGCTTGCGGCACTCAAGGACCAGAGTTTGCCTACCTTTGGTCTGGACATGCAAGAAATGTCTGAAAATGACTTTATTATTATGAAATAAAATGCAAATGTACATCATTTCACATTCAAATGTATGCAAATGTGCCACATAATTGCCGTAGACTTTCAGAAAGTTTGACGTAGAATTGTGTAACGCTTACTGCAGGAAAGCGGGGGCTGTGACTACAGTCACCCAGATGTGGGCCCCCCCCCCCCAGCTGATCAGTCAGCTCTAGGCCTGCTTTGTCCCGATGCTTCACTTTCTAACCTGCCTTGCAAATCTGTTTTAGTGGATCTGAAGATGCAAATTCTGAAGCAAAACCTGCACTGCTTAAAAGAGGAGGCAGCTGCGGGCTGAAGAAATTCTTCTCTGCCATCGGCCACAGCACCAGGCAGAAGCTGGGCAGGTTGCGCTCCTCCAGCGAGGAGCACATCGCGGGCAAGGTGGCGGCGGCAGCGCCCGGCAGGAATGCAGGAGCAGGCAGGAGCACCTTGGCCATGAAGAAAGCACCTTCCTTGCAGTCCCTGCAGCCGGTGAGTGGGCCTTTCTGTGGCGCTTCTTGCTTTTGTGAAATATCTGAAAAAATCAGCCCTAGTATCTCCCCAAACCCCGACAGACAGAGGGGGAGGATCAAGTGAAACATCCCCTTATGAAATTGCTTGAATTTCTTTTTGAATTTCCCCCCAGAAAAAGATATATCCCAGGACATGACCCTCGCCTATGTACACGTGATCTGTCAAGACCACGGCCCCACCAACACAATGGCAAAGCCGATTATGGGAATGTTGTAATGTAATTTGGTTATCTATAGGTACGGTGAAGAAGTCTGCCCTCCTGAGAAGCGAACATGCCACCCGCCATATTAAGCCAGAGATGTTAAGGACTTGGAGGAGCTTTCTGTTTATCTGTTTAACTTGCACTTTCTTCCCAGTAGGTGTCGCCCTTTCACCAGCCAAGGAAAGCTTCCTCTTTCCAGAACCTGCACTCGCTCTTAGGGAAGAGCGACCGTTCCAGCGCCTACTTGCTGGGGGCCCCGGGGGAACAGGACACAGCTGACAGGTACACCATGAAAAGGCAGAGCCTGGGAACTCCCAGCTCCTCTCACTTTGTAATCAGCTGTCTTGCTTTGCAAATCAAAAAAAAAAAGTAGTGGCAAGAACTTTAAAAGGAAACACGCAAAAACACCACAGGCTTATGTGTACAATACAGGCTCAGCAGTGGCAGTAGTGATTAAAAAGCCAGTTCATTAAGAAAACATTTCATGCTCTTGAAAGGAGTTTTTTATTTTTTGGAAAACTGTGGAAACTGAGCAACCCCATTTACCCCCAGAAGAGATGCATCTGGGCAGTGACAGTGCAAGCTTCCTCGTGCTGCCCTGCCAACGTGCCTCCCCACCCCTGCTCTGAAGGGAGGGAGCTCCTCGGAGGGGGAAGAGGGTCCTGCCAATCTGTGGCCCGGTTGCTGCTCTTCTCCTGGGAGGACGGATTTAGTGCATCCTCCCCTCTTTGTGCCCAGTGATGCTGGGTGCCTGTGATTAGCGTCTCACTGGGGTTGGTCATCTGCTGTAATGTATAAAGAATTAAGGGTCGTCAACAAATTGTAGGTAAGATCATTTTATTGGACTTACTCAGTACCTCTGTGGCAAGCTCCTGAGAGCTCTGCTGTCTTCATAAGGTCAGTGCTGTAAAGGAAGCTTAGCTCTCGAAAGCCAGCCCCAAAGGCCTTGAGTCAGTGCAATAAAAAGATATCACCCGCAGCTTATTTCTACATTTTCAAGTGGACTAACACGGCAACCACTGTATTTTCCTCAAACTGTAACCTGAGCCCCAACGCTACCTTTTCCTCTCTCCCTTCCCTTCTAGGCTGCCACTGTGCATCCCACAGGCCTGCACCCAACCCTTCCCACCATCTTCCCATTGGCTCAGACCACCAGGCTAGGCTTCAGAAATCCAGATTTCTCCCCAAACGATGTTTTCTCAGCCCTAGGCTAACGCGCAGGCATACTGTACGTGTGTTTAAAGAGCAGTAAGAAACACTTTCTATCAAAGGAGAGAAAAAAAATCCTTAGCTCTCTGCTGATGCCACAGATCTGTGACAGATTTTTTTAATTGCATTTATTTATTTTTTTTAGATTTAGTTCTCTCCTTTTCAGTGGTAGCTCAAAGCGCGTTACATGCAGGTATTTCAGATGCCATCAATATGCAGAGCCAAGAGGCGCAGGCTGGCAGGCTCCTAGCCAGCAATCCAACTGAATGAAAGCTTTTTAATGTAGTTCCACGTTTCAGTCCCCTGAGGTGTGGGGGATGACGACTGTGATGTGCTGGACTTTGGGAGCCTGTTCATCAGAGACTTACTGCTCTGCAGAGAGCCTTCATTTTCCATATTTCTCCCATCCATAACCAGACCCTGAAGTGTCTGATGAAAATGACACCAGGCCTCACTAGACTATTGTCTAAAACGAGTGATTGACAGCTCTGGGCGGAGCCTAAAAGGGGTGAGATTCCTGCAGAATGTCCGTGGCTCCTGGCTGGATGTGTGGCTGGCATTTCCTCTGAGCTTTCACCTGTGGGAACCCCCCCGACACCTTTGGTCCCATTATGCCAGCTTTCCTAGAGGGAAAAAAGGACCTTCTAAGAGCACTGGGTCTGCATATGCCCCCTCCTCCAATAACGCCTGTGCGCTTCATCCGTTTGCATTCAAATCTCTGCTGTAGACAGCAGGGCGCTCAGTAACCTCTGCTCACTTTCCATGGGTCAAGGACCTGACCCAGCCCCTAATGCTTTTTTCCTTCCAAAAGAGAAAGGGTCCAGTTCCGTTCCGTTGAAATCTTGGAGCACAAGGCAATGTCAGCAAGCATTTTCAAAGCTGCCCTGCTATTGGACAGTGCCTGTGGTCACTCGCTGACTTCGTTTCTTGCCTAGTTTTCTATAGGGGAAAACTGTGTAATGTTTAATAATGTATTTATTACACAAAGATTTACACAACAAGGTGCAACTTTCTGTACCAAAGAAGGAAACCAGGCAACATGAAATGCTCACACAGTCTCAATACCTGACTTGTATTGAGGATGCGACATTACATACAGTATTGTAATAGTATCTTCACACACACACTCTTCCCTATTCCTAGATTACTTACTTCAGTTTACAATTTTGAATTAGTTAATCTGGCATCGCTCCTTGTTCTACTGAAGTACAACTCCAGGAGTAAATGTGAATTCTTTTCCAGTAGTGTTCAACTTCAGCCAGAAGTAATCCACCCAGAAATACAGAACTGACATGGAATTCATTCTTCAATCTTCCAGTCTTCTTCTAATGTGAATGCAAACAGCAAAGAGTGTAAGGCAAAAGCGGGCAAACGTTTGGGTCAGACAGCTACATTAGGAACCCAGCCTGAAGAAGGGGGGAGACAGCGAAGGCCTGGGAGGGCTCCCCCCTCTAGGAGATCCACCCAAGCTGGGGGGGGGGAGGGATTTTACCTCTGGAGATCCTAGAGGCGTACCTGGAAGGAGGCCTGACAGCGGCGAACATTTCTGGCCTGCTAATATCACTCCTGACCAAACGTGACGTGCTGTGGCCACCGCCGCGGGCCAAAGGAAGGCCTCTTGCAGGCCGGATGTGGCCTGCAGGCCATGGTTTACTCGCCTCTAGTCTGGATTAGAGCTGTGTGTGAACGCAGAACCTAACCAGAATGTTTTGTAAGAGGAAAATGACTTCCTTTATTGGTCTGTTACTTCATTCTTACTGCTTCTTGCAGTCATTCCCTGGTTGCCGTAGCGCACTGCTGTCTGTGTTTTGGCTTAGAATCTGTATCGTGTCGGGATCCTTTGTTCGTCTGAATTAAGAGCATAAGAGGCGCCATGCCAGGTCAGACCAATGAGCTGTCAAGTTCAGCATCCTGTCTCCAACAGTGGCCAAGCTGGACAGATCGTAAAAGGAAAGTCTGTTTCATGTTGCCCGCTCCCTGAAGTAAAATGGAGACACCACAGTCTGTCTGGCTGATAACTATTAATTGCATTTATTTACATTGTATATGTGATTAACTATTTTACATCATAAATCCCAAAGCATACATCCAAAAGTATAAATCCCAATAGTTAATGTCCTGTACAAACTAAACAAACATAACAAAGACCACCTCACTAAAACAGAAACTATATCTCAACCACCCAGCCCTATCCTTACTAACTCAATTCCCCCATCCCTTATCTCACCTCCCATCTTTACCCCTTAATATACCATATAAACACAAAAATAAGATAAAATAACTCCAGTGAAACACCATCTGTGGGAGCGGCAACTTCCTTATCTCATGCGGAAGTGAGGCAGAAGGACCCTACATCCTGAATCCACACACACGAGCTCCTAATTCCCCTATTCAAGCCAAAAACCTGCTTGAATAGCCACATCTTCACTTTCTTATGCATTGTCAGATAATTCAACTCTAACCGAGCCTCCAAGGGTGTCAAATTCCACAACATTAGGCCCAAACCAGAAAACGTAGTTTTTAGTGCACATCGGTTTTACAGCCATAAATACAGGCACTGCTAATACGGCCTGTTGAGATGAACTCAACGATATTTACAGCTCATATAGGGAAATTGCCTTTGAACAGTATCGTGCAAGGGTGGCCAACTCCAGTCCTTGAGAGCTGCAACCAGGCCTGGTTTTCAGGATATCCACACAATGAATATGCATGAGATAGATTTGCATGCATTGCCTCCATTGAATGCAAATCTCTCTCATGCATATTCATTGTAGATAACCTGAAAAACTTGCCTGTTTGTATCTCTAAAGAACTAGAGTTGGCCACCCCTAGTATAGTGGCTTGGCTTGATGACGACACTTCAAGCCTAGTGAGAGAACTTTAAATTGAATTCTCTTTTCTATGGGGAGCCAGTGTAGTCCACGAAGGATAATGGTAATGTGGGCAGAACTTTCCTTTCCCTGTGTAAGGTGAGCTTCTGTATTTTATAACCACTCCAATTGCTTTAATCTCATAGCAGGAAGACCCTGGTAGACGGCATTACAGTAATTGATTCTTCCTAACACTAGTGCATGAATAACAGTTAAAATTTTCTTATTAAAAAAACAAAACAAAACAAAAAAAAACCCATACATTTCTTTCTCATGTAGGTGTATTACAACAATATAAACATTATTACACTTGCAATAAGTGTAAAAAAATACACAATACAAAACAATGCATTAAAAAGTAAAACATAAAATACCAAGACCACAGCAGCACCATCTCTTTCTACAATGTGCAATCAAAGGCATTATTAAAAAGGTAGCCCATGACTTTTTTCCTAAATTGTATGTAATCATCTAAAATGCATAAAATCTGAATGTATGCTCTCTCATCTTCTATTGCACCTTTTTATTCTTTGGAAACTGGCATACAGATAGACATGACTTAATGGGGAAGAGATGACAAGAATGTAAGGTCTTGCCTTTCCAATCTGTTAGAATTGTTTTGAAGGTGTAAAATGTTTATATAAAAGCAAGCCACTCTATAACAGTATATCTGGATTTTCAGAAAGTATTTGACAAAGTCCTTCATGAGAGACGCTTCAGGAAATTAAAAAGTCATGGAATAGGAAATGAGGTGCTACTGTGAGTTGTTAACTGATTATACGGTAGGAAAGAGAGAACGGGACTAAATGATCAGTTTTCCTAGTGAAGAGAAATGAGTAGTGAAGTGCCCAGGGATCTGTACTGGAACCGGTGCTGTTTAACATCTACACAAATAATTTGGCAAAGGGAGCAGCAAATAAGACTGTAAGAATCACCATGCTGGGTCAGATTGATCCATCAAGCCTAACATCCTCTCTCTGACAGTGGCCAATCCAGGTCCCAAGTACCTTACAGAGCCCATAAAGTTGATCTATTTCTTGTTAAGTCCAGAGATAGTAAAGGCTTTCTTTAGTCTACCTGGCTAATAATGTGCTATGGACTTTACTTCCAGGAACTTGTGCAAAGCTCTTTTAAATCCCGCTGTGCTAGTCACCTTGTTCACGTCCGCTGGCAACAGATTCCACAGCTTGATAGTGCGCTGGGTGAAAAAGCACTTTCTATGATGTTGTTTTCAATCTATTGATTTAGTTTCATGGAGTGTCCCCTTGTTTTAGTGTTATTTGAAAGGGTAAATAACCGTTCTTTATTTGCCCCTTCCACCCCAGCCATGATTCTATAAACTTCTGTCAATTCCCCTCTCAGCCGTCTCGTTTCCAAGCTGAAGAGCCCCAGCCTGCGTAGCCTCTCATCCTAGCAGAGATGTTTCTTTCCCTTTTATCATTTTTGTCGCCCTCCTCTGCACCTTTTCAAGTTCCGCTCCGTCTTTCTTAGATGCGGTGCCCAGAACTGCACCCAGTACTCGAGGTGCGGTGCATCGTGGCTCCATACAGAGGCAATATGTGGAGCTGTGCAAAATCCGGGCTTGAAGTGAGCCTTGCCAGATGAAAACCAGCTAGGCTGGCTGAATACTGGCCAGCTGGCAACCCTATAATCTTAATCTTACTAATTAAGTTTTAATTCATTTTTAGTTATATTCTGCCTTTCGTGACCCTTCAGAACGGATGACATTAAGGGACTGTAGGTATTTCTCTATCCCCAAAGGGCTTACAATCTAAGGCGCTCATTCACTAAGCCACATTATTATTCCAGGAAGGAAAAATATCGCAGGATTTACAAAGCAGCGGTAACTGGCCCCGCCACCTTGTAAATCCCACTGCAGTTTTCCCATCAGTAAAATTCTGCCAGGAAAAATACTGTGGTAGTAAACTGCCCCCCCCCCCCCCCCCCCCCCAAGAATACATTACAGTATTCCTGGTATTGTGGGGCCACCATCACTCAGAGGAGTCGCTTGTCCCCCAAGCAAGCCCCCCTCCCCCTCCCCCCAAAAAAAATCATGAAAACACCCCGAGGGTCTCCATAGACCTCCCCCCATCAAAACCCCTTTCTGTGCCCCCCCCCCCCCCACCACCACCACCCCGGAGGCAGCCACTGAGCAAAAATAAAGTAATAAAAGTTGTGCGATCTGAATGAAGTGATCACATTTTCAGATGGAATAGCAGGAGGACATTATGAGACTGGGGGGCTGAGCATCTAAATGGCAGATTAAATTGGATGTGGACAAGGGAAAGTGATGCACGTAGGGAAACCTAATCGCAGCTATAGGTCCACAATGCTGGGTCCATATTAGGCGTCATCACCCAGGGAAAGGCTCTGCGTCAATGCTCACTTCCTTGTGGGACGACAGTCCAGAAAGCAAACAGAATGTTAGGAATGATTTGGCAAAGAACAGAGATTAGAACTGCGATTAGCGTACTGCCTGGCGATCCATGGTGCAACTGCACCCCGAGTATTCTCTGCACTTCTTCTTACCCCACCTCCAAAAAGATAATTGGGGACGTTCGTTTTCAGAGTTTATCACTGTGTGTTCCAAGTGTCCTGTCTGCACAGGTGTTTTCCTGTTTATTTCCTGTTGTCCTGCATTCACAGTGTCCTTCCTCGGCAGTCTTTCTGCTTCTGTTACTAATTCTGTGTTCGTGCTTTTATTATTCTGCATATTCTCCTCGTTTCGTTACGCTGACAACTCCAGTTTATGCACTGGGAAGTTCATCTTCAAAAGCATTTAGCCAGATAACTCAGAAGTTATCCAGCTGAATGACGATTTGGGCACTTATCCAGCTAAATTCTGGCCAGATGATAAGTTAACCAGCTATAATTTAGCCGGATAAGTTTGGGGTGTAAGCGGGAGGAGTTGAGTTAGCCAATATTCAGAGTTAGCCTGATAGCTTATCTGGCTAACTTTGGTTGGCCCGTAGACCTATCCTTTGTGGCAAAGTTTAAGATAGCTGGATACATTTAATGGTGTGGCTGCACCGCTGAATATAGGGACTAAATTAGCCAGATAAGTTTATCCAGCCAGCTAACTGAGCTGCACAGCAGCAATGTGTCCCTCAGTAAGACTCTGTTAATTGTTTTACCTGGTAATAAACTTTGGAATTAAAGAAGCGGGCTCTTCTGTCTGTGAGTAAAGGCTGAGTTAAGCTTATCTGTTCAAGTTGCGCATAGGAACACGTGACGGAGACAAAATAGTAATATGAGGCATTAAACTGTGAGGTTAGTAACGAAGCAGCCTCCAGTGGCTTTCACATCAGATTTACTCCTGTGGCTACATCTCTACAACCAGGCCTCCTCATGGCCAGGCTTCAGACGTACAGCCAGATCCAGGGCCTCTTGCATAATTTGATTTCCTTGTCAAATGTATTTTGCAATTGAATAATGTTAAATATATTTTCTTCGAGCCTTGTCAATTGTGCTTAGGGGACCTAATTGGTAATGTTATATCTACTTGTGTAATGTAATGCTTCTTTCCGATTTCTTTTTATTTTATTTCTTTGCTTAGTTCAAGCCCAGAACTTTCTGGTTCTTCTTTATAATTTGGACTTTAAGGACTTATGATATATTTGGATTTGCTTTTCTGTGGTTTTTCTTTTATTCATTTTCCTCATCTTGAAGTCCTTTTTCTGTAAGAAGATAGTCATGTTGTATATTTTATAAATTCAATCAAACTAAAGTATTAACAATAAAAACTCCAGGAGCGGAGCACAGGCTCCAGACATGCTGTTCCACTGAATGCTGTGACTTCTCTTGGTATCCAGCTGATCCAAAACAGGATTCTAAGCAGTGCCATCTGAACTCTATCAGCTTTCATCCCTTATGCAAGATAATTACCTTCAAGTTTGTTACCAGTGCTACAGACTCATAAGCAGTGCATCTTGGCAGAATATAGGCCCATAGACAACACCATCTTGTTTCCAGAAACTTAGAAGCCAAAATACCACCCAGCAAATTCAGGAAAGTAGAAGGCCTAAGTGGACAACTATGAAATTTTCAGAGACCAGTATCATGGAAAATTAGATAAAGCCTAGGAAAAAAGATTCAGAGCGATGTGTATAATATTACAAGCAGAGCAAGTAAACAAGCTGTGAGCCGGCTTAGGTCCATTTACAGAAGCTACCAACTCCTATCCACAAGCATACCACACTTTGCTAACACGGATCGATTCAGACAAGAGCTTGCAGGAGCGTGATCGTCAGCAAATCATTGATCAGAGAGATTATAGTGAAAGTAGAAGCTCAAATGGAATATTCAAAAGAAATTGCATCACAGTGTTCCAGGTTCTCTAGATGCATTTCAAAATCAATGCACTCAAATCCTTCGTCAACAAGTGTAGCTGCCATCAGATCATGCGCTGAGGAAAAAGCTGCACAGGGTACATCCATCTTACAACAGGAAAGAGGCAGATTGCTTCCACTGCACACAAGAAAGCCAAGATGGAACAGCAGAAGCAGACTGTCCCATCATTGCTGCACACAAGAAAGCCAGTTAGAGCAGGTGCGGACTGCTGCCGCCACCATGGCAGCTGTTGCTGCATGCAAAAATAGCCGAGTTAGAACTAACCTAGAAGTCTTACAACAAGAAAAGGAAGCAGCTGCAACTAAGGCCCAGGCTAAGATCTTTGAAATAGCTGCAGTGGAGGATGATGGAGAGAACTGGATTAGTCGAATTGCTTCAGAGGATCCAGCTCAGCATACCAGAGACTATGTACTAAGCTATTCCACTAGGGATTCCAGCTTGCCCTACCAATATGATGAGGAAGTGTCAGATGTTGAGCAATACATCCTTCTCATTAATTAAATGTCTCTCCTGACAGAGACCAGGTCAACGCATGCCCTACCATGGATGCACCACCACTGGCTCCAGATCTAGGTATGTCTGCACAGAGATGCATGCTACCCCATGCCCACACTCAACTATCCCATAAGAATTGGGGTCATGATATAGTTGCAACTTTGCCTCTGTACCTGATCCACATCCTTCATATGGCCAGAGTGCACCTGACCAAACTCACTATACCTTAGAATTCAAAATTGACATGCCATGTGATGAACAAAAACATAACTTCCAAGAGTATTCCACTAGTATTTCATCATACACAGACTGTGGCCATGGGCATGTCAGGTTTTGCTAAACATATGATTCGTCATGAGCTTTTCAATACAGGGTTCACCAAGTTAGATCTGCCCAGAAAACTACAGAGCATGGAAATCTCTACTCAAAGGCGGTACCTCAGAACTGAATATTACACCAAGGAAGGTTGGTGAAATGAATCTTCAGAACCTTAAAGAGTCTAAGGTCAGTGTGCATCCATGATCCCTCAATGGGCCTGACTGTAATGTGGCAAAGACTTAAATAAAGCTATGGTAGCCCAGAAGCAATTGAGAGTGATCTATTCAAGAGGATTGAGAACTTTCCAAAAATCTCAAGCAAAGATCATTGCAAGCTGCAAGAGCTTGAAGATCTACTACTGGAACTTGAGGCAGCTAAAGCCAACCCATATCTTCCAGGCCTCAGCTATCTGGACACTGCCTATGGAGTAAGGCCAGGCTTGAAGAAACTCCCATACAGCCTGCAGGAAAAGTGGATTTCCCAAGGTTCAAAATATAAAATGGTCAATCATGTTGCTTTTCCACCTTTCACAGTTTTCTTCGGCTTCATCCAAGATTTAGTGGTGATGCTTGACATGTCATGTGACCAGCCCAAGCCACTCTTGGGATGAACAGCCAACTAAAAATGTATGGTTAACAGAAAAAAAATTACCTGTAGCTGTGCACAAAATAGAAGTTTCACATGTGGCATCTACACCTTCCACCCTTCCTACTGCCACAAAGAAGAAGATAGAAGATTCAGACCCAAGAAATCTCATCCTCTAAAGAGGTGCCATGGCTTCAGAGAAAATCCACTGGGTGAATGTAAAAACTTGCTCAAGGAATTAGGTATCTGCTTCAGATGCTATTCTTCTCCAAATCACCTCTCTAAAGACTAAAGCAGCCATTCAATGCACAGTGTCAAACATGTTACTGCCCTGTATCTAGATACTGCAAAAATCAACGTCCCAAAGCTTCTACTTCATCTCAAAGGATGGCAGGGAGGGAGATGGAGAAGTCATTCCTGAGTGTGCTAAAGTTTGTAGAGAAGGACATAGTAGCAGATCCTGCTCAAAAATATGCCACCTTAAAATACCTGCTAAGGGTCAACCTGAGAAATCAGTAAGGATGTACGCAAACATGGATGATCAAAGCCAGGTCAGTAATTCGCTCAGGTTGCCGATTCCTGAGTGAATTACTTTTAAAGTTCTTATAATTGTATTTAAGGCAGTATATTTGGAAACCTTTTGTTTAAAAAAAAAAATTGGATCAACTGGTATGTTCTGGCTGGGTCATTGTGCTCTTGTTGGTTCCATCTGTAGGTTCATATCGCTTGCAGGAAACAAGGCAGTAAGCTTTTTCAATAGCAGCCTTGCAATTATGGGAATTCATTGTCTTTTGAACTCCATAATGAATAAGATTATTTAAAATTTTGTAAACAATTCCAGATTATGCTATTAACACAGGCTTATTCAGGCTAGCCAAGAACAGATTGCTGTGATGGTCCAGTAATGGTTTATAAGATACATAGTATGTTTTATTTGTTATTTTTATTTATTTTATGAGTTTTTATGTTTTGTTTGTTTTAATTATATATTTCTGTGATCTGCATTGAACAATATGGAAATAGCAGAATATAAATTGGCTTAAAAAATTAAATAAATAATGTGACCTATACACTGACAGGCCGATGCAATATGTTACGCCTGCCGTCCGTGGCAGACCCGCGGCACGGCCCCCTCACCTTTCTACAGTGACTCCAACTCCTGATTCCTCCTCGCTGGCAGCGGTGGGCTGTCAGCTCCGTCCTTGGGCCTCCCCCCGGTGCCTATGGCCCTGCTGCAGTCCCTGGCATTCCCGGTCCAGCCACCACATCCACTGCTTCTCGTCGGGCCTCTCCGCATGGCCCGCGGAGAGATGCTGCTACTCGGCGCTATGCCCTTCCCTAGGCGCGCACGCGCATCACTGTTTAAGTAGGGACCATGGCGGGAACCTAGCCGCAGCCCCGTATGATGATGTCAGCGGAGTTTTAGTATTTAAGCGCAGGCTCTGCTCCCTAGAGTTGCCTTTGCAACAGGTCTCCTTGCTGGTCGAGTACTCGTTGCTTCCTAGAGATTAGTCTCACTCCTGCTTTCCTGTTCCTCGTTTGTTCCTGGTTCCTGTCTCCTTGTTCCTGTCTTGCTTCATACCTTGGATTGCCTACATGGACTTTGACATTGCTTCGCCTGACCACACCATTGACTCTCTCCAAGCCCAGACCTCTGCTTTGCCTGACCACGCCATTGCCCATCTCCAGACCCAGACCTCTGCTTCGCCTGACTACGCTATTGCCTGTCTCCAGACCCAGACCTCTGCTTTGTTTAACTACGCTTGACTTTCTCCATGATCAGACCTCAGCCTCGCTTGCCACTGCCTCCGGATTGCCGCCAGCCCTGACTCAAACCTGTTCCTCGATACTTCTCCAGCTTACTCCCTGGACTTGGTCTATTCAGGCTTCGGCCTGTTCTTGCTTGGGCGCCCCCTATCTGCTTTCGTTTCTTTGGCGCCTGAGTCTCCAGGACACTACCTTGTACCGTCTCTCACCTGCTGTCTCTGGGCTGAACCCGATCTCTAAATCGACTACATACAGAGGCCCACCTAAGTCCAGCTGGCCCCGGCACCCAATGGCTCAACCCGCAGGGAACGAGGGCTGGTATTGGTGAAGCTCCAGTTGGCCTCTGTCCATCAGCCCACTCCGCCTGCCAACAGTGGGGACCCGTAGGTCCCTACCTACGGGTTGCTTCAACCCCACCTCGGCCCAAGGGTCCACCTCCGATGCAACAATATAGTGTGCTCAGGCTAGCGCACTGGGTAATACTTTATTGGACATGCGTTTTGGACATGCTAAAATGACTCCCAATTCAATTAGCAAGTCCAAAACGTACGTTCAATCAAGCGCATAGCTAATAACGCTCATCACATGCAAATTCCATGTAGATGAGGCTATTAGCCAAAATTTGTCACGCGGCCAAGGTGCCATTATAATACGGCAAATCTCCTTTCAGAAGGCTATCCTGAAAGGGGATTGGTCCTTTCCAGTGACAAGTGTCGGTGAAAAGGAGCAATCGGGAACAGCCCTGCCGGAGGTGGGGAGGGAGCTCAAGCCAGACTGTTGTGGGTGCACAGCCATGGCTCCTGGGTGCCCGATGTAGAGCGCTAGGGACACACAAATTACCCATTGCGTGTCCCTTTTAGATCGGCAGCTCATTTGCCTTTTGCATCAAGCGCCCAAGTGAGATGGATATGCGTGTGTTCAAAAAAAAATGTGCGCCGAGTTTGGATGCATTTTTTTTACGCGATTATATTGCATCAGCCTGTGTGAATATGTGCAAGGACAATAGAGACCACTGGAAGGAGGGCAAATGGTTACATGATAGAAGCTGTAGATGGCAGCATTGAGTTACCTCTCCCTACTCTTATAAACAATAGAAATGAAATCCCTACACCAGAGGCTGCATGGTATCTGTCCCACCTGAAAGCTTTAGCCAGTTGTATCCCATCTTTAGATCACGATGCAAAGATTTACTTGGCAGGAATATACTGAGACTTCATAAGGTTCATCAGCAAAGCAATGGTCCTGACAACTCTCTTTATACCCAAAGACTGAACCTTGGCTGGGTAACAGTAGGTGATGTTTGCATAGATAGAGTGTATAAGCCAGATAGCATTGATGCTTTCAGTACCAGTGTGCTAGAAAATGGACATAGATCTTTTTGCAAAATTATGTCCTAATCATTTCTTCATTAAAGAATTGCTGGCTACAAGGAACAACCAGGTCATGCTGCACAGACCTACTTCAACACTTTCTCAACAGAAAACCGTAATGAGGATCTTGGAATCACAGTGTTCCAGACTTCGAGAGGAGATGCTAAACCTGCTCTTTTAATGGAAGACTCAGAATTCCTGAAAATCACGAATAAGGAATTCTTCAAAGATGAATCAAACAGCTGGGTGACACCACTTCCACTCTACCCACCCAGGCCTGCTTCCACAGGCCCTGTTCCAGTCTGCTTCTTGTGCCAGACTCTGGAGAGAAAACTAGAGACACAGGATAATATTGTGGCCTTCATGAAAAATATATTTGCCAATGATCATGCAGAGCCAGCTCCACCACTGAAGGAAGGTGAAGAGTGCTGGTATCTTCCTACCTTCGGCATATACCATCTTCCGAAACCTGGTCAAATCAGGATTGTATTTGATAGTGCTCCGTTTCAAGGAGTTTCTTTGAATGACGTGCTTCTTACTGGACCAGGCTTGACAAACAGCCTTTTAGGAGTGGTGATCCGCTTCAAAACAGAGCCTTCTGCTGTAACCACTGACATCTAGCAGATGTTCTACTGTTTTGTGGTTCGAGAAGATAATAGGAATTACTTACGATGTGTATGGTCCCGTGACAATAACATCCGCAATGATGTAACTGAATACCGTATGAGAGTGCATGCCTTTGGCAACAGTTCATCACCAGTCAGGGTTATCTATGGACTCAGAAAAACACCACAGGAAGGAAAAATGGAGTATGATACAGATGCCAGAGAGTTTATGGGAAAAGACTTTTTTTGTGGACGATGAACTTGCTAGGCCATTTCCATTTTTTATCTTGACTCTAAGATTATGCATTGAAGTTTGCTTTATAAGATTTTGTGTCGTTGTTATTATGTTTGTGTTAGATTACTCATTTGGTGTTTTCATATTTGTGACATCTTTTCTTGAGTGTAATCTGCTAGGAGCAAGCATTTTGGACTATAAAAGTACCAAATAAATAAATGCGGAGCCTCCGTAGTGACGAGGACATACCGCTTGTGGTAGACAAGAGTGTTGCCTCCTGGAGCTCCTGACCCAACTTCACTTCCCTTTCCTAAATCTCCTAATGAGGCACTGGCTCAGAATTTATTTTTTTTAAAGGCATAAACCTTCCCACGCTCTGCGCCCTGTAACTTGCAACCAGTGGTGAGAGAGCACAGAACTCTGTTCTGAGAGAAACACGTACCCAGCCATGCAGTGTGGGAGCCAGTGCACTGTGGTCTCTGAGCTCAGCAGTGCTTCTACATGCAAGTGCTGTTGCCCTGAATGGGTGTGTGGAGGGGGGTCCACTTTTTTGAACTTTGCCGGTTTGCCTTGAATTTTAAGGTCTTTGTCAGGGGTAGGCAAAGTTTTTTTTTATTTTTTTTAGTTCCAGGGCCACATTACTGACTCTGACCAGCAACAGGAGTTGGGGGAGGGGTGGGGTGGCCCTTGAAGTTCCTTAATACGTACACACAACTTCTATTATTTTCTGAAATGTCTTTATTTAAATACTGAAAGATGCACAGACATAAAAGCCTTTACTGATGAGAAAGCAGCACCAGCAATGGTTTATAGATCCTAAGGTACAGTGAGAGTGGCACAGCAGCACCAACAAAGAGATTTACCAAGCATTTTAACCTTAGAAATTTGAGAAACTTACAGAAGAGAATGCGCCAGCATTGTACAGTGCAACAAGGCCTGGCAAGCTTCCTCAGACTTGGACAGGCGCAAGCTAATGAGCACAAGGATGAGGGAGTGAAGAAAAAATATCAGTTACCTTCAGCTGTTAACTGTTAACAGCCGAAGGGAAACTGATGTTTTTAGCTCAGTCAAGCATCCTCGTGCTCATTAGCCTGCGTCAGTCTCGTCAACAGCGGTCCTGTGATGACTTGTAAAGAGATGATTCGGCAATTTCATCACTGGCCACCGCCACCCAGGTTGACGTCAACAAAGAGCTGCGATGTTGGGTCATTGAGGATGACTCTGTTTCTTAGTGCCGGGGAAGGCAGATAAAGTAGCACCAGTGTGAGTAGATGGGCTGCAAATAAGATGCTTTGGGCTGTGTTTTGGCCTGCAGGCCACAGTTTGCCGACCCCAGTGATGTTCTTAGCTTGGGGCATGTCAAACCTAGAGAGACACCCTCTGCCCAAGGGCATGGCAGGGAGATTCATATAAAGGAAGAACGGGATTTGGAACACATTTTGATGAGCGGTTTATGTTTCTTTCATTATTTTTTTTAAATCAGCATCTGAGGCACATCCACAAGCCCACATACTCTCTCTTTCTGTGCTTGTTTCAGGAGCCCATTTTCTTCTTTTTTTTTGACCCATACAGGAAGTTTTGCTCCCGGCCCAGACGGGCACTCAGCGTGGAGGATATTGGCTCACCTGGCCAGGCACGGATAGTTGGGCGAGTGGTGGAGACGTTCCATGACGGTACCTGCCAGCTCGAGCTTCAGCGCCCTCCCTTTGGAAGTTTTGGTTTCTGTATTTCCTCAGGGAAAGGACGTCCTGATACAGGTATCTAGCACAAAAAGCAGCGACCTTTGAGATTCGTTGCATTTGTTCAAAACATTTGCAAGGGAATAAAATTGCTACCAAAGTCATGTTAAAGGTTGTTGACCTTTTCTGCAGTCTGCTCTTGACCTGTTGATGACCTACAGCAAGTATCCAATGAAAGAATACCTTATGGAGGGCAGGGGTCAGCACAGCCCTGCCTTGCTGGGACCCATTACTACTTCAGAAGTTTACTGATGGGGGGGAAACGTTTGAGAGCTATGTGCTTTAAAGAAAATGGTTTATCGGAAACGATTTGTTTTAAACTCTTTATGGAAATTGTCGGAGAGAAAAGAGGGTAGCGTAACAAGATTGGAAGTTTTGTGGACTCCATGGACTTCCATAGGTGTCTATCTTCAGTACTTATTAAGCAGGGATGAAATGCAGACGTTGTGTACTCTCATGCGCTCAGTGTGTTATTGTGTGGGATGGATGGCAGGAATACACAGTGAGTCCCACCCTTTATCTCTTCCCTGACGAGTGCAGCCCTTCCACTCCATCCCCACGCAGCTCTTTCTTTCCTCCTCCAAACCCCAGTCCCCCCCCCCTTACCCTTTTCTCCCCTTCCCACTCCTTCCTCATTCTACCTACTCTCTCTCTCCCCCTCCCCCCAGGTCTCGTATCAACCTCTCCCTCTCCTCTCCAATTGCCTAAAACGCCTCCTACAGGATGTCCTCGGGCCCCAGTCGTTCTCCTGCTTCCACAGCCGCCACGGCAGCATGGGTGGCCCGGAGCGTGGCAAGCCTTTGGCCCACATGGTCTCATTGTGGGGGGAGCAGGGAGCAGCATTTGTCTTCTGGCAGGGCTTGGAGAAGCTGGGTGGGTTTTGGGGTGGGTGGGGTTGTTATCTGCTTATATTTGATTGTATTCCACCATAATGAGAATGCATTTGGCTGCTGGATGCTTTTGCATTTCTTCAGCTGGCAGAGCCTGGGGGATACCTGCCAGCTCAGCTGATCAGCTCATTGGATCCTCCTGCTGCTCTCTGTAGGTTTCATTTTTTTTTATCTAGGCGAGCATGGAAACTTACACACACAACTTTCTTTTGCCGGGAAAATTATGCATTTGTTTTCACACAGGCGCAAATAAAAAAAAAAACAACACAGATGGACAAGGGTAGGCACGTAAGGCTGTCCAGCACCTCCAGGACTTACTGTAAAGAATGCCTGAAAATGAACGCAGTATTTCAATAAGTGAGCGGTCAACAGGGTCAGGCAGGGCCAAATGGGTGGGGAAGGGCAGGATCTCAGGGAATGGTTGGTAAAGTCTAGCCACGCTGGGGACACTCGCTGACCTTTTTATCTCTCATTCTTCCAAACACACAGGGGTTTACGTAGAGAAGATGTCTGATGCCAGCATAGAGAAGCTGTATGCAGGACTCTTGGGCGTGGGGGACGAGATCCTGGAAGTGAACGGCTTAAAGGTGGCAGGACTCAGCTTGGCGTACATCGGCGACCTGATGGCACAGGTGGATACGCTGTCTGTTCGGGTGCTCCAGCAGAGGCGGCCCCAGCGGTAGAACGGAAACTTGAAGTCATCGCATCCTATCCCCGAGATGGGCACTGGATGGTTTTATTCAAGCAAAAGAAAATGCTGCACTGGCTTCTGAAAAGCTAAGCACTGCCTCATCGCTAGGGCCTGCTACGGTGCTACTGTGGACTTTGTCTTTGGGATGCACATATAGGGCCTTAGATTAGGGTAAAATCCCCTGAAGAATGAAGGGCATCCACAGGTAATTACATCAGTGTTACTTTCTTGTGAACTTTACATTTTTGTGTTTTACTTTGCAATGGTTTTTCAAAGACAACATGGACGGGTCCCGGTCCGTGGCATGGGAACTGCAGGAGCTGTGCTCCGTGCTGCAGTGGGGAAGCATTTAATAAGACGAAAGCCAGCAGTGTTGTCCTTGCCAAAGTCTGAAATTGGACTCCAGTAGCTCCGAGTCGTGTTACCCCCTCTCTCCTCCCGCCAGGCAGGAAAGAAGTCACATTTCTGGCATGGGAGCGCTTGATGCTGACCATGAGTCAAAGCCGTTTCCTGTAGGTAAATCTGGACTGGGAGGCATACAATCTTTCTTTTGTATTTATATTTTCTTCTTTTCCCGCCCATGACCTATTATTCTTTTCTTAGCAGGCCTGCGTTTTTTCCTCATGGCATTTCTCAGTGTTTTGCACCTGGTGGAGGTAAACATGTTCAAGGGGAAGCAACACCAGATCCTGTTTAGTGCGATTTGGAAATCATAAAAAGCAAGGGCCAAAGAGCAGCTGTTCTGCAAAGGTCACGATGAGCAGAATCCACAGGCGCTGCCAACATTAGAGGGGTGTCGGGGCTAGGGAGGTGCAGACCCAAAGTTTTTTTTCATTTTGGTTCATTTTGGGGAGGTTAGAATTTTTCTGGGTTTGGTTCGTTTTATGTTTATTTTGGTTCAGTTCATTTGCCACAATAAATATTATTAAAAAAAAAAAAAAAAAAGACCCTGAAAAAAAAAAACTGACACGAAACGGGATCCCTCTGCACCCCGCCCCCCCCCCCCCACCCCCCCACCACCACACACACTGCTGTCTCTGGTCCGGAGTCTCCTGGGGCCTCCCTGAGCCATTCCATATCCCCCACCCCTGTCAGTAAGCTGTTGGGATAAGTCGAGCCCTGCCAGGGCCTCCCAGGCCATTCTGACCCCCTCCCCTCGCTCCTGCATATAAGCCAGGTACCTCCCTGGCCTCTGCTTCTGCGAAGGCCTGCAGTGAAGAAAGAGAGCAGCAACAACTCCCAGATGCTCCTGCCCTGCTGGTCTTCCTTTAAAAAATGGCCCCTTCAGTCCCTGAGATCGGTGCCAAAATTTGACGTCTGGCACCATTCTTAAAAGGGACATTGGGGAGCAGAAGCAACTGGGGATCACTTCTGACCTCTTATTGGCTGTAGACCTCCCTGGAAGGAGTAAGTGTGTACACAGCATATCTGTGGGGGAGCAGGGTCAGTGGAGCCCGAAGAAGCCCTGGCCCTAGTTTATTTTGGGGGCTGTCTGGGAGGCCCTGGAAGACCCAGGTCCTGAGGCAGCATCGGAGGGAGGGGGGTGTAACTGGGGCGTCCCCATTTATTTATTTCAAAATTAGCTGAAAATACGCAAAACCTTTTGGCTATTTCTTTTCAGGTAAAGTCTGGTATTTTGTTCGTTCCATTCAGAATGAACTGAGCATAGACGTTTTCGATCCAAAATCCCTCTTTCAGGCACCTTCACTGCCGCACAGTATTCAGGTCTTTTACAAGTGCCACAGTGTGCACTGTTCAGAACGTACTGTAAAGCTGTGCAGGGAGTGCTGACGTGCTGTGCCCTGAAGTCACGTGATGCTGTACCGGGTAGCTTGCTCTGCCCATGGCATATGCAGCACCTTGGATTCATGCCCTAGGCTTCACGAACGCTGACCTCTTTCCAGGTTGATCACGTGCAGGCCCCGATTTCCAATTAGGCAGAACGGGCACCTGGTGGTGCTGGATGAAGGGGGCGCCACCCTCTCTCTCCCTCCTAAGCATCACTCACAGCATCCTGTGGGACCCGCCCCCTCACGAGCCGGCGGCATGCAAAGCGCTGTAAAACAGGATCTCCGCCAGGCTGGCCCTGCGCCTTTAAGGAAGCAGGTTTGATGGGATGCTGCCAGTCAGGGGCATAAGGCATCCCTTGTACAACTTCGTCGGAGGGGGCTCCTCCCTCCCCACTCCTGCGCCCATGAGGTAAATCTGGCCCTGACCACAGCACGCACACACAGGCCGATGCTGTAAAGTGCGCTCAACTGAGCGCACTGTTTAACCTGCTGTTGGATGTGCGTCAACGAGCATCCACTACCTCTCATATTGTAAGGGGTTTAGCTCGTCGAAAATGCGCTTCCAACCCCCGCCGAAACTAATAGCGCTCCTCACATGAGCGCACGATCCTGTATTTAAATGAGGAGAGGCGCTAGGGACAATAGCGCCTCCTTAGCAGTGGAAACTCAGGAGAGGTGGCTGTCAGCGGGTTCAGAAAACTGGCATTCAATTTTACGAGCATCTGTTTTCCGAACCTGACCCGCTGGCACTTTTTAAATCTTTTTTTTTTTTTTACCTTTTGGTTCCTCCAACTTAATATCGCTAGGATATTAAGTTGGAGGATGTTCAGAAAAGCAGTATTTTCTGCTTCTCTGTACACTTTTTTTGGCTGCTCAGAAACAAGGGCAGGCGCTAATTTCTTTTTTTCTTTTTTTGTCATTTAAAGTTTTATTATTATAAATATCAACAATACATGTCAATGACAGAGGAACCAGAACGTGAACATAAGCATAAGGCATCCGCAATACAGAAGTCACAACATTGCAAACCAGTCATGTAGCCTCCTCTTAGAAGCCGACATGACATGACAGAATATACCCACCCACCCCCCCGAACCCCTCTGGGTCTACTATTCCACTATTATCAGTATAGATGAAAAGGATTGATGATTTGATGTTCCACAGTCCCACTAGATGATGTGCATTTTAAACACTTTGGTTCCCCAATCAGGGAGTGGAGTTGCAGGCCACCAGGCGCTAATTTCCGACTGTAAAATGTGCGGATTGGCCGCACTCTTTTTTTTTTTCGGTATTCCGGGCAAATGACTAATGGCCTCAACAACAGTGCATCTGCATATGATGAGTGCTATTAATTTCGGCAGGGCTTGGATGCACATTTTTGACATGCTAAACCCCTTAAGGGGTAGTGGACTTGCATCAAAAGCGTGCGTCCAACAGCGGGTTAAACCGCGCGCTCAGCTGCGTGCGCTTTACAGTATCGGCCTGTGTGTGATTTAGCAGTGTACAGAGTAGAAAGAGGGGGTTTCTTTTCAAGTGGTTTCACTGATTCTGGCAGGAGTTTCTGTGGTTGTCGCTGTTATTCCCAGTGCTCGCTACAACAGCTGCAGCAGCTTAAAAGGGAAGAAAGAGGAAACCCTTTAACCCTGACTTCCCTGTCATCATCTGACCACTTGCACCAAGGCATCATGGGTTATTTGAATGGTTTTATTCTCTGCATGTTCATCACTACATCCACCTTAAGTTATTAAAATTCTAAATGCAAAATAAAAATATTGCCTTTTCTGGTATCTCTGAAAATGGATTGGCGCTGTGGCACTGCGTTGGGGCTGGAGCACTATGGGGCTTATTTACAAGGGATTTTGCAGTGGGCATCAGAAGAAGAGGCCCAGCGATAGAAAGAGTTGACTTGGAAATAAGATGCTGAGCGAGGCCAGTGGGTGAATGCCTCCAGTGCAAAAACTTTTCCCTTCAGACTAAAGGGAATGCGCTGTTGGAAAATGAATGTTGGCATTTCGAAGCACTCGATCTGGGGACCCTTTTCCCCCACACAAATGAGCCTGTAAGCAGGTGCTGTGTGCATGCAGCTATGGGGCGAAATGCGTCTGCCGTTTCATGCCTTCCTACAGCAGCTGCTAATGACTGGGATCTCATTTTCTTGGTGATAGAGGGTACTTGCACATAACCCAGTACATGCTTGTATAAACAGACACACCTGAAGTATTGTATATAGCGTGCTGCGGGACCCATAGTTTGTAAAATATCGCCTATCGCCATCCTGAAAGCACATGCCTATGCTTCAGTACACGCGCGTATGCAGGGATCTCTGTAGTTTATATACCTATTTTCTAAAACTGCGCACATATATTTAATGCATTAATTGTAACGTGCACGCTTAATAACGCTTAGTTTATGCATGGAGGCAGGAATTTTATAAAGCTGGCTGATGGGTGTATCCCGCTTACGAAACTACTTGTGTACATCCTTCCAAGCACCAGTTTGCTGAGACCTGCACCAGTTCACCCGCACCCTCCACCACTTGCTCCAGAACCCTCTCCCCGCCCAAAAACTGGGGACAAAAAAGAAATCAGATTTAGTTTTTATGACTTGATTAGCGGGTGTAAAAGCTCGCGTGCATGCATGATGACGTATACGCGTGCTCTGTTTATAAAATACATAAATGTGCAGGTACTTCAAATCCCCATCCCAGAACACCCTCGTAACACCCTCTATGTACTCACATGCTTTTCCAAGCGGCAGTGACAGTACATGCGTGCTCCCATCCTAAGAAGTTGCTTACGTGGGCACATGCCGATTTTACACACACAGTCACCTCCCCCACAATATCTTTATAATACACTCTGAAAAATCAACCCCCCCTCCAGAACAGATTCCTGACAGAGACCTCCCTGTATAATGCATTCCATCTATCTGCATGAAGGCTGAGATGCACTGGAATTCATTACTTGCATGGATGCTAGAACAACACTGGTGCTCTCAGCACAGAATCTCTTTAAGTAGGCTTGGGAAATTACACACACAAAAAAAGAAGAAGAAGAAATCAGTCCTTAATTTAAATTCCATTACAAATCACAAAAACCCAGCAGACTCCTGAGCAAAAGGTTCCCCCTCAAGATCTCCAGAGTATTTACTGATTTATTTAAAATTGCTTGCATTCCACTATATTACATCTGTTCTAGGTGGGTTCCATAATGTGCAGACACAATCAAACAAAATAACTACACAAAGATGACAAAAATAACAGGACGTTCTCTCCATGATTTTAATGCAATTTACATAGTAAATGATGGCAGATAAAGACCAACTGATCTATCCAGTTTGCCCACTTATTCCTGTCCACATTGCCAAGGATATATCCTTGCTGCCAGCCCTAGAGCATGACTGCCTGCAGAATATCAAGCAATACTCAAGGCACCTTTTGTCATCTTCTGGGTAGCTGAGTCTGCAAGATCCCCTTTTTCATTCATGTCTAGCTCCTCTCCACTCCTATGCCCAATCACAAGGTCTTAACAATAAGGCAAGCAACCACCAGTACCAGTGCAGCAGTTATCTGAACATCCAGCTGTTGGGGTTTCCAGTGCTGTTTCAGGCAGCACCTCGCCATCGCCAACCCCCTGCACCGACCCGGTTAACATAAGGATCGTGAAGCTTGCCAGCCAGACCTGGCTAAGTTAGCACATGGCCTTCCTCTAGGACTTCTATTTATTATTATTATTGTTATTGAACTTGCAGCTTGCCAGACAGACCCAGCTGCTAATTAATTCTCACACAGTCTCTTCGATTGCTCTGCTTTCCAACATGCAGAATGCTGGAGAGAATTACATAAAAGGGAGCTGTGTCTGTCCAGGGTCAAAATAATCCTCCACATCTCATAGCCTGCTTTACACGGCGCTCCCACAGATTTCTAATGACATTTACAGTTCTCCTTAATGTAGCTGATATGCGTTAAGAGGACTATGGTATTGGGTTGTTAAGTTATAATAACCATTAGGTGTCTGAGTCATAGAACTCCCCAAAGCTTCTGCATGTTTTAGTGGGGTTTTTTTAGACAATAAAAATGCCATGGCTTCTACCATTTTTCTCTCTCCTGGCATACACTAGGTGAATTAAATGCTTTTTCTGCTTTTTCTTTTCCCTGTCCTCTCTTCATATGTGCGACGCTGCATTGTAAGGAAGCAAAAGGCACTAGGAGAAGGCAAGACCAGTTTTAGGGGGTGGCAAGCAGGGCAATTGCCTGGGGCCCGTCACGACAGAGGGCACCTTTGGCAAAGCTCAGTGATGTCACGAAGGCAGAGCTTCAAGGTGCCTGGCACTGGCTGGATCCACATCTTAGTTACTGCCCTAATCTCTAGTGCCTAATGTCGGCCATGGGAGATGGCGTGGTGTTTGAAATCACCGATGATCTAGACTTAACAAAAAAGCTACAAAAAATACGCCATAGGTGGCCACCTTCCATTCCATTGATGAGATTTTATACATGGATATGCTTATGATTCTGTTGTGTCTGCAAACCAGAATGCAAATCGTATCTCGTACCGTGAGACTCGGCAAAGAATTGCCCTTGAAAATATGATGAACCAAGATTTAGATTCCTCATTAGATTTCACTGCATGAATGAAATGTCCAACTGCAGCAAAAACCGAATGTTCTAAGACCTGATGAAATAAGGAGATGGTGACGCCTTATCCTAAAAATGTGCTGCCCTCCTTGCCCTCGTCAAGTGGATGTGGGAATCGGCTTGCAGCAGCACAGGGTCACGTAGGCAGCAGATGGGTTCGTGCTCCAGGCATTCAACCACTACTTCCAGACTGATCCAAGTGTAATTCCATAACCCAAAATAACCGTACTGCCCCCTCTCTGTCTGAGGACCTTCACTTGGCCTTCATGTTAGAAGCTTACTGCTAAGGAGCAGGAGTTGAACGATGAGTGTGGGATAAGGCAGGTGAGGAGGCCCTTATGTTTTCTTTAAATGTCAGTGAAAGAAGGAAGTGTGGGTATGGATGGTAAGACTGAGAGGTGAGGAAGAGGAACAAGTGGTAGGAGAGGGGGCCAACAGAAATACAAAATACATATATATATATATATTTTTTTTATAGAGAAAGACTTCAGGAATACAAATGGAAGAGGTAGACCTTGGTCTATTTACAGAAAAGAGTTTGCAATGAGCTAGCAAAACTGAAAATGGATAAGGTAATGAGACACATCCTAGGATATTCAAGGGAACACTTTCAGGCAAATTTTAGCCAGTGAGGTTTAGAGTAATTTTCAGCTGAACCTAACCAGCTAGGAGCTGAAAATTTACCCTAAAATCACAACTGAGCAGTTTACTGTAAATTTACCCAAGGCCCAATCCTCTATTCAAAACCCACACCTCCTCTCCTCTTACATACACGCCCTCCCTCCTAAAGGTTGATGCTGTACTGAAAACCTCAAATCCTCACATCAGCTCTTCTGCACCCCCTCCCCAAAAGACATGATAATGCCAGCCACTTTTCCTGAGTCCATCCAATAGTTCTGCCCCCTTTTCCTGAAGATCCAATGCCAACAATCTCCAGCCAAACCCTCTGATAACCCCCTGTGAGATTTGGCGGGACGTTACTGGTGGCATTGGGTCTTTAGGAAGAGGTGGGAGAGCAGATCACAGTATGGCGATCCTTGGGATCACCACTAGATGGCCCTAGCCTAAGACCTGAGTTAGGAGAGAAGCAGACCATTTCACAACAGCAGCTCCTGTGAGAGGGAGGGAGAAGCCTTGCCTTGGGAAGACCTGCTGCTACCATCTCAGATCCCATGGAGGGACAATGGTGACTCGCTGCAAGACAGGCCCTAGTTTTGAGATTCTGGAGATTATTTTTCCTTTTGCGTTGGGAGGAAGTTTGCTGCCACCCTTCCTGCCCAGTAGTTGAGGAAAGGAGAAGAGCTGACCTTTTCTTGGCTGCAAGACTTTTCAGCCTGAAAGATCTTTGTTATTTTGAGAGAAGAATCAGGAATAAGAAGTGTTGTGTCATTTGGAGACCCCTTACTGGAGATGAGGACTGGTATTTTGGAGACCTGGATCCCACCACACCCAGGAGACACCCCCCCTCCCCCCCCCCCCCCCCCCAATTACCTGGGATTGTTACTCTCCAGGGCTTGGAATGGAAAGACCATCTCAGGACCCAGGACACATTCACAGACAGAGGAGCAGTTTTGGTCATGGATGTAACCAGAATCAACTGTGTTTAGTGCCAGTTAATTTCCTGGAAAGATCTTCAGTAAAGTTTATTTTGGAACATCCAGTCAGTTTCCAGTCTGTTTATTCTGTACCTAAATGTATTTAACAGCAAATACACCCAGAGAAGACTGTCCACCCTGAGCCTCTGGTCCTCGAGGTCTAATCTCTGCCTAGCAGAGAAGCCATGCCCCATGGTTGTATAGGCCCTGTGACCGTGTGCAGGGACTTAGCCGCAGGATTATGACCCCTGCTTTCTTGGATACTAACAAGGAGGGGGGGGCCTACAAAAAAATAGCACCCAGCGTGGGACCCAAGGGCGTTAGGGTGAAATGAGATGTTTTGGAAGTGAAAACTGATGTTTTACAACTGTGGCACAGTTTGGAGAACTTCAGTGAAAAACCACAAACATTTTCAAAATGGCCACTGTTCCCGCCTTGGGACAGGAAAGATGGAGAAAGTGCATCAAAGTATAGAGAAGAGGGTTATGTGCAGGTGCATGATGTCATCAGTTATGTCGGTGGAGCGCAGCCAGTGGAGAGCGATAAACCTGCCAACATGTTATGCACGCCAGCTCAGCACGAGAAGGGCAAGAGGAGATGTGGGTGTGCAGTTTAGATTACTGAGTGTACCAGTTCTAGGCCTCAAGCCTGAGACTAGAGTCAGAGCATTCAGTGGTTCACTATCCACAAAAAGCATCTGTAGATCTGAAGTTCGAAAGGTCGAATCCATTTCAGTCCAAGGTGGAAGATGCAGTCCGCCATCACGCATTGAGTAGTGTGGGCCGTCAGCATCTGGAGCTTCTATGGTTAGTCTGCCCAGCGCCACCAGCATGAGCACCAATCCCTTCTTTTCGGTGGGGTTGGGAAATTCATATGCGTCACACAAGGGGCCGAATTCATCTTTCCCTGGTGGGCTGCACTGTGATGGAATCGGTGGCGTGTGTCACGTGCCATGTGTTTCAGTGGCCAAAGCCAGTCAGGCTGCAATGTTTCTGCTGCAGTGCCAACTTGTTTGTGGAGGAGGAGGAGGCTGGATTGCTAATGACTCCGTCAGTTTGTGGATCCCCAGCTCACGTTATCAGTACAGGGAAGGAGATCTCAGGGAGAGGGTGAGAGGAGCAGAGGTACGGTGAGGAAGGGAAGGTGACCAGGAATGGGGTGTGGAGAAGCTGAGAGGACGGGATAGGAGGAAGCAGTATGAGAAGGAAAGAGGGCGGGAGATGGGGAAAGTCCCGGAATCTGTGATAGGGGAAGAGGTTTCTGGGGTACGGGTTCCAGGATCTGAGGAGAAGGGAAAAGTAAGAAGGAAGGGAAGTTTCTGGGTCTGGGGGAAAGACTCGGAAAGCACAGGAGAGAGGATCTAAATTGCAGTGAGGGCTGGGGTGGGGGTGGAGGCAGATGTTCCTATCATGTTTCAGTCTTCATCCGCCTTACATTCCCCTCTCTAATTTCCCACGCAGTCTGGCTTACACACGCACACATCTGGCTCCAATCCCTTTTCTCATACAAGCACACATTGCCACCCACTCTCCTCCTCCAGCCTCTCCTCTCACCCCTCAATGATCCCCCACTCAGCCCCTCCTAACCTTCCCAAAATGACCCCCTTTGTTCTGTCTGCTCCAGGCTACCCCCTCCCCCCATTCCTGAATAACAGGAGGAAGGAGGCCGGACTAGGGAGCATTTTAGCTCTTCATTGCTTTGCTCTGTCTGCTCCAGGCTCACCCCCTTCCCTCTCATTCCTTGCATACTGCCTAGGAGAGAAGGGGCTGGATCAGCAAGCTGAGGGCTGTTCCCTGGGACAGGAGATTCAGCACAGCTGGAAGGCAGCAAACCTTCAGCAGCTTGCTGCCCTAGGTCCAGGCCTGGTGTGCCTATTGACAAATCTAGGAATCTTAACAACCCTACACATGCATAACTGAGAGGAGGGGAGGGAGAGGATATTCCAATACCTCAGCAGTATAAATAATGGGACGAGGTTGTAAGAGGATAGACTAAGGAGCAATATTAGAAATTATTGTTGGGCCTGTGGACCCCAATGCTGGGGTAAGGTTGGCTCAACCTTCAAGGAAGGCCCTGTAGGACCTCACCGCCAATTGGTGGAGCAAATTGGTGCAGAGACTGAACAGGAGCTTTGCCTATACCAGCCCCTTTCCCCTCGGTTGAGCCTTTGGGTTCCTGGGGTCTTAAGTGGCAGTTTCTGGGGCATAGGCAGAAGAGTAGATCCGAGTTCAGGCTAAGGTCAGTGGCAGGCAAGAGTAAAGAGAGCCCAGACTAAGGTCAGTATCAATGGTCAGTCCAAGAGGAGAGAATACGGGTACGCTGGTTGTACAGGGCAAGGCAGGCTCAGGAACGCAGCAACTCACACTTCAGGAAGTGAAGTCGACCCATTGACGAGGCATTGATCTGTTCTATGGCTGAGGTTTAAATACCCAGCCATGTGATGTCATCTGCCAGCGCCGGTCAAAGGGATTCCCGTCGCAGGACTTTTAAAGTTATGTGCACACTGCGCACCACGCCTAGGGAAGCCCCAGGAGACGATGGCAGCGGCGTCCCTGCCATGAAGCATGGTTCACTGTCAGAGGTGTTGGGTGAGTGCATCGGCTTGTGGGCTGCCCCCACGAGCCGACAAACGTAACAATTATTTCTTCACAGAAAGGCTGGTGGATATATGGGACAGACTCCCAGGGGGAAGCAGTAGCTGGTAACAACATCAAAATTCAAGAAAACATGGCATAAGCACAGGATTGGTAGGGAAGTGACCGGAAAGCTGGAGATCAGTAGGGATCTGCAGCTGGAGTGGAAAATCAGCAGGACGTGGAAGAGCCTTCTGGTTATCTGCCATCATGCTTTATCATCCATTTCCCTATTTTACATGTAGGCTTACATTTAATACTGATTTTACCATATGACAGTTCTGCATGGTAACTTTCTACTGTAACATTTTACATCTAATTTTAGGTAAAGAAGCTTGTTTATGGGGGTTCTTGATGAGAAGGTCTTGCCAAACAGTAACGGGTGAATTTTAAAAGGCCTGTGCATGCAAATACTGATAGGTATGTGCGTGGCTGGGCCTTGTGCGCGCCGAGCACATTTTAGAAACAGCCCAGCTACTCGCATATCTCTCACTATGTGTGGAAGTACCGGGCCATTCAAGGGGGGCGGGGGCGGGTGGAGGCAGGGCGGAGGCCAGCCCGGACAGTACCATTAGACGCTGTCCTGGGATAGGGAAAGGGAGGATGAGTAGGAAGGGGTATAGGGAAGTTCCCGCCCACTCTGCTCCTTAATTGGACAACTGGTCACCCACATGCGCCGATACAAAATCGGGTACATGTGCACGCAGGCATTGGATTTTATAACATGCGTGTCTTTTTGTTTTTTTAAATCTACCTTTAATTGGGTTGGGCTAGTTTATATTTTATGATGGGTATTTCATGATGTTTGCTAATTTATTTTGATTAGATATGGATTTTTGTTTTATGTTTGCGATGTTTCTATTTCTTTCGTTGTCTTTATTTGTTTAAAGTATTTTATTATGTACCGTATATTTTTTACTTTTCTTATTATATCATGTTTTCATGTGAGTGTGAGCCACCCTGAGCAATATTTTTGGAAGGGTAGAGATAAGTTGAAATGAACAAATGAACTATACTTCAGTTTCTTTGGTAGTGGCAAGTTTTTCACATCCCGCAAAATTGACAGAGTTGTCATCTAATCCTTGACATCTCTTCTCTCTACTCACAAGATTCTGCACTAGATGATCAGAATAGTTATGGAAACATGACCAGCCTCTGGACTGTAACACATATCCAGGCCAATTCTGTAAAGTGCACGGGACAACGGGCGCTCAGTGTTGAGTGCCCGCTCTCACAACGCGCACCCAGCCACCTCTCCTGGGCGTGCAATCCTGTATTTAAAAGAGGGGTCGCGCTAAAAAGGAGGCGCTAGGGACAATAGCGAGTCCTTAGCGCCTCCGTAGCAGCGGAAACCCAGGAGAGGTGGCTGTCAGCGGGTTCAAAAAACAGATGTTCAATTTTACGAGCGTCTGTTTTCTGAACCGCTGACACCCACGGGTTAGTAAAATGGACACTTGTAAAACTGAGCATCCATTTCCCTACCCTGACCTGCCGGCAAGTTTAAAAATTTTTTTTAAATCTTTATGGACTGTTAGTATCCGTCTGATTGCAACTGTCTATCCTTTTGTTTATATTCTGTGCTGTAATCTGATTTTGGCATACACTGATGCTGTCTTCATAACAATGAAATCTGATTTGATTTTTTTTTTTTTAATTATTTGATCCTATTATAAATACAAAAATGTTTCTAGTGGATGAAGACCAGTAGTAAAGCGGCTAATTCACAAGCTTTCTGTCTGATATGGCACTGGCAGAGTTGCATGTGACATTAGTTTGGCAACTGCAAGAGTCCCCAGAGTGCATTTGTGCACATCTTAGATCCAGCGAGCGTCTCAGTACAATTTGGATAGCTGCCATCTTGCTTCATGACTGTGATCACATGACTTCCAATAACAGATCCGCAGCTGCTCCACTAAATTCATCATAGTCATTTATTCCAATCCCTATCACCGACTGAATCCAGAGCATATTACAGAAAATCAAGCATCTATCAAATAAAACACAATTATTATTTATTTTGTAATTGCATTAACAATACAACTAATGGAGGTCAATATTCAAAGCGCGTTCAGCGCTATTTAGCCGGATAAGTGGGACTTATGCAGCCAAGCAGTGGCCGCTGAATATGCGCCCATGCTCAGCATCCACCACTTAGCTGTATAAGTCCCTTATGCAGCTAAAATATACACACAAAGGGCGGATTTTAAATGCCCTGCTCGCATAAATCGGCCCGGATTTACGCGAGCAGGGCCCTCGTGCGCCGGCGCACGCAAGTCCTGGGGTTTTTTAAGGGGGCGTGTCGGGGTGTGGCCGAATGACGCGGTGTTTCGGGGCAGGACGTGGCTTCGGGGGCGGGACCGGGGGCGTGGTCCGGACCGGGGGCGAGGCCTCCGGACCAGCCCCCAGGTCGGATGACGGCGCGCCAGCAGTCCGCTGGCGCACATAGATTTACGTCTGCTTCTAGCAGGCGTAAATCGAGGGACAAAGGTAAGGGGGGGGTTTGGATAGGGCCGGGGGGGGTGGGTCAGGGAGGGGAAGGTGAAGGGAGGGCGAAAGAAAGTTCCCTCCGAGGCCGCTCCGATTTCGGAGCGGCCTCGGAGGGAACGGAGGCAGGCTGCGCGGCTCGGCGCACGGAGGCAGGCTGCCCAAAATCGGCAGCCTTGCACGCGCCGATCCAGGATTTTATAAAATACGCGCGGCTATGCGCGTATCTTATAAAATCCAGCGTACTTTTGTTTGCGCCTGCTGCGCGAACAAAAGTACGCGATCGCGCTCTTTTTTAAAATCTACCCCAAAACATGGGCATGCATTGGGTAGAACTGGGGCGCAGCGAGTTAGATGTATAGGTTATATGCCTAGCTACCGATATTCAGAGTTAGGTATATATGTACGTCTAAGTTTAGCCAGGTAGATTTTAAACGAGTGCACACACGTCCATGTGGGCGCACGTAATAAAATGCAATATCTGCGCGCACGTGCACGCCCGATTTTAACATCCGCACACGCATGTGCAGGGGGCCTGCAACTCGCGCGGGCGGGCAGGGGAGGGGGATTTCAAAAGTACGTGCAGCCACGCGATCGGACCTTTGTCCAGTTCCCTCCAAGTCTGCTCCACTTAAGGAACGGACTGGGAGGGAATTTTCCTAACCCCATCCTTCCTCCTCCTTCCCCTCTCCTCCCCGACCCCTAAACCTACCCTAGCTTTCCCCATTTTTTTTTTTAACTTTAATACTTACTGCTCCTCCTGAGCAGCAGTATCTTCCCTTTGCTGGCTGGCTGCCAGCGGGTGCTTCTCCGGGACAAGGCATAATGGCCACTGATCCAGCCGGCCACCGGCCTGCCCCTTTTTGTTGACCCGGCACTTCTGTACGTAACGGGGGTTACCCGCATGGCCGGGCCCATTCTAAAATGCGCACAGCGTACCCAAGGCCCAGCCACGCGCACACATTTTTGTGTATTTTCAGTGGCTTTTGCTGCGCTGCTGATTATACATCAGAAGTTGGATAAGTTTTATATCCGGCTAAGTTACTTAAACGACCAGATTTGAATATTGACCTTAATGAGCATCTGCTGATTGCAAAGCTCAACCAGGCCCAGATTTAGGCAGAAGCAGCATAGGCAATTGCCTAGGGTGCCAGATTTTGAAGGCACCAAATACCCAGGCTGAAGAGGAGTGCATCTGTGCCAAGAAGGAGCCTGATCTAGCAATCCTCTTCAAAGAGGCACTGCTATGGCACTCTGGAGGGGGTCACCATCTCCAGTATCAATGGTGACTTGTACTGTCTTTGAATAAGTTCATTTTTAGTGGGACATTTCGATGAATAACTTTTATTTGCACATTCAAAAAAACTAACAAAAAAAAAAGGTTTGACTAAGGGTGGATGATTGAGAAGAGATTTTTATGAGAGGTATAGCACTCGGCCCAGCTTGCTGACACACAAATAACTGATTTTGAGTATCGCAATTGATGCCATTGTGGTCGAGGTGTTTGGAAGTAAGACGGGTCGTCATGGCACTTCACTGGCAGAGCAGAAGAAGAATCCCACACTTGAAGCAATAGCTGCTGCAGACGTAGGGCCCCATCGGCTCCTTACTCGCACGTGGTACCTAGGTTAGGAAGGTAGAGTAGTTTCAGGAACAAACACCCTTGTGAGGCTGCTGTAGTGCTTGCTGTCTGATCCTTCACAAGGACAGCCTCCCTTATGGATTTTTAGTTGGACAAACGGTGAGGAAAAAGGGTTTTCTGTTGCTCCTGATTTTGAGTTTGAGAAGATATCCTAGGCCCAGATTAGGAGAAGCACTGATAGACTCTCTCTTCTCCCTTTTGAGGAAGGGGGAAGAGAGAATGACCTTTAAAGTCCTGTGTTTCTTATGCACTTCAAAGGCCTCTAGCCGATGCAATGCCAAACAATCTCCAGCCATTCAATCCCTCTCCCTACAGCATAAACAATCCTAAGAAATACTTTCAAACTGCCTAACTTGCATCTTCCCACATTATCAGAGAGAACTTCTCATTCCAGCTTTCTGTTGAAGGAAGATTTTCCACTTTTCCTTCTATTTTTACATAGTGGGAGAGATTTCATGTTGTTCCCTGCTGCTGTCCAATGGAGAGAGATAGCATCTACTTAATCAAGTAAGGGAGAATAATTCAGACATTAATCCAGTTTCTGAATGGAGTACAGATGCCAAGAAGAAAGGAGCAGAGTGGACTGGCTCGGGTTTAGGACTGCTCAAATACCATTCAGTATTCAGAAGTTGGAGTGAAGAGGTATCACTCGGGTACCACAGGCGTAAGGAAGTGATTGCTAGGCCCCCTCACTCAAGGTATGTAAAATGAGAGTTAACTGTTCATCAGATATCCTATCAGTAGCGTGGAGAGGGAGCTATTTCATGACTGAAGAAAAACCCAGTCATCGATTTCTGCAACAAAGTGAGAAACTTGCAGAAAGTGTGCGATACCATGAGCGGCCTTGGCGCCATGGTGTGTGCCAGAGGACAGCAGCTGGAGTCAGACCTTCTCTTTTATTATGTGCACTCAAGAAAAGCACAGCCAGTCTGCTTACCCTCAGCAGTTTATTCCTGTCATAAAGTTAGTGCTCCCAAAAATGATCACTCAGTGAAAATAGAATCTAAACCCCCACTTGTGATAACGAAGGGAGATAGTCATACTTGGCTATCGGTCTCTAACTACAGTTCTTACTGATGTCTCAACATAATCACTGGACTCCACCTTGTAGTGCTTAATCACTTGTTTAAATTGGGGGTTTTTTGTACCAATAAAAAAACTTGTTTGAAACTGCAGCGTAGTACTCTACATCTGCTAGAAACAAATCGGATAGGGACTCCATTTCAAAAAAATATCTTTTTCAGGGATAAATCACTAACTTGAATGCTGCTGAATAGCAGCAGATCTTTTGGAATTGCACAGTCCAGAGCCATGGATTTAATGTTACAATATAAACCCCATGACCTGCAGGGAGCCAGTAAAAATCAGTGACATTTACAGTAACCAATGCTAATCTTAATGCACTTAATTGGTATTCAAAGTATACTACTGTCCACTGTCATTGGGTACAAAACCTGCGAGCCATGTACAGCCCACTGATGTAACTAAGCCTAGGCACTCACCATGTCAAACGTGACTTTTGTGCTGCCACAGCAGCAGGACACATATGGGTGCATCCATTTATTCAATTTAAAATCAACAGGAAGATTAATACAGATTGCACTTCCCATTTTGTAGTTTGACGTCGTAAGTCTGGCCTCTAATGTTTACATTGGACGTACAAGCAAGGAATATAGTTGAGGTTGATAAAACATTGGAGTTGCCTGAAGCCTGGAAAACTCAGTGCACCCATTGTACAACATTGCATGGACAGACATCCTAGATTTTTGCATCTTAAATGGCTCCTCACTGGGTCTCCATGAAGCACTGGGCTGGCATACTTTAATATAATTAGGTTTTGTACCCAATGACCATGTCCATCTCTCACTCCTTATTTATTTATTTACAAGTATTTCTTTCCTGTGCCTTCCACGTGTTGGAGCTGCGTATATACAATTACATACATCATTTAAAACAGAACACTCATTGCACACAAACATGCTACTTTCATAAGGAAAACATCAGATAAGAGCTGCGAGCTGGCCAGGGGCTGAGAAGGCTTTCTGAAACAGGTTTTTAAGAGCTTTTTTAAACTCCTTGGAATCTACCTCTCCCCCTCCTCTCTCTCTCTCTCTCACACACACACTGCCTTCCCTTCTGCTCACCTCTCCTTCTCCTTCCCTTGCTGCGGCTTCCTCTTCTGCTGGTGGATGCCACCTTTGCTGTGCTGCTGTGTGTGCCTCCTCCTCGTGCTGGTATTTGGGGGGTGGAATTGGGAATTCTACGGCCATTATTGCCCCCTACCGTGCTGGATGTCCTCGGCCATGCGTGCATGCAACTTGCCTTATAGGACGATCTGCTGATGACTGACGCACTATCATTAACATAGTAGATAAGCCACTGCTGTTAGCTTTAAGGACATACACTTTGATGATCCTGTAGTACTTTTTTTGAAAGTTTAGTTTTCATTGTGGCTGGGGTCTAATTTTTGCTTCCTGTAAAAGCACCACCACCTACAAAGGTGTTCAGGCAAACCAACAGCCTCCTACCTATAAACACGCAGTACGCGAGGCATGCGTGCACCAAGCCAGAGCACACAGACTCCTGTCCGTACAGGTGCTCACCCACAAACCCAAGCCATTACATAAAGCTTAATGGCTAAAATAGTTCTATCCCGCATTATCTAAAACTCTGTATCCTTACAGAATGAGCCATGTGCATGGAAGCCTCCACATCCACGCTCTTAAAATGTGCACCAAACCCCCCCCCAAAACCTAGTGGGACGGGAGCCAGGAAGCCAAGACACCTGCCCCGATGCTGCAGCCTTTTCCTGAGCTCATCCATTTCCCACAGCCTTTCCTCTCATCCTGCTCCCTGCCCCCATCCTCTCTTCCTTTTGTTTCCAGCGCTCTCCCCCTGAGAGCTTCTATTCCAATGCTAATGAGCCCAGGTGTCTGGACAGATTGCGGCTCTGCTCCCAGAGGGAAGGGGGGTTGGGCAGGAGAGACTGCCTGACAGCCCCTCAGGCCTCAGCTGTCGCTGCAGAGCTGAGCACAGAAGAGTTCAGAGCCCAGTCAGCCCCCCCCAGCTCACAGCATGCGCTCCAGCATAAAACCTCCCTACCCTGCAAGCACTGCTCCTCAGGCCTCTGATGTTAATGGATGTACAGTAGTACAGAGAGGCAGCCACCTTACCCAGGCTGTTCCAGCTCCTGAGCTTTTCCCCTTCGGTTTTGGATCCGATTCTACTCCCCTCCCTCCATGCGGTCCAGAGCCCTTCAGGAGCTGCACTTTATTCCTGGCGCTCATTCCCAGCTCGCATTCAAAGGAAACAAATTAAACAAGTGGATATCCATCCCAGACCTGTGAGAGTACAGGACGGAGGCTGAGGTGGTTCTTGCTTAATCACAACCAATCCGGAGGAATACGGGGCTGTCTTTGTATTTATGACTAGCAAGATCCGGATTCAGAGCTGAAAGCAAAGGCAGCTTTCTCCCCACTGCCTTGCCGCCCTTAGGAGTGAGAAGAGCACAGCGCAATGCCCAGAGACCTGCCTGCCCCGGCAGCGCTAACCAAGCCTTATTCAAGGCACCCACTATCATGGGGAAGGCTTAACATGACCCAAAGCAACAGGGCCAAGGATCCTGGGCAAGGTGCCTCATAGGCCGCAACTGCGCCCTAGTACTTAGCATTTCTAACGCAGTACCAGACCTGAGCAGCGCTGTACAGATGCTCATAAAATACAGTCCCTGCTCTATGGAGCTTACAGTCTACCCAAGCCAAGCTTACACGACAGTGCATTTATTGTAGACATAAATAGGATTTAAAAGCAGCTTCAAAAAGCTGAGGTTTTAGACTGAATTTGAATATAACCAGATCACTTTGCTCTCTCTCCACTCACACCTTGGATCTCATCCCTCCTTGCTCATACCTCTTCTAGCCTTCTCTCTCACCCTCCAGTCAGTGGTGGGTGGTGACATTTAAATTAAGGGATTCAATCTCTCTCAGCCCCCTTTCCATTTCTCCTCCCCCCACTCCTGAGTCACCCGCAGTCTCGCTCCCTCTGTCCCCTTTCCTATATGGCATTAGGCCTTTCCTATATGGCATTAGGCCTTTTGGAATATGCCCTGGGTGTGGGCCTGGCCCTCAGAAAGCCATGAATAAACAATTACAATACATTAAACCTCCCATACCAAAGGAACACTAACTGCCAGCACTCAAAACAGTAAAAGCCTTACCTAGAAAAAGGCTACTCTGCAAATATTACATCAGGCCCTAAAACACCAATATACCTCCTATTAAATAAACAGTACAAGGCAGGCTGCCTAAAATACCTGCAAAATAAATACAAATAAATAAAACTCCCTAGGCCTCTTCTTCAGCTGTCAGGTCAGAGACATTCACATCTAAAGCCAGGTCCTATTTTGTCTCAGTAGCTCATGTAGAGTATTGTGGGATAGTACACACATAGCTCCAATAAAAGTATCACAGCCTGTCAAGAATACAGTTTACCCCAAGTGACAAATCTGCCATATCAAAACACTAACTCCCAGGACTCAAACAGCAACCACTCTACTCAGGAAAGAGCAGCACTGCAAATATTACATCAATAAAGCACTTAAAAACAGCAGACATATCAAATAACATCCAACAATTAAAACTAATAGGGATTAAAAAAAAAAATCCTCTGCTCTCCATACCTGGGAACTTTTGAATTCCAGTCACCTTGAGATTGTCCTCTTTCTCTCCTCCATACACACACACACACACACACACACTCTCTCTCTCTCTCACACTCAGTGGCCTTTTTCTTCTTCATGCACACACTCACATACAAAGGCACTCTCTCTCTCCCCCACACAGAGGCACTCTCACATTCAGTGGCTCTCTCCACACACACACACAGGCACTCTCTCACATTTAGTGGTTCTCGCCCCCCCCCCCCCCCACACACACACACACATACAGGCACTCTCTCAAAGTCAGTGGCTCTCGCACACGCACATACAAAGGCACTCTCACACACTCAGTGGCTCTCTCCGCACACACACAGTCTCTCACATTTAGTGGCTTCCCCCCCCCCCACACACACACAGGTACTCTCTCAAAGTCAGTGGCTCTCCCCCTTACACACAGGCGCACATACAAAGGCAGGCTCTCTCTCTCCCACACAAAGGCACTCTCACATACTCAGTGGCTCTTTCTTCCTCATGCACACACATGCACATACCCACATGCAAAGTGTTATTATTTGTGACAGTTGTAGGTGGATCCTTGGCCGGTGGTAGATGACCACGCCCTCGGGGGAAGATCCTGAGAGGGACCACGGGTCAGGCTCAGAGTTGGGAGACAGACACACACTAGTTCTTTTATTAAACTGTTTTAAAGAACCACCAGAGGTGGCAGTAGTGAGCTGGAAGAGCCCGGCTGGGCTGTAGTCCCTCAGGCATTGTAACAGCGATCCCAGGATGGCTGAGCTGTAGCGAAACTGAGAGAGTGAGTAGGCAGAGTATGCAGAGTTCAGGAACAGATCCTTGATGGTAACACTCACACTGTAGTCCCTTAGAACAGTCCAGGAGCTGGAATGAAGTAGGCCCTCGAGGAGCGAGAGGGAAAGCTCTGAGAGAGAGATGGTAACTCACTGGTGTTGTAGGCAGCGGTGACTTCCTGGCAGAAGTTATATTCAGTAGCAGGTTCGGGAACGTGGGCCCTTGAGGAGTGAATACCGGTTCCAGACTGCGACCTGAAAAGTAAAAGAGAGAGCGAGGCCCCCGAGGAGCGGGTACCCCTGGTAAAGTCCAAGGAGGCAGAGTAGCAAGGTAAGTGGAGAGCGAATCCCATCCGCAGCGATACCTGGAGGCAGTTAGGTAGGAAACCCTTTGCTAACTCGATTAGTTAGCAAAACAAGAGACCTTAAATATCCGAAGATGATGACATCATCTCAGGGGGACGCCCCTGAGGTTCACGCCACTGCTGGTACTTGAGTCGGGGCCACGCCAAGCGCGCGCCCTTAGGCCTCAGAAGAACATGACAGAACGCAGTGTCTAGCCGGTCCGGGAACGCCGGAGGTCGGCAAGATGACACCGCGGCAGCCAAACTTCCATCAACCCAGGAGGGAGTCGCCAAAGAGGTAAGGTGGGTGGAGTGGAGACATTGGGCAGCGACGGTCGCAACACAAAGGCACTCTTTCGCACTCTCACTCTCTCCCTCCCTCTCTCACACACATACAGGCACTCTCCCTCTCTCACACACATACAGGCACTCTCTCAAAGTCAGTGGCTCTCCCACTCTCTCACTTGCTCTCACACACACTCACTTACAAACGTTCAAGGCTTCCCACTCTCTTCATCACCTCTTTGCCAGGTTGTGGGTCCTTCCGTCCCCGCATGGCCTGCCAGGACTAGTCTTCACCTGCCAATGGGATAGGCTCTATTGGTGGTCGCGGGATCACCGTGGGGCCTGCCAGATCACAGGTTCTCTGTGACATGGACCACAGCAGGAGTTGCATTCATTCCATGTCATCTCCTCCTACTGATTTACCGATAAGCTGGGAGATTGGCCCCGCGGCAGCAAGAGATGACGTTCACTTAAACGCAACTCCAGCTGCCGGCCATGGGAAAAAGGAAGTGGACTGAGTGGTTAAGTGGAGCATTGGCTCAGGCCAGGGTTTGGTTTATTCCTGCCCAACTTGAGAAACAAAACTGCAAATAAATAAAGGAAATTGGTTGGTGCTGAAGATTTACGGAATCCCTTAAAGGCCCTGACCATATGCCACTGCATCCAGTTCTCCCTATCCCAACATTTCACTTCCCCAACTGTCCCCTCCATTATCGTTATTTCTTGAACTGTAAGGCGTATTTATCCAAGCAGTTCACAGTAAAAACAGACATAAAATGTCAAAATGTAGACACAAAGCAGTACATGACAAATTAAAATTCACTGCCTGTCTCCACTCTCCATCTCCTCCTCATTGGGTTGCTCTCCTTATCAATCTCCTATCTGGGTTCCATCTCCCCCAACCCTCACACTCTCCCCCCCTCTCGTTTTATTCACCTTCTCCTCCCCCCTCCAGTTTGACTCCTTCACTCCCAATTATCTCCTCTCCTATTCCCCCTCTCCGATTCACTCTCATATGCAGTCATGCCTTGAATGCCATCGGCTTTCCCTCCTAATATTCTCTTTGGTTCCCAACCATTCACCCTCCCCCTACCCACCCCATTCAACCCCTTCCCTCCTCACACTCTCTCACACACAACCTCCAGCTCCATCTAACCCCAACACAGATCTGCTCTGTCTTGCACCACAACCCAAATGCCACCATCTCCCCACCCCCCCCCCAACACACATCCCCTCCTTCCACATTCTCATGTACCTCCAAACCCATCAGCTGCAATCAATTATAATTAGCCTATATCTTCCAAATTGACTGTATAATTACAATTACAGCAATATATATGTAATTGTAATTATAAACTCATCATTTACTTCCATTGTCCTATGGAAGATGCTTTCATTTTGATAAAAATGCATGTGCCCTATTTATCTAACATATTCTTCATTAGGGAAAAAGCTACACCTATTCTGACCCTTACATCTGCTTAGGTTCACACAGCTTTCTGTGCTCCATTTAACTAGGTAAGAATGGATCTCTGACTAAGACCTGTAAATTAGCTCAGAAAATGTGGCTTGCTTGTTAAATAGCAGTGAGATACTAAAGCAGCATTAGTAACGTAGACGGGGGAGACAAGCAGGCCAGTCTGGACTGGCTCCAGTTCCTACATTTTCTTATTCTGTGCATGGCATGCGTACATGTAGAGGAACGGAAAAGCATCTTTCCCCTGATTGAGGGGAGAGGCAAAGGTCATTACTCTCCAGTCAGTTTTCAAATCTGATCTCCGAGAACCCCTGGACAAGCCTGATTTGGAAAGAATATTCATGAAGTATTTCCGTAAGATCCAGGTGAATTTGCCCATTTTGGTTATCCTTAAAATCAATGCTCATGGATTTTCCAGACCTGCGTTGGACAATCATGAAGTTATAGGAAACCCCAATTCGATTATGAAGCACTAACAGATGGTTCTTACAGCACCTTTGTCCAACACACTTATGGACACAAGAGCAGTGCTTCTCAACCCCATCCTTGGCACACCTAATCAGTCAGGTTTTCAGGATATCCACCATGAATATGCATGAGATAGATTTGCAAGCATATTAGTTATGCTGTCTACTTAACATTTTAGCAGGGGCACGTTCTGTTTTATTTTTTATCTTTGTTGTTACAAATTATTGATATTGCTATTTTTTATTCTATGTATCTTTATTTTGTTTTAATTATTGTTGCAATTCATTTGTTTTAATTTTACCATTCGTTTAGGTCTTCCAAAAAGAATGTTAGCTCACTTACAGAATGCCACTGTAAGAGTTATTACAAGCAGCAAGCCTCTCTGCTTTCCTTTCGTTGGCTCCCTGTAACGTCTAAGATAGAATTTAAAGTTCTGTCAGTAATAGTCCTTTTTTTTTTTACTTGGCAGTTAAGATCATTCACCTTGTCCCCAACAAGAACATTAGGCTTGAAGTGCCTTTAACCAAATCTATTTCTGAAGTCAGGGAACATTTTTTTCTCAGGACTATTTATTTATTTATTTATTTAACATTTTTTATATACCGAAGTTCTAGCAACAATGTTGCTAATCATTTCGGTTTACATATAACATTGGGGTGACTTAACATGTGTGTCTTACATGGAACAGGAACTTGGAGAAAATTGAATAAATACTAATAACAAATAACATTAAAAACAACAGTAGTAATAGAAATGTTATATACAGGCGATTAAAATCAATTATGAATAAGGTATCTGCAAAATAGATAGGAGGGATTGGAAAATTAATTGTTTAGATGTCGAGCAAGAGGTATTATATGGCATAGACCTGGAGGAGCGATTTGAGAATAGAACTCAATCGTAGGCTTGAGAGAACAGCCAAGTTTTAAGTCTTTTTTTAAAAGTGAGGGGGCATTGTTCAAGCCTGAGATCCGATGGTAGAGAGTTCCAGTGGATCGGACCTGCAGTGGAGAAGGCTCTTTTGTTTGACGAAATTTTGAGTGGAGGGGTTTTCAGAGAACCTTTTTGCGCCGTTCTCAGTGGACGGGAGGAAGTATGTAACTGGAATGGGATCCTGAGGTCTAGGTATGAGGCTTTGTAAATGGATTTATGGATGGATGAAAGGGTTTTGTAGGTGATTCTGTATTTTATAGGGAGCCAATGTAGATTTTTTAATATTGGTGTTATGTGGTCCCTTTTTTTTGCTTTAGTTAAGATCCTGGCAGTGGCATTTTGGAGCATTTGTAGCGGTTTTAGCGAGATATCTGGGAGACCAAGTAAAAGGGAGTTGCAGTAATCAATTTTAGAAAATATGATTGCTTGCAGAACTGATCTGAAATCCTGGGGGTACAATAAAGGTCTGAGTCTTTTTAGAACCTGGAGTTTGAAGAAGCATTCTTTCACTGTGTTACTGATGAAACTTTTGTAATTCAGTAGGTTATCCATAGTGACTCCTAGGTTTCTGACCTGGGTAGATAGAGGAGGTGGTGCCGAAGGATAAGTGTTGGAGAGTTGATAGTTGCCTTCTTGGGTGATTAGGAGGTATTCTGTTTTGTTGGTATTCAGAACTAGACAGAGATCAGCAAGGAGATTGGATATGGAGAGGAAGCATGAATTCCAAAAGTGAAGAGTTTCTTGCAAGGATTTGGTGATAGGAATAAGTATTTGGACATCGTCCGCATAAAGGTAGTGGGTTAGATTTAGCTTAGAAAGTAGGTTGCAGAGTGGGAGCAGGTAAATGTTGAATAAGGTCGGGGATAAAGAGGATCCTTGAGGGACGCCAAGGTTAGAACTGATCGGTTGAGATACATAGTTGTTTATCTTAACTTTATAGGACCTGTCTTGTAGGAAGGATTTAAACCAGTTGAGTGCTGTGTTTTTGATACCTATCTCTGTTAGTCTGTCTAAGAGGATCTTGTGGTTTACAGTATCAAAAGCCGCTGAGAGATCAAGGAGGATCAATAAGCAAGGGTGTTTTTTCTCTAGGTTTAATAGAATATTGTCGGTTAGAGAAATGAGAAGGGATTCAGTGCTTCGGGATTTGCGGAATCCAAATTGAGTTGTGGCGAGAATGTTGTTATCGTCCAGGAATTCGCAGAGTTGATGGTTGACTAATCTTTCTAGGATTTTAGCTATAAATGGGAGATTGGCTATTGGTCGAAAGTTGGCTGGAATTTCCGGAGAGAGGTTAGGCTTTTTTAGAAGGGGTTTTAGTATAGCGAGTTTGAGTGGGGTTGGCACTAAGCCCTGCGTAAGGGAGGCATTGATGATTTGAGCAATGGGCTTCGCAATAGCTTTGGCACCAGCAATGAGCATATTAGCAGGAATCGAGTCAAGCGGGTGGGATGCAGGTTTAATTTTTTTTAGAATGTTTTCAATCTCTATAGTGGATGCTGGCTCGAAGGCTTCGAGGCTTGAAGTCTGAAGAGGATTGGAAGTTGAGAGAGGAGGTTGGGGGGAAGTTTTTTTCAGATCCAGGAGAGGTTTAAGTAGGTTGGATATTTTCTCCTTGAAGAAGATAGCAAGTTCTTCGGCTTTGCTTGCAGATTTTTCATCTGGGATGATGAATGTGGGTGGTTTAATGAGGGATGAGACCAGGGAGAAAAGAGCTTTTGGATCATAGATGAAGTGGTGGATTTTTCTAGAGTGGAAATCTTTTTTTTTCTGTAGGATGGAGATCCTGTAATTGGTGCATGATGGTTTTGAAGGCTGAGTTGTTTTCTAAAGTCGGGTTTTTTCTCCAGATGAGTTCTTTGTTTCTAAGTTCCCGCTTTAAATGTCTAAGTTCAGGGGAATACCATGGCTTTTTCTTTTCTTTGTTAGAGTTGATGGTTTTGGAGATAAGAGGGCATGTCTGATCAGCAACTTTTTTGGTTATAGAGGACCAGGAAAATTCCAGGACCAGGAAAATTCCACCAGGTGGGACTAGCTCCCACCTGGTGGAATTCCTTGCCAGCAACACTTAGAAATTATTTCTTATGATTTTTTTTTTTTTTTTTAAGAATTGGTCATTTTTATTTGGCCGATTAGAATTGAAAAAGGCTGTGATGAATTTTTCTCTCTTTCTTTCTTTTTAACGTACGGGCTTTTTCTGGATAAGATTCATAAGGTCAACTAGTGCGTGAACCAGATTTTGTATGCTATTGTAATTTATTTTTTTAATCATTTTGGATATTTTATTAATGGGTGTATGGACATTTAAATTAATTGGAAATGTTCTTAATGTAATTTGAATTTTTTTATTTTGTAATCTGCTTTTGAACAGTCTCAAATAATGGACTACTTTTGGAATACTGTATTTCTCTAATTGTTCTTAAACTATTAAAAGCGTAGAGCATGTTGTGTAGATCAGTGAAACAAACTCCTTCTACTTTAATGCATTTTGATTTGTATTTTTTAGACAGCAGCATGCAAGAAATGCACGGGGGTGTGAAGACTTTTGCAATGCACTCCGTTGTGCCTTAGGCCCATTTCTTGCTAACGCCTTGGCACAAGCATGTGGCCCTGCTCCAAGCGACCTTCGTGCTGCCCACAGGCAGAGAAGCCAGGACATTTCTGTCAGAAAGCAGTGTTTTATTTTTAGCTTCTGGTTCAGTTCTATCTGCATTAATTAGTTTGAGCTTAGTGGCACTGTTACTGCTTTATAGATTTGTCAAAAAGACGGCTGGCAGTAGCCCATGCAGACCCATGATGCTGGGCGCCAGGTATCTCACTGGCACAGCAACTCTTGAACATGTCCGTGAAGTGGTCGGCACTTTCAACAAGCCTAGGGAACTTTGAGTTTACCAAGAGTTGCTTGACTGGCATTTCTTTTACTAGCAAACTTGCAATAAAAAGGACACTGGCAACAACGCCACGTGGTAAATGACTTGGTCACTTTAATACTGTACAAAGATTAGTGTTACACTCTCCAACACATCAGGCAAGCAGGCTCAAACTCAGGAAACAGAAACCCATGGTTTACATCGGCTGCTTCGCTGCAGCATATTCCCCCCCCCCCCCCCCCCAATCAGTCTTTTCAAATAGAGAAAAAAAATCTCATCTTGCTTATTAATGGCTCCCAGTGCTCCTTCCCCTATTGAAACATCAAGCTGGAGTTTGTCTCTTTAAATCCTATGTTCTTGAGGGTGCAGAAGCCAATCTGTTATTCACCCCAGACACGACCTGGGAAAAACTGGATGCTTGGTAGATTGATTCCTTCTATTGAAGCAACATAAGAATAGTAAAAAAAAAAAAAGGTGTACATGAGCATTGGAAGTCGTATAGGCCTCTTCTTCTGCGTGTTATCAATTACGTAATCCCAGACTTTGACATTTCAGTAGTGCAGAAAGTCGCTGCCTGGCCAATAACTGTCCTCCTGCAGGTTTTCGCTATTTCTAATCTCAGAATATCTTGCCAATTCAATCCTGGGGTTTCCCTTCAGAACATCTTAAGGTGGTTAGGGGCATCACCTCCAGCAACCAGGAAGGCTGCTGTGCAGTGTACAGGAAGCTTGTCTGGGTTTGGTTTTACAGTAGTTCATCACATTAGAAAAGTTATAATGACACAAAATACAAGACTAACGCAAAAAGAAGTCTGGCGTGATTAGCAGGCCCAGGCCTCTGAACTTCAAAGGTTCCAGCAGACCCACAGCTGTCCAGGAAACAGTTTCCCAAGTGCCCAGTGCCACAGTAGCCCAAAGTCCATATGCACAGAACACTAACCAGAAAGGCTCATCTGTGCTGCTCGTTTAGCAAGAGGTGCACAGCTCCCTGTCCATGGAACAAGCCCTCTCAGCATTTTTTTTTTTTAAATGACTTGCAGGGCTGTTAGGAATTGAGGAATTTCCATTTTCACCTACTCCAAATACATCTCCAACAAACAGTCATTTGTCCTTTTTAAACTTAACCTTCAGGCAGTAATCTGTTCTCAGTTGTACAACTATCAGCTCGCCTGTTTCTGCCTCCTCGTGTGGTCAGGCTTCTTGGCCAGTTTTATTTTGTGTCCTACTGTGCTTTCTTTCTTATATTTGTCTCTCTTTTATGATCACAGCCCTTGCTGTTAAAAATCACCTCTCTCTGTCTGCTGTCTGTTCTGCAGGCATCCGTGTAAAGCCTGCATGGCGTATGAGAAGGATCAGATCACTAGCACCCGGATCTACTTCAATCCATAATGGTGGGAGTGGTTAAGTAAAAGAGTTTTCAAACAACTACAAACACTTAATTCTCTACACAAATTAAATACAAACCAGAAAGAGAGAAACTGAAATCTGAATGACTGTTTAATTCTAGCTGGATTCTATATAACCTTTTATACAGACATTGCTGCTTTAAAGCCAGGTGGGATATTACACTTTGGCAGCAGGAGGACTTCATGCCGAGTAGACATAGCTACAGAAGTCAAAGGCTCTAGACAATAATAGGAAGCAGAATGTGGGTATAGCGGGTGTTAATGTACTCCAGCCAAAACGGAGAGTGTGATGGCGCAGCATTAATATCCTTATCTCAATGACAACGTGCACAAACTGAACTCCTTATGCAACACAGGGCGTATACCGGCGCTACAGGATCTCAAAGACTGGGCCCTATTTGCGCCAACTTCCATCTCTAGATCCCACTTGCTGCTAACTGTCCAAATGTGAACTTAAAGGAAGCCATCACCTCAAAGAATTGTAGGCCGGTTTGTGTTTCACACAATGACCAATTCAATCATCAACTCTTGTCTTTGCTGTATGCGAATTCCTATGCTTCATAACTCAAGAAAGCAAAACATGGGAGAAAGCCTCTGCATAGTAACATAGTAGATAACAACAGTAGAAAAAGACCAAGCAGTCCATCCAGTCTAGGTGTATCCCAGCTGCCAGCCATACCGCGTGAACACCTGTAAGATCTCTCTCCTTAATCAGGACAGGTTTTGTCGTCTTCAGTTGTATTCTACAGTTTTAGGCAGATATGTACACAAGATCTCCAACACAGATCCAGTACCTCTCCATATCTTTCAAGGTTTTGTAATAATATAAACTGCTGTCAACAGCAACATCTTGGTTCTTAGGTCCCCTGTGCAGCCTACCAGAAAGACCTGGCTCCAAAAGCACCTACATTTCTGACAGGACTCCTAGGCAGACCCAGCTACTTCTTGTTTCTATCTTTGCAGCCTGCCAGACATACCTGGCTGCCTGCATTTCTGCTAGGACATAAGAATTGCCATATTGGATTTCTAATGTTTCATATATTACCACTTTGCCATTCATTCTGGCAGCCTCAATGTCCACTGCTGATCATTCGAGCAAGGCATTCTAACATTTGAACACATGCCACTAGACTGTGCTTCTACTAACGCTTCACTTTTATGTAACCAAGGATCCTCTGTGCTTTGTTTATACCTTCATAAAGACCTATACTTTTTTTTTTTTTAATCTCCATCCTCTGCTTGGGAGGGGTGTTCCATGAATCCACCACCATTTCCTTGAAAAAAAATATTTCCTGATGTTGCTAATGCGTTTCAGGTATTTGAATGTCTATCGTCTCTCCTACAGGGTATACACATTTAGGTTCTATAGTCTCAGGTCATAGGGATTTTGGGGGGCCCTTCTCCGGTCTATAACCTTCAGGATGTGCAGCCTCCAGCACTGGAACCTGTACTCCAGATGAGGTCTCACCCTTTTCACTTAATTATTCCTCTCCCTGTACACCCTAGCATCCCTCTGACTCTGGCCACTGCACTATCTTAAGATTATCTGCTATAATCAATCAATTCATGGTCTCATGGACATTGGTAGCCAACTCCCCATCATGTATGTAGACCCCTGCGTTTTTTAGTCATGAAACTGAGCTGGCAAGCTCTTAGATTGCTCATTTCAGCTACACCCTTTGACACATCCAGTCTGTTGCCCATCTCAGCTTCAAAGAGAAAAACGTTTCCTCCTAACCCCTCCACACTATTGCTTACAAAAATATTGATGGAACCAGCCGCAAGACCAAACTGAGGCATATTTTGCTCACCATCGCTCTTTTATCAGATTAAACTGAATATGCCAACATGCTTTGTGCTTAAATGATGTGGTGGATAGAAGTGTGTTTCTGTATGCACCTATCATCCCGTTTACTGTTGGTATAATATGCACCAGTCTATCTGTGCGATATTAGCACCAACACAGCGATTTATATCCCAGGGTACAAAAAGTCTTCAAAGTTTAGCATTTAGAGACATCAAAAAGAAAAAGTTGGTCAACCGATTAACTTAGACTAATCCTCCATATATTTTCTTCTGTTTTCCTCGATTGTTGTCACCTGAAAACTGCAATTCTTTTGAACTACAGTTCTAGACACTTGAAAGAAAATATTGCAAACAATGGTGTCTCCTCTTCCATTCAGATGTAGTTTGATTCAGAATAACGAACCAAGCTAAAAAACAACTCTGAGCAGAGTCCACTTACATGTTACGAGCCAACATTAAAAAATGTGTGCATACAACAAATGCCACTGCAACCAGAAAGGCACATAAAGCACACCCTAAACACGGAAACAAACCATGAAAACTCAAAAGTGCCTCAACATGACAGTTTAGTGGGTGCATAAGAGGCCAAAGCAGCACCCAGTGTTTGTATTCTGTTTTCTTCAGGTAATTCAAAAACCCATCATATAAATTATATTCTTAGGGGTTAATTTTCAAAAGGATTTGCACACCTAAAGGTCGGTTTTATACATGCAAACGCATTTTACGCATATAAGTGGGCTTTTGAAAATGGCTACAATATCTGCCATTGAATCGTCAATACGTTTTACTCATGCAAGGGCAATTTAAGCATGTAAATGTGTTTTTGAAAATTGCTATGATTGACTGTTTCATTTACATGTATAACTCCTTTGAAAATTATCTCCTTAATGGGAGAAATGGACGACTGCATAAAGACACACCAGTCAGTGAAGACCAGATTAATATCTTACAATTAGAAAATGTGAACAAGGGCCAGAATTGACTGGTGAACCTTAGCTGTAGGAATGTACAGAACTACTCTATTTTCCAGTGTTTAGGTCGCACCCCTTTTCATGAAAAATTCAGTAGATAAGTCGCACTGTTAGATAAGACTTGGGTGATCACGGCGAGGATGAGGTGTGGTAGGCGAGTGCCGAGCGTTCCGGATGTATGTAGGAGGTGTCGTAGGGGAGTGCCGAATGTTAGCAGGCTGCGTTGCGTGCGAGCGGCTGTTGGTGAGGCCACGTGGGAAGCATCCCAGGGGAGCGCCAAACGTTAGCGGGCTGCGTTGCGTGCGAGCGGCTGTTGGTGAGGCCACGTGGGAAGCATCCCAGGGGAGCGCCAAACGTTAGCGGGCTGCGTTGCGTGCGAGCGGCTGTTGGTGAGGCCACGTGGGAAGCATCCCAGGGGAGCGCCAAACGTTAGTGGGCTGCGTTGTGTGCGAGCGTTATTGGTTAGGCCATGTGGGAAGTGTCTTAGGTGCTGCATAGTGTGCGAGCGGCTGTTGCTGACCGCGCAGAGGAGCGAGCAGCATGGAGGCTCAGTTGGTAAGGAGAGAGAGAGAGAGACACGCTGACACTGAAAGCACTGCATATTAGTTGTACCAGTGTATAAGACGCAGTGACGGGAATGCCAGAAAAAAAATGCAACTTATACATAGGAAAATACAGTACACTCACCCTTTAGCATTAAGTCAGTAAACAATGCAGCAACACAGAGAAGAATATGACAGATAAGGATCATAAGGCCCATCTGGATTGCCCAATTTCCTTTAGGACACAATGCTAGACTTTACTTGGTTTCAGCTTTCCTTTCACTTCTCTTCAACTAAGGATACCTGGTGCTTATCACATGCTTTTTAAAAATTGTTACTGTTTTTGCCTCTAAAATTGAGGTTCCCTCCACATATATGAGAAGACTCACATTTCTCACTAGAGCACGACTCAGGGGATCTATCTCAGAGGTGGGCAAAGCTACAACCCATGAGCCATATTTGGTCAGGGGGGGAGGAAGCATCACATTGGCCTGCATGGGCCAAAAGGAGGAGGCAGTCAAAGCTGAACAGGCCGAAGGGTTGAAATTGGTGAGGGTCAGGCCTGGAAGAAGGAAGGTGAAGAGTTCTGGGATCTAATATCTGTTAATAAATCATTTTTAGTCAAGGTTATCAACATATATGACAGCTATGACTTTGTACACTAAAATGGCACATATTTTCAGAAGGCATTCGACAAAATCCCAACTGAGAGGCTTCTAAGAAAACTAAAAAGTCATGGGATAGGTGATGGCCTTTTGTGGATTGCAAACTGGTTAAAAGACAGGAAACAGTAGGATTAAATGGTCTATTTTTACAGTGGAAAAAGGTAAACCATGGATTGCCTCAGGGATCTGTACTTGGATCGATGCTTTTTAATATATTTATAAATGATCTGGAAAGGTGTACAACGAGTGAGGAGATCAAGTTTGTGGATGACACAAAATTATGCAAAGTAGTTAAATCACAAGCGGATTGTGATAAATTGTAGGAGAACCTTGTGAGACAGGAAAATTGGGCATCCAAATGGCAGATGAAATTTAATGTGGACAAGTGCAAAGTGATGCATATAGGGAAAAATAACCCATGCTATAATTACACAATGTTAGGTTCTGTCTTAGGAGCTACCACCCAGTAAAGAGATCAAGGCGTCATAGTGGATAATACATTGAAATTGTCGGCTCAGTGTGCTGTGGTAGTCAAAAAAGCAAACAATGTTAGGGATTAGGAAGGAAATGGCAAATAAAATGGTGGATATCATAATGCTGAGACCGCACCTTGAATACTGTGTGCAATTCTGGTCGCCACATTTCCAAAAAGATATAGTTGCACTGGAGAAAGTGCAGAGAAGGGTGACCAAAATGATAAGGGGCATGGAACGGCTAAAGAATGTAGGGCTGTTCAGTCTGGAGAAGAGATGACTGAAGGGAGATATGATAGAGGTCTACAAAATCATGAACGGACTTGAACAGGTTAATGTAAATTGGTTATTTACTCTCTCAGATAATAGAAGGACCCAGGGGCACTCCATGAAGTGTTAGGTTTTTAAGAGCTTATATTTACAGATTATATTTTAGAACTATTTTTATTAGTTATCAACACTAGTTTTTATACAGTTAGTTTTATTTATTTGCCTGTATTTTTTTTTTTCATCACCATGCTTCGCTGGCAGTTTTCCTCCTGTGGTTGGCATATTGCCTTCTCCTTTGTGCTATGCGTTTTGCTGGAACAAGGTCATGTTCTGGGAACGTGAGAGAGACAATCTGTCACGGTCTCCGCCCAGTAGAGGCGAGACCCTGCTAATGCACGCTTGGCTGTGGCACACTTTCTATGTCCCCGACTTCAGATGTAATGGAAGGGTTCCCTGCAGGTGAACAGTGCAGGGCCGCAGCAGAGAAGAAACATTTCCGGTTCTTCCAAAGCAGCCTCTGCACCCTCCTACGCTTAAGGCCCTGATCCACGCTGCATTTCTCCCCCCACAGACACAGAAAGGGAGAAATGCCTTTGTGATAAAGGCTCTTAATCTTTTCCACGCAAACGTCAACAACGTGGGAAAAGGAAAAAAAAAAAATATGTCTTGTATAGGATGTTAAATTACTAGGCTGCCAATCTGAACAAGATGAAGATGTGGAGTTTGCTGATTTAAAAGACCTCTGAGCGGAGCTCTGTACAACGCCGGCCACTGTAGCCGTCTAGAATGTTGGGTACATAAAGGAAGCAATTTCAGAGCACCAAAACGGCTGCCAGGGTGGCTGTGAACATTTTTTTCAGACTCTTTTACAGAACTCGCTGCATGGCTGGAGGGTTTTGTCCAGGCCATTTTTGGCTCCACTTCCCTGTCCTGCATGGACTTTCTTCTCTGAACACTTTTTTTTTTTTTTTGCTTTCCCAGGACAGGAAGCCAAGTGGTTTCCCCCAACTTCTAGACTGATCCCCCCCTTCTACCTTGCACTGCGCATCTCTCCACCCTGAAGGGGGGACACCGACCTCATCCTAGCACAGCAATGGAATCCACTGAAAAAAAAAATGGAACAGCCAGAGTGTGACAAATGGGACAGCCGCCAATGGAAAATTTAAAAGGACACTGAAAGAGGCTGTAATTGGTTGTCCTCATCTTTCAGCTACTCCATTAAAGGTATAATTGGTTTAAATAGCAGCCATTTCTGTGCATTTATTCTGCAAGCTTTTATAATGCTGCTGTATGGCCTCATATGGGTGTGCTTGCATTACATGGGAATCTTAGCAGTGCACTTTATAAAGAGAAGTTATTTTAAGACAGGGCAACTGCAGTGAGATTTTGTAACACGGGGAAGCAAGCATCAAGGAACTTCATCTCTCTATAAGATGACTTCATGTTAGCTGGGAAGCATTTGGATCAGCCCTCTCATTACCCTCCGTGTGAGTACCTGGCTACGAAGACTGCCACTTGGCTGCTACCTGGATGGGAGATCACCGGGTAACACTAGGCCAGTGGCTGAGCAGGGAATCCAATGATCCATAACCTGCGTATACAGTCCTGCCAGAAGCGGAGTCATTGGAAAATAAAATGGTGGCCACCAGAGCTGACAAAATACATGCAGAAGAAACAGGGGTAGGCTTGGGAGATGGGCCACGGTGGAGAATGGCAAAACAAGGCAGCTACCATTCTGGGCTAGACAGAGAGCTGAGAGTGGTGGGAGTCAGGCACCGTCAGGGAGAGTGGCAGCTGGAAGAGAGCTGGCTGCACGGGATATGGTAAGAGAGTGGTGGGAGTCTGGCACCGTCGGGGAGAGTGGCAGCTGGAGGAGAGCTGGCTGCACGGGATATGGTAAGAGAGTGGTGGGAGTCTGGCACCGTCGGGGAGAGTGGCAGCTGGAGGAGAGCTGGCTGCACGGGATAAGGTAAGAGAGTGGTGGGAGTCGGCCACCGTCGGGGAGAGTGGCAGCTGGAGGAGAGCTGGCTGCACCGGATATGGTAAGAGTGGTGGGAGTCGGCCACCGTCAGGGAGAGTGGCAGCTGGAGGAGAGCTGGCTGCACCGGATATGGTAAGAGAGTGGTGGGAGTTGGGCACCGTCGGGGAGAGTGGCAGCTGGAGGAGAGCTGGCTGCACTGGATATGGTAAGAGGGCAACAAACCTAAACAAGTGAGCTGATTTCCAGGGCCTGGCTAACTTGGGACTAGGCACGCATGTAAAGACTATAGCAGGGTGTTGTTGCAACAACCGTCGCGAGCAGATTTTCTTATACACAGTCATGCATGCAAAGAACTGATAATTATTCTACTCTAGTATAAAAATTCTGGAGCAGAGCCTGCTGAAGACAGAGGCTAAGGAAATGTGTTTGTGCTAGAGTCAGCCTGCATGGTATCTAGCTGTTAGCTATAAAAATATCCTCATGACACCGATGAGCTGGATTTCTCACAGACAGATTTCAGGCACTGAATATTTTAGATGGATGGATACTTGGGGGGGGGGGGGGGGGGGAAGCATGAGTCCATCAACCAGTAACCCATTCACCTAAGCACATAGCTGCCGCTGTTGGCGCTTCTTGGTCCTTGCGCTAAGCCCCACGCATGCAGCAACCTTCTGTAAAAGGCATCACCAGCAGCCTGAGCAGCTTGCGCGGGTGGCACTTGTACAGGCAAATGGAAAAAAGATTTTTCCTTGGCCAGGGACTGTCGTGTTCAAACTCGTTTCTGAAATCTTTGCCCTGCTCTCACAATACTTTATATACAGGGCTGCAAGCTGCCAGGGCAGGACATGTGATGGGGCGGAGGACCCAGAGCTTCCAGAGGGAACATACAAGAGCCTATCCAAAGAAACAGTGACTTTATCACTAGAAGATTATGACTGTGCTACTTCTGCTGCGGCAGGGCCACTCCTGCTCCTACCCTTCCTCCAATGTTGCAGCTTTAGCCCGCCCCTGGACGGACAGGAGAGCGCGGATATTTTCCCTGATTTAGGGCTTAATCGGTTCCGGCAAAGTAGTGAATATGTTCCTCTATAATTACGAAAATATTAGACTTCAACTATTTCTCATTACAAATCTGTTTAAAGTGGTAAGGACCAGCCAACTATGTCCTACAACTCAGTCTCGAGTGCAATGCTAGCTGCAGCAGTGGCCTGGCAAAGAGTTACACTGCCTGTTTATGCATGGGAAGAGGTGAACGCAAGGGGTTTGCAGCACATAATGGATTAAAGTTTTATGCCGCAAAACAAGCCTCCATTGGCAGAAGCACGGGATGGGCTGGGGTTTGGAAGCGAGCGGGACCTTTCGCAAGGCTGGAGCAGGTGGAAGCCGACACTGACGGATCTGCGAAGCTTCTCTTATTTTATGAGTGCATGGACACCTTGCACGTCTGCATTAGATCAAGGGCAGCTCGCTGCTGCCTCTGGCAAGTTTCTGAATGTGGCAGCTTTCTAGGGCGGCAAACCAGGCAACTGCCTGCAACCCCCACAATTTCTGCAGACAATTGTTTTGGGGAGGTGAAGTTTTTGTAAAACATGCCTTTATCTGCACTCAATTTTTAATCTAATGCCCCACCACCTATTTAAAGATCTAACATATATCGTTCAGTGCAGTTTCATGAACACGACAGAATGAAATTGAAATAAAAAAAAAAAAGTCTGACTTATGTATAGCTCATCAAACTTAAGCCTCTAAGGAGCTCCAAATAACTCTTGGCCAGGGTCCTATCACACCCCCCTAAGGCCACCATTCCTGTTGTGTGCAAGGCCAGCTGAGGCCTGAGTGTGAGCATGTGAATCGAGGGGTCAGTTTATGGTCTGTTCTACTGAGTTTGAGCAGAATCCCTCATGCCCAAAAGCCACTGCTTAAGAAAGTAGCAGTTGTTTTAGTTATATATATAGTACAATATCTTACCTAAATTCAAACGAAATGCAGAATGAGTGGAGCTGTATTCCCACCTCACTCCCTGACATGATTTAACTGTTAAATTACAGTAGTGTGTGCATGGTATCTACAACCCCACGCCATGAAAAACAGAAGCATATTTGAGCACAATGTTGCAGCAATGGCTTTTCGGTCCCTGACGTAGACAGCTGAGTCTTTACCGCAGTACCAAGGAGCAAATGCTGATAGAAACATCCATGAAACTTGCTGTTGAGAATTGTTTTGCAAACTTATTCAGTAAGTGCCATTATCGGTTTCAGTTCATACCCGGACTGTTTTATTTGAAAACAGCAAATCAGGAGAGCGAGTAAGTAATAGGTAGCTTGACTCTGGCAGTCCTGTAGAAAAGAAATCTTCCGGGACTGTGCTTTATTCAACATCATCTCCAGATATTTTCCCCCCAGACAGCTAATTCAAGCCAAAGCTCCCTGCCACGACCTGTGAACTATCCAGGATTGATGGGGAGGTGTCAGCTCAAGTTGAAATAAAAGACTAAAATCCACCGCATGGCCACAGTTCATCCATTAACCTTTGCGTAAAAGGCCATTGATACCACAGACAGCAGCTACATACGGGATGGCCTTGTGCTACTCGGACACGTGGAGATTAAAGCTTTTCTCTTGGCGAAGAGCAGGGTGACCTTGGATCAGAGAGGTTGTGCAAAGCCAATGGCGAGGGTGGGCCCACTGCTTCATGTAAGCCAGTCCCCTTTGCTGACGGCAGACAGGGAAACATTTGTGTTGCAGCAGAAAGGCTTAAGACAGGAAAGGAGAGAGTGCCACCAGCCACAAAACATGTTTTAAAGAGAGAGCTGCTCTCTTTCTCCAGCTGTAGTGTAGTGGATCACAGTGAGTGTTTTAAAACAAAGTTCACAGCAATTGTAAAGGGCTGAAACCGAAGACCTCCAAGTCCAAGAAAGGACGCGAGCTGAAGAACTGGCGCGCCCATCCCCTTTAACCGCATCACTGATGAAGTCCAGACCTGACAGCAGACCGCACGAGCACAGGAATTCTCCAAAAACCACTTGACGTGATAAAGAGAAGGTAGAGAATGGCATAACCCTGACCCGCTGCAGCTATGGGGGCCATAGCTGAGCCAGCACCACACCCAGTGCAGGACGAAAGGAACTGCGACATGACGTGAAGACACACACACACACACACATATACACACGCAAGGCATATGTTCGTTCCATACTGGCAGCTGAGCAGTCACGTTTCCAGTGCTATATCCTTCTCCGCCAGAGCAGAAGCTGGAGGTTGATGGATAACACGAGTATCTGCTTTCAGGTACAGTTTCAGGCAATTGCTAGTGCGGGCGAGAACCAGGAATTTCATCAGTCACAGTACAAAGAACAAGATGAGCACTACCAGCAGGATAACAAAGAGCATGATGATGGCACACCACTGCCGCCGATCTGCAAGGGAAAACAGTGAGCGTTAGTGTTCTGGGGACAGAAGAACGCTGGCAAAGTCAGGGGGAGGGGGTTAGCAGGATGAATGAATGAGGAGCTGAGACAGAGTGACATCACCACAGCTTTCACAAAACCTAAACCTGAATCGCACACTGTTGAATCTGGTAAAGATGTGGAGGCCTTTAAAGGTCCCAAACAGATAAAATAAGAACATAAGAAAATGCCATACTGGGTCAGACCAAGGGTCCATCAAGCCCAGCATCCTGTTTCCAACAGTGGCCAATCCAGGCCATAAGAACCTGGCAAGTACCCAAAAACTAAGTCTATTCCATGTAACCATTGCTAATGGCAGTGGCTATTCTCTAAGTGAACTTAATAGCAGGTAATGGACTTCTCCTCCAAGAACTTATCCAATCCTTTTTTAAACACAGCTATACTAACTGCATGAACCACATTCTCTGGCAACAAATTCCAGAGTTTAATTGTGCGTTGAGTAAAAAAGAACTTTCTCCGATTAGTTTTAAATGTGCCCCATGCTAACTTCATGGAGTGTCCCCTAGTCCTTCTACTATCCGAAAGAGTAAATAACCGATTCACATCTACCCGTTCTAGACCTCTCATGATTTTAAACACCTCTATCATATCCCCCCTCAGTCGTCTCTTCTCCAAGCTGAAAAGTCCTAACCTCTTTAGTCTTTCCTCATAGGGGAGTTGTTCCATTCCCCTTATCATTTTGGTAGCCCTTCTCTGTACCTTCTCCATCGCAATTATATCTTTTTTGAGATGCGGCGATGTTTTAAATGTTTAAAATGTTTTAGAAAACAAAAATCTAAAGCCTGTGGTCTTCACGGAGACCTTTGCAGTGCTCAAGGTCTGAGGGCAAGAAATGACTAGAATATATTCAGAGCTTGGATGTTTACAACTGGCGAGGACAGGCAAAGCATGTACTCAACAGGAGGACTTACCCATGATTTGTGTTTCGGGAAGCTATGTTTTAAATTTTTATGGATGTGGACTGTACTTCACCTAGGAGTTTAGAAAATGGACGACTTGCTCTTTCTAAAGAAACACACTCAGCATTTTTCTAAGAACCATCCAATTGCCGGTCTGGTACTTGATAGACTTTCCTACAGGCTTCCAGCAGAAATTGTGCGGTACTGGTTCCAGTTATGCTACTGAAATTCCTCTATTCTCCAGGGTTCTAACTATTTGAAACTGGAACTGGAAAATTAATGTTATCAGAACATTTTCAACAAATAGCACCTCATGTTTATCCTGGTGAATCAAAGGTTGCCAAGTCTAATAACAGCTGAGCCCACCCCCATATTGTACAGTGCAAAATTTCTGGCCGAACGAAAACAAAGCTTCCGCTCTGAAGACCTCACACTCCTTCTCTCCCTGCTAACCTCTGCTGTAAGAACCAAAACGATATTCCATTATTTCTGAAATCTGCCTTCTCAGTAGCCCACTGAGTGCATCTCGTCCTTCTGCCAGTGCTCAGCGACATGAGGGTCACAGATTCCCAGCTTCCTCCCTACTGGCCCAATGCATTCACTGCTAAAATGTGGAGTTTAATTTCAGCATCACTTCCCTCAGTGCTTCCTAAGTGTAGACCAATGCTGAATCTCCCATTCTTAGCTAAAGTTATAGAAAATCAAGGACTTTTTTTTTTTTTTTTTTTTTAAAGGATGGTACTAGAATACATTCCTGGCAATCCAGACTCAGGACTGGGAATGGCACCAAGAGGAGCCAAATGCCCTTTTGATACGGTAGATACTATTAGATTGCAGGAATTAGGTACAGAAAGAATTACAGGCTGGTCGATTATGTAAAGTGTGCTCGGCTGAGCGCACTGCTTTACCCACAGTCGGACGTGCGTTTGACGCGCATCTACTACCCCCTTATACAGTAAAGGGTTTACACATCGAAAACGCGCGTCCAATCCCTCCCCCCGACACTAATAGCGCTCATCACATGCAAATGCATAGTGATGAGGCTATTAGTAACTCGCCCAGGATACTGAAAAAAAATGTGCGGCTGATCCGCATATTTTACACTCAGGGCAGGCGTTAAGTTCTGAGCGGCCCAAAAAAAGTGTACAGAAAAAAAAGCAGAAAATATTACTTCTCTGTACACCTTCTGACTTAATATCCTAGCAATATTTAAGTCGGAGGAACCAAAATTTTAATAAATAAATAAAATGTGCCAGCCGGTTAGGTTAGGAAAACGGAAGCTCAATTTTATCGGTGCCTGTTTTCCTAACCCATGGCTGTCGGCGGGTTCAGAAAACCGACACTCGTAAAAAAAAAAAACCAAAAAACTGAGCCTCTGTTTTCTGAACTCGCTGACAGCCACCTCTCCTAGGCCAAGGAGGTGCTAGGGGCACGCAATCATCCCTAGCCCTCCTCTTAGCACGACCCCTCATTTAAATACAGGATCGCGCGCCCAGCAGAGATGGCTGAGTGCGCGTTAGGAGAGTGGACGCTCAACACTGAGCTTACGGAAGCGGCCTGAGTGCCTTGGTTCCAGTCCTTCTTGATGAGTAGGCGATGAGGGGGGATTCCTGCTCTTATTCAATTAATTTTAAAACATTTGTTTCCCACCCTTCCTCCGTTCAGGTCGGGGTACAAGGTACATACATAATCAAAACGTCAATAAAAGATAAGACCTTCATCATGTCATATTATTAAAAACACAAAGAACAGAGTAGTCTACAACCCTATTCAGAGGGCATCGTTTTCAGGAGTAGGCTTCTTGGCATAGGAATGTTTTTAATGCTTGCTTTTTTTTTTTTTTTTTTTAAGAATTTGGGTTCTCTTAATAACTTGATTTCAATCGGAAGGGAGTTCCAGAATAAGGGTCATTCTCTGGTTTCCTCCAGATGTGCTATTTTTCGGGAGGTAACTTCCAAAGGCCCTGACTAGATCACCATGGTCTTGCTGGGGTGCGTATTTTTAAGACAGCAGAGAAGTGATATTATAGAGAAGGTTATGGATCGTGATTGCCAATTTATAGTGGATACAAAATGTGATAGGCAACCACTGAAATTACAAACTGGGGAACCAATCGACAATCTTGCTGCTGAAGTTTTGAATAATTTGAAGAGGCCGGAAGACCAAGGAACAGAGAGTTGCAATAGTCTAAACTGGAAAAGGAGGAGAGACTGAAGAACGGTGCGGGAGTCAGCAGGATCTAATAGAGGTTTCAGGTGACACAATAATCGTAGTTTACAGAAGGACGCTTGTGTTAAAATGCTTTTGTGTGGTGGGCCACATGGGGCTATTTTGTTACCACTGTTAGGTGATGGGTATTTGCTGCCCAGTAGTGGCCTTAATCAGAAATTCTGGTTTCTGGTACCACATCTTTGGGGATGGCTTGCAGTTGTGTACCTCTTTTGGGTGTGACTGTTGTTTTACCCCCCACAGTTTGGAAGAGGGTCTCGGTAAACAAATTGTGTCAGTCTGGATACGACCAAGGTGCTTTTCATTTGGGCATCAGTCCCTGCAGGTTGATTCTTTCTATTTAAATGAGCGTAGGCTACCTTTCAAACAGGAGGCCTGTAATTTAGGAGTGTGGCTTGAGGAAGAGCTTCAGGCGCAACCTCATAAAAAGCACAAAGATTTCAAAAAGGGGCAGTTTTACAACTGGAAGTTGGCTGAATCCCTGGAGAGGGATTCAGGCGGCCTCATTCAGTGCACAGTAATATCTAAAGTAGATTATTGCAATGCCCTATCTGTTGGGCTCCCAGAATTCAGCAGAATGTGTCCTCCTGCCTACATAATGCTAGTGATGGAGTGGTTTGGGCTGCCAATGTATTCTATTTTTTTGGCCCAATTCACAACTCGATGCATAGCTGTCAAAGCCCTTCACAGGCTCGGGGCTGGTTATTTATCCAGCTGTTTGCATTTTTATCCGTCAACCCATTCCTTGGGATCACAGGGAGAGAGAGAGCAGCTCTCAATTATTTCTTCGGTGAAGGATCCACCCCAGGGCCTTCTCCCGTGGAACAAGTGACATTTTAGGCTCTTTTTAGTTTGCTGCCATTTTAAACATTGCAGCACTTGTGGGGGTGGATTTTGCCATTGGGATTTGATTTGTAGGACTATTTTATTATGCTTTTAATATTATTTTATCATTATTTTGAGTGTATTTATTGATGTTTGCTATATTTTTAGTATACTATTATGTTTTTGTATTTTGTACATACCCATCTTGAATATTCAGTGGTAAGGTGAGTAATAATTTTTATTACAATAACCAATACGATGACAGACAGTTGCCTTCTAGGAAACCTGCTGGTAGAGCAGTAGTCAAAAGGCTACATCATGTTTGCTCTTGTAGAATTTTTTTTATTTTATTTATTTTTTTAAGAACACCAAAGTAGAATGCCAGAGGACAATGGGAAAACAAAAAAAAAAAGATACTCTTGCTCCTAACTAAACAAAGATCAGAGTCATGTACTAAAACTATGCCCAGTAATTTATCTTCAGGAAAACAAAAACCAGGCTGCACCTTCCATTACAGACATATACATACTAAACATTTACACAGTGCTCCTAGGGGCGGATTTCATTTTGCACAGAAGGTTCTCACTAGAACCTCGGCAGAAGAACAGCCTCTGGCTGACTATCTCCAGTGGTTCAGCATGGACTTCTGGCTAAATGTGGGGTCTTTGGTGCCAATAATTTGGCTTTCCCTCCTCCAGCCCCCAGGATGTGTAAGTACATGGACACACACCAGCAGGAGGGCTGCCTCAGTGGTGCTTACTCACCGATAGGAGCCACCACACCTCCCTCACTGGGCCCGAGCCTACCCCCCTACTGTAGCGTGCCCGATGCAAGACCATTCTCATCCCTACATTAAATTATTTCAAACACAGTTAGCCACAATGTTGATTAGAGTTTGAAATAGCAATTTTACAGGATTGCTGAGAGAAAGGAGATCAGGCTATAGCATTTGATATACCATCTTTGCTCATTTGGCCACAGCCTGCAGCTGGAGAAGATAAGGGGGCTTAATGTTCCTGCAACAGGGGTCTGATCCAACTTTAGAAGCAAGGAGGGAGTAGTTTTGCGCAGTCTAACAGCCCTGCACAATTCAGATCACATTGTGCAACAGAAACTGTAGATAGAAGCAATGTAATAATATAATACATTACATTCCCTTAACATCTTACAATCTATACCATCCCCCACCCCCATGGCCTGGCTCGCCTTCCTCCACAGCCAAGCTTCCAGGCTAGCACGACCCAGCCTCAACCCCACTCACTTCCATTTACGACAGGAGCTTTCCTCTGCAGTTAACTGGGCATTTCTCCCAATTAGGACCCCCTCCATAACTCTGCCGTTACAGTACCCCGTGCCTCTTTGTGATCCGGCTGCAGAGCACAATGAATCCCTAAGTGTGGTTAGTGCCTAATGGCTTGGATTCCACAGTCTCTGCGGCATCCCAGGCTCCATAAACAGACACTGGGTCTGAGCCTTAAACTCCAGTATCCCTCATGGCAGTGCTACCACTAGATACAACAAAATAATGTGTGGCAAACAAACAATCTACTGGTCAATATCTCTCAGAAATATAAAACAATTTTAATTATACATACCATCACCAATATGGTACATCTTTTTTTGAACAGTCACAGAATCATAGTACACACAAGGACCCCATGTGACTGTATGTTCAAAAAAGATGTACCATATTGGTGATGGTATGTATAATTAAAATTGTTTTATATTTCTGAGAGATACTGACCAGTAGATTGTTTGTTTGCCACACATTATTATTTCATTGTTGTATGTTTCCTACATGTGTGCGCTGTTTACTCCACCTGTCTTGAGTGCTACCACTAGACCAAAGAGCTGACCTACACGTTAAGTAACTGATCCTGGAAGACTATCACAACTTGACTACAGAAATGGGGTGGGGGAAAGCTGCTAAAAGCACAAACAGTACGGTGCCTGTGGATGAGATTCTCATCGTAAAAGGAAAAGGGTGGATCCCCATTGCATTCAATCACAACCAAAGTCTTCAAACCAAAACAAGTGCTCGTGAAGCGACCACAGACGATGTGACGTCCTGGAAGGCTGGCAGTACCACTTCCTGGCAAACAAGTAAAAACACAGCTTCCAGCCTCCTCCGCCCCAGTTTCCTGCCCTGACGTGTACCTGCCTCCGAGGGCTCAGCCCGAGCCTTATAAGGGCATCTCTCACCCTCTCCCCTCCAGCCTCTGCTGCTGCCAGGGCGGCTCTTCAGCAGCCTTGCGAGAGGAGGCCTCTCTCATCTTAAAAGCTGCCTTCCAGATCTTTTGGTTTGTGCTTGAAAAAAAAATAAAAGCACGGGATCGGAAGCTGCAGAACATGACGACAGCTTCTTCGAATGTTACCACCATTTCCAGACCCTATCAGACTTCAATAACTCATCAAAAATGCTGTACTTTATGGTAGAGGAAGAGGAGGTGGTATAACAGGGACACAAGTAGACAGATTCATCATTACAAAAGAAATAAATAAATAGATATTGATTAAAAAAAATAAAATAAATAAATATATATATATATATCTATTAGGGAATTTTAGCCAGATGCATTCAGGCCCTTGTGTCAGACATACTGGAAAGTCCCAGTACCCTTCAACATACATCAACTACAATGCAAACGTGGCAAAACCAGAAGCCTTTCAGCTCCTATTCACGCTAGCCTCGGGCAGGAGAACAGGGGTTATTACATATTAACTATCGCAGCTCGCATTTTTCTCTTATCAAAAGAGGAATCCACCTGTTGTACTCGAGTAAGAATTGCAGAGATTTATACAGTTAGAAAACGTGCTTAAGCAGGTTCCCTTAGAAATATCCTAAAGTGATCCCTGGTTATACTAGATAACACGATTTACTGCCCTCTCGGTGCTTGTCTTTTCCTACAGCGATAAAAGCCAGCCCAATGCAAGAGCTGCCAGCTCCTGAATGAATTAGCCTGGCCGATGCAGTCATCAAAGCCAGGAGGGGATCATAGTAATACCACAACACGTGATAGGTAACAGGCAGAGCAGAATGAAGTCACATACAAGCCACCTAAGAGTCCTAGATGCACATTGCTCGCTTACTGGAAATCCACTACATTTCTTACACTATATAAGGCCTGATTGATAAATGTTTGTGCCCCAGGTATAAACAGGACAAACCCTTTGATCAGGTCTCTTTTTTCCTCCTTAGAGCTGTAAGGCATTACGCACTGAGAATGCAAGTTTAGGAGAAGCCTAACCTATTGAGTCATATCATGCTGCTGGGCATAAACAGGATTCTTCTTCTTTCATTTCTGGCTTTATATTTTGCTTCTCACTGTCTTGCTCAGGTCATTTAAGTGACCAAGCTGATGTTTGTGCAAAATCTCATGAATGTGAAACAAGCTATGCAAAGGGATGTAGGGTCAGGCAGCGTTACCAGCAGACGTGCTGATTAACTGTTGTAAATGTTTGGGTGATATACAGGCAAGCAAAATTATACCCCAAACCATGCATATTTTCAGCAGGTGCATTTGATCTTTTGCAGCATAATGGTTAGATCACAGCTTCCCAAACCTGTCCCGGTGTTCCCAGTGCCAGTTAAGGTTTGCAGCCTATGTCTCAAATGAATATGCATGAGGCAACATTTGCATACACAGGAGGTCCAGTACGTGCATATTCACTATGGATTATCCTGAAATCTCAGATGGGGGGGGGGGGGTGTCATCGGGACAGGTTTGAGGTACCCGGGTTAGGCTAGGTGTTGCACCGTTACAGGGTTAACCTCATTCCTCAACAGAAGTTTAAATGTTTAAGGAAATGTTCAATTCAAAGGCAGCATCACCCTCATTCAGGGCACACTGTAGGAGAATGGATAAGACAAATAGGGCTTTACAGAGATCGGAGGAAGGCAGAAGACACCAGAACTAATATCTAGATAGATCAATTTGGTAGCTGAAAACATTAAGACCTGAAAAGGCAGGGATGGAGGTGGGAGAAGTCACTTTTCTAAATGTTTTATAGAACACTGGAAAAAAAAATAAATCACAACTGCCAACATTTATGATCCAAAGAGCAAAGCCCTTAAAATCTGGCAGGCTTTGCAGGGGGAGGAGAGGCTGTGCTTTTGGGAAGACGACCTGATAATCGCTGAGGCCCAATATAGATAATGCAACCTTTAAAACCAAACAGATGGTTTATGCAAATAGTAAGTCATAAGGACCAATCCATCCAAATGGAATATAACAGCAAGTGGCAAAAATCAGCTTTCACTGTAAGCAAAAGTAGATTTCTGGGTGGGGATATTTTTTTTTTTTTTAAATAAAAGAAAGGGAAGAGACCACCAGCAAGCACAGCCTCAAGGAACAGATCACAAATCTTATAAAACTGCTGACCCCAGACTTTTCTGCGTGGTGAACACCTTCGAGGCTCAGGCCCATCCACGCCAGGAAGCTTTGGCAGATTAAGCTTTTTTACAGCAAGCTGCCAAGCAACTTGTCACAGCTGATAAACGAGGAAGCAACTCTGGCAATATCCCGGGTTAGCCCCGCTACCGACCTGCCAGGATCCCGGGGGCAAATTGCAAGCTGAAGTATGCAAGAGGAATCGATGCGCCATTCACCAGAAAACTACAGTCTGAAGTGAGCCTGGGTTAGGCGTTGCACCGCCAGCCCTTAGGATCTCTCTCTCTGGGGTGTACAGAGCCGGAAATCCATCATCTAATAGGCTTGCTGAAATAGAGCTCCCCCACCGCCTTTCTAGAGAGCTCTCTTCTGGATAATCACGACTCACTTCTTTTGCCTCAGCTTGTGGCCCATTTTTCATGGTTAACCACCTCTATTATTAATTTGAATATTTTTTAAAATTCTTCTTTGTACTTTTGCTTTTTGAAGATAAATAAATAAGAAGTCCCCTGTCGGGGGTGCTGCTGTAATAATGTTTCTATAACTTCTTTGCTCGATGAAGCGTAAGATGTAGGGATGAATACCGGCCCTTGGCAGCTGCTAATCATTAAACTCACATTTTCCCTTATCTATGAGCTGATCCCCCCCCCCCACCCCCGCCATCTCTGGAAAATTTGGGATGTCAGAAATAAAGGATTATGCACATTAAACACATAAAGGGGGGGGGGGGTGAAGGGACGCAGGAAGCAGAACTTCCGCACTAACCCTTTCTACTGGTGCTCTTTGCGCAAATTTCCAGATAAAACCAAAGGGGCAGATTTTCAAAGGGGTACGCACATAAGATACACGCGTAACCCCCGAAAAGCTGCCCCTTCCAACCCCTGCGCGCGCCGGGTCTATGTTGCATAGGCTCGGTGGCACGCGTAAGTCCCGGGGCTTTCCTGGGGGGGGGGACGTGTCACGGCCAGCAGGTCATCGGGGGTGGGGCCGCGGGCATGGTACCGGCCCAGGAGCGTGGACGCGGCCTCCGGACCAGCCCCTGGACTGGAACATGGCGCGCCGGCGCGCACAAGTTACGCCTGGCTCGGACAGGCGTAACTTTTGAAATAAAGGGGTGTGTGTGTGTGTGTGGGGGGGAATTAGTTAGGGCCGGGGGGGTGGATTAGTTAAGGGAAGGAAAGAGAAGGTGGGGGGTGCCGGAATGGAGGCAGGCTGCGCGGGGACCCCGGATTTTAAAAGATGCGCGTATCTTTTAAAATCCGGTGTACTTTTGTTTGCGCCGGTTGCGCGTACTTTTCTAAAATCTGCCCCAAAGTGCGCGCTCCCCCGTAGGGATTTCTCCCACCGGAACCCATGCACCTCTCTTTCTCCCTGGCCCTAACCCGGCCCCTGGAACGCCTGCACCATAGCGCGGAGGCGGGCGCACGGGCTGCGGCACAACGCGCTGCACATTTTTTACCCACAGGCAGGGTGGGCCGATTTTCTCAGCCCATTTCCACGGGCAAGGTCAGGAGATACGGGCTTCCTTTCGGAGATTGCTACAAAATCGGCGCACATCTGGAAAAAGGTCCGGGTTGCCTGTGCAAGCCCCGGTAAAGTTTGGTTTCTCACTTGTGGTTTTCGTATTTTTAATTAAAACAAGAGGACACAGCAGAGGTATGATTGACGTCATCAGGATATTATGTTTGTTTTTTGTTTTGACCACTGTACCACTGCACGCATTACAGAAAACTTATAAAGTGCTGGCTATGTGTATCCTTAAATAAAAGCCCCACCCACTGTCCCTCAACCCCCTGAATACCCTGGCAGGGGAGGAAAAGGGGATTTTGTCTAAGGATAATTGAAAAATTCTAACTCCGTGTTCATTTGTTTACAGAATCCCCCTCCTCCCCACCCCCTCTCCAAACCTGGACATTGTCCAGGGAAGACGCAGTCTGCAATGGGAATAGACCGGCCCGTAGGCGGAATACGCACCGCTAGTCATGTGAGATACTTTTGCCAGCTTCTTCATTACATTATCCAGACGGGACTGAGTGCTGTCCAACTCGTGTGAGAAATCATCCAACATCCTGCAAAAGAGAGGGGAGGTGCATGGCTTTCACATGCAAGAACACCAACTTAGTGTGCGCAAGCCACAGCGAGCACTGCTCCGGACGTGAGAAACAGGGAAAGAACGGTCTGGGGAGGCACTCGATACAAGGGCAAGAACACCCACACACGATACAGGTAATATCTCTGTACTCCCCACAAATCTGTGCGAAAGCGAGGAGCCACTGGTGCAGAACATAATGTAAGAATTGTCATACTGGGTCAGCCCGAGGGTCCATCAAGCCCCGTATCCTGTCTCCAGCAGTGGCCAATCCAGGCCACAAGGATCCCATGCTGCTAACGGGATAAGATGCAGCTTTTCCCAAGTCTATCTGGTTAACAAAAAATTTACGGACTTCTCTTCCAGGAACGTGTCCAAATCTAATTTTTAAAACCATCTGCGCTAGCTACCACATCCTCCAGCAATGAATCCCAGAGCGTAATTGTGCATTAAGTAAAACATGAATTTTCTCCAATTTGTTTTACATGTGCTACTTACTAACTTCATAGAATGTCCCCTCATTTTTGTATTTTGTGATGAGCAAATAACACTTTTACCCATGATTCTGTAGACTCCATCATATCCCCTCTCCCCCTCTTCTGCAAGCTGAACAGCCCTAACCACTTTAGCCTTTTCTCATAGGGGAGACATTCCAATCCCTTTATCATTTTGGTCACCTTTCTCTTGTACTTTTCCAGTTCAGCTATATCTAGTCCCTTCCCCTTTCTAGTCACTGAATTCTTGTATCATATTCGAGGCATAAATAAAAAAAATAAAAAGAAGGGGGGGAGGGGCAATGTTTCTCTCTTGTTAAAATTGTCTGCAAAACGACCGAGGGAAAAATGCATTTTCAGAACTTTTTGCTGGGCAGTTTCCTCCTCGGGTTTTGGGCCTTGCTACGGGAAGAGGCACAATAGTCCTCATTCACAGCTACCTTGGGGTTCCCCTTCTATATAGCCCAGTCACCGCCGTTGAGCGGCACAGATTGCCGCTTCTTCCGGCTCAAGCAGACCTCTCAGCCAGCAGGGCGACGACACTTAACAGCTACCTCGGCCTCCATCACCCACCCCCCTCCCCCACAAAAACACTTGGTCCAGCCTGCCCCCGTTCTGCTGTGCGGGTCTAGGTTTAGCCGCCCTGCCCAGTACTCTGGAAGGGAAGGTACTGCACAAAAAGAATGAAGAGGGGGATACGGCCCCGATGGAGCAGCCGCTCCCTCCCTGCCGACACTCACACTGCCTGCTCATCCAGCTCCGTGCCAATGCGCTGGGACATGTTCTTCAGCACCCCGATGCTCCCGGAGACCAGTTCCAACTGCTCATCCTGCTGCTCTACGATCAACTGGGGCGGTGGAAAGAAAAAAAAAAAAAAGACAAGACACATATTCGTGAAATGTCCTTGATCCCACCGCTGACTCTCGGAGCAGATACTGTCTGTGCACCACCCCCACCACTCCCTGAAGCACAGTTAAACGTTTCGGCTGCCCCAGACACACCCACACAGAATCTGAGTCTTTGCTTTCCTTCATTCATCAGAACAAGAAAAAAAAGGGACTGAAAATGCCTCGCTCAGCCACCCATTCCTGATGCGGGGCCGGGCCCTCCCGGACCTTAGGCTTCACCCTCACAACTAGGGATCCTCTCCTCTTACTGCTCCGGGCTTTCTTGAATTAAATGAACATATTTACCTCCACCGGGATCTGCCACCCTTTTCCGTGAAGACGTAGTTCCTTGTATGGCTGCAGGGTCTACCCCTACAATTTCTCCCCCACTCCAAACCGCGTGCTTCTTAAGCACGAGGCATAGCTGTGAGGCACCGAGCGACTATTATACCCCCCTTCCCGGGGAGGCAGATTTAGGTCCTTAGACTCACACTGCACAGGGCTTAGGATGCTGACTCTGCGCCATTTTGGGAGCCTTTCCCTAGATCAGCTCGGCTCCGCCTTCTGGAGGTACGGATACAGCCTTCCTTAGGAAGTCCCCTCAATGACCATCACCAGTTTCCTACAGGAAAACTCGTCCTATTAAACTGTCGTGTCCGTCTTCCCCCTGCCAATAAACATTGAACTCCTCTTCCTAGTTTCTGTGACAGAGTACAGCAGCTCCTGCCTGCTGGCTTACGCTTTTCACATGCCCTTGCCACTGCCGCTTCTTTTACTTTCCCATAGGGGAACAGGCCAGTGCAGCTGAAATTTGAGGGACGTAGGAACACAAGGTGATGCCATTGAGCATTTGAGAGCTACCCTGCCCTTAGTCAATAGCCATAACCGTATGTAAAATTTCGGTACCGAAAAGGAACCTGGGCAGCAAGAGTCTGTCCATATTCCGACACGGTCCGGCTAGCAAACTTATCCGGCTAACTTTGGAGGCGAATTCAAGAGAGCAGCCACACTACTGAATAAGGCCAGCTATCTTAAAGTTAGCCGGCTACCTTTAGGACACTTCTCTAGCCCAAGCAGACTTAGCCAGTTGAGTTACGTGACTCTGATAACCGGTTAATTCAGCTCCTGCCAGTTACATCCCTGGAACGCTCCTAACTTATTAACTGGCTAGAATGTAGCTGGCTATGTGCCCAAATATTCATTTAGCCGGCTATCTTCTGAGTTAGCCGGCTAAATGCTTTTGAAGATGAACCTCAAAATGTTCACACATTTGTTTCTTCTAGCGAGCTCTCTCCCTATGCATCCTAACGTTCTCCTGCCCCCCTGCCGTCGTCTTGCTGCACCATTTTGCTACCTTGAGATCACCAGATATGCTCACCCCAAGACCTCTGATCTAACTGTTGGGCGTCAGTGCCCTCCCCCCTATATCTCGCTTGGATCTCTGCATCCCAAACACAACCCTACCGGTCTTTGTAACTTCCAGACCGCTGCTCAAGCTTTCTTTATGCCCTTTCCCACCTCTGGGCCTGTATGCCAGCCTCTTAATGTCACTACATAGCCCAGCGGGGAGAGAGGGAATCAGTGTGCACTGCTGCTGCCGCCCGGGGGTTTTACCCACTCAGCCCGCCCGCTGCACCCAGGACGGTACCTGCTGCTGAGACTGCTGTTCCTCTATGAAGTGGGAGTTGGCAGAGTGCAGCTCCTGATCCAGTCGGGTGTATTTATCTGTCCTCGAGTTCCAGCTCGGGCCTGTGCTCTCCCCTAGCAGTGCCTAAATGTGGTGAGGAAGGAAGAGGAAATTATGATCATTAAACCAAAAAAAACAAACCCAAAACAACACACTTTGCCATCCAAGCCCAAATGGGAGAGAAAAATGATGAGAAGTTTGGCAAATGCCTTTAACGGGGCAGGATGTGGTAAAGAAGAGGTGGGATGTGTCGGCGGAGGGCCAGCAAAAGCATATACTGCTCCTCAAACGCCACACGCCACTCCATGCCATTGGTGGTTGACAAGGGTGTCGCATATCTGAGAGGACCAGGTGCTGAGACAGAACTTACATCAGGTCTGAATGTTCCAGACGACATGGAAGCCCTTTCTAACTTGCTTTTTTTTTTTTTTTGCTGCTCTATACCAAGGGTGGGCAAACTACAGCCCACAGGCGCCTTTCCTCCGGCCGCCAATGTTCCCCGCGCCGTGGCAGTTCTGGGTTATGCATGCCTCCTCACTGCCACAGCGTCCCCGCTGACCCCCTTCCTCTACCTGTCCCACTGCTGTGCTTATGGCTACACCACAGCACCTTCTTCCTGCTCTGCTCAGCACCGGGCAGGGAAAGACAGAGAATGGGAAACCGAGGATCCCCGGGCATAGGGCACTGCACATTTCTTGCTGACAGTTGTCAAGCAGTGAGGTAGGCAGTCAGAGGAGGAGGTGCAGTGTGCATCTCTTAGCTCCCACAGCTGCAGGGAAATTCGGGGTTTCCGGTGCTGAGAAGAGGACCCAGTCCCACAGTAAAAATCAGCTGAGCGGGACACGAAGGCGGTGGCTGGAGAATTTAAAGGGAACTCATGCCTCTAACATGGAATACACATGGCCGAAACTGATAAAAATCAGCACGCAGCTGATGGGTGGAAAGCAGAGAGACTGATGACCAGATCCATTGCAGTAAAGGCTGTCAGCTGAAGAATATATGTCTTTTTTTTTTTTTTTTTGGTCAGATGGGGCTAGGAGGATGCAGCAGCAGGGCGAGGGAGGGAAATCTCCAGCAGCACTCTGATCCCTGATAGGGTCCCTGCAGCTGCTCCAAATGTTCAAATGACAAAAAAAAAAATAAATAAATCCAGAGCTAGCTCAGAGGCATGTTTAGGATCTGGGTTTGGATACTAGGACTGGTTTCTGCTCCTCAGTCTGCTGGGGATGCTGCGGACATAGCATTCACAGCCCTTGGTGGGAGGGAGCCCCAGTCATTGTGCGTCGGCAACACATAGTGGCCGGACTTAGGGCTGATGGACTGCATAGTTCTGGAGAGAACCAGGCTGTATGGCCGCCAGCAGAGCACCAACATGCAATGGACTGGGGATGAAGTGTTAATGAGGTGTCAAAGATGGAAAACGAAACTGGACCACAAGAGGACAGCTGGATCCAGGTTCCTACAGCCACCTGACCCTACACCCCAAGCTGCAGATCTGGTATGCAGCCCTAGGAGGAGGAGAAACTTCCAAATCCCACAGCTAAGGGCTCAGCAACCACTGCACCTAGGAGGCGAAAGGTAGTGACTCGCTTTTGAAGGGCATGGAGGCATCCATCTGTCAACCAGACATCTTGTTCCAGTAAGTGTGCTGTCTGCAGAGTGCCAAAATAAAGAGATATTGCTGAGAGTGAAGCCTACGATCCAGTGTTGCTCATCCATGTTGATATTGCTAGGTACCACACAGAGCATTATCAAAAGTGCCTTCCTAACTCTGAGTGAAAGGGTAAAGCAAATACGTGCACAGGTGGTGGTCTCCTCAGTCTTCTAGTAAAGCCTGAGGAATAGCCTAGAGTCTGGCAACTAAGATTTAGTGTAAAAAAGACAAAAAACCAAAACACACAGTATTGAATTTGGGCTGCAAAAATCCAAGAGAGAAGTACAGTATAGGGGGTGAAGTTCTTCTAAGAACGAATCAAGAACAGGATTTGGGAGTGATAGTATCTGATGGTCTTAAGATAGCCAAACAGATGGATAAGCCAACAAAGGCCCGAAAGCTGTTTGAGTGAATACAGAAAATTAGGGGTCAGCAGAACAAAAGGCGGTATAGGTCCCTGGTGAAACATTATGGGGCTGATTTTAATTCCTACAAGCCTATACAAAATAGGCTCAGCGCGCACAGGTTTTTTTTTGTTTTTTTTTTTTAAGGGTTACGCGCATAACCCTTTTAAAATCCGCCCCTATCTGGAATACTGGAGGCTGCACCTTCAAAGGGATAAAAACCAGATGAAGTCGGTCCAGAAGGTGACTACTACAATAGTCTTCGTTGGAAAGTGTCTGGAGACAGACTTAACAATATACGAAAGATGTGATAGGAAAGCGACATTAAATACCTCCAAGGTTTCAATACACAGGAGGTGAGCCTCTTTCAAAAGAAAGTGGCTTCTGTAACGAGGGGTGATGGAACGAGGGCGAACGCAGCTCAACTCAGGAGTAATCTAAGGAAATATATCTTTATAGAGAGGAACAGGCTCCCAGTAGGGCCTGCATTCAAGAAAGCAAGGGAGAAGCATAAGGGATCTCTGGAGTAGGAGATTGGGCAGATTAGACAGGACATCTGGTCTTTTTGTGCCATTAGGTTCCTATAATTTGGGGGGTGGAAACCCTCCAGGTAGTTGTGATTGAAGGTGCTGTAACTTAATAGAAACTGGTTCCAATTAAGTTAGAAGGCCAAAGAGAAGGAGAAAACTGACAGGCAGAAAACAGATTGTGTTTCTTTGTACTGGGGAAGGTGATCTGAACTGGCACAATAATGCTCAGTGAACAAAAACGTGAAGTGGTTTCTCTTTAAGAAAAGGTGAGGTGTGCCTTCAAAACAAAGGCGGCCATCTTCTACCATCCCCTGACCTATAAAGGATGGCAAGGTTGTGGAAAAAAAAATATTCAGAGACAGAGTTTGCCCGATTCCCACTCCACCAACAACCCGTCTTATTTTACAAACACACGTTTTACATTTTTATTTATTTAGATTTATATTCCGCTTTTCACACTTTTTTCACCGCTTCAGAGTGGATTACATTCAGGTCCTGTAGGTATTTCCCTATCCCCAGAGGGCTCACAATCTTAGTTTGTACCTGAGGCAGTGGAGGGTAAAGTGACTTGCCCACGGTCTCAAGGAGCGACAGCAGGACTCGAACTCTGGTCTCCTGGTTTGTAGCCCAGTGCTCTAACCCCAAGGCTCGGCTTCCCTTTGCTGCCGATCTTTATTACACCCACGCTTCTCGCTACACATCCTGCCAACAACCGGGGAAACTCTAACCTGTGCCCATCCAAGAAACATTCAGGACTGAAAGAGCATTAGATCTGCTTTATTTTATAAAATAAAAACACAGATATGCTATTTTTTTTTTTGCCATCAGTAAATTTAAAGAGAGCCTGACCACCCTGATCAGCAAATAAAACCTGGAATGCACTCCAGGCTGGCATCTCGGCCATGCCCCATTTGACAAGTCCGTGAATGAGTGCAGCTCTCTCACCTGGCGGTTCTTCCTTTCAGCCAGGGCCTGCACCGATGGACTTGACATCTGGTCCTTCATTTCCTAGTTATTCACATTAAAAAAAAAAAAAAGATACAATATTAAGCTACACAGATACAAGCTTTTTGCTTCTTGTACAAAGAGTGATTTTACACTTTTAGAGAGTATGTTTGTTAGATTATATTTTATATTGTTTTGTATATTCTTACCGATACGTTCTCAAGTCTCTAGGTGGAAGGTAAAGGTTTACATAAAAGGAGATTAACTGAAGGCCAAGTGAGACAGAGGTTCACCGGCAGCAAGATACTATAAGAGCATAAGAACATAAGCTATGCCATACTGGGCCGGACATCAAGCCCAGAATCCTATGTCCAACAGTGGCCAATCCAAGTCACAAGTACCCAGACATTAAATAGATCCCATACGACTGATGCTGGCCACAAGCCGTGGCTATTCCGTATTGATTAAATAGCAGTTTATGGATGTCTCCTCCAGAAACTTATCCAAACCTTTTTTAAACCCAGCTACCCCAACTGCCTTAACCACATCCTCTGGCAGGGCTGTGATTTCTGCCCAGGCAACCTCTGCAAGGGAAGTGGAGAGAGACCATGAAGACCCCACAGCCAAAACAAGGGCTTAGCACTGTGACAGAAGCAGCAGCGATAGGTCCAATAATCTGCCTGGGGACCGGGAGTTGGGACATGCAGGCAAGTCTCCGGCGGTCCCACTCCCTGCTCCTACATGGGCTTCCTATTACCAAGGAAACCTACGTGAGGAGCAAGACCGCTGCAGAGCCCCTGAGCGTGCACTGGATCATAGATGCCATGCTGATTTTCAGTCCTACCGTTGCCAGTCCCCTTGACCAGCCATGAGACGAGGGAGGGTTTAAGATGGATTTGGGGGTGGGAGGCTAATTGTATGTACCAATGACAACTGAATGAGCCCCTGCACCTTAAAGGTAGAGGCGCTCTCAAAATTGAAAGGAAAAGTCGAATATCAAGTGGTGGCAATCCTTTCCTTGCAGAAAAAAAAGCCTTGGTGGGGGAATCCCCCGCTGAAACTTTTGATAGAGGGCCCTGAATTTGAGTTTGTACAACTAGATAAATCATTTTCAACACTAAATGGAACAAAGACAATTTGGAACAATCAAGTCAGAAAGGGAAACCTAGCTTCTAGGAATTTACTGTCACCTCTTCCCACACTCATGCTCCTCCTGTAAATCAGTCTGCACTTGGCAGGGGGGTAGATTCTGTTCTCAGCACTGCTTCCTGGAGCAGATTGGATACTGCAAAAACTGATCTAGCCAGAAGTATTATGAGTAAAGGCGAGAGTGACTGGAATAGAGAGGAGATGGTCAATTTATAACCAATGTTAGAGCTCTCTACAACCTGCTTTGAAACAAGCATCTATTTGGCCAGTACTGGAAAAACCAAAACAAAACACTTGATCCTTCCATGTTGGCCAATTACCGGCCTATTTCATCGTTATCTGTTCTTTCCAAGCTTGTTGAATCTGTGGTATTGAAACTGCTAACTGACCATCTGGAGATGCATACAATATCAGACCCATTTCAGTTCGGGTTTTGAAACAGTGTAATACTGATGCACTGATTTTGTCTAGCCTAGATACTATACGGCATGGCTTTGTTTGAGGCTTTAAATAAGTCTTAGAGATTGCTAAAGCCTTTTGACACAGTCACTCATCAAATGTTTATTTCCTGCTTAAGGGATGCAGGTCTGACAGGTACTGTCCTTTATATCATTCCTGTCTGACCGCATCCAACAACTTGGATTGCCACAGGTAGATTCCCCTGGAAAATGATCCCGATGGGTGTACCTCAGGTTTTGGCCCTATCATTATATCACTTAATACATATATGTCCCCGTTATGCAAGCTGTTGTCTGAACTTAGACTGAAATATAAGCGTTTCTGATGATGACATTCGTTTTTTCGTACCCATGATGTCAACATAGCATGCCACTTTTGAGATGGTCTCAATCTGCTTGGCATCTGTTAAGTGATGGTTGTGAAATAATAAGCTTGTCTAAAAAAAAAAAAATCCAAGGTAATGATCTTAAGTAGAACTCCCTTGCTGAATTTTCCTTCTGCATTCAATTTTGAGGGCTGAAAGGCACAGATTGTGGGCCAAGTAAAAAAAAAAAAAAAAACAAAACTAAAAACCTAGGTGTGGTTTTAGATCCCAGCTTGTCTATGCATGCTCAGATTACGTCTATCGCAAGAGCTTCCTCTTTCAAGCCGCAGATGCTTCATCAATTGAGGCCTCTGCTGAATCCTCATGATTTCTTTTGACAGACAGAATAAAACAGGCCATACAATTAAATGACATAAGGCGGCTAACGTTCTTACTGAATTACACTCTCCAATGCCCGGAACCATGAAAATCTGCTCCAAACCCACCCAAACCTATAGGAGACATCCATCTACCCCTCAGATTAACATAACCACCCAGACCCCAACCACTTAATTCGTCATTCTATTATTTTTGCAAATAATCCCAAAACTTTGTCCACGTGTGTTAATATTTTTCAACTTTTCCCTTCAATGAATATGTGAGTTTCTCAATGATCACAATCTCCACCTCTTGGGAATACCACCGAGATAAATAAGGAGCACCTTCCAGCACAATGCAATTGTGTGCCTGGCAGCATGAAGACACTGATTAATAAGGAATTGATCCATATTTGAAGCATTTTCAGTAGTTTCCCTCTAATACCCTAAAAGCCCCATACATGGGGTTAAAGAATAATGATTGTTACACATTAATCTAAGCTCCCTTTCTATTGGGCCGCTGTTTGGCCATGCATTTTTGACGCGCTAGCTTTACTCCTTATACAGTAAGGGGTAAAAGCGCGTCAAAAACGCGCAGCCAAAACCCCCCCTCCCCCGAAACTAATAGTGCCCGTAACATGCAAATGCATGTTAATGGCCCTATTAGTTATTCCCGCGCGATCCAGAAAGCAAAATGTGCAGCAAAGCTGCACATTTTACTTTCAGAAATTAACGCCAGCCTTTTCTGCTGGCACCGGGAAAGTGTACAGAAAGTCGGAGGCCCCAAAAATAAAAAAAAATTAAAAAATCAGCCCGCAGCCCACGGGTCGAAGATGGACGCCCAATTATGCCAGTGTCCGTTTTCCGAACCCATGGCTGTCAGCGGGTTTGAGAACTGACGCCGGCAAAATTGAGCGTCGGCTGTCAAACCCGCTGACAGCCGCTGCTCCTGTCAAAAAGGAGGCGCTAGGGACACACTAGTGTCCCTAGCGCCTCTTTTTACCGCGGGCCCTAATTTGCATAGGCCACCCTCCTGAATCGCGCATCCAGGAGAGTGGCCTGTACGCACGCCGGGAGAGTGGGCGCTTGCCGGCGCTCCCGCGTGTTTTTCTGTATCCTCCCAAAAAGATTGCATGCTTTCTTTGAGCACTGAAGTCATCCTATTACTACTGGTTTTGGGTTGTACCTGCCCTTCTGTTGTGCAGGCTACCCCTCTATACTTCAATTCCATTTTCTAGCCACTATGGATCCTCTGTTTATTCCACTTTTTTTTTTTTTTTTTTAAGTTTACTACTCTTTGTTTCTACTCCTCCTCTGGAAGGGCATTCCATGTACCCACCACCCTTTCTATAAAAAAAATATTTCCTAATGTTGTTCCTCCTCAGAACTTTGATCATGACTCCTAGGTTCTACAATTTCCCTTCCATTGAAAAAGGTTCTTCTTGAGCACTATCAATAAACTTTCAGGGATTTAAATGTCTATCATATCTCCTTCCCCCTCCAAAAAAAAAAAAAAATCTTCCTCCTACTCTAGGGTATACATAATTAGGTCCTTCAGTCCCAACTCCTATAGCTTTTGATGTAGTCTCCACACCGCCTCCAGATTCTCTGTCCTTTTTGAGATATGGCCTCCAGAAGAGAACACAGTATTCCAGGTGAGGCCTCACTAATGACATGTACAGGGGCATTACCACTCTGCTTCTCTAGCTTCCCTTTCACGTCCTCCACTACATTCCCCTCGGTCATATCCCTCCACAGCTCAACCACCATATCACTTTGGCTTTTAGAGCTATTTCCCCCTTTTAGCTCTGCTCTGGTGATTTCATTATTGCCTGCACTGAAGCTAATATCTTCGTCCTCTTCGCCTTCTAACTCAGGGAGAGAACGTGTAAATGGACCTCAGGCCCTATGCTGGAGTAGACTCCCCGGAGACAAGACGCAGGCTTCAGTAAACTCAAGTTTCTTCCAGACACCCATTCTCTGTTTCTTGCCTAAATTATCTCCTAGCACCAATTTCTCAGTTGGAAGTGATTTTAGAGTGCATCTGCACTGACCCCCAGGCTAAGCAGCCATCTTGTTTAGGGGAGGAAGTGATGTCACCAATCTTTAGTTCCTAAAGTATCAATTGGAGAACAAAAGTTCCTGGACACACTAAGCAAAATGTCCTCTTCATTAGCAGGCCACACACTAATCAAATACAAGGCAGAAACAATACTATTAATGGAATCACCAGGGTCTCCAGCTTCCTGCAGCACATTATGGGTAGATTCTGAGACAGGTTTCTTCAAGATTCTGCGGCAATTAAGGCAATTTGCATAAAGTTTGTATAAAAATGCACAAAAATAAAACCAATATTTACTGAAATTATTTTAAAATATAGATTTAAGCACGACAGAAAGCTATACACAAACATAAAAACTACAAGTAAAGACTTCCAGTAAATCACAGACTATCTGCAAAATGTCAATTTGTATTGAATGAATGCACCGTGTCACCATCTTTTCTATTTTCTTGGGAAACTTCTCATTCCAAAAACATAAGTTTACTTAAGCTGCAGTTGTGCTATGTTCAGAATTTGTCACCACATTGTAAATAGCTAAAAATATATAAAATGTTATAAATTAAATAAAATGAACAGCATAGCAGAGGATTGTATAAAAAAAAAATAGCTTACACAACCCCCCCCCCCCAAAAAAAAAAACCAAACAACCCCATAACACACAATATTACAGAGCCATCACAAAAGGAAGTAAACCATGAAATAATTTCTACTTTCAATATATAAAAGGGCATCAGCCCTGTGGCTCAGGCCACTGTGCTGCTGGGATCCCACAGAAGTGATATACTCAGGCCCAGGGAAGACTGTTTCCACTATTGTGGCTACCCAACCAGTAGTGTCAAGGGTACACGTCTAAGCAGGTGACCCTCCAGCTCTTGGCCAATGAAGATCCACCCAAGTGTGCTGTCTAGGGAGGGTCAGAGTTAGCACAGAATGCCTAGATGAGAAATAATTAGAGACACACACACATACACAAAAGTTTGTATACATTAACTAAAAATGGTTAAAAGTTAACCAGCAAAAAAAAAAAAAAAAAAACCAACAGCAGTACAAGGATCTCTACTCTAGATTACAACAGCAGTGGCACCACTACCGAGAGCCTGCACTTCTCTCTTCTGGTCACTAGCGGTCAGCAGCAACACTGGCGGCATGCCCAGAGCTGGAGCCTTCGCTATTTGCTGGGCCCTACTTTGGATTCCCTCCCCCAGTTCTGCCAATTGACTCTCTCACTAGGCTAGGGGGAATATCACCGGATGAGCAAGAGCCCCAGCCAGCCTACAGAAAGCTAACGCTGTGCACACTGCAGGGGAGAGGGAATCCTGATCATTAAAATCGATTCCACAGCAGGGAAGCAGCTGGTATTTGTATCCTGCGGCAAGATGCTAATTATGCAGCAGAGGAGGCCACACTCCTGAAGGCTAGGACTATAATGTTCTTAAATAAACCTCTTTACCTCAACCTGATTTTAAGTACTAGATAGATTCTGTTCAGGGTGGTTACATGCCCTGAGCCGTATAAGGAAAACAAAATTGTCAGTTATCCCATGTTTTTTTTTATATGGGATTTGGTAACACTGGTTGTAATGAACAGAAGAAAAAACGAGAACATCCTGCTTACCTTCACTATCTGTCTGGTGCTTGTGATAAAGGCTTTTCTTTTACTCAGCTCCAAGGCATCAAGATTGAATTTTCGAGGATTTGCTTCCACAATGCGTGAATTACACCGTTAAGGAAACTCCTGCTAATTGGTTATCAACAGAATACTGTGCGATCAGTAGCCTTCAACTGCCTTCTCTGCAGCTAGCTGCAGGCAATCAAGCCTGCCCAACACCACACTACCCGGCCTCCAATTCATGCCACCTAACAAAGCCTCTTTCCCCACAAAAAGGTTAACAATACAGCTGTGCAATTCGGAAGTCTGAAAACACAGGGATACTAGAACAGTGGTCCCCAACCCTGTCCTGGGGGCCCACCAGCCAGTCGGGTTTTCAGGATACCCACAATGAATATGCATGAGAACATTTGCATGCACTGCCTCCATAACATGCAAGTTTTCTCTCATGCATATTCATTGTGGGTATCCTGAAAACCCGACTGGCTGGTGGGCCCCCAGGACAGGGTTGGGGACCACTGCACTAGAAGCATTCCCCCACCCTGCCCTCCCCCAAACAAAATACTGATTTTAATAAGGGATGATTACTCAAAAAGCACCACATAACCGAAGAGGGTGGAAGTGATATGTACAGAAAGTGATTTCTAGCACAAAACACTGAGCCCACTGATCACAGAACATAGAGAGGATATTGATGGTTTCATCCAGGTCCTCAAGGTCCCATTCAATGCTCCGTAGGTTGTTCCGCAGCTCATTGGTAGTCCAGTCAACTTCTTCTCTGGTGGCAGCAGTGGGATCCTGGAGGAGGTCTGTCCATCTCTGGAACAGACCCTGGGCAGTGTTCACTGCCTTTTGTACTTCCCTGTATTCAAAAGAATGAACAGCAGGAAAAAGATGATTTTTAATTCTCTTACAGTTTGACACATCCTCTTCAAAAGAAAGAAACTGCTTTCATTTCTTACTAATCAAACCATCTTTAATAGAAGTGGTCAGCTTCGAGGCATGCATTTTTTACTCATACAGTTAAAAGTATGGTGTTGATTTAGCTCCTGCATACTTGTAAGTGAACAATACTATCTTTCCAACAAAAACTGTCAGCTTTGGGGCTTTATAATTGTTAAATTGCCTTTTATAATTTACTATTTCTATATAATCACATCAACATTTATTTATACCCTCCCTTTCCAGTGACTGTACAAAGTGGGAATAGCAAAAAAAAAAAACAACCCAAAAACATTCTCAAAACTAAAATGCAATTATAAACAAATTTACAGCAAAAATAAAAAAAGCAATAAAAACAATTATTTCCAATAAAATATAAAAGATGATAAAAAACATTAGAACACCAGAAATAAAAAACAAAACAAAGCATACAGTCAGACATCATATAAAATAAAAATACAACATCAATAAGACATACTAAGATCAACAACATTTTCAAGAAACAGTCAAGCATAAGTTAATACCTCAATGGAAAGACTACCAGGCACATAAAAATACATTGTGAGTTTCTTATGCAGAGACCCAGAGGGGGCTTCTCCTTGGCTGTAATTCAGCACTTCTTTATTATTGCCGGCTAGCAAATCCTCCCATTACCCTCCACTTATTTTTTTTTTTTTATGAAGGGGGCAGACTCTCCCATGCAGACACAGTGGTTCCTGAGCTCCCTTCTGGTATTTAAAAGACAATATTGTTTTTAGCAGGTCCCTAGGGAATTTCATAGTTTGGCTGCTGTGTTAATTCACCTGAAGTCTCAAAGATAAAAGTTAAAAACAATAAAATGAGGATATCTTTTTGGGGGTTAAAAATAGATTTTGTGAGCTGATACACATATGTACTTTTTTTTTTTTTTTTTGCTGACCTCATTCTAAAGAAAGGTAATTAGGAAAGAAACATTTTCATTTTCATAAGTGTAATAACTGTGGGGCTGCAGTCTATAAAGGGCTCTTCTGGGAGCTGTGGTGTGGCCCTGTTTGGATCCAGCTCACTGGACTGAGGATGGAGATGGCTCACCTCAGAGTAAAAGTTGGTCAAAATTAAAAATGGGTCTCCTTTGTACCAGAATCCACAAAGTTTTCCCCCACTGGCACAAAGGATTAAATAAAAAACAAAACAAAACCATGATAGAGCTACAAAATATCTTTACGGCATCAACAATAAATCTGTCACAGAAGCAACTGATGTGGAGACCAAGCTGAAGGCCCAGTGTAAATCTGAACTCAAAATGCAGTTTCAAATGATGCCAGAAGAGGATAAGACTTCTGCTGGGGGCTATGAGAAATATATTTTGGGGGAGCTGCATTGAAGGGAGACACGATGGTGAAATGCCCATTGGGATCCATGGACAGCTGGGAAACACCGCGAGCTCTTACTACCGCAGCAGTGGTCAATGGTGCTGGTGTTTTCTGAGGTATTGCCCGTGCGTGCTAAAAGGGAACAAGGATCTTCAGTACATGGCTGAACAGCTGGCGTAAAGAAAAGGGTTTAGATTTTTTCGGGGACTGGGACTGTACCTGGAGAGAGAAGGAGGAAGAGAAACTTTAGAGAGGGGGCCTGGGTCTATCTAAAAGGGGAAATGAGATGCAGGGGAACAGTTTAAGATCATGCATTGGCAGAGAGAAGCTGGCTGAACTGGGCTGTCACCCTGAACATACAAAAGCGCGATTCTCACAAAGTTACCTGCAAAATAGGGAGGTAAGGGCGGGCACAAGATCATACAGATAGAAAACACGGGATATCTGGAAGCTGATGAGCACAAGGGTTCATCATAGTTTAGGTGACAAAATCCCATACTTAAAGCAGATTGGAAAAATTCTAAATTCTAAGCACCTGGATCTTTAAAATTGTGTGCGCGCCTCCAGATGGGGAAGAGATATGGCGGCGGCTGCTGCTGCTGCTGTTGGAGGGGGACAGACCAGGGTTGAAGCATAGCTGCTGCCGATGAAGACTGGGCTGAGATGCGACCACTGGAATTCACATCAGACCAGGAAAAGAGGAAGACACTGCCACCAGAGGTGTGGGGCTCAGGCACAGAGAGAAACGCTGAGATCTGGGGCTATCCCCTGCTGCTGAACCACACAGAAGGAGAGAGAGACTGGAGGAGTCAAGAAGCTGGAAGAGAGAAGAGGAGGCTGGGAGGAGGGGTGTTCACTTGCCAAGGAAAAAATATCCTCACCATGTACGCCGGATCCACCCCCACAACTAATACAATTTACAGCAGGCGTACATGGTAAATGTAATTCAACCCTGGCAAGTTAGGTCCTGGAAGAATTTTTCACTCTGTACATCAGAGTGATCTGCAGACTTGTTTGTGTTAGAGGATTTAGTCAAAGACATACATAACTGGAATCCAATTATAATAAAGAGGAAAGTAGCAAATTAAGCTCCACCCTTCTCCTTCCCTGTACTCCCCAGCTCCACCCCTCTTCTCTGTATGGAAATTGAGCTCCGCCAATTTCTCTCTCTGTACTGTCCGGCTCAGTCCTACTCTCTTTGTACTGTCCAATCCACTATCTACTACCACATATGGAAACTGAGCCCTCGCTACAGTTGTACTCTCCAGCTCTGCCCATCTCTCTCTGAACTGTCCAATCCCCTCTCTACTACCACACAGTACACCCAAGCTCAGCCTGCATTCTCTCCTACCACACATCTCAATTACGCACTTCCTACACTTCACAGTATTTCCCTGTCCTTGGATGGGCATTTACTACTAGTATTTATACAAATTGTTCTCATAACATAAGTGTAGAGTATGTGATGTAGATCACTGAAACAAAATCCTACTTTTCTGCCTTTTATTTTGTAATTTTTATAAATAGCAGAATGTGAAAAAACACACACAAGGCTGTGAAGACTTAAGGCCCCGTAAGATAAAAACTAACCTACGTGCATTTACTTTTACTTACATTTGATCACCTATGCTGCAGCCTCAAAGTGATGGACATAAAAATCCTAACAATGAGCCGCAAATATCAGGCCGCATACACATAAAGCAAATAAAGCTCTCGCGTGCGTGCAGGCCAGTTTACAAACCTTGGTTACGGGATCATAATGGTAGAAAACACTTCTCCGATCACAAACTGCAGCCTGGGATGAGGCTGGTGAGTTTGTCCGAGAGGTATTAAGGGTCTAACTTGTACAAGGCTTAGGGAGGGTACTTTTTGTAACGGGCCGAGTCTGCACGTAGAACGTAACAGGGACGCTAACTCTGATACCGGCGCACGAGCGCACACGCAAGCGTGGATGCTGGCTCGCGCCAAAGGACACGGCCATATGCACACAGGGTAACAGATGGGCTGCACGCACGGACACGGGCACACAATTTTATATGGCTGCGCGCAAATGCCGCCTCTACCGCATACGCGGGGAATTTTAGCAGACGCTCGCTAACGCAATTACCAGTTTCCCCAGTTCATTCAGGTAAGGGACAGGACTTCTTATCCTCCCCTGGTTAAATAGCTTCCCTTTTACTCTGTCAGCCCCAACCCTTAAAACCCTGCTGACTGGCCTAGAATGTCTACTTTCTTACTTCCACGCCACCCATAGCAGGTGGTAAACTTATGCACGCAATTCATGTCAGAGTCCCAAAACGCCCATGCCCTGCGCCTTTTTGCAACTTAATCGTGCATGTACCGGGAGATACGCGTGCCCTCAGACGCCTTTTAAAATCCTCGCGGTGCACCCCGGACGGACATTCTCACGATTCCTCCCGGTTTTGACGCGCACTGGGAATTTTAAAATTCACCCCTCCCCCCCCCCCCCCCAAGACTTTAGCCTGAACTTCCAGAAGTGGAAGCTGAAGCGCCTCGTGGGTGCGCACGGGACCCTGTGCGGCACGCAGACATTTACACCTGCAGCATTACACGCAGGCTTTCCAAATTCAAGAACATCTGGGTACAATCTCCTGGGCAGTTTCCAACAGCCAGTACACAAGCATAAGACCCGGCGGCAGCTCAGTGCGCACACGTCCTTTGAAAATTCGGTTAATGGAGCACTGAAGGGCGCCAGCAGCCAGGGATGTTTTACCAGAACAGGCGTTTCTGCTCCCTGAGACCAACCTGGCCACCGTGATCTGGATCACCTGTAAGTTATGTAAAGTTGAGGAGGTCCATATTCAGAAGCATTTAGCCAGATAACTCAGAAGTCATTTGGGCACTAAACCGGCTAAATTCTAGTCAGATAACTTTTTATCCGGAATAAGTGAGGTGTGTTCCAGGGGCATAACTGGAAGGAGCAGAGAGTTAGCCGGCTATCTCTGGCTGACCTTATCCAGCTAACTTTAAGTTAAATGGACATCTGTACGTATTTTTATGATTTAATGAACTGAAACAATGGCACCGGTTAGAATGTACTACAGTACACTTACTCCAAACTTACTTATGTGCCTACATGTAAACCGTTGCGATGGTATATAACTTAGTGACGGTATAGAAAAGACTTTAAATAAATAAATAAATAAATATTCAATGGCACAGCCGCGCCACTGAATATATGGACCAAATTAGCTGGATAAGTTTCTCCAGCTCACCCAGCGAGCTGAGCAGTGGCTGAATTCGGACCTCTTTATTGACAATCCCAAAACACAAGGAATTATACAACTGAGGACCCAAAGTCATGAGTACCGTCTCAAATTGAGTACTTGGGGCAAAAAAAAAAAAAAAAGGTTTTAAAGAAAACATTAAAAAAAAACCAACTGAAACCAAGTCTTTTTGCTATTGAAGTAAGATTTTTCCAAGTTAAAAGTGGGAACTGAGAACCACATCTAGACTTAAGCTTCTGCCTCTCTTGACAACTTGCTTACATTTATCAGTTCCCATATTTGACTTGCTGGAAAAAGTAAGAATCTGTTAGAAGAGCTGAAAAGACATAAAAGGCAGACTGGGAGGGAAAAAAAACCCCCAAAAACAGGCAGCCTGAAGCACATGATGAAGGGCAGTATAACATTCCCAACACATCACAATCAACATCACTCTCAACACGCGTGCACACACACACCTCCACACAAAAAAAACCTATTACCTACGTTCACAACAACTATTCCTGGAAGCTATTTGGGAGCCTGCTTATTATGTATTGCTATTTATTGTACTCTTGATGTATTTTTTTTTATGATCGGTTGCTATTTATTGTATTGTTTGTATGTTTTGCACTTGTCGAAGGACGGCATCATAGAAATGTAATGTAGCCTAGCACAGCACAGCGCGTTCCCACTTCTTTTATCCACGGTGGGTGCAGGTGTGCCAACTGCTGGACAAATTTTAGCAAGTGAGTGGTGTGGGCCGCCCCATCGTGAACTGTTTCTAGCACTCCTGCTGTCACCCCAGCGACTCAAGGGCTCTCTCCTCCATCCTCTCTTCCTGTTCTCAACCAAAGAACCTACGTTCTGCCATGTTGGATCAGATCAAACGACCACCTGTCTCCAACAGTGGCCAATCCGGGTCACAAGTACCCAGCAGATCCATTCCTTATTGCTCACCCTGAGGGATAAGCAGCAGCTTTCTCAAGTTGATCTGACTAATAATTGTCATGGACTTTTCCTTCCGGAAAAAAAAAGTATCCAAATCCCTTCTATACCAGCTCCATTAGCTGCCTTAATCATCCGTATCCCTCAGCAAACAAACAGATTCCACAGCTCGATTGTGCATACAGTTCAAAGGACTACTTTCTTCAGTCTTTTGATTCAGTTTTGTAAGGAACTGGGGAAGGGGGGAGTCTCTTCCAAAGGGATGGGCTCCACCTTAACCAGGGTGGAACCAGGCTGCTGGCGCTAACCCTTAAAAAGGAGAGAGAGCAGCTTTTCAACTAGAATGAAGGGGAAAGCCGACAGATGCTCAACAGCGCATGGTTCAGAGAGAGAGGTATCTTCAAAGAATACTAATGAAGCATTAGAGTTAGTGCAGCCCAACAGAAAGTAGTCCAAGTGCCTGTTAGTAAAGAATCACCTGAGCTAAAAGATTCCAAATTATCCCTGACAACTGAAAAGCAGAATGTTAATACAAACAAAAACACACTTTGAAATATTTATATGCTAATGCCAGAAGTCTAACAAGATGGGAGAGTTAGCATGTATAGCAGTGAATGATGACATAGACCTTAATTGGCATAATAGAGACATGGTGGAAAGAGGACAACCAATGGGACAGTGCTATACCAGGGTACAAATTATATTGCAATGACAGAGAGATGCATCTGGGAGGCGGTGTGGTGCTTTATGTCCGGGATTTCATGGAGTACAATAGGATAAACATCCTGCATGAGACTAAATGCACAATCTAATCTTTATGGGTAGAAATCCCTTGTGTGTTGGGAAGAGTATAGTGATAGGAGTATACTACCGTCCACCTGGCCAAGATGGTGAGATGAACAGTGAAATGCTAAGAGATATTAAGGAAACTAACCAAACTGGTAGTGCATTAATAATGGGAGATTTCAATTACCCCAATATTGACCTGTGTAAATGTATCATTGGGACATGCCAGAGAGATAAAGTTCCTGGATGGAATAAATGACAATTTTATGAAGCAATTGGTTCAGAAACAGAGGAGAAAGGGAGCAATTTTAGATCTAATTCTCAGTGGAGCACAGGATTTGGTGAGAGAGATAACGGTGGTGGGGCTGCTTGGCAATAGGAATCATAATATGATCAAATTTGAATTAATGACAGGAAGGGGGACAGAAAGTAAATCCACAGCTCTAGCACTAAACTTTCAAAAGGGAAACTTTGATAAAATGAGAAAAATAGTTTAAAAAAAAACAAACCCAAAGTTGCAGCTAAAGGTGAAAAGTGTGCAACAGGTGTGAACTTTTTTTTTTTTAAACTAACGTCCTAGAAGCGCAGTCCATATGTATTCAACGCATTAAGAAAGGTCAAAAGATTGCCAGAATGGCTAAAATGTGAGCTGAAAGAGGCTATTTTAGCCAAAATATCTTCATTCAAAAATCGGAAGAAGGATCCATCTGAAGAAAATAGGATAAAACATAAGCATTGGCAATTTAAATGTAAGACATTGATAAGACAGGCTAAGAGAATTTGAAAAGACGTTGGCCATATAGGCAAAAACTCACAATAAACTTTTTAAAATATATCCGAAGCAGAAAGCCTGCGAGGGAGTCAGTTGGACAGATGATCGAGGGGTTAAAGGACACTTAGGGAAGATAAGGCAATTGTAGAAAGATTAGACGATTTCTTAGCTTCAGCGGTTACTGAAGAGGATATTGGGGAGATGCCAGTTCCAGAAACGGTTTTCAAGGGTGATGATTCAGATGAACTGAACCAAATCACAATGAACCTGGAAGATGTGGTAGGCCAGAATGACAAACTGAAGAGTAGTAAATCACCTGGACCAGATGGTATACACCCCAGGGTTCTGAAGGAATTCAAAAATGAAATTACAGACCTATTTCAATTAATTTGTAACCTATCATTAAAATCATCCGTTGTACTGGAAGATGGAGAATGTAACTCAGATATTTAAAAAGGGATCCAGGGGTGATCCGGGAAACTATAGACCAGAAAGCCTGACTTCAGTGCCGGGAAAAATTGTGAAAACTGCTTAAAGAATAAAATCACAAAACATTTAGATAGACATGATTTAATGGGACACAGCCAGCATGGATTTACACAAGGGAGAACTTGCCTCACAAATCTCCTACATTTTTTGAAGGGGTGAATAAACGTGAACAAAGGTGAACTGGTAGATGTGGCGTATTTGGATTTTCAGAAGACATTCAACAAAGTCTTACATAAAAGGCTTCTAAGAAATCTAAAAAATCATGGAATAGGAGGCGATGTCCTTTTGTGGATTGCAAGCTGGTTAAAAGACAGGAAACAGAGAGTAGGATTAAGTGGTCTGTTTTCACAGTGGAAAAAGGTAAACAGTGGAGTGCCTCAGGGATCTGTACTTGGACTGGTGGTTTTTTTTTAAATATATTTATAAATGATCTGGAAAGGTGTACAACGAGTGAGATCAAATTTGTGGATGACCAAAATAATGCAGAGTAGTTAAATCTCAAATGGATTGGATAAACTGCAGGAGGATAATACATTGAAATTGTTAGCTCAGTGTGCTGTGGCAATCAAAAAAGCAAACAGAATGTTAGGAATTATTGAGAAGGGAATGGCAAATAAAACAGATCATGTCATAATGCCTCTGTAATGCTCCATGGTGAGACCGCATCTTGAATACTGTGTACAATTCTGGTCAACGCATCTCAAAAAAGATATAGTTGCGATGGAGAAGGTACAGAGAAGGGCGACCAAAATAAGGGGCATGGAACTGCTACCCTAAGAGGAAAGGCTAAAGAAGTTAGGGGCTGTTCAGTTTGGAGAAGAGACAACTGAGGGGGGATATGGTAGAGGTCTACAAAATCATGAAAGGACTTGAACAGGTTAATGTAAATCGATTATTTACTCTCTCAGATAATAGAAGGAGCGGGGGTACTCCATGAAATTAGCAAGTTGCTCATTTAAAACAAATCGAAGAAAATTATTTCATACTCAGCGCACAGTTAAGCTCTAGAATTCATTGCCAGAGGATGTGGTTACAACAGTTAGTGTAACTGGGTTTAAAAAAGGCTTGGATAAGTTCCTAGAGGAAAAATCCATAAACTGCTATGAATTAATAAGCAATAGTAGATTTATTTAATTTTTGGGTACTTGCCAGGTACTTGTGACTTGGATTGGCCACTGTTGGAAACAGGATACTGGGCTTGATGGACCCTTGGTCTGACCCAGTATGGCATAGCTTATGTTTAAAATCTGCCACCTGTTAGTGTTAGGACTAGGGGATACACCACCCTTTCCCCACAGTTTTATGAATAACCATTCCCCTCTTACCGGTTCCACCCAACTCATGGTTTTATAAGTCTCTGCAATATCTCCTCTTCTCCAAACTGATGAGCCCTAATCGGTTTCACTTTTCCTCAGAAGAGAGCTGTGCCACCTCCTTTATCATTTTTCTTGCTTTTCTCTGCACTTTTTCTAGTTCTGCTTTATCGTTTGTTAGGGAAACCAAAACTACGTGTGCTACTCAGCGTGCTGCTGCAGCAGGATTGTCAGAGGCATCCTGACAGGCTCCAGTCCTTTCCGGATCATTCCTAACATTCTAAATGTGCTTTTGTGACTGCTGCTGCCCACCGAGCCAAGGACTCCCAGATACTTTTCCATCTCTTCTCATGCCACCATTTTTTCAGCCCTCACTTTCCTTTCCCCTCTACTTCAGGTTCTTTTATTTGCTCTCCACCATCATCCCTCATCCATATGTCTATATTTCTATTCTTGCCCTTGCCACCACCAGCCCTCCATTTCTCCCTTCCCCAGCATCCACCCTCATGCCTCTCCCAACTGTCACCTCTACATCTTCCCCCTACCTCCTCTCAGGTACATAAGATCAATGGTGGAACCATGGGTGCTGCTGCTGCCGCCGCCCGCTCCTCCCCTTCTATACCAGCATTGCATGCATATTCCACACTCACTGGCCAGCACTCATTTATTTATGGGCTTATCATAGAAGAGTAAAAAAAAAACAAAACCAGGAACATCAGGTTAGTATTTTTTTTTTTTTTTTAATGGAGAATTCACCCTGTCAAAAAAAAAAAAAATTCACCATTGCTTTATTATGGGAGGCACCATCTCCTCCCACAGCCAATACTATTCATCGTCTGCTGGTTTCGATCATTGAAAGATGGCCGCTGAGCTCTGACCCTGTCTGCGGAGCCAGCCCGGATGGGACAAGCTCTTCCCACCCGAGGTACGGCGGGGGTTGGGCTGCACGTGCCCGTCCTTTCCAGGGGCCACGCTCTGCTCTCCGCTGCTGGCTCACGGCATGCCTGGCTGTTAGACCGTCTTCCTTGCTTGATGTCTAAACTTTGAATTTAGACGACGACGATTTGTGGAAAATAAGAACAGTGGGCCTTTCAGAACCGAGTGCTTGCCAACATTGCTGCTGCCTCCCATTAGCACCACTCCCCCCTTCCCCCGCCCTCCATGGTTGCAATCCCATCGTGCGCTTCCACAATTTATACTGGAACGCATTCCCAGCGCTACGCATCTGCGAGCCTTCCCACCACGGGGCATACTGAAAAGGATTAGCTAAGAGGGGTCTCTGCAGACAAAATCATTCTCCAAAGAAAGTCACCGAAATATGGCTCACTGGACACAAAAAAAAAAAATGGGATCATCATGGATGAATTTTAAAAGCCACTCTTCCTTGCTTACTTTCTAGGGACTGAATTTACAGCAGAATGATTTACAGTTGCTGAATAAACTGGGGTACTGCTTCCGTTTTTTGGTTTTGTTTTTTTTGCCTGCCTGCCTCGGACAATTACCAGAAACAAGAACAAACCTGACAGCAGACCCAGGAAAGCCACCTCTCCCATGCCAAATGCAAAACCACATAAGCTAATCTGATCTCGGATGTCACCCTCAGTTTCCCCACTGCAGAAGGTTCTCTGGGCTTGTGCTAGGCCTTCTGGCACTGCACTATCATTTCTGCCCCAGCCAACTTCACTGGAAAGCTGTTCCATGGACTTGTCCCTCTGAAGAAAAAAATACTTCCTTATGTTACTACTCCCTCTCCAGTGTCCTATCAGGACCCTTTATCTACATCCCCTCCTCCAAAGTACACAAGTCTAGCTCCTCCATAGGAAGTCTATCCCATTTAGTAACCGCTCTCTGTTCTGCCTATAGCCCTCTGGAGATGCATCCTATCGGGCAAGGCCTTCAGATGAAATTTTAAGCAGCAATTAATATCCCCAGATGTTAGCACAATCTTTTCTGCACTGAATATACTTCTCCCTATGCAACCCCATATTCCATTGATTCTCCCCATTGCCTTCCAAACACCATTTACCAAGTCAGCTCATGGAGAAAAAGTATGATTATTTAATCTCTAACAAGATTTCTGGGCCCAACTGTTTCCTCTTCTTCCCTTGGGTTTCTCTCTCAAATCAAACCAATCTCTCTACTGGGCCACAGAACCATGAGCCTTCATTAGCAACTACCTGGGATTATTTTTTTTAATCTTATTTTATAACATCCAGCTAGCTCAGCCGCTGCAGCAATAGTCCTTCGCCAGTGCCAAAGGGGCTCCCTCCAGAGCTCACTATATGTAATGTCTAATGGGCCTTTGTGAACAATCAAAGCAATGTACAAAGCAAAAATAATGAAAAAAAAACCCCTTAGCATTATACAATTAAAATTATGCATACAAAATAGGAAACAAAAAGGTACAGTTGTGCTGGCAGAATTTGTAGATGTGTAACATTTTAAGAAAACACGAGTGATCAGACAACACGTCTGTTATTTGTACTGTGTTTCAAATTAAAACTATTATGCATCACAGAATAGCACAATCATTGAACAAACCATAGCAATAAGGGAAATAATAAAATGGTCTTGTTCAAAAGGTTTACATACCCTTGAATGTTGGGCTGACAATATATACTCAAGTTGACCACATAGGTTGAGATGGCAGTGAAGGGTAGTTATCCACACCTGTGCCATGTCTGATTGCAATTAGTGTCTGTGTATAAATAGTTAATGAGTTCTTAGCTCTTGAGAAACAATTTACATTTCATCCAGGGATGCACTGACTTTAGTTGTTACTGAAGCATGGGAAAAGCAAAAGAACTGTCAAAGGATCTGCAAGCAAAGGTAGTTCAACTTTATAAATCAGGAAAAGGATATTTATTTATTTAAGGTTTTTATATACCGGCATTCATGAAACGATCACATCATGCTGGTTTACAAATAAACAGGGGTGCAATAAATACATCAAAACAGAAATAACGTGTCGAAGAAAAGCAGTTACAATTAACAAGGACTATTAAAAGATGTTCAAAGATTTGAAAGTGCCAATCAGTACTGTTCAAACTTTGATCAAGAAGTGGAAAGTTATGGGTTCTCTTAATACCAACGCAGACCAAGAAAGATTTCAGACACAAGAAAAACCCATAAGCAACTTGATTGAAATGCAGGCTTCTCTAAAACAAAGTGGTGTGGGTGTTTCAGCAAGCAGAAAATGGAGTGGAGGAATAGCCTAGAGGTTAGAGCAGCGGGTATGAACCAGGAGACAAAGTTTGAGTCTGGGGATAGGAAAATACCTACAGTATCTGAATGTAATCTGCTTTGAAGTGCAAAAAGCGGAATATAAAAATCTAAATAAATAAGGAGATACCCCAACAAAAATCCATTGCTGCCCCAATGCCCCAAAACAGCCCACTTACAATTTGCGAGACAGTACCTAGAGAAGCCTCAAAACTTCTGGAACAAAATAACTTTGCCTGCTGAGACCAAAATTTAATTTTATGGTCACAACCATAAACGCTATGGGGTAGATTTTATAATTTTGCGTGAGCGCGAACAAAAGTACGCTGGATTTTATAAGATACGCACGTAGCCGCGCGTATCTTATAAAATCCGGGGTCGGCGCGCACAAGGGGGTGCACATTTGTGCAACTTGCGCACGCCGAGCCCAGCGCGTGCTGCCTGTTCCCTCCGAGGCCGCTCTGATTTCGGAGCGACCTTGGAGGGAACTTTCCTTCGCCCTCCCCCACCTTCCCCTCCCTAACCCACCCCCCCCCGGCCCTATCTAAACCCCCCCTTACCTTTGTCGCACGATTTACGCCTGCTAAAAGCAGACGTAAATCTGCGTGCGCCAGCGGGCTGCTGGCGCGCCATCACCCGACCCGGTGGCTGGTCCGGAGGCCTCGACCACGCCCCCGGGCCGGCCCCCACAACGCCGCGTCATTTAGGACATGCCCCTTTTACAAAGCCCCGGGACTTACGCGTGTCCCGGGGCTCTGCGCGCGCCGGCGGCCTATGCAAAATAGGTGCACCGGCGCGCGAGGGCCCTGCGCGCGTAAATCGGCCGGATATACGCGCGCAGGGCATTTAAAATCCGGCCCTAAGTTTGCAGGTGATTTAAAATCATCCCTAATGTGAAGCATGTAGGTGGATCTCTGCTGTTTTAGTGGGGTGTGAGCTACAGCAGCACAGGGAATTTAGTCAAAATTGATGGCAGGAGGAATGCAACATCTTATCAGAAAATATTGGAGGAGAATTTGCATTCATCAGCCAGGAAGCTGCACATGGGGCACATTCAGTCTTTCCAACATGACGATGATCCGAACCATAAGGCCAAGTCAACCCTTCAGTGGCTACAGCAGAAGAAAGTGAAGGTTCTGGAGTGGCCATCACAGACTCCTGACCTCAGCATCATTGGGGACAATTCAGACACGCAGTTCATGCTAGACAACCAAAGAATTTACAGGATCTGGAGGCGGAATGGGCAGCTTTACCACATGAGAAAATAAAGAGCCTCATTCACAACTGTCACAAGAGACTGCAAGCCATCACTCATGCAAAAATGGGGCAACACCCAATATTAAGAACTAAGGATATGCAAACTTTTGAACAGGACCATTTTATCAGTTCCCTTATTGCCATGGTTTGTTTAATGATTGTGCTATTCTGCGATACATAAAATAGTTTAATTTGAAACACATTAAAAATAACAGACATGTTTTGTCTGATCACTCATGTTTTCTTAAAATGCTACACCTCTTACAAAATTCTGCCAGGAGATATAAATTTATGAGCTCACCTCTACAGTACAACTTAAATAAGAAAAGATTAAAATAATAAAAACAAAATATAATGCAAATGGCTTGTAACAGTTAAATCAAGAATTAAAAACTCTAGCCAGGTCTTTAGACTCTTCCTGAATTTGCTAACATCTTTTTCAACGGGAAAGGTAAGGAGAAGGGAATTCCAAAAACCAGGCCCGAAATAACAGAAGCTAATATCCTCCTATGTTCTATGCACATTTCCTTGGGAGGATGGGAGCCTTAACAGTTCTAACTGAAAAGAGTGCAAATTCCCCGAATGGGTGATGAGGAGTCAACAGATTACTAAGGTAAGGAGGAGGAGTTCCTCATGGAAAGGCTTTGAAGGTCAAACAGCAAATTTGGAACCCTATAGGGCAAAGCTCCATTAAGAGACAGGCAGTCCAGCAAGCAATAGCTGAGTCTCCCTCCTCTCCAAGGGCTATGAACAATACCTCCGCCACACCCCCTGCCCCAGTTGGCACACGCAGAAGTTGAACCCCAAGAACTGACCCCAGGTCTTCCCCAAGGCAGTGTCACTGAACCTCTGAGTCAATCCCTCTCCAATAGTTCACTTTCTGGAAGCAATAGTCTGACCAGTAATGGTAGAGATTTCAGCTGGGTATACTACCCACTTAAGAGCTCACAAGTTTCCCAAAAGAAGTGGCTTCTGTTACCTAGGTTTGAATTCCAGAAGTCTGTAAGGATACGAAGGACATAAAAATCAATTTGGAGCAGACGTTAAAACATCTGCATGAATGCTTTCTGTGGGAGCTAAAGTGAAAACTGCATTCCCTTTATGCTCTTGAAACAATATTACAGATTAATAACAGGGCCTAAAAGAATACATGGGAAAAATGCTTAATGTGTCTGGCCTTGGGTGTCTGGAAAATTGACAAACAAATGAAACTTTGTTAAACATGTCACTCCCTGATTACTTTTGCTCATGACCTCTATAGAAACACTGTTTTCTCAGTTCATATCCTTCCTCACTCATCTCTCCCCTAAGGATGGGCAGACTAGATGGGCCATATGGTCTTTTTCTGCAGTCATGTTTCTTTGTAAACATTACAATAATTGCTTTTCACAGCAAGTTTTTCAGAATCAAAATTCGAAATATCCTGTTTTCCCAACGTCAGCCATTTCCTACCCTCCAACCTTTATAATGATCTCTGCTAAACTTTACCTCACCTTGATGCATAAAAGTTTCAATGACAATGATCAATACTAAAACGGAAAAAAATTAACATACAAAACATTAATATAGGAATTTCCAAACAATCACCAAGGAAGTTAATAATAAACCTATCGCACTACCTGCAAAAAAAATAAAAAGGGCAGATACAAATTTGTAATCCACAATTCAATTTGCAACTGTATGGAATTGCAATTTTAAAGATGTATAAAAACTGAGAACTCTCTCAAATATCAATGAAGTAATCTTGAGAAAGCTACAGTTAGCATTCCCTATAGTCTTGATCACTGATACCTTCAAGGCACTAAAAAAAATGCCTATTTTTTTATTTGTAAAGTTATAATCTGTAAAACATACATTAAACAAAAAAAGCTGGTATAGTTCAGTACGTTGTGCACACTGTCTTATTGTCTCAATGATGGAGATGTATTTCTCTCCACTTTTTCCTGCTCAGAGTGCTAGGAAAATTAAAGTTATAAAACAATCAACCGATTGCCCCCTTCTTAATATCTCATCTTGGTGGCCCTCCTCGCCTACAGTTCAAACGTAGGACAACTCTGTTCCAGAGTTTGCATAAGCAATACCCTTCGCAGTACTCACCCCTTCACCACAAAGAACGGATCCTCCATGGCCGAGCGATACCTGCGTCCTGTAACTAAAGCAGGCGCCGCACAGCGCGGCGCTAGGCTCGCAGCTCTCTATTCACCCTCAGCACAGACACCAGAGACTGAGGGCAGGCGCATGGCACCCAATGCACCAATCAGTGTGCGCCGGCAGGTAGTGCTTCTCCCACGTGACTTACGACGAGCTCCGACAATGCGGAAGCTACGGGCAAGCTTGAGAGCGGAAATGAAGTGAATTGAGTGCGCATGCGTGCCGCAGTGAGCGCTGGGTGCGTGATTAGCAAGAGGAGACGGGGAAGGGGGGCGAGGTTGAAATTTGATTCGGGACCTAGGGAAGAGTCGGGCTGAGCTCCGATTTGGAGAATTGTTTTCTTACTCCACTGTTAAAAATAACTGCTGATTTTTTTTCTCTCCTTCTATTTGCCTTGAATTCATTTTTTGAGTTTCCAGTAGTTCAGTGTTCCAGTCACACCCTTCCCCTCAGAAGGAGCATTTAAGGCTGCACTTGAAGGCAGAGCCAAGAGAACGCTTCCCCCTCCCCTAACCTCTTACCAAGGAAAAAAGGTTTTGCCTTTTATTATTTAATTTTTGCTTCCCCTCAGCCTGAAAGGAAGAGGGTTTACCCCACCCTCTCCTTTTCTGACAACGAAAGGTGGAGGGGGTGCCTCACTGGGGCACCCCCTCCACCTTCCCTGCATCCACCACTGACCGAAGCAATGACTAGACCCATAGAGATCGTGGGCAGGGAAGACGGGCCCCAGGGCCTTGGGATGGCTTTGAGGTCACTAATTCAAGTCCCCCAGTGGGCATGGAAAACAGGCCCACTGGGAGGGACAGTAGGGAGACCCGAGAGAGAGGGACAGGTAGCGGTTATTATGCATCCCCTTGGAGAAGGAGCTCCACCCCACTCCAGATGAGAACCCACATTGCTCTCTTCCACTGGAGGAGAGTCTGGCCCAGCAAGAGATGGGTTGGCCTCCACCAGAGGAAGAGGTGCCCCCCCTTTCCCCCAGAAAACACCATATCACCTCCACTCAGTGCTAGAGCAAATCCACTTGTCCATCAGGCCTGCCTTCCTGGAGCAGGACCTGATGGACATGCTTCAGTCGTGAGCTTGAAGAAAGAGAGATTCTGGAGGACCCGACTTGCCCAGCTACATGCCCAACCCTTACTCCCTTGCCCCTCCCATCATCCCTTATTTTGTTTTTTGCTTCTCTCCTCAAACTTAGCCCCTTGTGGCCACAACTGGGTCAGAGAGAGGAGAGGCCCCTAAGGAGAAGTGCTCTCTCGGTCTTGGAGAGCCGTCTCCCAGGGGACAATCCAGGTTCCCGATACCAAGGTCTCAGGAAACGAGGAGACAGGAGATAGGGAATGAGCATGTGGCGAGGAAAGAGGGCTGAGGGCTGGTGGCTGTGAGTGCAGGTTAAAATGTGCGTGTTGGGCGCATATTTTTTTTTTTAATTGGGGAAGAATAGCTAATAGCTTCATAAACATGCATTTGCATGTGATGATTGCTATTACCTTCATGGGGGGTTGGATGCATGTCTTGGACGCGCTAATACCCTTACAGTGTAAGGAGTTGTGAACATGCGTCCAACCACGGGTTAAACAGTGGAGGCCCGTTAGAAAGGGAGTCATCCATACCCTTCAGTCCCTCCCACCTGGAGATTTTGATTGGACGATTCAGTGCTATTTAGCCCAGTCATTTTAAAACTCATGGGGTTCAGTTAGAGGGAGCAGCTGCAGACACAGCATGTATTTTTTCCTTGGTAGGGCCTCCCTGCCTCGCCCAAAGGAGTTTTCTTTTAGAAGTCACCTCACTGTGCACTCCCTGTCTCAGGGTCCTTCTTATCATTTACAGAGAGATAGACTTTTAAAGCTTGATATCCCTTTGGAGCAAGGGGCTCTCTACAGGAGACCAAGGACCTGTGAGACTACTCACTAGCAGGCCGATACAGTAAAAAACGCCCTCCCAGTGCGCGCAAAGGACACTCTCCTGTGCACGCGATACAGTAAACAAAATTTATTTAAATTAGGCCCAGCGGTAAAAAGAGGCGCTAGGGACACTAGCGTGTCCCTAGCACCTCTTTTCGGACAGGAGCAGCGGCTGTCAGCGGGTTTGACAGCCGACGCTCAATTTTGCCGGCGTCGGTTCTCAAGCCCGCTGACAGCCACGGGTTCGGAAACTGGATGCCGGCAAAATTGAGCATCTGGTTTTCAACCCGCGAGCCGTGGGCCTATTTCAAATTTTTTTTTTTTAAACTTTCGGGACCTCCGACTTAATATCACCATGATATTAAGTCGGAGGGTGTACAGAAAAGCAGTTTTTACTGCTTTTCTGTACACATTCCCTGTGCCAATAGAAATTAGCGCCTACCTTTGGGTAGGCGCTAATTTCTGAAAGTAAAATGTGCGGCTTGGCTGCACATTTTACTTACTGAATCGCGCGGGAATAACTAATAGGGCCATCAACATGCATTTGCATGTTGCGGGTGCTATTAGGTTCGGTGGGGGGTTGGACGAGCGTTTTGGACGCACTATTACCCCTTACTGAATAAGGGGTAAAGCTAGCGCATCGAAAACGCGCGTCCAAATACTGATTAACAGTGCGCTCCGTCGGCCTGTAGGTAGGCAAGTACCAGTGTTGGATCCTGCTATGAGAAATAGTGAGGTCAGAGAAACTGTTCAGCTTAAGATTTGAAGTATATTTTGGAACTACAGAGTAGTGGGGAGGTTTTTGGATCCACCTTCCCCACTGGGATTTCAGTGCAGGAATAATAGCTTGGTCCCTGGATTTTTCCACCAGGGAAATCACTTGCAGTACTACAAGCAAAGGAAAATGAACAACTGAATCAAAGGAAGGAAGAGCAAGAGAAGGAAATCCCATCCGGATTTCCACCTTTGGAATCAGGACAGCCAGGGTGCCCACATGAAAGAGGATCTCTAAAGGTAGGAGTTTTGCAAAGCAAAGGGGACTCTTCCATTAGGATTCCCACAGCACAGCCGCTGGGAGAGTAGTGCATTTAAAATCACCAGAGGTCTGTAATAAGGACACCTACCTACGCAGCAAAACCCTGTAACTACAGTCAGATTTATTTATTTATTTATTTATTTATTTATTAACTTTTATTTACCGACATTCGTGAAGCACATCATGCCGGTTTACAAAGAACTCAGGCGGGAAATACAATGAAACAATATAACAATAACACATTAATAACAGAACCAAAAATCTGAATACAACGAGAACCAAAGGATCAATGATAACGGGGGGAGGAAGGGGGAGGGAGCAATGGAGGAGGATAGGCAGGGGGCAGGTTATGGGGAGGGAGGGAGGGTATTCACTAGGATATAGTTTATTTAAGGGGAAACTGGAGGTGCAAAAGAGAGAGAGGTGTACTCGGGGAGATGATAACGGCCAGGAGGCCCAAGGATCTAGGGATGGCTAGGGGGGGGGGAGAGGGGGTGGGGATGGGTCGGGCGAAGGGGGGGTAGGGGTAAGTGACAAGGGCAGGGGGGGCTGGGAGGTGTGGGAGTGGGTGGAGAAAAGTCGGGCGGGTGGATCTGGGGGAGAAATTAAGTTTGGTTAGAGTCAGGGTAGGCCTGTCGGAAAAGCCATGTCTTGACTCCTTTCTTGAACATGTGGAGGGATGTCTCTTGGCGTAGGAAGGTGGGGAGGGAGTTCCAGAGGGTGGGGCCGGCGACGGAGAAAGCTCTTCCTCTGGTATAAGTTGAATGTGCTGATTTGAGGGACGGGGTGTAGAGAATGCCTGTCTGGGATGTTCTTGTAGGGCGGTCAGAAGTGCGGAAACGTGGCATTTCATCGAGCCAGGTGTGATTGTATTTATGTAGGGAGTTGTGAAGGATGGTGAGAGTTTTGTATTGTGAGCGGAAGGAAATGGGCAGCCAATGTAGGTCTTTTAGTATGGGGGTGATGTGGTCCCTTTTACGCGTACCGGTTATGATTCTCGCCATGGAATTTTGAAGAATCTGAAGGGGTTTGATGGTGGTGGCTGGGAGTCCTAGTAGCAGGGAGTTACAATAATCTAGTTTCGTGAGCATAGTGGTCTGTATGACTGTGCGGAAATCGTGTGTGTGGAGGAGGGGTTTGAGTTTTTTTAGGATGTTTAGCTTATAGAAACCTCCCTTTAGGAGAGCTTTGATGTGGGGTTTAAAATTTAGGTGCTGATCTATGAAGACGCCTAGGTCTCTTACAGACTGGGGCTGAGAGAGGGCTGTGGTTGTATTCTGGGGAGTGTTTTGTCGCGTGGGGAGGGTGAAACGTTCAGGCTGGTTAGAGATAACGATTAATTCTGTTTTTGAAGTACTAAGAGCTAGGTGGAGCTCAGATAGCAAGGCGCTTATGGTGGTAAGGCAGGATTCCCAGCGCTGCAATGGTTCGCTTATGGACCCTTGAAACGGGATGAAGATCTGCACGTCATCCGCATATAGGAAGAATTTAAGGCCTAGGTCGGAGAGGAGGTGGCATAGGGGTAGGAGATAAATATTAAAGAGGGTGGAGGATAGGGATGAGCCTTGGGGGACACCTTGCGTGATAGGTATGCGTGAGGATTCGTGCTTGTCGATTTTTACTAGGTATTCTCTGTGTGTTAGGTAGGAAGAGAGCCATGAGAGGGCTGTGCCGGCGATACCTATTTCTGCTAGGCGGGTCATTAGTATTTGATGGTTGACTGTATCATAGGCAGCTGAGATGTCTAGTAGGGCGAGTATGTACGAGTTTCCATGGTCCATACCTTTAAGTATGGTGTCTGTCATGGCCAGTAGTAAGGTTTCGGTGCTACGGGCTTTACGGAAACCGAACTGTAGGGGGTGGAGGACGTTGTGGTCTTCTAGAAAGTCAGTCAGTTGTTTGTTGATTACCCTTTCTAGGACTTTGGATAAGAAAGGGAGATTGGAAATCGGGCGGTAGTTGGCAGGGTCTGTGGGGTCGAGGGTAGGTTTCTTAAGGAGGGGCTTGACTATGGCCAGTTTTAGAGGGTCTGGGACGCTGCCTGTGGTGATGGAGCAGTTGATTAAGTCTTTAATAGGTTTGGTGATGGTGGGGGTAATGGAGAGGAGGGTTTTAGAGGGAATGGTGTCTGAGGAGTGTGTGGCAGGTTTCATCTTTTTTAGGATGGCTTCTACTTCCATGTTGGTAGTGAGGTCAAATGTTGTAAGTGTAATCTTTTTGTCATTGGGAAGGGGGGCGAGGGGGGTGGTGTTGTCAGGGAAGCGAAGTAGAATGTTGTCGATTTTGTTCTTGAAGTAGAGAGCTAATTCTTCGCATCTTTTGTTGGAGATAGTTTCATTGATAATGGGTGTGTTAGAGTTGGTGAGTTCAGAGACATATGTGAATAAAGCGTTCGCATTAAATTGGTAGTCATGGATTTTTGCCGCGTGGAAATCACGTTTGGCTTGGGTAATCGCGTGACGGTATGTGTGCAAGGTGTTGTTGTAAGTAGCTTTAAGAGTGGTGGATGGTTGTTTGCGCCAGGCGCGTTCTTTAGCTCTTAGTTCTTGTTTAATTGTTTTTAACTTGGTGGAGAACCATGGTTTTCTTTTCTCAAATTGTACTAGGGGTATTTCTTTGTGGATGATGGGGCATAATTCGTTGGCTATGGTTGTTGTAAGATTGTTCCAGGAGTGGAGTGCACTGTCTGGGTTGGAGAGATCGATGTTATTAGTTATTTTGTCGAAAGCTAGGGTGAGCTCTTCCGTACTACAGTGTTTACGGAAGGAGATAGTTTTACGATGTTTTTGTGTGGTAGGTGTGGGGACTTTGGTTTCAAAGGTAGCATTAATGAGGAAATGGTCGGACCATGGTATCGGAGTGATTACAGGGGGGGTGGTAATGGTTATTTTGGAATTCACAAAGATTAGGTCGAGTGTGTGGCCCGCCTTGTGTGTGGGTTCGGTGATGATTTGTTTGAAACCCAGGGCTTTGAGGGTGTCCAGTAGAATCTCGCAGGCGGAGGTGGCAGGGTGGGCATCCACATGGAGATTGAAATCCCCTAGTATAATGGTAGGCAGGTCTGTTTTGATGTTGACAGTGAAATATTCAGTAATAGGTGAGGGATCTTGTTCAATTAGGCCCGGGGGGGCGTAGACTAGGCAGATTTGCAGGGAATTGGATGTAAATAGAGCAATTTCTAGTTTGGGCGGGGGTTGAGTGGTTTGGAGTTTGAGGCTAAGTCTTTTTTTGGCTGCCAAGAGTAAGCCCCCACCTCTCTTTTTAGGTCTTGGGATGGAGAGGAGGTCGTATGTCTTTGTTGGGAGCTGGTTTAGGAAAACCTGGTCAGTGTACACTTCATTTTGGACAATGGACTTTAATTTGACTTTAAGCATCAGTAAACTTTATTTTAAAGCTAGTCCTGTCTAATTATTGCTACAGCCTCACACCGCATGAGAAGCACTTGAATTGCAGTACACACAGTGGCGACTTCTTTTTTATCATCTACTCCATAAGCGAGAGCTTCCCCACATAAAAAGGGTTTCCCTGAGGGATTAAGAGTCAGCGTGAGAGTGAGTGGTTGGCCGGAGCAGCCCCAGCAGATATAAATAAGATTGTGTGCCCTTGGGACTTAAAAAACCCCTGAGGGTTACATAAGCATGAGCAGATGATGGCTGCATTTTTTATATTCTCTGCGGTGAAGGTGTCTCAGAGCCATTGTCTTTTCTCCCTTAGCGCAGCTGACACACTTCTGTTTCTCTGTAACAAAGACCAGCAGCCTCTCAAAAAGGGGCAGAAAGAGTGAATGGCACCATAGAAGTGACCACTCTTTGATATATGGCACAATTATTTTACATGACTGATGTCAGTGACCCCTATCCAGAGCTGGGAAAGCAGGGAATGAGAAATGTTTCCTGTCATATAGGTCACACTCCCTGCATGTGTAATGGAGATGGTACAGCTTGTCCCAGGATGCTAGCAAGAGACATCTATAAAAGCTGTGTTCCTTGTACAATTATGTGTAACCCCTGTTCTGTGGAAGCAGAAATACGCAATAAGCAGCCTAATGTCCAAAATTAGTATTTATTGTGTAGAATCAAATTATGCAATAGGCCCGACTCCAGCCGAGTTTCGCCCTCTTTCAATAGGGCTGCATCAGGGGAACATTTAGATACTGATTCGGTGTATAGCAACACTTTCTGCAGGTGAAATATTCAGAATGACAGTGGTGCAAATCGCTGCGATCTTTTCAGAGAGCATTGAAATGCCGGCATCGGCATGGGCATTTGAAAACTGGCTCCGTGTGCAACAATACTTTCGGCAGGTAAAGTATTGAGGATCTCAGTAAAACAAATCGCTGCGATCTCTTCAAAAAACATTTAGACGCCGGCACCGGCGTACTACTTCTGGTCAGCTCTTGGGTACGGGGGCACAGAGGGAGGGCCATGGACCATGAAAGGTCCCATGACCTCACGGAGTTCCTGCACGGAGAGAAACAAAATCTTACAGCATAAGAATTGTCATTCTGAATCAGACCAAGGGTCCATCAAGCCCAGTATCCTGTATCCAACAGTGGCCAATCCAGGTCACAAGTACCTGGCATGTACTCAAACATTAAATAATCTCAAGCTACTATTGCTTATTAATTAATAGTAGTATATGGATTTTTCCTCTAGGAACGTATCCAAACATTTTTTTAAACCCACTTACACTAACTGCTGTAACCACATCCTCTGGCAATGAATTCCAGAACTTAACTATGCACAGAGTGAAAAAGAATTTTCTTTGATTCATTTTAAATGAGCTACTTGCTAATTTCTTGGAATGCCCCCTGGTCCTTCTATTATCTGAGAGAGTAAATAACTGATTTACATTAACTTTTTCAAGATAATTTGTTTTTCATGGCCCTGGGGGCTCTTCTGCACACCATCTTTTAGCACTCCACTAACCATGCTTCACTCCAATGGGTCTTCAAAAATAAAGCCTTTACTGGTCACAGGAAAAATCACTGTCCTAAACTTTGGCACACCACAAGACATTGCACCTGTACTGCAACACAAGTATACAATACAAAAACAAACCTTGCTTTCTTCTTTAACATTCCCCTGCCCCAAACAGATAGAGGAAGGTACTCTCACACCCTGGGCCCTCCCAATACTTGTGGGTATTGCAGATTTTTCCTCCTGTCTGTTCCTGTTTCTCTTCCTAGAGTCTCTGGCTTATTTGAGTTTGATCAGCATTTGATTTTGTGGACTTTCCTAGGCAGGGTGCCTCTCCTCTTGCACCTCCCAAGATGCTTGTCCATCAGCTTTCAGGCAATCCCTTTCTCTTCAGGGATCCTCGGAATCCAAATGTTCTTTGAGAAATCTGTTTTCCTTTCAAATTCTGGACTCCCAGGAACTTCTGTCCTGGGAGTCCTTCTCAGAGGAGGCCTGGACATCCTCTCCTTGGTCCCAGCCACCTCCTTTGAGCTGGATCTCTGCTTCTCTCCTAAATCTTCCCTGTGAATAGATAAACCCATGAGTACCACTCTGTAAAGAGAGAGCTGCAATTACCAGGACTCCAGATCTTGGAATCCTCTATCACGTTTCTCTTATTCCCAGCTTTCCCCCCACCCCTTCCTGCATCAGTGGGCACAGGGGGTTGAAGGCAAGGTCTAGTTGAGAGCTTTGTCAATCTGAGGCTATTCAGGCCAGCTGAAGTTTCTGTTGACATTTTTGTAAAGGGCAGGGCTACCATTTTAGGGATAAGAATGGGCACTCCCCTTCCACTTGACTGCTAGGGATTCTCTGGGGGCAGAGGTTGAGCCCTTGTGCATGATAGATAAGGTTTCACTGCTTAGTACCCCTAGCCTTGCTGTCCTGTATCCAGGTATTCATTGTGAATATCCTGAAAATCTAGCCTGTTTGTGGCACTCGAGGTCTGGAGTTTGCCATCACTGGCCTAAGTGGTACATTAACGGTCAAGACAGCTGAAAATCAATGAAGCAGACATATTGCAGAGACAGATGAAACTGTTTCTGCACTTTTGACACATGTTGACCCTGTATGCCAGATGTTGATGCTTGGTAGATTGATCCCGCATTGCTGCTGTTTTTTGTCCCTGTACAAATTGTGCATATGTATTTGTTTCTGATTGTCTTTTTACCCAATATGATCTATGAGCTAGGCTGAATACGTTTGAGAGAATACAACGCAAGATTGCAACGGAAACATGGGCAAGCATTTTTAGCTTCTTGCCTTTAGTTTACACTGACATTCAATGAGCAAACTCAATGTATCCTCTCTGCCTTTTGGAGTGACTTTGTATGTCTGAAAAGGCATAATGAAGTTGATAATGTTTTCCACTCCTCAGAGTCAGGTCATCCAGCCAAATATTTAATTTTCTCAGCATTCAGACAGGTTAATCCATGACCAGTGGGTTATGCACTTCTACCAGCAAATGGAAAAAGAGCAAAACTGACATCACAGTATGTAAAGCCCTGCTCTGACATCAACCCACCAGTATTCTCCATCTCCAGCAGATGGTGGACGTGCATCTCCCTACTGGGATTGCTTGTTTAAAAAAAAAGAGAGAGAGAGAGAGAAGGAGATTAATCACACTGCTTTTCCTGAGGTGATACCTTGTGGTCCCTCCCTTAGTCGAGTTCTTCTGAAGTGATATCTCATGATCTCCCCCTCAGTTGAGTGCCTCGGTCCAGTAGTCAGTTTTCCGACGAGAGCTTAGCTGCCAGGAGAGAATCAGCTGATGTAGGAAGCCGAGTGCAGTGATGAAGGTACAAGCCCTCTCCCCCTGCAACCGGAGACTGACTCTGTACTTGACCAGGATGGGCTGAGCTCAAGTAAGGGGATGTAAAATAATAATAATAATAATAATAATAATAAATACATAAAACAGAGAGGGATAATTTTAGGGATTCCTCTTCTCCTCGTCTGGTCTCCAAGCCTCAGCACATCAATCTGACATTCATTCCTGCCTCTGTGAAGGGTTTGGGAAGTCGAGGCAATTTTGGTGGGTTGAGCAGCCTTTTGGCTAGACCCCGCTCTCAGGCTTTTCTGAGACGCCATGTGGTAGGCTGCGGCGATGTTCACGCACCTCCTTCTGCGCAAGTCTGCCACGAAACAGTGACTGACTTCAGTTCGCGCCTGATTGTCTAGGTTAGGCATCTGTCTGGACAACACGGATTGGGCGTCCAAATTTTAGGCATCTGTAGTTTGAGTGTTCATCGCATCCTAGTGCCTAAGCTCTTCATCCATGAGAGAGTATGCACTTATGGGACATCCTATCTCAATTATAGGCATCCCATTCTTGGGTGTCCTGTCCTTGTTTGGATGCACAGTTGGACACACAATTGTCAGATGGTTGTTTCTAAGCGTGCTGCTAGTGGACGTCTTATCCATGGCACTGATAGCAAAGAATCCTAAGCTCCTTGCAGTTTGCACTGCTTGCCATATTCGGGCATCACAGCATTGCCTAGAGGCTCGGGGAGCGTTGTCTCCCGTTGATTTGGCTGAGCCAGGCCCTTTCCAGCAGGATGCGGGAATGGGACCAGAGGGGGAGCTGACAGAAGTTTCGCCTGGTTTTGAGGCTCCTCTAACTGGAATTTCAGCAGGGAAGGACTTCTCGGTGGGCGCCATTCCAACGCCCCCTGGTTTTGGTATGGATCCTTCTGCCTTTTCCTTGGGTGGAATTTTTTCAAGGGCTGCAGTCCCTTTTGATGTTCGGCAGAACCAACCAATTCAGGATCACAGGCTGCAAAATCCCACAAGTCTGGTGCCACGGATAAGCGTCTGAGTACTCCTCGGCCTGTTCCACTGATGGGGACCCCAGATAACGAGGACATTCCTTACTCTCTGGAGGATGGGGAAATCCCCCCAGGTTTGGAGTCATATAGATGGGTCGCTGGCTCTGATCTCCCAAACACTGACGAAGCTGGGAGTGCCAGGTGTTGCTTCCTTGTCTAAGCCAAAGAGGTATCCCATTTTAGTACCATGATTGGCCTTGAATGGGGTGCTCCAGAAGCTAATTTTAAAGGGGGATGAGCCTTGGTAGGGCTGTACCCCTGGATCGAACAGTGAGTGAGAGCAGTTGCGTTTCCAAAAGTGGATGCGCTGGTGTGTGCAGTCTCCAAGCAGACCTTTCCTGTTGACGGGGGAGCGACATTGGAGGATAGTCAGGATAGGAGAATTGAGGCTATACTTTCGCAGGCCTTGAGGCAGTGGCAATGAATTGCCATTAGTCTCTTTCTGCTCCCTGGTGCTTGCACTTGTTTGCTTCTATCTCAGGAAGTCGATGAGACTGGTTTGAATGCCAGGGCAGTGATGGACCGGCAGCCGCTTTTTTGACGGATGCGGGCTGTGCTTTGGTTCATCCCTCTGCCAGAAGAGTGACTTGGGTGTTAGTGGCCAGGCATCAGCTGTGGCTGAGATTTAGTCAGCTGCTACAATTTCAAAGTCTAATCTTATGACATTGCTCTTAAAGGATCACTCTTGGGGTTGAAAGAAATCATCAATAGGTGGGGTGAGTCCCAGGTTTGTTTGCCAGAGGATTAAAAGCAGGTGCCATGCTCTTTTGGCACGAGGGGCCGTGCTAGGGATTTCAGATGTTTTCGACCCTACAGAGAAGTAACTTCTCAGAAAGCTCGACCACTAAGTTGGTATCAGTTCTTTTGGCCCAGGCGCTCAAACGGGGTGTAGGCTTGGGTAGTGATGCATCCCAACCCCCTCAATGAAGGTGTGCTGACCAACCTCCTAGAACTGGAGATAAGAGGTTTGCCTGTCTCCTCTTATCGGAGCTGAGTCAAGATCACATCAGACCAGTGGGCTCTGGAGGAGATAAGGGACAGCCATGCTCTGGAGTTCTGCATTCCTCAGGACAACTTCATGGCGTCTTCCTGCAAATCTCTGGAAAAGAAACTGGCAGTGGAGGTTACATTGTCGAGTCTCCTGAGCTGGTGGGCCATGATTACAGCGCTTAAGCCACAAGAAAGTATTGGCCATTATTTCTTTTATTTCATTCTACCCATGAAGGAGGGTTCCTTTCACCCCCATCCTGGTCCTAAAGGGAGTCAATAGTCATTGCAAGTGGCTCGTTTATGCATAGAAACCTTATGCTCAGTGATAATGGCAGTACAGTCAGGGGAATTTCTTAAGTCACTGGATTTGTCAGAGATGTATCTACATATTCCCATTTGGTTGGAGCATCAACAATTTTTGTGGTTCGCTGCTTTGGGGCAACATTATCAGTTTTCGAGCACTACCTTTCAGTTTGGCCACCACGCCCAGGTTGTGGTAGCAGCAGTGTCAAGACAGGATGGTATTCTGGTCCACCCGTACCTAGATGTTTGGATAATTTGGGCCAAGAGCATGGAGAGAGTGTTCAGGCCTCGCGCAAGGTGGTTTCCTTGCTGCAGTAACTAGGTTGGGTGGTGAACTTGGCCATGAGCAAGTTACAGCCATCTCAGACACTGGAGTATCTTGGTGTTCATTTCGACACAAAGCAAGGTTTCCTGACAGAGGCCTGCATTCAGAAATGGATAGCGCAGGTGCGGCTACTAACAGAAGCAATTTGCCTGGCAATATGGTTTTTCCTGCAGGTGTTTGGTTTATGGTAGCCACCCTAGAAGTGGTTCTGTGGGCAAGGGTGCATATGCATCCTCTTTAGTGCATGCTGCTTGCACAATGGACTTCTTGATACGGCTTCAGTTACTGGTGAAGATTAGCATCCAAATGCATTGGTGGTTGAAAGCGGATTATCTAAGGAAGGACTTTCCCTATGAACACTGGACTGACTAGTGCTCACGACAGATGAGAGCCTGCAGAGTTGGGAGGCTCACTGTCAGGAGTTGATGGTGCAGGGGCACTGGACTGCAGAGGAGTGTCCCTGAAGCATCACTCAGCTGGAAGCATGTGCCATTTGGTTGGCATGCTTGTAGTTCGTTGACTGCTGGCAGGGTCAAGTATTCCAAGTATTGTCAGACACTGTTTCGTCAGTGGCTTACATTAATAGCCAGGAAGGCACCAAGAGCCAGCAAGTGTTGCAGGAAATAGTTCAGCTCTTGGAATGGGCGGAAGTACATCTTCAGGAAATCTCCACTTCCCACATTGTGGAAAAAGACAAAGTAGGAGCCGATTTTTTTTTTTTCAGGAGACAGAGTCTGGATCCAGGAGAATGGGAATTGTCAGACGAAGTGCTCCAGCTCATAGTGGGCCATTGGTACTACTGTTTATAGATTTGCTGGCGACATCATACAATGTGAAGGTCCTCCCCTTTTTTCAGTTGCAGGGGAGATCTGAAGTCCTTGGGTATCAATGCTCTCAAGCAGGAGTGGCCAGCAGACAAGCTTTGGTATGCTTTTTCCCATTGGCCCATGTTGGGCAGAGTGATTTGGAAGATTGAAGGTCACACGGGGCTGGTGCTTCTGGTGGCTCCAGATTGGCCCAGGAGGCTGTGGTATGCAGAACTGCGGAGGGTCCTGGTGGACTCTCCTTCCTGGTTACCGGTCCACATGGCCCTGTTATGACAGGGACCTATTCTTCGTGTAGGTCAGTCTCGATTTTGTCTTTTGAAAGGGCTCGGTTGCTGAAGCATGGATATTCCACTGTTGTGATTTCTACCTTGCTTTGAGTGCAAAAGTTCTCCCCCTCTTTAGCTTATGTTCGTGTTTGGAGAGTGTTTGAGGCTTGGTGTGAAGAATGAGGCATGCTTCCTCGTTTGGTTAAGATCCCACTCATTTTGGAAATCTTACAGGATGGGTTATTTAAGGGCTTGGCCTTTAAATTCTTGAAGATGCAGGTGGCAGCTCTTGCCTGTCTTCAAGAGTCAAGTGAATGGCAGACCCTTGTCGGTCCATCCAGATGTGGCCTGGTTTTGTAGGGGTGAGTCTTCTTTGTCCTCCCTTACGGTGCCCTCATGGAGCCTTAATCTGGTTCTAGAATTTTGGCAAATTCCACTTTTCGGCCACTGCATAGCCTCTCCTTAAAGTTAAATTCTTGTAGACGATGTTTCTTGTGGTGAATTGTTCTGCAAGTCGAGTCTGAACTGCGGCTTTTTTCTTTTCAGGAACCGTTCCTGCAGGTGACTCTGGGAGTGGTCCAGCTTCGGACTGTTCCGTCCTTTTTCGTCAAAAGTGGCCTCGGATTTTCATTTGTACCAATCAATTTCCCTGCCAATGCTGGATAGAGAAAGAGATGTGGATGAATATCATGTGTTGAAGACCTTGGAAGTCAAGAGGCATCTGATGCGTTATTGGAGGTTATTAAAACCTCTCAGGAAGACTAACCGCCTATTTGTTCTCTACAGTGGAGGTAAACAGGGTGAGTCGGTATCACGGGCTACGTTAGCCTGTTGGGTTAAGGAGGTTATGTGGATGCTGAGTAGCCGTTGCCTAAACAGGTTAGGACTTATTCCACTAGAGGTCAGGTAGTGTCATGGGCAGAGCTTCGATTGTTGTCTCCCATTGAGATTTGCCAAGCTGCGACGTGCTCCTCCTTACACACTTTTTCCAGAGATTAAGGCCCGAGAGGACACAGCCTGTGTGCATGCAGTATTGGTTGGACCACGGGCATCCTCCTGCCCTATTCTGGAGTAGTTTTGGTACATCCCACTGGTGTGAATTAACCTGTCTGAATGCTGAGAAATTGCTATTTACCTGATAATTTCCTTTTCCTCTAGTGAAGACAGATTAATCCACCTTCCCACCCTTGGCTGCGGTTTGTGGTTCATGGTCCTCCTGAGTGGCTGTGTGTCCAGGGATAACTGGTGTCAGTTTTAGTCCCTAGATTAGTGATATTACCCTCTTTGTCTGGGCTCAGTGTTTCCTGTTGACTGAGTACTTAAATAGTTGTCTATTAAAAGTTATAATCAGTTTGTCCACAGTTGGCTTTTGCAGAAAATACTGGCAAGCTGATGTCAGTGCAGGGGTATATATATATACCATGACTTCATCTTTGCTCGGTCTCCATCTGCTGGTAGAGGTGCATAACCCACTGGTGGTGGATTAACCTGTCTTCACTAGAGAAAAGGAAATTATCAGGTTAGTAGTAATTTCTCATGTATGCTCATTATTGAGCTTTTCACTGCTAATCAAGCTCTAACACTGACTTTTTCAAACTTAGAATGACATTTAAAATATTTGGGTAACTGTCTTTCTTGAATGGTTGTTTGCAACAATCTTTTCAGCCAGTAAACGGGTGCCCTAATTTATGATGTGTAACCCCACCTTCAGGAGTAGGCTGCTACCTGATGGGGCCATAAAAGACATTAATTCTTTTAGAGGTTGGAACCACTCCTGCCTAGCTCTTAAAACACAGACCCTCTTTCCCCAGGGTTGGGATCCTTTATTAGTAGAGGGAAAGATTTACTTTCAGGGCCCAGAGTAACAGAGGTGAACTCTCTACACATTTTTGCACTTGTGTTCCCTGGGAGAGGGATACGTATCTTCACTGATCCTCTAAGTGAAGTTCCCAGGTGGGCAGGGTATCCTTTAACTGGATGGAAACCCCCCTTCCAAAATTGATCAGATCGAAAAAATACCGTCTCTGCACAGAGTCCCTAAACCTCTCTTTCCCCAATGGTTTTGTTACCACTCACACTTAGCAATTCTCTTTCTCTTCCTTTAAATTTTCTTTTCTCTCTTAATCTTTTTCCCTTGTGGATCCCAGATGGGCGAGATCCTTCTGGAAACAGCAGCTCCAGCTGTTCCTCGCTTCAGGCAGGAAGGAGGGCAAGATCTTATGCTTGAGCTTGCAGAAAAAAAAAATCAAATTCTACTTGTACTCAAAAACTATTAACACCAGAGTTTCTCCTTGAAATCGGGTCACCAATGGGACAGGGCTTCCCTATCCCTGGGCACCCCAAAAACATGGTTCCCCGTGCCCTGTTTCCAGGCAAGGCCCGGATGTCTCTCAGGCTCCTACCACAAAAATGTTTCAAAGTCCAAAACCTTGACCCAGGACAACCACTCTGCACCTATGGAGTGGGTTACAGAAGTGGAATCCTGGCAATCAAAAGCTTCCCATTTGCAAGGCTTGAAACACGAGACTCACTATCCTGCGGCTTATTAACCCTTTATTCAGTTCTTCATGCAGTGAACAAAGAAGGGAATACAGAACTTCTCCAGCTTTTAACCAATCTTCATATCAAGACTAAACTTAAACAAAATAAATTACGCCATTTATTAGGCTAGTCTCAATTAGCCCCAGGTCCTGCATTGTATGGCAAGGCCCCAGCTTCAGGCCTTGGCTGAGACCTGGTGTCACACTCAGGCAGAGTCTGTGACCCCTGCTCTGTGCCTTGGCCTATACCCTAGGCGTGGCTCCAGCTTCAGGCCTTCACCTAGGCCCAATACATTCATTTAAAATGAAATGAACGAATAAGGTTCATTTCATTCGGGGGGGCCCCCGAATGAAACCAATTGACATAGTAACGACGGCAGAAAAAGACCAAAATGGTCCATCTGGTCTGCCGGCAAGCTTCCCAACTGCTGCTCCGTGCAGGTTACCCCCATTGCACTTTCATTTTAAATGAATGCACATCCCTAGAACTCAGTACTGGAATAGAGAGTGCTATGATCCAGGACTGAGGTATCCTGACTGAGTTGTGTATTGACCCAGTACTGGAATAGCTGGAGATGATGCAGGTCAGGATGAATTGCAACACCCTTGCAGCCCTATAAAGGAGCTTTATAAATGATAACTAGAAGTAGCAGCAGTGGCTCTGGAATGGCAGGTAATGTTGCAGGTCAGACTCTGCATTGGCAAAGTTGTGTGAGAGGAAGCTTTTACATCAACAGTCTGCAGGTTATCATTCTCTAGTTAATACTACCTTCTCACCGCCTGAATACTGAACTATGCAAATAACAGGGGAAGGTATTGTCTACTGAACTGGCCCTTGGCCTCCTTTCACAAGCTCGGAGTTAAAAGTTAACTCTGAATTGTGTTGTTCCTTCCATCCACAGACAAGAACAGACTTGGAACTCGTGTAACCAAAAGACTGCAATGGAATCCTTCGGCCGTGGAATGTGGCTCATCAGTCCTCCTCCCCATGTCCGTTCCTGTAGGATCTTGTCACTTTTCCGCCTTATTTTCAGTTTATATTGTTTTCCACAGGCACCATAGAATTGGTCTTTCCATTCCTCCCCCCCCCCCTCCCCCCCCAATACACACACACGAACGTCCAGCAAGGTTTTGCAATCATAATAGAGAAAGCATGCACAGGCATGGCTTCTTGAATGATTTTCAGCACACATTTTTTGAAAGCGCGTGTGTGTTTGGAGGAGAAGGGGTGGATTTGTGATTGTTTGGGGGGGGGGTGGAGGAGGTATGTGTGTAGGAATATGTGGGGGGGGGGGGAGAAGGAAGGACAGGCAGGATAGGAGCTTCCATTAGGCGGTCACCTAGAGTGCCAAAATTTTAGGGGTGGCAAAATCCTACCAGTACAAGGCCCGGGGGGAGGGGAGCCAATACTACCAAAGAAGAGAGCGCTGTGCTGGAGCTGCTGCCAATAGGTAAATTGGGGGTAGGTGCGTGGCTGAAAGTTCTCCTAGGGTGCCAAATGCTCTTGCAACAGCCCTGGGGACAACTGGGTGGACATATGCAGGAGTGTGTGTATGTGAGGTGTGTGGCTTTGTTTGAACATGGGTGGGTGTGGAGTTGTAGAAATGTGTAGGTGGATGTGTGAGGATATGGGTGTGGGAGTAAGGGGATGGGGATGTATGGGGAGTTGGGATTAGTGTGGATGTAGGTGTGTGCAGGTTTGGGTGGGATATGTGTCTCAGGTGCATGGGAGTGTATTGGGAGTTGGGGTGGGTGTGCATGCATTATAAGGTTTATGTGTGGAGATGGTGGGGGTCAGAATGTGTGTGTGGGGTGGGGAGGGGAGAGAGGGTGGATTTAAAAATGCCTTTTGGTGCCATCCATTGCCAGCTGCTTTGGTTACTTTTCTCGATCTCTGCCTGAGTTGCTCTGTGCTAAAGTGCTGGAAGGATGAGGAGTATGGAGGGGCCTTTGGACTGGAGCACTGATCAGCATTCAAACAGTTCTAACAGTTTTCCATAGAAAGCAGATGGGGATTTTTTGGGTTTTTTTTGAGGAGCAGTAGCTGAAATTACTGATCCAATGTTTATTATTTTCAAACTTGTTTTATTTTATTTATTTTTATTTATTTTATTTAAAAACTTTTATATACCGGTATTAGTATGCATACATCATACCGGTTTACAATGTAACTTTAAAGGTAGAAATTACAATGAACAGGGAGGGCGAACAAGGAGGAGTATACAAAGAGCAGGAGGTGGAGGAATTAAAGCAATAAATAAAAACTGCAACGGACTATTTACAGGAATATACTTGTCTGAGATATTCACACTTTACATCAAATATGATGAATTTCCATGCCTATTTTGGGCAGTTATTGTGCCTATGGCCAGACAGCTGATCATCAATTTATTTTATATAATTCTTTCCAACATTCCCAATGTTGGAAAGCATTAAATATCAGGATAGGTGATAATCTAGCGAATTTTCCAGCTGAGCTTGACTGTGGCTTTAGTTTTGTTTGCTTGAGCTCCTGGACTTTTAACGTGTTCATTTGGAATGCATAAGGGTTCTCTGTCCACTTCCTCAAGTATCCTGTTGTGCTGCAGCTCTGACTAATGGACACTTACAGCATATCATTCATCTGTTCTTCCTGCCCCACTAAAAGCTTTAATTTTCTTTCCACAAAGGAAATGGCATCAAACATGTCAGGAAGGAAACAGTCTCCTGGCTCTGACAGAACATGTGAGCTCTAGCTTTCTTCCACCTCTCCCATGTGATTTGCTTGTAGAGACCTTTTAAGATTTCAGAGAAACCTGCAGTGTTCACCCACACATACTCTTTGTGTGGAATAAAGGTGTATAATCTGAGTTTCCACAAATTACAAAGGCCTAAAGCATATAAAAAGCAACATGAAATAACAAATATACTGTACTGAAAAGTAATGCCATCTCAGTTTATGAAGTAATAAACAAATTACAAAGCAGCTGGATAAACAGTGTTGCTTTCTTCTTCTTCTTTTTTTTTTTTTTTAAACACAGTTCTCATTCATTTTCCTTAAGTTGCCTGATCCAGGGTTGGTTGCTTCTTTCGTTTTAAGGATCAGTACCCATCTCATGCAATCTCATTCCATTTTATTGCAGGGATTGGAAAGAATCTGATTTCCTGGAGCTTTTCTGGTCGTGAGACCATCTCATATGTGCATGCTGAAATATTCATTTCGAAAGGGGGACAGAGAAATACCCTTCATTTCTTTCAGATATTTTTTTTTCCTTCCCGGGGTGGGTGGGGAGGGGGGTACTGCTGTCTGCCGATTTAGCACCTTTTTTTTGCCAAATGGGGAAATATGCTTTCACATTTTTTCTATCTCTAGCACAGGGGGGGGGGGGGGGGGCTCCCTTCCTTGAGTCCCCGCCTTCTTCCTTTGCACCTCCCCCTCTGCTCGCCCTTGTACTCCTCCTATCACACACCAGCACGCGCACCGGAGCCCCTCCCTTCGACGCGGAGATATTTTGGGAAAGTGCAGCAGACCGGTTAGATCACATGAATGACTCGCGCGTAAAGTCATGCCCTCCCCCATTAGCCAAGGCACGGCATGAAAACACAATCTCTCATTTATAAACACACACGTATAAATGCAAACGCATGCTGACTCTAAAATAGAGCTGACAAAAACCCATATGAACTTTGAAACACACTGCACAAATAATATTCTCAATTCTTATCATACGCACACTGAATACAAGGCAGTTACAGAACACAAATTCGGGGGCTAGTTTTCTGACGGGGAACCTAATTGCCTTCTTTTTGTAGGATCAGTTAATATAACCACACCGCCTCGAACATGATCTCTGCTATCTGATTAAAGTGTCAGAAGCCAAGAGAAGGGCACACAATCCCAGAGAGTATTAAAACTCAATTGCTGAAGAAACAAGCAGTCCTCAGTTTACCATCATGTGGGTGTCGTCCCCTAGTTTTCAGGTAAGTTCATAGCCTGTACAGGATATATGGGACCTCAGTTAAAAAAAAAACCACAAACATTTCTCTATTCTGTAGCCATAAAAAAAAACCAACCCAAAAACTCTCCATGTTTTTGAAACCCTGACTACTGTTCATCGGCCTATGCTAATTCAACCATTTGGCAGAAAGACCGCACAGTAGAAACACGCTCCAACCTGGCCTTTGCCCTGCCTGTAACACAGATGGAGTCCGCAGGAGACCCAATGCGCGTTTTCAGCCTCCGTGGCTACAGGGCTCGAACAGGCTGCGCTCCTAAACACAGGCCCGGAAGGGGAGGCAAGGGGGTAACCCCTACTAGCCCAAGAGCGCCAGAGAGCAGCCTGGGGGCCCTCTGACACCTCTTTGCGGTTCTCTAGGAGATTAAAAAAAAAGCCCGCGAACCAAAGCGAATTCTTTCCAACACAATATCTTGCTTCGCTATCACTACTCACACATCCAGCAACAGAAACCTTTGAGTCACTTCGAGAGAGTCACCAAAGCTCTCATTCTAAGAATAAAACTCACGCCAGGCACGTACAAACTCCAAAGTAGCAAGTGAAAGCTGCACTCATACACATTCCCCAGCCAGCAAACCACTCTTGGCACCGATCAGGCAGACAAAAAGCCAGGCACGGCTCTGACCTCAAGCGCGATCACATGACTTTGCCTGAAACTTGTAAAAGCATTACATCAGTCCGGGTCTGGAAAAAAAAAAAACTCACCAAGGGGAAAAAATAAAAACATTGCTTACCTTAAAGGCGCGATGCCACTAGCTGTTGTAGACGAGAAAATACAACTAAAGGCAATTTTTTTTTTTTTTTTAGTGAATAGTAACGTGAAAAATGTGAAAATAAAAAAACCCACTTTTTGATTTTGAAGCAATTTTTATTTTGGTGAAGCCAATTTCAATATTTCTCAAGCTGACCCCAAATGGAAAACTTTACACCAGACTAGAGCTAGGGACTGGATACCTATCCAAATATGTGTTATAAACATTCTTTAATATAGGGACCTCTAAACAATCTTCATTTTTTATCTTGTTTCTCTACACTTCTCTTTTATTTTGTATAACCTAATATTTATTTTACAATTTCCTATAATCCTATACATGGTCATTGCTGTGGAGGAATAGCCTAATGGTTGGAGCAATAAACTACCATCAGGAAAGCCAGTATTCAAATCCTGCTGCTGCTGCTCCTTATGACCTTGGGCAAGTCACTTCAACCCTTCAATGTCTCAGGTACAAACTTAGCACCTCATTTCCTACACATTTTTCACGTAAACACAGACTGGGAGAAAAGACTTACTAAATCAGGGTCCTTAGCTTGTAAACCCTCTGGGAACAAGGAAAAACCTACAGTACCTGAATGCAAGCTGCTTTGAAGTGCCTGAAAGGCAGAATAAAAATAAGAACATAAGAACATGCCATACTGGGTCAGACCAAGGGTCCACCAAGCCCAGTATTCTGTTTCCAACAGTGGCCAATCCAAGTCGCAAGTACCTGGCAAGTACCCAAACATTAAATAAATCTCAAGCTACTATTGCTTATTAATTAATAGCAGTTTATTGATTTTTCCTCTAGGAACTTACCCAAACCTTTTTTAAACCCAATTACACTAACTGCCTTAACCACATCTTCTGGCAATGAATTCCAGAGTTTAACTATGCGCTGAGTGAAAAAGAATTTTCTTTGATTTGTTTTAAATGAGCTACTTGCTAACTTCATGGAGTGCCCTCTAGCCCTTCTAATATCTGAGAGAGTAAATAACCAATTTACATTAACCTGTTCAAGACCTTTCATGGCATTACAGCTCATAAGTTTCAAACCTGTGCTAATTCAAACCCTTTTTTGTCTGTTCTTTGCTCCACAGCATCTGCTTCAGTATCACCTGTTCCCTGCAATATAGGAAAGGGAACAAGAGGGGGAAGGGCTGGATTAGGGAGTAGAGTGGTTGTTCTTGTCCCCATGTATTCCAGGTTCCCTGCCTCCTCTTCTCTTCCTTGCAGGCTGCCTGGAGGGGAGGGGCTGGAGAAGAACACTAAGAGAAGGCTGAAAAGAAGTGCACTAACTGTGTTCCAGGCCATTCCCCCACAAATTAAGCCCTGCTCTTCCCTAGGTGCATCACTTTGCACTTGTCCACATTAAATGCCATCTGCCATTTGGATGCCCAATTTCCCATTCTCTCAAGGTCCTCTTGCAATTTCTCATAGGCCTCTTATGATTTAACAACTTTGAATAATTTTGTATCACCATCTAATCTGAGCATCTCACTCATTATTCCCATATCTAGGTCATTTATAAATATGTTGAACAGCAGCAGTCCCAGAACAGATCTCTGAGGCACTCCACTAGTCACCTCTAAGAAAATTGACCATTTAGTCCTACTCTCTGTTTTTTAATCTTTTAACCAGTTCAGCAATTTTATTTTTTAGAATAGTTTCAAGCAGGCTCCTCAGGGCCAGTGCTTCCATTAGGCAAACTAGGCAGTTGCCTACAGTATCAAAATTTTGGGAGTAGTAAAATTCCACTAGCATGAGGCCTAGAGGGGGAAAGACAATACTGTCAAAGGTGGGAGCACTGTGCTAGAGCTGCCGCCAATAAGAAGTTGTGGGTGGGGGATGCATGACCGAAGGTTTGCCTAGGGCACCAAATAATCTTGCTCCAGCTCTGAGGTCCCTTCGAGGAAGCACAATCCCCAATGTGGATTATACAAAAATAATCACACTGCTATGTCTCTAGAAAATTATAACACTAGCATTTCACTGCTAGTGTAAAACACATGTTCCATGGGTCTGATGGAAACCCAATCCTTCTTTTTCTCTTCAGCCCAGCCAATTTCTGGAGGGAAACCTCTAGTTGCCCTGTGTGGGGTGGGCAAGCTTTTCATGTTTCTATGCCCATATGCCAACTGTAAAGTACAACAATGTGGTATTACATGCCCCCCCCCCCTCATCCAAAAGTACATTAATTGCCATATTAAATCTCTATTTAAAACCACTGCAGGAGAATTATATTTTTCCATATATTATATTTTTCAAAGTTTTTTATTTACTAGTTCAGTAGTTTCCAAACCTGTTCTTGGTTTTCAGGATATCCAGAATAGATATACATATGCTAGGACTTCATTTAACCTATGCAAATTAATTCCATGCATAATCAAGGATATCCTGAAAACCCTGTAGGATCAACACAACAGGTTTGCATTAAACACCTCCTTTAGAATATTTGTGAGTCTATGACAGTTTAATGTAGATAACTAACCAGATCTCTGTTTTTCAGTATATTTATTCTTTGCTAATATCTGACCATAATATTTTGATGTAAATCAATTTAAAAGATGAATTTATGCAGGTAAGTACAGAAACGAAAAAAATACTGTGGGACGCAACTCAAACAGGATGCCATTACCCTTTTAAAACTTCTGTCCGCGGGTCGCCGTTCGAATCACTCTGTTCCCTTCCCCGACCTCGAATAGGCTGAGAGCGCTGCACGAGGGAGTGCGTCGCGGCTCCGAATAGGGTAGACCAGCCGGCCGGCGGCTGATTGGCAGGCGGTGGCAGGCCAGAGGCGGGGTATATAAAGGGGCTGACTCAGCGCGGCCGCGCTTAGTTGGCGGCAGTACGGCGTGGAGCGGGCTTACGTCTGCGCGCTGAATTGTTCGCTGGTAAATCGGTCGCCGCTGACAACAGCTTTCCCGCGAGGAAATCAAAATTCTTCGCGGGCTCCGCGTCCCCGCCGCCGGCACAGGGCGAGGAGGGATCGCTGGCCAGCCGCCCTCACCCCCTCCCACCCCACCCCCTCCAAGACAGAACGAGAGAAAAAAAATTAAAAAAAAAAACCCCCCAAAAAGAGAACCGGGACGGTCCCGACACGGGCGGCGTGGTGACCTTGTCCGGAGTGCCTGGAGTCGCCGGGATGGAGTTCAAGCTAGAGGCGCACCGCATCGTCAGCATCTCCCTGGGCAAGATCTACAACTCGCGGGTGCAGCGCGGCGGCATTAAGCTGCACAAGAACCTGCTGGTGTCCCTGGTGCTGCGCAGCGCCCGCCAGGTCTACCTGAGCGAGGGGCCGGAGCTCGAGCTGCAGCCCTGCCCACCGGGGCCCCACGCTTACCCCGAAGGGTCTCAACCCTGCCCGCCGGGGCCCCACGCCTACCCCGAGGGCGCCGACCTGCTGGCCTGCCCGCCAGACGCCGAAGGAGCCTTGTGGCCGGAGCCTGAGCCGTGTCCGGAGCCTGCCCCATGTCCGAGGAGCGAGCCGGATCTCAGCCCGCGGCCCCAGGAGAGGAGGGCGGACTCTGTGTTTTGCCTGGACAGGGGCGAGGAGTCGGGGACGGAGAGACTGTGGGAGGCGCGCTGTGGCGGAGCCCTGCCCGAGAGCTGCTGCCCCTGCTGCCGGGGAGAGGAGAAGCAGCAGCAACACCGCCCGCCTCCGCCTCGCCCCTGCTGCCGCAAGAGGAGCGCCGAGCCTCGGCAGCAGCGTTCGGGGTTGAAGAGAGCACGCCGGGACCCGCCACCGTCGCCGGGGGACCAGGAGGTCCCGGAGCCCGAGGACATGGACACCGGCAACGTGGCCAGCCTGATCAGCATCTTCGGCTCCAGCTTCTCGGGACTCTTGAGCAGCCGGAAAGAGGCGGCCGGGGAGCGGCAGGAGCCGGCGGCCCCGTCTCAGCAGCAACAGCAAGAGACTGGGGCCGGGGAGAGGGACTCGAGCTCGCCGGGTGGAGGTGGGCAGCAGAGCCGCTGCGAGCGGGTGCTGAGTACGGGACTGAGCCCTTGGGGCACGGCCATCGAGGCGTTCTGAGGGGCGGGGGCGCACGAACTGAAGCACAGATGTCTATTCTCAATGTTCTTATTAAAAGGATCGGAGCGCTCCGGGCCTGGCGTCTCTTTCTTGTGGGGGAGGGTATGTGTGTGTGTGTGGCGGGGGGTGGGGGAGATGTTGGGGAAGGGGCAGACAAGTTCTGAGAACCTCTCTCATTGTGGTAGACTTGGTCACAGTTGGGGTTTTTTTTTTGGCATGAAATAAATGTTGAGGCGAGGCTGTGAGAACCGGAGCTGGGGAGGGAAAAGAACAAGGAAAAAAAAAATTAAAATGGCTTGAGGAGTTAGTACCTGCCGGATGTGAATGTATTTCCTCTGGCTGCCTTGGATGTCCCCTGCCCCCGCCATGGAGCACCACGTGCAGCGGAGGAGGGGGGGCCCAGGGAGTTTCCGAGGGCGGGAGGGGCAGTCTGCCCTGCGGGGAGTTCCCAGCCGCCCTGGCTCCTGGTTGCAACACCTCCAGCCTCTCTCGGGGCGAGCTTTGAAGATTTTGATCTGCGTTCTTTGGCCGAGTTCAACAGACAGATGCGAAATCATCAAATGTGGTTGGGAAATATAATGTTAAGCCACGCAGTCTCAGTGCTCCCTGGTGAAGTATGCCCCAGCTCTATTTTATTCTTTGTTACCCATTGTTTAGGAGCTTTGCGGGGTTTTTGAAGGGCGTATTTGACCATCCTTAATGTTTTCATGTTAATTATATTGTCACATAATTTACCTCAACACTCTCCAGTCTCCCACCTTCATGAAAGCAAGAGTGCGTTGTGTGAGTGAGCCCTATAAACGAGTAAATGGCCATCTGAACTTAGAAAAACATTTATATGTATAATACCTTTGAAAAGCTCTTGGTCGGGAGTATGTTTGGTGCTTTAAACAAACGTGTTTAGAAGTTTACAGCCACCCTAAATGAATCGAGTGGTGTTTCTGGAACCCAGGTGCTGGCAGTCTTTGTTTTAGAAAGATCTGGGCACATGGTGATGTATAGTATTTTCTTCTGCACAGTGCTGTATTTTGATATGTATAAAATGTAATTACGTGTTTATCACGTATTAAATATTTTGAAAACAAAAAGAAAACTGCTTGTATGGGAGCTTGGCATTTTCTTCTGACTTCCCCTGTTTGTGTTGCAAGAGTAACTATAAATAGATATTTTCAGTTCAGTATTTCCTTATGCTAGAAAAATCTCGATCTGGGGCTATAGACTAAGGGTTTGAGATCATAAATTTTTTTATTTTGTGGGTAGTCCTAGATAACAGTAAACGGGGAGGGGGGGGTGAGTTAACATTCCCCTGTGCCCTCCTTTTTCATGGCCCTGAGAGGCTGTGTGATCAATGCAGTTAAGAAACTTGTTCTGTTGAAAAGGGCCTGGCTCCTGCAGCAGGAGGGCAATCAAAAGTAAGTTGACAAGAGTAGGACTTAGTCCCGAATAGTCTTCTCTCCCACGACACTGTAATAATAAGGCCTTTGTGTATGAACTGTCAGCTCTGACTCTCTCTGCGAGAAATCAGTTCGCACGCTTGGTTACCACCTGGAGAAAATAATTTGGAGAAATGCCAGGTGTCTTTTTCTACATTTCTTAAATTGCCATTTTGTTTTTTTAATGCTAGGGAAAAAAAACCCTCCCTATGTTATTAGCAATATTTTTCCTTACAGTAGCTTACAAGAAGTTAGCCACTGGGGTATTGCGCAAATGTGACCTGAAAGTCATAGCAGCCTCCCAGTGCAGCCCCAGATTATAATTTTTGCAACATGAGATCATCCAACTGGAAAGTACTAACCTGCGGGAGGAAGTGAAACAGCCAGTCGGGATGAAATTAATGCACACTTATGCCAGTTCTAGCAAAAAAGAAAAAATATATACCGGTAATTGTTAGCAATTGTAAAAAAAAAAAAAAAAAGAAAGAAATCCTTGTTCTGGTGTGCCATTCCTGAGGAGATCCTGGTGTTGAAAGCATCACTGCTGTGTAATCTGCCGGTCTTGCATAATACACCATGATGTAGGCCTCTGGCTGACTAATCGGCCTGGTTTTTAGGCCTTCTTTATACCTTATGTGCCTGCCCATATCCACCCGTGTCCTTTTTCAGCTTATGTGCAAAACATTCCTGTCGTCAAAGTTGTGTGGATCAGGAAAGTTGCATGGACGAGTTGGGAGGGGGGGGAGAAATGGCTGAACTAGGCAGGCTCTGGGCACTCACACACTTTTCAGTCTTGTTGCTGCTTCTCAGTGGCACAGTGCTCAGGAGAAGCTGCAGCTGTGGGTACTGGTACCCACTGTTTAAGGGGAAGGGGGCATTGAAAGGTACCTTACAGCACAGATGTGGATAACATTGCAGGGAGGCCCTGAGAGAGATTGTTTTGGTGTGGGGCTCACTGAAAGAGGGGTGACTGAATTGGACCCAGGAGGCAGAACTAGCAATTGTGCAGAGAGGAGTGGTAGAAAAAGAGAGAGAGAATTCAGAATTGATTGGGGTGGTGGTGGAGGGGAGAGGACTGGGGACTGAGCATGCACCGTTTGGCACAGTTCTCTTCACTCAGGCTTAGTGTAAAAAGTCTTTGGAAATTGTATTCCAGGGAGTACACATTTCCACTCTTGTTTTCCATGAATGAAAGTATTTAATATCAAGTTAATATCAAATGTTAAGTGGAATATAACAAATGCTTTATTATACATAGTGCTGCTAGATAAATATGAAAAAGCAGAGTGGAAGCGATTGTAATTCTACTAATTTCTCTACTAGATGTATGCAGTGCTGTACAGAGACTCATAAGAGACATCCCATCCTCCATGGAGTTTACAAGACAAATATTTCACACTTGCCCATATACATGCAATTTGATAAGAGGATGTTAATCATCAATTTTCCAGCTGGTTCAGCTATTCACAATCTTTCCATCCATCAGGTTCTAATGTCTCAATAGGCAAAAGTCCTGGGCATCATTTGGCTGCTGTACAGATTTGTTTCAAGGGACAACAGAGTATCAAAGAGAAATGTGTGCATCAGTCAGGAGAGACTGCTCCGGTTCCCTTGTAAGATTCTAGATGGAATATTTCTGAATCTTCTTCCTTGCTCGGGATGGGCTTGTGCAGTGAAGTTTTGCCATTACAGGTCATTTGAGGCACATGGAATTAAAATCAGAATCATCCAAGATGGCAAGAGGATGTTATCTGGGATGTGTGTATTTGTAATTTTTCATATTTAAACATTGTGAGTATGCTTGGTATAGAAAATGCCACATTGAGCATTTGATCTCAAATCCTTTCATGCTTGTATGATCTGATTTGTGGATTAAATAGTGGTGCTTAGCAATTTTTTCATGTCCCAGGATCGCTAAATAGTTCCAAGAATAATTTTTGCAGATACTTGTCAAATGTAGGATTTTTTTTTTTTTTTTTAGTTTGTAACATAGAGTGTGACTTAATTACTGAATACTGGTATAGTTGGACCATGCTGATAGATTTCTAGATAATGGGAAAATCTCCATAATGGGTGTTTTCCAGTAGAAACATTTCAGATAAGTGCAGGCCCAATACCCATGATTTTTTTGGCTATGAGATACTTTACTGTACCAGTATTCAGAAGCAGTGTGGTTGCAAACAAACAAAATGTGAACAGTGCCTGGAGGGGTTGCAGACATGCTGGGCAGAAACTAAGACCCAGTTTAAGCTGGACTGGCAAGGAGAGGACAAATAAGATACGAAATAATTTTTCTCAGGGTGAGGGAACATGTCCGTACTGCTGCTGCGCTTAGGTGCACCAAGCTGGTCTTCATTTCTTTAACCTTGAAAAGGAAACCAACAGCGTTGGGTGTGATTGCTGGGAGAAATGAATGGTAGAGGCTGATTCAGGTTTGTCTATATTAAAATGACTCTTGCACTGGAGATGGGAAGGACATGTTTTCATTTGGGTGGACTGTCCTCTCTCCAGACCATCTGTATGCAGATACTGAGATCATGCTCTAAGTGTGTACTTGGATGAAATTTGGCAGGCAAACTAGAATCTTAGCGTGACAGCGTTGTGTTCTTGGACAGGAGTCTGAGCCTGATCAAACCTGGAGCTGTTAGAAGTCATCCTTCCGCCCTGGGGCTGGGTTGAAATCGCCGTGTGCTCCAATCTGCTGAGGAACTCATGTGCCCAGTTTCATAGAGCTGGGTCCCTGCAAGCCAAAAGAAAAGTGAAATACAATCTGTTATTGCCTCTGAGGTGAATGCACTGCTGCCAAGTGACCCAGTTCCAGGAGGAAGACTAGTGGTCGATTTTAAACGCTGTGGGGGGTACCATACTACATCAGGATGGGGTTGTCAGAAATTCCTTTTCTTCCTATCCCTCCTTTCTTCTAAACCCTACCCCAGCTGCAAGCACCTCTTCCGGTCCATCCCCTCCCCATCTCTCCACCATACTTTCCCCTGTAGGTCTTTGGCAGCTGGCAAAGATGTGTGTTCTACCAACCACCTTGTTCCTTTTGGCAGAGCCGTCCCCTGTCCCTTCCACTCCTTGCCTTGGTCCCTCCACTTCCTTTAAGTCTCTTGCATCCTCTCTCTCCCCCAGCTACCTCTGAGCCCATCATTTCCCTCCCCCCCCCCCCCTCCCCCAAGTGGTTCTTTGCCATTTGGCACTGTGAGATTTTCAAAACTCTGGAGGCTACGCTGATCTTGCCATGCATAACGGCACAGCCAATAAATTGCCAGCTTGTGAGGTTTGAACGTGCTCAATGGAAACCATTTGTCAACGGGGATGGACTCTGCCACCTGCCATCCAGTCTTCAGTGACTGGCAGGTGGGCTTCTTTGGCAGCCCCTGCCCGTGGCCTTCTGCCATTCTTGGCCTTGCTGATGTCGGGTCCATCTGTACGCACATCAGGGCTGCTCTTCATGGATGGCTTTTGATGGAGTTTGGCGGGAGACGTAGAATTACCAAATTTCATCAATTTATCTGTGGCGAGCAGCCCTGACACCTGACGGAGCAACGCCAGTAAGTGCTTTTCTTGATTCAGAAGCAAAAAAGATATTGCATACCTTTTATTCAAAAAAAGAATGAGATGTTGAGAGAAAAAGAAAGCTGCAGATAATACACCTGGGGGAATTAAGTGCAAGAAAGTCTGCATATTTTATAAAAGCAGTATATTCGGTGCTACTTTCTTTAAAATGCAGTATAGGAAAGTTACTAAAAAATGCAAAAATTAAATTTTTTTGTGCAGAATTTCCTCAGGGATACTATAATCATCCTTTAAGGCTGAAGCTTACCCCCAGTGCTGGCTCACTTTATCTGACTCCCCATTCCTCCAGCTTTCCCTCCATCTCTCAGCCTCAGCCATGCCAGCTCCTTCCCAACCCACAGCAGAGATCCCTCAGCGCTCTCCCGTGCCATGCAGTCTCTACCTTACAGCTTCTTTCTCCTCTCCAACACCTCTGACTCCTCCCAAGGTCTTTCACTCCTCGGCATGTCTAACTCAGTTCTTTCTATCCCCAGCTGTTTTCTTCCCTCCTTGGCCTGTCCCTCCATTTCTCTCCATGCCTCAAAGCTCCCCTCCCCCAGTTCCTTTTCCAGCTCTTCCCCTAACTCTGCACCCCCTGTCTTTTGATACCACCACTTATGCTGCTTTCTCCTGCCCCCTGATTCTCCAGCTCAGCGCTCTCCCCCTCCCCAAGCTTGACCACACCACTCGCTAACATTGTCCCTTCTCAGGTCCGTCCCCAGGCCCGAACTCATGGCACTCCCGCAGCCTGCAGTGCTGCTATCTCTTTATTTCTTGGGGCCACCTGCTGTAGTGTCTCCCAGGCCCACACAGGTTCCACCTTTGCCTTTTCATGTCTGAGATTGCCCCAGTGTATTCCTCCATGGCTGCATAGTCAAATTCTCTGCTGTGCAATTGTGCAGAATTCCCCCAGAAGCAAAATAAGATCAAAAGTGGAAAGTTTGAGATCCAGAAGAGTCTACTACTGCTGCTTAAAGATGAATTCTGCCCTAATACAAAGTCACTTCTGTAACATTACAGATACGTGTAAGCTAATGAACCCTAGAACCGTGCTACTGGTATATACTTAAAATTAGGAGCATAAAAAATCCTGACCTTAGATTGTAGTGCTGACCTAGCCTTGGGATGGAGAAGTGTTTGCCAGGATTTGACAGAAGGGGCAAAGTGTTTACTTTGAAAACTGCTGGTGTAAAGCTGCGCATTTAATATTAGGTTCTCACCAGGCAAAAAGTATGGCTGCCATGTAAGTCCACCTAGAAAATGTACAAGGAAAGATTACCGAGTAATTCTACTTCACAAGAGCCGCTGAATGCACACTGCTGCTAAGTATTCAGCTACAATAAATCCCTGCCTGTAGGAGCTTACAATGAAAGTGCATGCCTTGCTCAGGGTGGGTTTACTGGAGGGAGAAGTGGGGTCTGAATCCCAGTTTCCCTGATTCATAGCGCGATGCTCTGACCTCTAGGCCACTTTTCGCCCTTTCTGTTTGGGCAATAAATAGGTGGCTAGCTTTCAAGGGCTTTAGCATAGCTTTCTGGACAACTAGCTGCAAATGGTGTTGGCCAGTTAAAAGGTATTGCCTAGCACTAGTTTTGTTGGCTTTTGTTTTAAAATAATACACATCCAACATACATTCCAAACTAATAGGCGTGCAGTGCTGTGGACCACCTAGTCTGAAAGTCGAAAATGCTATAGCAGCTCATTTTGGTCTGGATTTCTGGCCTATAGCCAAATGTGCCTGTTTCTTGCATGCTACTTTTTCTTTGACTACAGGGAAGATTGAGTCCATGTGGATTTTCAAGACTGCTTTCTAATGAAATCACAATAAACCTTACGTTAACTATTACAATTAATGTTAGAACGCAGCTATTTATGTTCATTTTCCCATTTTTTGAAGGAATAATTGTGTAATTCATATACATATATATATTTTTATGCAGATCTGTAGGGGGTCTGCCTACGTATCTCATTTTCTGTTCAAGCTAAGAAATAAAACCGGGGGGAATGCCCTGCTACCTAAGAAGAGTTCCCTGTGCCAGCTTTCCTAGCAGAACCTGCTTGGCATCTTCAGCTGGGATCCTGTGTCCTTTCCCAGGACTTTGACATGAAAATGCAGCCGCCTTGGCTGCTGTTTCCCCCTCTCCACATCTGCCTCAGAGTTCTGGAATTTGGTGAGCTGGAAGAGCCTTCTGGGCCTGCATTCCTTAGTCAGCTCCTCCCTCCCTCGCTCCCTGGGGGGGAGGACAGGAGGCTGGGATCCTGCCGGCGGCTTAAGGAAGAGACGTTGGAGCTGCACAACGTGCTGCCCGAGAGTGGGGTGAGGTGGGGCCATTCCCTGGCACGGAGAAGCTGTTTTGCAAGTAAGACTTTGGCTTGCTGCTTTCAGTCCCCCTGATTATGTTTCTGGCAGAATTTAGTTTGTATTTTGTTTTTCCACTCTCTTAGCAAAACCAATTCAATAGCAAGAGTCTCCAATTGCCAGTGTCCTTCCTACACTGGGTAAGAGTTGAAATGGGGGGGTGGGCTAGGAGGGTAGCACAATTTGTGGGAGAAAACTACACTTTCTGGGTTAATGTAGACTTGGATTCCTTTATTGGACTGCCAATAATCCAAAGAAACTGTTGGATCTGAGCTGTGTTACATGTGGTGAGCTTCATCCTTCCCCAGCCACTTCCTGCAGTGATAAGGATGGCAGACTCCCTTCCCCCATCTGTCCAGAGACAGGACTGGGACTATTTGTATTTCTATTCTGGGGGAGGATGTGTGATGGCACAGGGAGGGGCTAGGATAGGAAGGGAAAAGGAAACCAGGTTTTCCTGATGCTTTCCAAAGGAAATGAGAGCCCTCAGCTGTGAACATAGAGGACCATCCCTGGGAATGTGACCTGAGGCGCACAGCAGCCACTTTGGGTTCTTTGCTTGCTAGTCAGTCTGTTTGGCGTGTCTTAAAATCGGGGCTGCCATAAATAAGTAATGGCCCTGGACAACCTTTTGCGGATAAGCCCTCTTTTATATTTTCAGTATTGATGGCCACACTCCCTCTTCTGCCTTGCCACAGCACTGTTCATATTTCCTATTAATCTGATGCTGCTAATGCATTCCTGTAGCTTTCCTTCTCTGAATCAGGTGACGGAATGGCAGCTGCATGCTGCCTCTTCAGCTGGTTCGTACGGGTTGATGCAAGTACACGTCTACCTTCCTGTGGTCAATGCAAGCACATTTCCAAAGTCCCATGCAGACTGATGTGAGCATATCTGTACCACCCATGCATGCACAGCGTGAGGGGTCTTCCTTCTTCTGGCCTGTGTGAGCAGGCATGGTCTTAGGGGTTTTGTGCCATGGGCAGGGCTGGTGCCAAGGTATTAAGCATCCTTAGTGAACCTTTAGTCTCGCACCTCCCCAATTAATTTTCAGGCCCAGAGTAACTCTTGTGAAATTTCAATAAACACAACAATCGTTATGACCCCCACCATTGCACCTCTAAAAATCCATAATTGAATATCATACGTTTAAATATTAAACATATGCCTAAATCATGTTGCAGTGTCTGGTAAATGTGCCATCTGTTATTTTTGGGGGTAGGCTGCAAAAAAAAAAAAAAAAAATTATCAAGAAATCCATACCTTAGTTGAAGAAAATCTCTGAAATGGCTAACTAGTTGGTGGGCTGAGCAGAACTAGGATGTTTCCCCTTACTACTCACCATGGAAAAAAAAATTCAAATTATGTTGTCACTTCAGTAACAGTTACACAAATTCCTTCTGTTACCACACAAAACCCTGCAAGAAAGACACTCAGAACCTATACAGCAAACCTGCCATAACAGTACTGACTCCTAGAACACCCAGAATAGCAACAACTCAATTTGAAAAAGCAAAATGACAAATATTCCACTGGGTCCTAGAATACCAACACACCTCCTATTGGGATAACAGAACAAGATGGATGGCTACATATCCTTACACATAAATTACCTATTAGTAGGATACCTCACCTTGGTCACACCGGCACAATAGTCAGACCCTCATCAAATTCTGTATAAGTGACCACAAATTAGAAATAAATATATACAAACACAAACTGAACTGGCTTTGCTCTGCTGTCCAGTTTAATCCCTCCCCTCCCTTGCAGACATGCAAGGGTGGGGGCTGCATTAGAAAGCAGCGTGGCTATTCTTTGTTCTGAGCCTGAATGACGGGAGGGCGGGGGGGCTGGGTTAGGGAGCAGAGTGTCTGTCTGCTGCAGGCTCACCCCTTCCTCTCCCGTTCCCTACATACTGCCTGGGAGGGAAGGGGCTGAAGCAGGAAGGTGTTCTCTGCTGCCTCAGATTGGGGGCACGCGCCAAGACAGTCATCAGGGCAGTGCCCATGTGTTCATACAATGAGTCCCCTGCTAACAATAGGACAAAACTGGACTACAGGTACCTGAATATTTTGGACAGAAGCTGATCACCACAGCCCTTACGTTTGCATGCAGAGACCCCACAGTGAGAGACCTACCAGGTCCCAGTGGGGTATTTCTAAGCAAATCCTATCAGAAGACCACCTCCACAGACGAGTCATGAAAAAGAAGCCTCCAGTTTAGAAGTCCTGTCAGAGAAAATATATAAAGACTACCGGGAAGACCTTCTCGGGCAGAATGCTGATGGGCTCCACCCTGTTTAATACGTCCTCCCAACTTCCCTCAGTCCGGTCATCACAGTGACCGTCCTTGGCCAGGGGCCCTGCGCCTGGCCTCTTTCCGGAACTCTGCAGTCATGGGCCCTGTATCCAGCCCCTAGGCATCGACGTTGTACAACGACTGCCCCCACCCAGTGGCTGCAAATGCTGCCTTGACTCGGGGTGTGGAGGATCCGAGCTGGGTGCTGGAAGCAGGTCTCCCCATGGCACCACTGGGCTGACCCGGCACCCCACTTTATATTTCATTTTGCATTCTATTATCTGCTAGTGCAGAGCACTGGCTATCTCCCATGGCATTTTGTTCCTGTTTTAAAGCTCCTTTTTCATCTCCCTGCTAGGGAAAATATACTTGTAGTCTGTGACTTGTTTGACCTTCTTCCAGCTGCTGCTAGAGGATTAATGGGAGAGAACCTAAGGATATGTCCTGGCATGTCCAATGCGAAGGAGTTTACCACCCACAGGGAGACTGAGCTAGAGCCAGGATGCGAGACGTGCAGGGCACACAAGGGAAAGAAAAATGCTTATGAGCGAGAGAGAAAAGGTCACAAAATGCACTGCAGAGGGCACAGAAAGTAAGAGAGGCAGAGAGAAGGGAAAAGAAAGAAGCAGAGGAATAAACCACAGAAAAGCAGAAAATGTGATGGGTAAGTGAGTCATAGGGGAGAGTAAGAGAAAAACTGAGTCAAGGGAGTCTCACCCACGCAGTAACGCGGAGGGCACACTAGGTAAAGGGAGCGAGAAGCAGAAATATGTACAGGAAAAAGCAACATGGACAAAGGGAAGCAGACTGAAGTGACAGGGAGAAAAGAAAAAGAAGAATCTGAAAAATACGGAGCAGAAACAGGAAAGGGGCAGAAGTGAGACCAGCGATATTCAGCCTGTGCTGCTTCTCGTCAGGGTCCTTCTTGGAGCGCGTCTGTAACACAGAAGGCTGGATTCAAACACTGTGCAATTAATGCACATAAACGCGAGGATTCAGACCTTTTGAGTTCTCTGTTCCCATTTTGAAAGCACCAAACAATGAAAAGATTTGAGGTTTTATTAATGTATTTATTTACTTAAAACATGTGTTGCTCACTCTTATCTAATATTCTAGACAGGGCACAATAAACATTCATAAAATAGGTTGAAATATAAATCAAATATGGATAATGTATTTGAAGTGCAGAAATCCAAGACAGCAGTACTGAAGAGAGATCATAGGGGTTATTAGGTCTAATGACCTCAAGCTGAGATGTATGAAACATTCCAGATCAAAACCGAACCATGTGAATTTTTATGCCGGTTTCAAATTTGAGGGGTTTTTTTTATATTATAAAAATCTAATTTTTATCAACATTAAGGCATATAAAACATTTTCACTGTGCAAACCACAACATACGTATCATGAAATACAGCCAAAATTGGATGATCCACTCAAACCATAGGAATATGAGTTTTGCCATGCTGAAGCAGATCAAAGGCCCATCGGGCCCAACATCCTGTCTCCAATCTAGGTCACTAGGAAATACCTGGTTAATCCCGAAGAGTAGTCTCAGGAACCTGTCCAAACCCTTTCTAAACCCAGCTGTGCTAGATGCCTTGACCATATCCTCAGGCAATATAGTCCAAAGCTCAATTGTGTATTGAGTGAAAAATACTTTTTCCAATTTGTTTTAAATTTGCCATCTGTTAGTTTCATGGAGTGTCTCCTTGTCTTAGTACCAGAACATTTTTTGGGTATGTCAAATAAAGGAGGAAGGACAGAGATGGTATGGTAAGACTGAAAGATGGGCAGAAATGTGTGACAGGAGAGGAGAAAAAAGCAGAAATACTAAACAATTATTTCTGTTCGGTATTCACTGAAAAGGACCTTGGAGAAGGATTGCTTCTGATTGGTAAGTGTACATATGAGAGAACAGTAGATACCACGCCATGTGCGGAAGAGTATGTTTGCATGGAGCTAGGAAAACTGAAAGTTGTCAAAGCCATGGGGCTGGATGAGGTACCTACAAGGATACTAACAGAGCTCAGAACAGGTCTGGCGGGTCCGTTGAAGGACCTGCTTAATAGATCCTTGGAAACAGGAGTGGTGCCACCAGCTTAGAGAAGGATGGATGTGGTCCCTCTATATAAAAGTGGAGAGGAGGTTGGTAACTACAGGCCAGTTAGCCTTCCTTCAGTTGTGGGAAAAATAATGGAGTCTTTACTGAAGGAAAGGATAGTGAGATATCTACAATCCAGTAGGTAGCAGGATCCAAGGTAGCATGGTTTTTACTAGAGGAAGATGGTGTCAATCATATTTGATTGATTTTTTTTGATTGGGTGACTCAAGAATTAGATCAAGGGTGTGCACTTTATGTGGTATACTTGGATTTCAGCAAAGCTTTTGTCACTGTCCCGCATAGGAGGCTCAGCCTGGGAGTGGGTCACAAGGTGGCGGACTGGATTAGAAATTGGTTGACTGATAAGATGACAGAGAGTAGTGATAAATGACATCTGAGGAGAGAAAGGTGAAAAGTGGAGTGCCTCAGGAATCAGTTCTGGAGCGAGTTATGTTCAATATCTTTGTGAGCAATATTACGGAGGGGTAAGAAGGAAAAGTTTGCTTTTTGGGGATGACACTAAGATCTCCAGCAGAGTGGACACCTCCGAAGGAGTATAGAGACTGAAAAGTGATATGAAGCTTAAAGAGTGGCTGAAGGCTTGGCAGTTAAGATTCAATGTCAAAAAGTGCCGAGTCATAAAGGAGGTGATAATACCCCTGTACAGATCACTGGTAAAATCTCATCTGGACTACTGTGTTCAGTTCTGTTGGCTGTACCCCAAAAAGGATAGGGAGAAGATAGAAGCGGGCCAAACTGGTGCAGGATCTACAACAGAAGACTTGAGGACCTATGCATACCCTAGAGGAGAGGTGAGAGTGGGGGGATATGATACAGACTTTCAAATATGTGAAGGGCATTAAAAATGCAATTTTCAAATATAATAGAAGCTGTAGAACTAGGGATCATGACATTAAACTCCAGGGTAGTAGACTCAAGAATGTCAGGAAATATATTTTTTTACCTTGCTGGGCAGACTGGGTGGCCCATTTGGTCTATATCTACCATCATTTACTATATGTTACTATGTACTATTGGAAAGAGTAAATAACTATTCCCTAATTTTCTATTCAACCTCACTCTATGACGTTATAAAGTTCTATTGTATCCCTTTTCATCTACCACTTCTCCAAGCTGTAGAGCCCTAACCTGTTCAGCCTTTCTTCAAAAGAGAGCTGGGGTCCTCCTCTGCACAGTTTCTAGTTCCACTATATCTATTATGAGATGGAGCAACCAGAACTGCATACAATAAGCAAGGTATAGTTTCACCATAGATCTGTAGAGAAGAATTATAATAGCCTCTGTTCTATTATCCATTCTATTCCAAATAATTCCTAACATTCTCTGGGCTAAAGATTTCAATGTATTGTCCACGACTCCAAGATCTTTTTCCTGGATGATGACTCATAACATGGAAGCTAGCATTGTGTACTTATATCTTTCCCTAGGTGCATCATTTTGCACTTGCTCACATTCAATTTTATTTGCCATTTAGATACCCAGCTCCCCAGTCTGGCAACCAAATCAAATCATAAATTCGGCCTTTTATCAACTGGAACAAGTTTAAAATGTCATAGTTATGCGCAGCTAAAATATATGAGTATTTTTAAAAACATACAAATAAAGAATTTCACAACATCACAAAGCAAAATACTATATAAAACATATACATATAACAGCTAACATGTTACAAGAAGCCCAGCAAGGGATCAGCTGAGATACTCATACATTAAAGAATTCACACATGTGAAAGTATGATTAATGCTGATCTAATCTGTAATGCAGGCTACACCTCCACATGCATTTATGGTTGAAATCATCTCCTTGTTTATTTGTACCTAAATCGGCAGTGTCTCTAGTTTGTGAGCACCAATAATTGAGACCTGGATTATATTTCCAAAAAATGCAATAGTCAATCGAACAACCAATAAGAACTGAGTAACCAGAAGAAGCAAGGAACAAGAAGCTTGGCCCGTTTCCCAAGAAGGCCAAGCAAAGGTGAATGGGATGCTGTATGAAGTCAGCTATCTCCTGGGCCACTTGTACCCAAAACTGTTAATACCTTGACAGTACCACCATATGTGACTATGTGTAGGTAGGAGCCAACCTCTTTCTAACCCTGCCAACAACCAATGCCATATTCTGGAAATAATTTAGCATAACAGCAGGGGGATTGATAGGGTCTATTGAAAAGCTTATACATTAATTCAACCCTTTTAGTACAGATGTAGTGGATGTATACCCTTCCAGTCCTTTTTCTTCATAGGTAGTGCCCAATTCCTCATTCCAGTTGGAAATCAAGTGACGAGGAGTATCACATTTCCGGCATTTTTTACATTTTTCTCAGGTTCAATTTCCTCAGGAAATCTAGGGAAAATTCAGCTACACTCAATGCAGATGTACCATGGATTTGGCAAAATCCACATGAAATCTACTCACTATGGACCTCATGAACTGGGCGAATCTGCTCAAACCCTGATAGAGATCTGCCAATTTCTAGGATTTCACATGTGCATAAATGTATTTATCCCAGAGTAGGGGCTACCAACTTTGAGTGGGGGTGGGCTCTAAGGATCAGCGAGAAGGTTTCAGGGGTCCACTAAATCTGACAAAAACTAATAAAAAATACAAATAAAGCTGATATGTACATACTGAATTGTTTAGCGACTGGCGGTAGAGGGGGAGGGGAACCATAGAAGCAAAATGGTTGAAAATTCCTGTTGTAAAGGAAAGGAAGAGGGCAGATATGAAAGAGACATTCAAACACTGTAAATAATGCACAAGAAACAAACTTTGTTCAGTGAAAAGGAACTTCCATGTTATGAGGCTTAAAAATGGGTAGAGGTCCAGGAATAAAACAAAGAAATATTTCTTCACGGAAAGGGTGGTGGATATATGGAACAACCTCTTAATGCAGGCAAAACAGTGACAGAGTGGCTCAGTGGAAGGTTCCCGGTTGGATCCCTGAGCTGAGTCTTCTGTACCCCAGGTTACCTGGAGCTGGCGTTGTTACAGGGAAGCATTCACAGCCTCTGGTTGGATGGAGGGAGGGAGTCACCGGCGTCATTAAGGGTGATAGCTGGTGGCAGCACTGGGATCCATGGTGAGGGTTCTGGAAGGAGCCCTAGTGCCTGGCCTCAGGACTGTTGCTGAACAGATTAGGAACAGTGGAAGGCTGGCTCTATTAAAAAAAAAAAAAGGGGGGGGGGGTTAATTCCACCCTTCTTAGTGGTTGTGATTGACTGCTCATGGTGCAAGGATCCCAGCACTGGTTACAACTGAGCTGGAAGTAAAAGGAGGAATTTACCAGTCCAAAAAAAACCCAACAAAATTATGGAATAAGCACAGAGGATCCCTAGTTGCAAGAATGTGAGGACAAAACCTGCAATCAGGTAGCCCTGCAATATTGCAACAGGATAGGAAAACGGGCAGACTGGATGGGCTTTGTGGTATTTATCTGACATTATATTCTCTGCTTCCTGCCATACTATATAAATTTATTTATTTATTTATTATTTTTGTTATACCGAGTTTCATGACAGGCATCACATCAACCAGGTTTACAAATAACAATGTGTGTAAAGCATAGCGTAACGTAATAAACAATATTCCCAATAAAACTGTGAACTTTAAATACAGTGAATCAATTACAGAGTGTGAGAAAGTTACAATAAAAATGCATATTTCAGTCATTAAACCAGGGATGAAGGGAGGGAAAAGCCTGGAAGAAAGACATACAAAAGGAGAATAGTTTTAGGGAGCCAGGGAAAGGAAGCACTTGTGCTTCACGGCCCCACATGCCGGAACAGCCCATTTGTGGTTTGTGTCTCTGCAATCTGAGGCTTCCTGCTGCCGGGGCAGGACTGGGCAAGGCAGGAGAAGGGGAGGGAGGGGGGGGGGGGGTGTCTGCAGTTTGCATCTTAGGCTCTTCCATTTCCCAGCAGCTCCGGGCTCTCCTTCCTCTCTTCCCCCAACCCCAGAGACTGCAGGGCTGAATGGCTGGCTGGCTGGCAGGCAGTCTCCCACCCCTCCCCCAACCAGACCAACAAAAAAACGCTCTAAAGAGAGAAGCTGGGTCAGAGGGGAAGCCGGCCTTTCACCTGCAGACACTGGGGGCGGAGCGAACATTCCTGGGGGAGTGCCATCAATCAGTCACCAAAGCAGGGAAAGAAGAAAATGTTTCACGGCATCTTTGAAGAAGGAGGGAGCAGCTTTCTGCTGCTGATGTGTGGTCTCTAAGGCACACCTTTAAACGCCGAAAATACCTCGAGGCCAAGGAGACTCTTAATATTGGCTCAATAAGTTTTCACACAGCATGGTTAATTAATTAAGCATGAACGTAAGAGCTGCCAGTGTATGGTGCAGGATTCAACAATTATTTTTATCTATTCAAGTTTGTGATGCATTCTAGAAATCTTTCAGTGGCGTTGTCTGTATCCTTATGTATATTAAGAAAAGTGAAAAAAGAAAAGTTTAACAAATTTAATCGAAACATCATTTTGCTGTTTGACTATTTTCAGTGGAATAAGAAAATGTGCATGTTATTAGATAATTATATTTATTGAGATTTTCACCATGTACATATTATGCATATAGATGAAAGAAATTCCATGATTTAATTCAGAAAAACAACCATCCAGTATCTTGTAAAAATAAAATATTACATGAATCAAAGTCTACAAGGAGGCGTTCAAATTAAAAGGAAAAATAAGGAAAAAAAACCTACAGTATAACAAATAACAGAAGACCAAACAGGACATTATAATGTATCCTATAAATACATTCCCCTCTGCCCCTCCCCCAAACTGGCTAGGAATAGACATTACATTCAGGCGCTTGCCTCTGGCACTGTCTTTACTTTGTCCATAAGAAAAAGACAGAAATGCTCTGGGTCACAAAATCTGAATCTAGAACCCTGAAATCTAATAGAGCACATGCATGGGTATTAAAGAATACACTGCATGCACACCAGTAGACAATGCCAATCAGATCAGGCAATGTTCAGACATCATGGCCCAGAAAAAGTTGACCGTGATTCAGAAAAAAACATTTTCATAATCCCATCGCAGTCAGGTTCTGTCAATGAGACCAACCAAGTTGCAGGAGAAGAATCAGCTTCAAAAGGCGCCTGCGCCATCTGACTGATGTCCAGACAGGCCTAGATTTGTCAATAGGCACACCAGGCCCGTGCCAAGGGCTGCAAAATCGGGAGGGGGGGGGGGGGGAGGAGACTGGCTGAAGATTTACTGCCTTCCAGCTGTGCTGAATTTCACTCCCTCTGCTTCCTGATCCAGCCTCTCCCTTCCCAGGCAGCATTCAGGGAACAAAATGGGAGGAGTGTGAGTCTGGAGCACAGAGTGCAAAGGGGGGGGAATCATTTTGGTAAGATTAGGAGGGGCTGAATGGGAATCATTGGGGTAAGAAAAGAGGCTGAAGGATGAGAATGGGTCAGACGGGACAAGGGGAAGTCTGTGTCTGTGTGAGAGAAGAGATTGATGCTGGTAAGCCCTGTGCCAGAATGAGAGGATAGAGAGGAGTTAAAGGGGGAGCAAGACCAGAGCACAGTGAGGATACCTGCCTTCCCCCTCCACCCACTGCAATTCAAGTTCTCTTTTCCTTCAGCTCAGATAATATCCCCCAGATTCTGGATCCTCCCTTTTCTCCAAATCCTGGAACCCATCCCTGAAGATTTCCTACTCCCTTTCTCAATCCCAGAACCTCCTCCCTCCCTCTCATTCCAGATTCCTGAATCTTCCCCATCTCTCATCCTCCCCATCCATCCCCAGTGCTTTCCACCTCTCCTCCTCCCCCCACCCCCCCCACACCACCCCCCCCCCCCCCACCCCCCCCATCTCCAGGCTTCTTTCCTTCTCATACTCCTATCCCCATTCCTTTCATCTTCTCCGCACCACATTCCTAGTCCTCCCCATCCCTGATCCTCTCACCCTCCCCTGCTCTTCTGCCCATCCCTGAGATCCCCTTCCTGTACTAATACATAAGATCCCTTTTCCTCACCCAATAAAAAAAACCCAAGTTATACAGACACAAACAAGGTTGGAAAGTTAATTTTTATAATATGAAAGATGGAATTGTTTGCCAGCGTGCTTCCGATTTTTCCACTTTTTACCACAGAATCTATGCCTGAACCACCACAGCAAACTGTGGGACTGTGCCTTACACCTTCTGCTCACTGTTATCTGACCTTACCTGGGGAGGAGGCCACAACAGCATCCACAGTGCCTAGGGGTGGCAGACTCCTACATCCGTCTCTGTGTCCCAGTTGTCCATAGACCCTCTCCTTCTGTCCTCGCCATCTTCTGATGAATGCAGTACATTAGAGTTCGGTGGCAAAAAGAAGAACTCAAAATAGAAATACATTTCCTCCTTTGCTGAGCAAAATGAAAGAATAAGAGAGACATATTTCCAAAGCAGACATGTTCCAATCAATAACCTAAAAATAAAATGCTTTCTTCTACCTTTGTTGTCTGGACTTCTTATTTTTCAAATTGTGTTGATCCCAGTCTCTCTTTTCTGCTTCTTCTATGACCTTGTCCAGAGTCTCCTTTTATTTTTTGTTTGTTCTCTCTTTTTCACTTCATCCTCTGCATTTGTCCCAGAGATTGAGCTTTCATTTTAATTTCCTTTCTTCATTTCTTTTATCTGCATCTCTCAGAAATAGGATTTCATCCTCCTTCTTTCTCTTCACCTTCCAATCCTCCAAATCTCTCTTTTCAACTTTTACCTACCCACCAGATTTGCATCTCCCACTCCCAACATCTTCCTAATTCATCACCCCGCTTTTTAAATTCTTTCCCATTCTCCTATTCTCTCATCAACTATTCCCTACTTCAACCCTTTATACACAACTCCTCTCCAGTCCTCAACTATTTTTCTATGCCTCTAATCCTCTCATCAACACTATCTCCTCCTCTGTTTTCATGTCCTCCCCAGCCTCGACCCTTTTGTTTGTCTTCTATCCCCTACACAGTATCTAAGTACCTTTCTTTTACCATCTCAACTTTATTCCTGCTAATCCCTCCAAAATCCTCCATCCTTTCCTCTCGGGGAGAGGGCACAAACTTTCTCTTCTCCCTCTCACATACTTTCCAACACATACATGCTCTCTCACCATCACACACACAAACACACACACTTATATGCTTTCTCTCTCATCCCACATACATGCACACAGATATGCTCTCCTCCCTGCCACATACACATACATGCTTTCTCCCTCCCTCCCCACCACACACAAACACACATACATGTACTCTCTCGCCACCATTCACACACACTCTCTCACTCACTGCCATACACATGCACACTCTCTCTCCCCTACACACACATACATACTCTTTCTCCTAGCCATATACACATACATATATATGCTCTCTTCCCACCATTCATACATGCATACTCTCATCATACACACATAAACATATACATACATGCTCTCTCTCTCCCTGCAATATACATACACACATATACATGCTTTCTTTTTGCCCACCATATGCACACATATACACACATAATCTTGTTCCCTACCATACATAGACTTGCTCTTTCCCTGCCATACACATATACATGCTTTCTCTCCCCATCACACACACACACACACACACACTCACTCCCTACCATATACACACACATACATGCTATCTCTCTCTTCCCATACACACACAAATACATGCTCTTTTTTCTCACCATACACACACACAACACACACATGCTCTATCTTCCCATCATACACACATACATGCTCTCTCTCCCCACTATATACACACACATACATACACACATACTCTTACTCCCTGCCATAAACACACACAGACATGATCTCTCTCTCCCCACCAGGCACATACGCATACATGCTCTCTCTCTCTCCTCGCCATACACATACATTCATGCATGCTGTCTCCCCTTCCATAGACACACACACATACTCTCTCCACACAATAGATACATACTCTCGATGCTTGCCATACATACATGCTCTTTATCCCCCCATACATATATACATGCGCTCTCTTCCCAACCCACATACATGCTCTATCTGTGAGAAAGCATGTATGTGTGTGTAAGGGGGGAGAAATGCTGTTTGGTTTCCCTCGAGAATGTGCAAGCAGCAACAGCAGCTTCCTCCATGGGCCCACAAGTAGCATGAGGATGCATCCTCTCTTCCATTTCTGGGGCTGACATTGCTCTCCTTTTTGACCAAGCGAGCCTGCCATCGCCGATGCACTGCCTCCTCTCTTCAGACTGGAGGGCCCAGCCACCACTGCTTCCATGCTCCAGCTCCCATTGTGGGTGCAGTTCAAATGTCAACTAATTGAACCATGTGGGTTATGGAACCCTGCACGGTTCAAACAGCTGACATTTGAACTGTGCGCTGCAAGAGAGACTGTGTGTGCTTGTAGCAGCAAGGCATTGTGGTGTTGGGCTGGATGAGCAGTGCTCCTTGGATAACTGAGATGGCGGGCATGGTAGAGGATCGACCGAAGGGGACTGCAGCTGGACCTGGAGGGCTAAAATCCGGACATCTCCTGGCTTCCAGACAATCCCTCTTAATATCTGTACTGTTTGGAGAAAATCCAGATAGTTGGAAACCCTACCTGCAGGCCAGCTCAAGGGAAATGAGCTCTGTGGGGACAACAGTCCTAGTGCATGTTTCATCTCAGTCCTGTTTCCAGATCACTTATGTAAATGTTAAACAGCACCAGTACAGATCCATGGGTCATGCCACTATTCATCTCTCTCCATTGGGAAAACTGAGCATTTAGTCCAACTCTCTTTCCTATCTTATAACCAGTTAACAACCCACAGTAGGTTATTGCCTCCTATCCCAAGACACTTTAATTTCCTAAGGGCCTTTTGGAAATCTAGATATATTATATCGACCAGCTCATCTCAATCTTCTTGTTTATTTACACCTTCAAAAAATTCTAATAGATTGGTAAGGCAAGTCTTCCATTTGTTGAATCCATGCTTGCTCTTTCCTACTAAATCATACCTGTCCATATGCCCAGTAAGTCTGTTTGTGAGAATAGCTTCTATATTTTGTCCAGCGCCGATGTCTGATTCACTGGTCTATAGTTTCCCAGGTCACGCCTGAAGCCCTTTTTAAAAACTGGCATTACATTGGCTGACTTCCATTCTTCAGGCACAGTAGTAGATTGTAATGATAGTTACAGATTACCAGTAGCACATCTTCAATTTCATATTTGAGTTCTTTTAGAACTCTGGGGTGTTGCCATCCAGTCCTGTTGATTTCCTAATCTTTAGTTTGTCAGGTTGCTCTATTACATCTTCCAGTTTCACAGTTATTTGCAGCAGTTCCTCTGAATCATCACCTTCAGTATGGTTATCTTCCTAACAGTCTTCTCAGTAAAGATCGAAGAAAAGAACATGTTTAGTTTTTCTGCTATGGCTCTGTCCTCTCTGAATGCTTCTTTTACCTCCTGGCCATCTAGTGGTCTAACTGATTCCCTCACAGGCTTTTGATGTACTTGAAAAAGTTTTCATTATTGGTTTTATCTCTGTGGCATATTTTTTCTGAAATTCTCTCTTGGCCTACATTATTCATTTTTTTTACATCTAATTTGCCAATAATTTTGTTCTTCCCTATTCTCCTCATTTGTATCTGCCTTCCATTTTTTTAAATATGCTTTTTTATCATTAATTGCCTCTTTTACTTCACAATTAACCATGTTGGCAATTGTTAAAGCTGCCTTTCTATTGGACAAAATATTGCTATAAGGCCCATATTTTGTTAATTCCATGTATTTAAGTAATTATGACACAGAAGAGGGTGGAGTTTGGAATATGTATCATGCCTTAGTCCACGAACATGTGTGAAATCTTAGTACTAGCACATTCAAATATCAAATTACTATCCCAAAATATATCTTTAAGTTTTAAAATAGTTACTTTTTTTTTTTTTGCCATAAAATGATGTGGGAATATGGATGTGTGAGATCACAAGGAATCATCCAATTACAGGTAACTAGCCAAAATGCCTAATTCCCATTAGCTCCCTCTTGATCCTTTCTAACTTCATTCTCAAATAGCTATAGCGATTGTCACCAGCAATATCCAGGTTCTGATTTCCCACCAGGCAGAGCAGCAGCCTAGGAGTGCCAGGACGAAAGAAGCAATTCCTCCTTTCTCCCAGCAGCACTTTCACCAAAGTGCCACTCTGCCTCAACGGGTGCAGGGGTTTTCAGCATTTAGGAGCACTGTAAAGTAGAAGTGCTGCCAGTCTGCCCGTTTGCCTTTAAGGGGAAGGAAAGGAGCTGCTGCTGCTGCTTCTCTCTGCCTCCTGGTTTCTAGTGGCTAGCGAAACGATCCGCCCCGCTGCTTCAGTGGCTCTCTGTGGGGGAGAGGAGGCATGTGCAACACTGCTGCTTCTGTTTGCATACTACAGAGCAGCTCTTGGGTGGCAAAGGGAAGGAAGGGGGGGGGGGGGGGGGGCTTTGCGTGCTCATCACGGAGGTCTCCGGGATGCTTTGGTTTTATGTGCCACAGGTTACCTGTCCTTGGCACTTGCAGGTGGCTGCCTGCTCTACGACTTCACTTGCCTATGCACTTGGTTACTGCCCTGGCATGAGGGCTTTTAAAGTTTAGGATGCTTCTGTCCCGAGCGGACACCCTTACACGTTAATCTTATTTGAGGCTGAGGAAGGGTAACTGAAACATGCCTTGAGGCACACGTATGATTTATTTGCCTCATAAAAGTGAGGTTGTTTCCTTATGATTGTATTTTTTTTTCTTTTTTAAGAAATAAAATAAATGAATCGTTTTCATTGGATATGGTAGTGATTGTAGTTTCTCAGATGGGTCACTGCTTCCTGCTTCTGGTAGTGGTGCAGCCGTAGGCACCTGGCGTTGACAGCCAGTTGACACCGGTGCAGGATCAGTGAAAGATTACGATGGTCTTCCTCTTTTCTGATGATGCCAGCAGAGGAGAACTTTTTTGAGTATATAAAAAGCGATTGTGCCCCCACAGACTGAGCAGGTATTTAGACGGGTACCAGAAGAAGGCAGATGCCCGCGTGTCCCCACCTGCCCTTTAGCACAGGAGGGGCATGTTAGCAAACCCATCTTACTCTCTCTGTTTTTATGTCCGACGGGCAGGAGAAGGGAGTAAGCTGACTCAGTTATAAATGCTCACCCTCCCCTCTGCCAGGCACAGCTCGGAAGGGGGTGGGGAGGGAAGATTGCTCCCAGCGCATATGCTACCCTTCCCTTCTCCCTCCTTTTTTTTTTTTTTTTTTTTTAATTCTGTTCCCCAGCTGCTGTCCAGATGCAGGAGGCAGCCACAATCTACCCTCTGAAATTCTCACTTGCATCGCAGCGGTGTTGTGATATCTGACCCTGGAATTTAGGAGGCAGAAGCTTCATCCAGGGATCTGTGTTTGTGTTTATGACTCCTCTGGTTGCCCCGGCTGCAGTTGCCAGGGTTACCTGTTTAGCAACAGTGGAAGCAATCAGGCTAGAGGGCTGGCTTGCCGCCAGGTGGTACTGGGACCTGGTGGTGGTGGTGGGAAGGTGGCGTTGAGAAGAATTGTAAAAGGAACGTGGTGAGGGCTACTTGGCTCCCCTCGGTGAAGGAGAGGAGCAGCTTTGTCTCCATGGCAACTGGGGTTCTATTTTCAGGGAGAGAGAGAATTCCAGCTGCTCAGCCCCAGCCAGCAAAAGCAAGCACCATGGGGGTGCCTGGTATGGGGTGATGGCACACGGCTGGTCAGTCCTGCTGGCTGCATACAATATTCACTGCTTATGTGAAACTGGAATTTTGAGAAATTTTAAATAATAAAGTTATTAATCTCAGACTCGCTTAGTAATACTTTGAAATAATCATTAGAAATTCTCATTGACTTCAGACACAGGGAGTGAAAGATATGGAGAAAAATAGATGAATAAACTGCAGCTCTATCACATCATAGAGTGGAAAATCACCATAAAACTAAATATTTCTGATCCCTAAAACTGGGGCCATAGTGTCAGATTCTCTCCCGTCCCACTGAATCTGTGCCCAGCAGACCCGGCACAACCGGGTGTGCACACCGTGCATTTGCACGGGGTGGCACACCTGGGAGGGCGGCAGCAGCAGGAGAGGCCTCGGGGCGAAAACAGAGAGGCGGGCCACAACCTGCCGGCGGCCAAAAATGAAGAAAGGCCGTGGCTGTTTCCCCTTTTACTGCACACGTGTACTCCCTTCAAAGAAAGGCTGCTGGGGCCAAAGAAAGAGTAGCCCGCAGGACCATGGTGGAGCTCATCCCACCACGGCCTGAACTTAAGGGAGAAGGCTGGCAGGGGCCGTGGTGGAGCCCATCCCACCATTGCCTGGAGAAAGGAAGCCATGTGTGTGTGCATTTGTGTGTGAATGAGAACCTGTGTGCATGTGTCTGTGTGTGTGGCTATTTCAGAGCTTGTGCTCATGTCTATGTGTATGTTTATGTAAGAGCTTGTGTGTATGTCTGTATCAGAGCTTATGTGTATGTGTGTGTCTGTCAGAGCTTGTGTGCATATGAATGTATGTATGCCTGTGTCAGAGCTAGTGTTCATGTGTCTGTGTCAGGGCTTGAGTGTGTGTCTGTCAGAGCTTGTGTTAATGTGAATGTATGTATGTCTGTGTCAGAGCTTGTGTTTATTTATTTATTTTATTTATTTAGATTTATATTCCTCTTTTCGCACTTTTTTCATATGTCTGTGTCAGGGCTTGAGTGTGTGTTTGTGTCAGAGCTTGTATTCATGTGTATGTGTCTGTGTCTATGTGAGAGTTTTGTGTGTGTCAGAGCTTGTGTGCATGTGTGTTTTTGTGTCTGTGTGAAAGCTTGAGTACATATGTATGTATTGTAACTGTGTGACAGCTTAAATGTATGTCTGTGTCAGAGCTTGTGCTCATGTGTATGTCTGTGTGCGAGTGCTTGTAAGCATGTGTGTGTGTGTGCGTGCATGTGAGAGCCTATGTATCACATATAGGTTCTCACAAGCATGCTCTCACACACACACACAAACACATAATGTGTCTGTGAGGGAAAGAGAGCAAATGTCTGAGAACATAGGCATGTATATGAGATGGAGTGTGTGAGAGAGTAAATATGTGTGTGTGTATATGTGAAGATAGGTTGTGTGGTCCTACCTCCCCAATTCACAACAATCTCAAGGTGAATGGAAATCAAAAGATCCCAGATATGGAGAGCAGTATATTTTTTAATCCTTATTAGTTTTAAGTATTGGGTGTAATTTGATGTTTCTACTTTTGAAATATTTTATTGTTTTTTGGGAAATATTAGAACATATTTTAATTATTGGATTTTTTTTATTATTCAGATGTTTTTAAATATTTTATTGGTGTTTGGGAAATTTTGGATATTCTATTAGTTAAGTGATTTGAAATATTTATCCTTTTTATGACTATGATTTTACTATTGTGATTGATGTTTTATATTTCTTGATTTTATTTTTTAATATTTTAAGAAGAATGATAATGTTTCTGTTTTTCCATTGTTGCTCTGTTTATAGAGGCTGACTTGTTGTGGGTTCCAGTTCAGTTCTTCTTAACATGTTTCTATTTATACTTTCTGGTCTGTTTATTCTATATTTGATCAGACTCTGTCTGTGTTCTCCGTGTGTGACCGAGGTGAGATATTCTGCTACCATATAATTTATCTGTAGTGATCTATAGCAGATTGATTTGTTCTGTTTTCCTAACAGGAAGTGTATTGGTGTTTTAGGGCCTGATATCATATGTGCAGTGTTACTTTTTCATATATAAGGTAGTTACTGTTTGAGTGCTGGCAGTTAGGGTTGTTTTGGTATGGGAGGAAAATCATGGCTTTCTGAGGGCCAATCCCACACCCAGCACACATTACAAAAAATGTAATTCCATAGGAGTTCCAAGTATCTTTTTTGCAGGATTTTCTGGTTGGTACCACAGCAGTGCATGTTATAAGTGATATTTTTCCTCAGAACACTGTACTTTTGAATGTTCTTTTTTTCATGTAAAATCTGTTATACGTGCATAATTGAATTGTGTGAGTGCACTGTAAAGGGTGTGTGTGTGTGTGTGTGTCTGCAAGGCTGTAAGGTTTGCTTAGGGTACCTAAAACCCTTCCCTTGACCGTGGGTTCCATTTGGGGGAGGAGGGGGGAGTGTCAGTTTTTAAAAATATAGATTGCTGGAGGGAACTGGGTTTTTTTTTTGATGGGCGGGGGACAGAGAATGAATTATGCGGGGGTGGGGCAGCACAGTAATTGTTGGCACAGGGCAGCAAAAACGCTAGCCCCAGCCCTGGTGCCCAGGGTCAAATTATGCCTGTTTAAGGACTGATCTCCCTGTATCTGTGCCCAGTATCAGATTGTGTGTGCTTTAGGTCTGATCGCCATGTATCTGTGCCCAGTGTCAGACTGTGTGTGTGTGTGTGTGTCTGAAGACCGATCTCCCTGAATCTGTGCCCCAGTGTTAGACTGTGCCTCCAGTGTCTAATCACTCACACTCTCCTGTCCTTATGTCAGGCTCTGTGTACTGGAAATGCTACTCTAGCTGAATTCTAATCATTCAGTGCATCTCTCTGCAGACTTACCTACCTTGTTCTGCGCTTTGTAGACTGCAAGCTCGGACTCTCCTCCTGATGCATGTTGGTACCTCTAGTGCTGACTGCAAATGGCAGAAGCAGGACTTTACATACCAAAATGCATCGGATATCATTTCAAAACAATGGGGATTGTCCAAACATTTCCCAGCAATCTGCCTTTGCTATTTAGAATAGAAAATGCCAATAACCAAAAAAAAAAAAAAAGAGAGAAAGAGAGATGAAAAAAATCTTAAGCCCCCAGCGTCCATTTGTGTGTGACTGATGTCTAATCTCTCCCATAGTGTCGTGCACCGGTGATAGATTGCCTATGACCGAGGGCTGATGAATGTGTAGGTTCAGGGCCAGTTGCTAACGACGGCCTTGTGTCCTCCTCTCCTAGAAATCAAGTTGCAAACAAGCCTGACTTTCCCCCTCCCCGTCCCCTTGAGGCAGAAGGCTGATTTGTAATGCACCACAGAAATCTGTCCAAGTGAGCTCCTCTCCAGTCCCCGCCGCCCTTCCTCTTCCCGTCAGACTGCTCATCCTGGGCTCTGACCCGAGATGACTTTGGCAGCGGAGAAGCTGAGGGGAGGGGGATGGCTCTCATTTTCAGGAAGTCACAGCCAAGCACTTGGTGCCGCCAGGAAGGAGGGAGGGAAAGGAAAAATCTGTAGCCAGAGAGGGAAGTGTTTTTTTTTTTTTTTGGATCGTTTAGAAATGCACGGTGAATGGTAAGCAATCATTACACAGGGGAATACAGCGTGGGTGGTGCTGATGGCGCTGGAGCCGTAGATTTCCTTTCAAACTTGAGATCCAAATTGGAACCAGTAGTTTGCTGTTAAATCCCCTTTAAAAAAAAGAGAAAGAGAAGAAATCACAGCGCCGTAAGCTTGCGGGACATGGAATACTGAGAACAGTCGGAGTTTGGAGCCGAATGATGGAAGGAAGGAACTGCAAAAGCAAGCAAGGACTGTGAGAGAGATTCGTGGAAGCAGTCGACTAAAGAAGCAAAGACCATGAGGTGCTAGAGTGAAAACAAAGCCAGAGGTTGCATTTACACTGAGGCCTGAAACCTAAAGCTTGGAATGGACTGAACTCAACATTTAAGAAGGTGGTTTAGAGCCAAATTGGCAAACTGGAGAAACCAGATGGAGGCATACACTTCTGTGACTACTACAAGGCCACAATCATTACATTTCTGAAGGTGCATCCATGACCGCGCTGCTATCTGTAAAGCAGCTGTTGGCAGCAGGACAAGGAGGAAACAATTTTGCCACGGTGGATTTGGCCAGGTTCTGTCCACAGCTGGAAGCCAAAGAAGGATTTGTAGATATGCAAGCCATCATCATGCATCAAAGAGAATTGTATGTTAAACTCCCACAGCTGAGAGCGGCAACTGCATTGGAAATCCTTCAGAACTTCATGGACATAGTTCTAACTGGATTAGAAACAGACCCAGAAAAGGTAGCAATTGAGATATTCTGAAAGGTCCTGAGTTCTACTGAGGCTTCCTTAGGTCTAAATATCAAAGAGGATTATTTTGAAGTTCTAGGGATGTAGCATTGGACTGACCCACAGATGTCAAACATCTTGTCATGTAGCACCAAAAACATCTATGGTCAAGACTATATACTGACGTTACAGGACCATTCCAAGGACACTTTTCCTCTTTGTCACTGACTCTTTCTCCAAGTGTTTCAACATTGCATCACTCAAGAAAACTTGTCCAAATGCAACCACCACTGGGTTATGCTGACTTTTTTGCAACACAATTCATTTTGGATTTCATTGTGTTGGATAATGGAGTCACATTCATAACTGCAAAATTGAAGACATTTGTGAGAGAATCTGATGTGTTATGATACTACTACACCCTGCATCAAATGGACAATTTGAGTGAAGGGTAGAGATAACCCAAAGTTTGTTTGTGCTAGCAGAGTGGCTCGGTGGCAGTGCTGTGAGATACCATGCAGAGGATTCCTGATTTGATTTCCAGATCAAGTCTTCCACACCCTTGGCTGTCCGAGGCTCAGGATCCTGTGAAAGCAGTGTCCACAGCTCCTGGGTGGGAGGAGGAAGTTGTGGTCATGGCTGAATTTAGAGCCCATGCCACAGGGTTCTGGAAGGAGCCTTGGGGCACGGCTCCCGGCCTCAGGATTGTTGATGCAATGAGCAGACCAGAAACAGTAGGAGGTTAGTTGTGAATGAAGGCTAATGGTGCCAGGATCTCAGCACTGGTTCCTGTTTTGCTGGAAAAAAAAGGGGAAAGGAGGATCTATTGGTCCAAGAAAAACAAAACAGAACCTAAGCCAAAGGTTCTCTGAAGAACATCAGAGGTCACTGATCAAGCTGATTGTTTTCTAATTCTCATGCCGTGCACCACAATGGAACAATGTCCAACTGAAATGCTCATAAGTTGCAGTGTGAAGATTTGCTTAGAGTGTTCATACCCAAACTGGGCTCCAGATTTTAAGGAGAAGCAAGAGTCTGCCGTTGGGTTGCAGTCATCCAAGGTAGTGACAAAGTTTGGAAAGGACAATCCGGTCTTCCTGGGAAGCTGTAGCTCTACTCCACAGCGGGTACTATCTGCCATCATCAAGGTGACTGGGCCTATTTCGTACACCACAAGAATGCCATCATGTTGATCAGGGTCCGCAACTGTAAACCAAAGACACCAGCAGAAGAGCCTATGGTTTCGGTTCCTGTACAGTATCCTTCAATATGCCTTGTGTAGATGCACTTGTCAGTACATCTGTGATGCGTGTATTCAAAGCCTCAGTGGCTTCCTCGGTGACTCCAGTCATTGTGCAGTGCAATAAATGTACCACAGGATCATAGCATATTTGAGTTCAGTCCTGAATTCTGAACAACTATGTTACTTGGGGGCTGTATTCAGCCTAGCATGTAATTATTAGCTCCAATCCCTAGTGAGCAGCCAAGCTTATTATGGCTGCGAGCACACTCAGGCCAATGCAATATTGGCGCACGTTAAAGGGGAGCTCATCATTGAGCGCCTTCTCCTTTAAGAACACAAGAACATAATAAATTGCCATACTGGGTCAGACCAAGTGTCCATCAAGCCCAGCATCCTATTTCCAACAGTTGCCAAACCAGGCTACAAGAACCTGGCAAGTACCCAAACACTAAGAAGATCCCATGCCACTGATGCCAGTAGCAGCAGAGGCCATTCCCTAACTCAACTTGATTAATAGCAGTTAATGGACTTCTCCTTCAAACATTTATCCAAACCTTTTTTAAACCCATCTTTACTAACTGCATTAACCACATCCTCTGGCAACAAATTCCAAAGCTTAATTGTGCATTGAGTGAAAAATAATTTTCTCTGATTAGTTTTAAATGTGCTACTTGCTAACTTCATGGAGTACCCCCTAGTCTTTCTATTATCTGAAAGTGTAAATAACCGATTCACATCTACTCATTCAAGACCTCTCAGGATCTTAGAAACCTCTATCATTTCCCCCCTCAGCCGTCTCTTCTCCAAGCCCTTATCATGCCGATCAACATCTCCGGGGTGCCCAATGCAAAATGGAAATGGGCTGCTGGGGTAAAAAGGAGGCGCTAAGGGAAATTGCGTGACCCTAGCACCTCCTTGGCAGCAGGCGCCCAGGACAGGTGGCTATCAACTGGTTAGGAAAATGGACACTAAATTTTAGAGTGTCCTAACCTGACCGCTTGCACGCTTTTTTTTTTTAAATTATTTTTGGGACATTTCTAATTTTTTAGTTCCTCTGACTTAATATTGCTACAATATTAAGTCGGAGGAAGTACAGAAAATCAGTATTTTCTGCTTTATCTGTACACTTTTTGGGCTCCTCCAAAATTAATGCCTGCTCCGGAGCAGGCGTTAATTTGGGGTGAGTAAAAATGTACATTTTTTTTTTTTTTTTACATGGGAGGAATAGATAATAGCCTCATCAGCATGCATTTGCAGGTGATAAGCGCTATTACCTATGCGCACGAATGGCCTCACGTCTTGGGACACGCTAACCCCTGTTTTGCATCGGTGTTGTGGACGCGCGTTCCAGTCGCGGGTTGAACCGTGCGGTACAGCATCAGACTGTGCCTTTCTGCATCTGCTGCAAGTTTTCTCCTTCTTCTCTCTCTCTCTCTCTGTACAAACAATCAGGCCAAGGCATTGAAACCGTGCCATGAAATTCAGCGCACAGTTTCCTACCTCACGGTTAATATACATATTTTTTTTTAAAACTCCTGATGCAGTAAGCTAATTCTGTGCTAATGCATCAGGATTTAAAATGTGCAGATACCCAGCTAAAACATGCGTTCGGCATAGGCTCGGGAAGGGGAAAGGGGGGGTATGCGGCACGAGCAAGCTTTCATACAACTCTGGGGCTCGGTGAGCTCTCCCGCATTCGCCTTGAGTTTGGGGGGGGGGGGGGGGGCACTGGAGCTGCCCTCAGGTCAGAGCTGGCGGGGACCTTCCTGCTTCAGGGAAGGAGAAGGGAGGATGACCTTTTAAAAGAACCGCAGCCCCGTGGGAAGATTAAATTGGTTTCTGAATTCAGGCTGTGGTAACTCCATTCCCTTAGTGCTGGAAACTTTACTCCACTAGGAGTAATGTTTCCAGCATTAGGAGCTATGCCAGCGCACTTCTCTGTATTGGGACGGAATAGTTAACACCCTCATTAGCATGGGATTTCCATGCGAGGGCGCTAAGACAAACACACAGTTTTACCCGCAGGGTTTATGTGCATAAAACTCCTTCCTTCATCGGCAGTAAGGTTTTCACTCACAAAATATGCATTCGGGTGCTGGGAAAACTGTGCCTTCGGCTGAATGCGCGCAGGCCTTAGCTCCTGAATAGGACCTGCCTTAATTATACCTTCTGTTGACACAACAATACATCACCATCAGAGTGCAGAATGAGTCATACCCCCAGTTTCTAACAGCAGGATGAATCACAAGGCAGCTTCTCAGTACCAGAGCAGGCAGCGCCAGAAGCAGAAGCAACACTGCCGGCCTTCCTCTTACATAGTTCTGCCTCACAGCTACTGTGGAACACATCTCTGATTTTCTTTCCTTAAACAATCTCTGTGCCCCGCCTGGCCCTGGTTCAGGATGGAGTAATGCAGAAAGCAGGCAGCACTGGGAAGTTGTTGGGGAAGGAGGGGATAGGGCAGAGGTTATATAGGATGGAACACCCCAAGCAGCTTGTCTGGGAAGGTGGGTAGTGGCCTGTAGGAAGCCAAGAAGAGGAAAAAGAAAAACAATAAAGAAAGAAAGGTTTTCACTGGGTAGGGGGGAGAGCGGGAGTCTGACCCTGGTTAGGTCTTAATCTTGTCTGATGTAACCTTCTAGGCTGGCTTTTCTTCTCGAGTAGCTTCCACCTTCAATCCCACCTCAAATCACTTCGTTTAGAAAGAATTCTGCTTATCTTCTGCCCTGTCTCATCTTCATCTCTTATTTCTTTCCTTAGAGATTATAAGTTCATATTTTTGTGCACTTGTCTGGCTAACCTTTATCTGGATATCTCATTGTGCGGCTAAAATGTGGCCATATAACAAAGGGGCGTTCCGGGGAGGAGTTAGGTTAGCCGGCTAGCTCTGGTAGTGCCGTAGAGCTGCCCTAAAGTTAGCTGGATAAACTTATCTGGATTCCTTTAAGTTAGCTGTCTATACTCAGTAGTGAGGCGGGACTACCAAGTGCCCCTCCAAAGTTTATCCAACTGAATATTACCCCTACACCCGTCACGCTTCTGATTTAGCCTCTAGAAACTCTCAAGGTTAGGAATTTTAATTTTTTTGGGAGGGGGGGGGGATATAAAACAGGGGTGAAAAACAATCCCTGGGTAGTTGGGAATGTAGGCTCATGGCACCAGATCTCAGCCCTGATTGTAAGGTGGAGGTCCAAAGGAACAGGAGGGAAACCACCCGATTGAACCAAAAAAAAAAAATGGGGATGGCCATGCCTGGGAGATTTTCCATCAGGCATCAGTCGGAACCTCTGGGTGGATAGGGCAGGGTCTGGACCCAAGTCCTGCTGTCACTGAGTGATTCATCATAAGATCAATGCTCGCTGGGGCTGGAGAGGGGGACTTTTTGATCCCATGGGCCCAGGAGACCTGTTGTTATACTAAAATGTTTCAGAGTTATATCTTCTTCAGGCAGGTTACGATTGATCGAAATTAAAATGAAAAAGGGTTCTTGATTGTTATTATGTTTAACTGCTAACATAGTTATCTGAACATCACTTTCCTAACAGTTCTTCTTTAACCTCCTGGATCTCAGTGACTGGAAGCTCTTTGGCGAAGGGACAGTGCAGCCGTAGGTACATTAATGATGCTATATGAGTAGTAATAAATGCCATTATTATTATTATTAATAAAATGAACTGATAGCTCCATGCTATAAGGATTGGGCTAAGCCATTGTATTTATCACCGTGCAGTCCTGCTGTTCTAGGTATTAGGATTACAAGTGCAATGGGCAGAGCCGGTGCAAGGGTATTAGGCGCCCTAGGCAAACCTTCTGCCTTGTGCCTGCTCCCACCGGCCCCCTCTCCTCCTTGTCTCAGTCACACAGGCATCCTTACAGAGTCTCCTTCCCTCTCTCTCACTAACACGGTTGCTTTCTCGGACACACACAAACAGAGGCGCCGCTCATGGCCCGCCGAGACTCTGCTTCTCTTGGCCGTGAGCAGGATGGGTGCTGCTCATGTCCCGTCGAGCCTCTATTCCTCTGGGCTGTGACTGGGATGGGCTCTGCTCGCGGGCCCATATGGCTGCTGTTTGCTGCCCCCTAATGGCTGACGCCCTAGGCGACAGCCCAGTTCACCTATTGGGACGTGCTGGCCCTGGCAGAGGGGTAGAACCAGAGCCTAGCTCAGCCTACCCCCGGCGATATGGAGGAACCGTTTAAACTTACTTACCAGTGCTCTTTGTATACTTACAGTAGCCGAGTTTCTTTTTCACTCAGCAGATTTGGTCTGCGCAGGAAGTGAGGGTGGGGCAGCAGAGGCTGCAGGGCACGGCCCCGTAGAGAGAACCGCCTGTGACAGAAGATTGATGAGGATGATGGGGAGGGGACTCTCCTCCTTTGCTCTTTGCACTGTGCTTCGGGGAGGGACTTCGGAAATGCTTCCTGGCAAGTGGAATGAGCAGAAAATAATGAAACACAGAGGGCTTCCCACATGCAGTTAACTCCTTACCTCCTACAATCCATGCTGAGGAGAACCGCTGCTGGGTCTTTACTGGGAGGTATGAGTTTATCCGCATGGACAGGGAGGAGTGGAATGGCCTGCTCTTTAGTGCTTCCCCGCAGTACAGGAGAGAAATAGTGCCTAATATACAGATCACTTATCATATCCTAGCTGAAAGAAAGCTATTGTCATGAATGAACAGCATGAATGAAGGAGGGGCGTGTCAGGTGACTGATGACGGAATTAAAAATTGTGCTGTGCAGGCTCGGCACTACAGAGATACTGCGAGCTCAGGAGAGCGGGAGTGTGGTGATGTCATGCGCATGCCACGCCGTAGCCACGCATTCTCTGTCCACGGGCGCAGGAGAAAAGCCACTTTCACTTTAGTGGGCCCAGACATGGGCGTATTGGGGTATTCCATGACCCAGCCCACCAGGTGTTCCTGCTGCCTCAGGGAGAGAGGTCGCAGGGGCTGCCTGCCCTGGGAAAAAGGAAGCAGTGAGGTAGGGGAGGGGAATGTGCAGAGAGGCCATAGAGAGGGAGGAGGTGGAAGGATGAGATGGGGAAACGGAGGTGGGGAAGTAGCATAAAGCAAAAAAAAAATAAATTTTAATAATCAAAAGAAAACTTGACAGAATAAGAAAGAAGAGCAAACTAAAAAATCCCAACAAAATTATAGAGAAATATAGGATCAATTAGTTAAACGGGGGTGCTCAAACCGGTCCTTCCGGGCCCCCTAGCCAGTTGGATTTACAGGATATTATTTGCATACATGAGGTAGTGCATGCAAATAAATCTCATGCATATTCATTAGGGATATCCTGAAAACCTGTCTGGGGGGGCGTAGGACCGGTTTGAACACCCCTGAGTTAAAACATACAAAAATATGTTGGGTAGGGTGGGATGGAGTTTTTTCCAGCTCCTAAATGTTTTGGCTGGCGCCTGAGTTTTTGGCAAAATGTTGTCTGAGGTATGTGACCTATCTGCCTGGGTCTCTGCCTCTGTCTGGGTATGATATGTTTTGCCTGGGTTTGTTTGGGTGTGCTGTGTATATGCCTCTCTGTCAGGCTGATGCAATATCAGCTCGTGTAAAACGGGTGCTCATGATTGAGCGCCCACTCTCCTAATGTGCGCCCAGCCACCTTCTCTGGGCACCCGATGCCGCAGAAGCAGTGCTCACTGTCCCCGGGGGGGGGCGCAATTGCTCAACAGTGACACCTACTGAGGGAAGCACAGTCTGTGGCCCTTAGCTGTGGACTTTCACTATAATGTCTGCGCTAGGTGGAAACCTGTCCCCTCCCCCCCCCCCCCCCCCCCTCCCAGTGCTTGTGAATGAAAGCTTGTGGCATTGCATTCCAGTAGAGACCAGTTCTGGAAGCCTAAAGGAGCAGGAGGAGATTGCTAGGCCAAAGGGGAAAAAAAATTGGGTGAGCTGCCTTTAATATTAATCAGAAAATTAGTTAGTTCTGCAGCCTAAAGGTGGAAGCTGCCATCTTGGTTGAGCAGGCATGGAAACGTAGTAGTGTGGGAAGTATGAGATTGTAGTATGGGAATTTCTATAATGTTCAGTTCTTGGACCAATTTAAAGCCTGTGACTAATTGCCAAGCTCTCCTTGTCCTCCTAGCTTGCATGAATTTTGCGGGCTATGTGCCTTAAGTTACGCCAATTATCAAAGCATGCCTACACATGTAAGTTCATTTTGAAAATTACTCCGGGAAATATATGTGCACACGATTACCCCTGCTGCTTAGTGTGTGCAGTTTTTCCAAGAGAACTGCCGCATGCCCGTTCTTAAACCAGAAAGTATGAGTGCAAGTTCCAACTCCGTCTCGACTCCTCCCCCTTGGAATACCTCTCCCCTTTCTGTGTAAACGTACATTCATACAGCATGCATCCATACAGTTTTACACACGTGCCAGTTGCGCGTTGTTCTGAAGGGCCATTCCTGCTGGTGAAGCACTTCATAACCCGCAGAAGTCCCTTTGCAAATGACCCTATGAGTGGCTAAGATGTGTCTTGAAAGGAGGAAGAGTTTTTTCGTGCATTTTCTTACGATGAGCTGGCCATATTTGGGAGTGGAGGGGCTAGCAAGGAAGATTCCAGCATCAAAAGCAAATGAGTGTGCAGATTTTTGTATATTTGTCATTGCTAAAAATTACCTCATTATATTTTGCGAAATGATTTATTGCAGCCTTGTTCCAGGGCAGGATTTAAAATGATGTTGTCTATAGGCAGAGGACCAGGAGAGAGGAGTTTTGTTCTCAGAAATCAGCGAGCGGCAGGGGGAATCCCAAATTTTAGGGCATCTTCAAAATTTGGCACACTAGGCCTATATTGCCTTTGCTTAATTCCAACCTTGCCTTTGTTTCTGATTAGCTGAGCTTATTGTGTTTCAGAATAACTTGCAGTATTAACACCATGGGCCATTCTTGGTGATACAGGTTGGAAAACAGACAGTGTTTGTCATTGTGAGTGAGAATTTTGAGCCTTCATTATATTAGTGCAACAATTTTTCAGGTGAGACTACACAATGATAATGATCTTCACCAGTTGTTAGCATAGTACAAAAGTAATTGAAAATGTGTACACAGTATAACATGACTGCTCTGCACAACTTTGAAGCAAATTTGAGAATTAAAAAAAAACCAACACAGCAGTAGCAACAGCACAAGCCCATGGAGGAGACAGGAAGCTAAAATCAATGTAATGTAATAGGGTAGATTATCAGATGCAACAGCAGGGCTTGTGAGGGTAACATCAAAATTAAATTATGCAACACCAGAATATCTCATTGGACATGACAGAGATTAGGTATCAAGCAGATGTGATCTAAGTACTGTTGCATTTATGTATATGAAACCCCCTACAAAGGGAGAGAGGGTTAAGAGCATGCTACCATTTAAGTGAACTGCAGCAGAGAAAAAAAAGGACAATGTAGCTATGTAACATGAGCCGCCAGCCCAGGAAACCCAGAATGAGATTGAAAAGGTTGCCAGACCCCTTACTGTGAAGGTGCCGTTATGTTTTGTAAAGTGTGAACCCCTGGGCTGAAGTGAGAGATGTCTTCACCCATAGGGAGGGGCCCTGTGAGCCTCATCAGCGACCTCAGCGACGTCAGACACAGCTGTAAATAGAGTCTTTATTGAGGAACGAGAAAGGCACAACCCGCGGAGCAGGGAATGCAGTAAAGTGCTGTTTTGAGCAGAGGGGTATACCCACAGGCAATACCTCAGATGTGAAGATCCGGTAGTGGCCCGCGGAGCGGGGTACGCCAGAAATTTTGCTGTAGTGGAGTAATACCTTAGAGGTGGAGATCCGGTAGTGGCCTGCGGAGCGGGGTATGCTGGAGATGTGTCCCAATATAATGAATCGTCTCCTGAGGAAGGGAGGAGTTAGCAAACTGTTAATATGATCTACTCCTCAAGAAGGGAGGAGTTAGCAATCTGTAATGAATCTGCTAGGGAGTTAGCAATCTGTTGTGGACTCCTCCTGTAGAAGGGAGGAGTTAACGCAGTCTGTTATGTAGCGACTCCTGTAAAAGGGAGGAGTTAGCAATCTGTTATGACTGACTGCAGGAGTTAGCAACTGTTAGGAACTCTGTGAGAAGTTAGCCATCTTAATATGAACTAGCTCCTGTGGAAGGAGGAGGTAGCAGTCTGATATGCTCAGCACCTGAGAGGGAGTAGTTAACAATCTGTTAGGGTTAAGACTGCGGAGTAGCAATCTGTTATGAATCTGTTGCTGAAGACTCCTGATGGAGAGAGTAGCAATCTGTTACCAGCGGAGTGCTTGGAGAGGGCACTCAGATGTAGAGGAATGTAGATAGGTGGATCCTTGGGGCGATGGCAGATGACTGTGCCCCCAGGAGGATATCCTGAGAGGGACCACCGGCTAGGCTTGGGTATGGAGACAGACACAGATAATTCTTTTATTAGACAGGTAGTAGAACCACCAGAGGTGGCAATAGTGAGCTGATATGCCCGGCAGGGCTGAAGTCCCTCAGGTACTGGAACAGCGATCCCAGGGTTGCTGAGCTGTAGAGAAACTATAGATAGTGAGTAGACAGGGTATGCTGTGCTCATAGCCAGAATTAGATGACAAAACTCATGTAAGGTCTTTAGAAAGCTCAGTAGCTGGAAAGGGTTAGGCCCTCGAGGAGCGAGTACCTGGTTCCAGGGAAAGCTCTGAGAGAGCGATGGTAACTCACAAATGTCTGTATCTGCGATAGCTTCCAGGCAGTTGAGAATCTTCAGAGTGTTCAGGAACATGGGCCCTCGAGGAGCGAGTACCGGTTCCTATTGGCAATCTGAAATAAAGAAAAGAGAACGAGGCCCCCGAGGAGCGGGTACCCCTGGTAAGTCCGAGGAGGCAGAGTAGCTTGGACGAATCCTTGCTAACTCGATGTCTTAGCAAATTCTGAGACCTTTTATATTGGAAGCGGATGACGTCATCTCAGGGGAACGCCCCCGAGGTTCGCGCCCTTGCTGGTACATCAATCAGAGCGCGCGTGACCTATGTCATCAGGAACATGGCGGATCCACAGCATCGAGCCAGTCTGGGGATGCCGGAGGGAGACAGCAAGAAGAGGCCGCGGCAGCTAACCATCCATCAGACCCGGAGGGTGTCGCCACAGTGGTAAGGAGGGCAGAGTGAGGGCATCGAGCAGCGACGGACGCAACACCCAGTGATGGTAATGAGAAGGTTGTCCAAGGTGCAGGTAATGACCTGCTGGCAGGGTATACCGGAATGGTTCCTTCTGGGATGAAGCGGTATTGGCCCGAGGTATGGGGTACACCATAGAGGATCCCACAACAAGGTTAGGAAGTTGAAGTCTGTAGAATAGGTACTCACAGCAGGTAGTTCCAGGAGAGGTCTCGGGGAGTGGGACAGAAAGCAGTCCAAGGCAGAAGGTCCTCTGAGGAGCGGATGACCAGAGACGAAGGACGGCCCCCGAGGAGCGGGTACCCAGTGTCTCATGCCAAATGTAGAATCTAGAACCGGAAGTCCAAGGAGCGGAATTCAGCAAGAGGGAAATCCTTGCTAACTTGTCTAAGCGAAAGGCCAGCCAGCTTAAGTATGATGGATGGGTGACGTCATCCGGAGGGGACGCCCACGAGGTTCCCACCATGATGTGTTCAAAGGTGGCCCATGTGCGCGTGTGCCTAAGTAATTCCTGGAGCAAGATGGCGGTTGGCAGCACCCGGGAATTCCAGGCTGGTCGGCGGTGGTTGGCGGAGGCCGCCATTCTCTCCAAGGATGATAATGCAACAAAAAATGAGGTGAGCATTAGTGGTCACAGCCGTCTGCGACCGACGGGCATAACAGGTGCTTAATTGACCATTGAATAGATGAGTCTGAGACTCAGGTAGGAGATTTGCATGTCACAGCCCCCCCGGACTAGTGTTGATAACTTGCAGTAAAGTAGCACATTCCTAAATTATATAACTATGACTGGAAAAGTCTTACATTGGAGAATTCTGAATGAGAGAGGGATTTGTGAGAAAAATGTACTGAAAAACAGTTCTAGGAAGCAAACAGATTCTCACCCTGACTAACAAGGGGCAACAGACCCTCAAGTACCCAGTTCTCAGATAACAGAAAAAAAAAAAGCCAGGCAGGATGGAAAGGTGTACACATAGTCTCTTTCCATGATCCTGCCTGGGTCTTGGTCTTTTGGCTGAGAGAAGGTGACCCATCTAGGCTGGGTAACAGTAAATGACTGGCCATGAGCTTAGCGGAGCTAAAATCACTGAAAGCTGAGACTGCTGAGGGCCTGAATCACTGAACAGTAACCAAGCCATGAGTCCAGTGGAGCTGTAAACGCAAGCCAGGAAAAACACTCCTACTAAGGGTAAAGAACTAAAGGACAGCAGCAGATCTGGAGGAGGACCCCAGCAGCAGAGGGGATCCCAGCAGCAGATCAAGTGGTCCCCCAGGAGGAAGGGGCCACCAAGAGCAGATCAGGAGGTGACCCTGTGTCCCCCTTGAGCAAGTGGACCCCAGCAGCAGATTGAGCAGTCCCCCAGGAGGGTGTGGATCCAAGCAGCAGATCGAGTGGTCCCCCAAGAGGATGTGCACCCCAGTGGCAGATTGAACTGTCCCCCAGGAAGAAGGGGACCCCAGTGGCAGGTCCAGAGGCACAGTTGGGTTCTCCAGGAGGGCGTGGACCCCAACAGCATTCCAGTAGGTGGAGTTAGGTCCCCCAGGAGGGTGTGGATCCCAGGGAAAGACTGAAATATGGAGTCGGGTCCCCAGGAGGGCATGTACCCCAGCATTGGCACGGACCTTTCAGCGGAGAGGAATCGGCACTGAGTAAATGGCAGTGGTTTAGATACAATGGACCCCCCAGGCCAACACTGTCCACTAGCCCAGTTGCTCTTTTCACATGGGCGAGACTTGGGGGAAAAAAAGGAGAGGATAATAATAACACTTGATTAAGCAGGAACTCAAGAGGCCCCTTATATTCTATATGGTTGTATACTGTGGAGGCCAACAACCCCAAATTGCCAAATATTAAATATTCTTATTATATATTTTTGTGGCCTGAGGCTATTAACCATGAGTAGATAATTGTGCTGTTTGACATCCTATTAGTGATGTACATAGTTATGTAGAAATGTATATACTTATATAGTCTTATAAACCTGTATATATTTGTACATACTGCCAGCCTTGTTCACAGTCCCATTTGTTTCCTGGAGTGAAGGGAGGGAAATTCCACCCACTGACATCTTCTTCCTCAGGTGGAGGCCCCAGGCGCCGAGAACGTGAGGACCAATGGAGGCTGCCCTAGGGGGGCTACTGCTAGGTCGGTCCCAGACCCAGGAACACCCCGCAAGGTAAGCGGTCAAAGGGGTGTTACATCCTCACACACCTACAAATACACACATTTTCTCAGTGGGTTGGCAGTCCCACTTTTGATTATTTGAGTGTTAAAGAGGCCATATCCTTCTGGGATGATGTAGTCAAAATGGACAGTTCTCCCTGATTATTTTCCTGAGGTTGTGATGGGTAGCAGGCTCCACAGATCATATGATACAGCTGGGGAAAAGAATCCTATAAGTCTGGGTCACCCTAGTTGCTTTGCTGTTTGTAATCAGTTACTGTTCAACATAATCCTGCAGCCTCTTCCTTGACACGATAAGAATGAGAGATCTGGAAAGCTGCAGAACTGGCTCTGTTGGTCTTCAGTTTCTCAGCTGCAAACAAGTCAACTGGGAACTGCCAGAGGCACTTTCAGTCTGCTTACTCAGTCCAGAAGCACCCAGGGGTGTGATTGTGGGATGTGCTAATACAGTTCCTGCTCAGGAACTGGGAAATAGCTGTACTTTCTTAAAAGTAAGGCAAAAAGCCAGCTCAGTACCACAAAAGGGAGTCCTGACAACTCCCATTTCTTCTGACTTCTGGGCATATTAGGGCATCAGAGTGATTTTGCTGTTTCTCAGTGTCTTGCACAAGAAGCAAGAGATTTCCTGTGTGCTTTCTGTACAAGGGAATGTTTATAAATGAATTGTGGAAAACAGGCAAAGTGAATGACTATTAAACAGGAACATCTAAAGCAGTGTTACACAACTCTCAGTTCTGGAAGCCACATGTGGCTCATCTTAAAGCAGCAGTGATGGCTAGATTTTTCAACATATATGTGTCTGCTGTATTTGTACTTGGTTGTTTCTTCTTTTGATCTTATTCCTAATTCTCCTTTGTTGCTGCTGAAATATACTTTGGGCTAGATGTACTAAAGAGCTTTTCCCATTCTTCTTTTATTTATGAGAAATTGCTGAGTGCATCTGGCTCCTTCTGCGTTATGTTATCTCACTTTTTGGGGGGTGGGGATGGCAGCTAAAAGGTGTACACTCTTTATTCTGGCCACATTCCCTATTTTCTTAAACTTATTTCTCAGACTTTACTCTTCAGCTATTCATACTTTATTCAGGAAGGAAACAAGAAAGGGAACACCTGAAAGATTTTTTGGCACTGCCAACTGAATCATGTAAATAAGAAGTTTATGACCAAATTGGTAGACAGTTCATCAGTCACAACGACAGTTTTTCTGGAAGAAAGTAATAGCCTAGATTATTGTGAATCAGGATCTCATGCGGGTTGTAGCAAGGAATCAGTACTGGTGCCTGTATCAGATAGTATTATTTATCATCGTGATTAAAGAGAATCTGTTCTGCTAGTCCTTCTCGATTTATCATCAGCTTTTGATCATGATTTGCTGTTAGATGCTTTTAGTTGATATGGGTAGGTACAGTGGTTATGGATAAGATCTCTTCTGAGTGCTCATATGATGGCGGTTTTGGTTAAGGGAGTAATGTCTTCTTGTAAAAGGTACCCCAGGACTCCTCATTCTTCTCCCTCCTATTCAAAATGTATCTATATTCCTTAGGAATAATTATCAGGATCACAGGGTCATCGGTCATTTCTATACGGAGAATATACTGTTGATAATACCCATAGGGATGGATGTACACAAGTCCGTTGCGGCACTGAATGCTTGATAGGGATCAAGTTTAAACTCAGCATAGCTTGTCAAAATAAGGATGTTTAGTTCTACGGACCTTCCAGTGTTACTGATGGTAGAAGGTGTTTTATTCTAGGACCTCAGTTTTGCAGGCTAGAGATCTTATTCAGTCTGGAGCCGTATATCCAGCAGGTAGCCAAATGGTCTTACCTTGAGCTTTGTCTGATCAGGCAGTTATGGTCATCTTTGGCGTCTAAAGCGTTTAAAACCATGGTAGCCTCTCTTGTCATTTTTAATCAGGATTACTGTAATGCCCTCTTGATCTGATTACCTATTAGTTTGTTGGGCAAACTGCAATGGGTTCAGAACATAGAACCTAGGGTGAAACTCAGGTAACTGCATAGAAATAGGATGAATCCATTACTCCAGTTGTTGAATTGGTTACCAGTCTTGGTGAAAGTGAAATTTAAAATTCTGATTTTTAGTTCGTATTTTGAAGAGAAAAGGTCCAGTATTTTGGCTCAGAATCTTAATTGGTAGTGCCAAAATGGGAGCTCCAGTCCTCACAGGACAGTACTATCCTAACGTCAACTTTGTCTCACACACCTTAGGGCCAGAGCATTCTCCATAGCAACTCCTACATTACGAAGTAGAATCCCTGGGTAATGTAGGCTAGAGATGAATTAAATGACCTTCAGGAAGAAGACATTCCTATTCCCATTAATCGTGAGCGAGGAATTGGTCAGGTAGTTTGTTTCATGAGTTCTTTATGGTTATGATTTTGATTACAATCTGTGGATAGTTTGTTTATCTGTTAGAACTGGGTAAGGGTGTTGACTGGTTATGAGGGCAGCTGTAATTTTATGTTGGGTTGGGTGGAAATGACTTACTCAGCTCATTTTATTATGGGGAATAATAAAATATAATTTGTAATCATTTTAATATGATACGCTGCTTTTGGAATTTAGTCACCAATATAAGAAGCTAAGTAACAGATGTTGTTTAATAGCTGTATTTTAATGTATGTTGTTTCACTGTTATTGTACACCGCTATGGAGAGATTCAATTCAGAAAGGAGGTTTAAAAATAATTAAATTACATTGAACAGTCTGACTGGAATTGGAGGAATATGAGTCTTATAAATGAAAATGAAATGAATAAAATTAAACCGAAGGAGCCTACTTTCTGGGACACATGCATGCATGCATCCATGGTCCGGGTCCATGTGCAGATCCAAAAAAACACTCCTCTCAGTGTCATGCCCCAAAAATGTGGCTTGGATATTACACCAAACACAAAAGTTGTTAGAGGGATGTACACATATATACAGACAGATACACACACAGAGCCATCTCAAAAGCCCGTGATTCCAAAACCTGTCCCAGGGATCCCCAAGTTCTCAGGACATCCTCAGTGAATATACATGAGGTAAATTTTCATATACTGGGTTTCCAATGCATCTCCACCTAGCGTTGCCTACTGGCTCCAGGCTTTCAGCCAGTCCTGGCTTTGCACCTCTTCTGCCCACATCCCCGCCCCTCCGTACATGAATTTGCAGTTTTGCTTTTCTTAAAGGAATCAGAATTATGTGGTGAGATTGTGATTTCGTATCTACAATTTGGTCCACTGTTCATAGGACAATTCATGATATTTCTAATATAAACGTTATTTTTTTCTGCTACATTATGTTTGTTGGGTAGTGGGAGAAGGATGTATGTACCGCAATGGTAGGGACTTGGATTAACTGTAGCGTTCTATTGGAAATAGACTCCAAGGTTGGACTACTCGAAGTCAGTCTTGGCTGAAATAACCATCACGGAAAAGATTACTTACCTGCTCCATGACAGTACAGAGAGATATGAGCAAGTTTGGGGACTATACTGGACCTGGTGCAGAGCTGTTAGTTCTTGAAAGCTCTAAATACACTGGTGGAAAGGACTTCTGTGACATTCTTTTTTGTTGCATTGAGATCTTGGTCCTTTGTGTATTCTTTACTTATTTTCTCTGATTGTGTACATTATGTTTATTTCTTGATTTGCTATTATTATGTGTGCCTTTAAAATAATCACACAAAAAAATAAATCAGAATTAAGAAATCAGAATTACAAGTCCATGTAGGCAGTGGGATAAAGGTAGGACTGGATCAACCTGCCCTGAAAAAAACTGAGGCATTGGAAACTTTACTTAAAATTCCAGAATAGAAGGATGTATTGTGAGTAATCCACTTTGATATCCACTTGTCTTTCTATCTAGAAACTTTAGAAAGAGCAGGCAGTGGAAGACTTCAGGATTTTGATTGTCCATCTGCCCACCTTATTCTCACATCTCATGATGCTTACAGTGCTAAAATACATTGTTAAAAGAGAAATTCAGCATCTCTTGTCTTTCTGGAGTTCCAGAATAAGATTTGAGGCCTCAGCTTGGCAAAGACTTTCAAGAGATGAAAACATTCACAATAGAAGGGCAGAGAGGGGTAGGAAATGCTAATAGTGGGAAGAGAGTCAACAGTGTCCCTCACGAACTCCAATCAAACCATCTCCTTCTTGTGTTTTCTCTACAGATGTGCAACCTAAGCCAACATACTGGAAGAGGAATGCAATGGAATGCGGACAACAGGACCACCACCAGCTGGCAGCTGAAACTGTGTTTTTTAGACTGGTTCATCCCGGTCAGTAACAACAGCCCCATTGTTCACACTTTCTGTACAGTACAATTTCTGTACAGGACAATTTCCCTGCTCAGGCCCATTCTGGCCCTGAGCAGGGAAGCACACGGGGAGGGCCACGGACCATGCAAAGTCCCATGACTGTCCCTGGGGCTCCCGAACAGGGGGGGAAGGGAACACAACTTTTCAAGGCTCTTAGGATTTGAACTCACTGGGCCTGATGTTCCAAACGCATTCAGCGCTACTTAGCCAGATAAGTGGGATTTATGCAACTAAGTAGCGTCCACTGAATATGCGCCTATGTACAGCAGCCACCGCTGGGGGGAGGGGACAGAGTGAGTTAGCTGTACAAACTATACTGCTAACTATCGATATTCAGAGTTAGCCGCATAAGTATATGTGTAAGTTTAGACACACCATAAAACAGGTCTAAACATAGCCGGGTAGACTTATCTGGCTAAGTGCGTATATATACTCATATATTCAGCAGCTTTGCCATGTCACTGAATATACATCGTAACTTAGCCAGATAAGTTCTAATGGCTAAATTACTTACCCGGCCAGCTTTGAATATCTACCCAACCCTGGGGGATCCTCTCCACACCAGCCACTCACTTCATCACTGTAAAAAAAAAAAAAAAAATCAGCCTGGCACTGCTGTTCAAAATAGTCTTTACTCAACCCTGGTGGCAAACCAAAATCCAAAACCAGCACACTTGAACAATGCACCAGTACTGCAACAGAGTCCCAAAAAAACACAAAATCACAGTCTCTTTCCTATTTTTTCTAACTGTTAGCTCTTTTGGCAGGTACCTTTCTTCCACTTAGGCCCTTCTAGAACCTGTTGGGGTAGCTGTTTCTCATCTTCTCTAATTGCTTGGAGTCATGGGCTGATGATATTGGGATCATTATTTGACTGATATAACTTTCCCAGGCTGAATGCTCTTCCACTCAACATTACCAATCCACTGGTCCACTACCTCTGGCAACTTCTTTTCTCCTCTCAGCTCCAACATTCCACCCTAGATCTCACCTCTTGGTACCTTATCAGTAGGATACAGGCCCTAGGGAGCTCCTCAATAGGAAAGGGCTCTAGATACCATTTAAGACTCTATAGCTTAGAATCCTATTCTCTTCATCTCTCCACAATCCTCAAAACCTCCCCTACTCATGTGGGAGCGAGGGCTTTTATACCACTACTTTACCCCTCCTCTCCCTGGCCCTCCCAGTGGAGCATGGCGCTTCTACCTAACACACCTACCACTACTCTGTTGAGACCTCTCAGGCCAGCTGAGGCTGCATTCTGCATGTTTGTGAGGGGCAGGGACATTTTTCCAAAGGGCAGAAAATGGACATCCTCTCCATGTTTACCCTCCTACAAATTTGAAGCATTTGGAACATACCGTAATTAAAAAAAATGACAAATGCTTTCCCAACATCCAACAGGTTCTCACATCATTAACATCCTATGTTATGATATCACTAACAAATCGCATTAGCATTACACTTTTACTCTTCCCCATCTACAGTCACCAGCTGCGACCTGCTAGCACTGATAATCCTGTAAATAAAATTTCAGGTTAATTAAACCTCAGACAGGGAGCCAGGGAGCCTGAAACAAACAATCCAATGAATGACAGATACATGACTAATACAAATCAGAGAAAACTGTACAGGAATAACACAATTTTATGAAATTTGTAATTTTTATAGTAAGATTTTTTCATTATATATATTTTTTTCAGGTATTTTATAAACTTTTGAGAATTGTTATAGTAGTTTTTTTCTTTTCTAAAATAAAATCAAACCATACTTGAAAGTATGTACACAGATTATGAATACAAGTCTTCTTTTATCAGAAATCCCTCTTCCAAGGCAACATTGTCATTAAAGCAACATTGAACTGAAAATTGTTCAGGAATTTTTTCTAAATAAGAATTTATTTATTTATTTTATTTATTTAAAAATGTTTATATACCACTTTTACAATTCAAAAGAATTAATCAAATAAAACAGGACCTGCTACTGAAAACGCTCTTTTTCTAGTTAGTTCATGTTTTGCCAATTTGACAGTGGGAATAGTTCCTATGAACAAACAGCAGGTGCCACCATGAAACCTTCATTCTGTGGTTACATCAACACTTTCCCACAAACATGCTGGTCAGAGGGCCAGTCCTGGGTAATCACCTTTGGATCAACCATCAGGGCACCTGCAAGAGAATATAAGATGAACAGAGGGCAACAAAGAAACAAATCCTTGGATCATTTCCTCTCTTCAGACCTGGTTTCAGCCTATCTCTCTTCTGCTGTCCCAGGATCCTGTTGTTGCAGCCGAGTCACTGACTGGAAAGACATCTTGTATTTCATCCAGCAATTTCCTGAGAGTGTCTCATATCCCAGCTGTCCTCTCGATACAGCATTAGGTATACCTCATAGTACCCCACCATCTTCAGGTTTCGAACACTGGGGAATACAGTAGGTCCATGGCTCTCACTAGCAGGCTTGAACTCTCGATAATACGCACAGTCCCACCTCCTTGCCAGGATACCATCCTCCAAGCTCGCCTGGATTCACCCTTGCACCCTTAAAGCCTCTGACAATCTCATCACCTCCAAATCCGGATCTATTACTCTGACACTTCAAAATCACAATAGCGGTAGGATCGGTGGCTAGCCTTACATAGTCAGCCACTGTGTTCATCTCAGGTATTCGACCCATATCTGAACAAACATAGATGAGCCAGGCGAACGGGAAGGTCCAGCTGAGACTAGAGAGGTGATGCTTTGCAATGTCCCCTCTTCTAAGTTTTCTAACAATGCATTGGAGTGATGATACGCAGCTGCAACATATTTACCCCTAATGTCTCATTGCTGGAAGTTATACAGGGCACAGGGGCTTCCATTTATTGCCTTATCTGGTCTACCCCCAGCTCCAGTGCTGGTGGATCTTACGGGAAACCTGCCAGGCTGCATGCCATGAAGCACAGCAGCCCCATCACCTCTCTAGTCTCAGCTGGGCCTTCCTGTTCACCTGGCTCATCTATTTTAACGGGCCCTGGGTGGCTCGTCCCCACATCCCCAGGCTCCCCAACAGAGTTGCCTTCACTTCGTACAGTGGGTAATGCTGGAGCAGGCACATACAGTAGACCCCAGCATCTCACACTTTTCAACGGGGTGAGACTAGATACTTATAATGCATGACGGCACATACAGTGGACCCCAGCATCTCACACTTTTCAACGGGGTGAGACTAGATACCTATAATGCATGACGGTGTGGGCACTCTCCCTGACTCACTGTGCCCATTCCTTCCAAAGAGGACCAAGTATGCTGGAACTGTGGGCAGTAGGGAAAAGTAGAGGGCTTCTGGTCCTCTCTTAGTGCCGCTCGTTCTGTACACTCACTCGCCCCTGCCATCTTCCCAGATTCCTCTGATCCGGTTTGAGTCTCAATACGAATATTCTTCAGTATTGTACTACGCCTTAACTCCTCCCCGCTGTTCTCCATGTGCCCTCCCTTTTCTTCGCTGAACACAAACTGTGTTGGTCCATTCACATTGAGCATTTTTACTCTTACTGCTGGCGTCACTTGGTTCCCACCAGGGTTGCTCTATAATGACACAGCTTGCTGACCTGGTGTCGCTTCCAGAAAAGCTCCTCAAAGGAGAAACTTGGAGGGTCAGATCCTGGGCATGAAAATGGCAGCGGCCATGAGGAATTCTCCAGTCTCTGAATGCCTCATCTGATTGGCGCCAAATCTTCAGGATGTGCTCCCCAGTTAAGGTGCAATTATAAATCAGGCTTTACAATCGAAGCCTAATGACACAGTTGATTGTGAATACTTATAGGACTTCACACTTTTAGCTAATTTATATATAAAAACCTGTTCGGTGTCTATAAAAACTTGTTTGGTGCATAGCAGAGTCACATGATCAGTATGTTCTAATTAATAAATATGGATGGTTTTGGAGGGCAGTGAGTATGATTGTCAGAATCATTGTTATTCATGGTTAAACATTTCTTGTATATTGGTAACGGTATTTAAATGTATTGTGGATGTATGTGATAGTTTACATTTTTGTATTTTTTCAGATGTGTAAATTTAAATAAAGTAATTGTGTTTGTCTAAATTAGCTTAAAGTATGAATTCCTATAAGTATTCTCCAGGTAAGGAACATATCACCAGACACCCACAAGGCCCTCAAAACCCTGCAGGCCCCATGTTGGGTGCCATTTTTTGTGTAGCCTCATCCCATTCTGGGCCTTAGTAGAGGGGCACATAGGGAGGACCATGGACCATGCAAGGCCTCATGACTGTCCCTACGGCCCCCAGGGGTGGGGGGATGGGGGGGGGACACACAAGTTTTTAAGGCCCTTAGGGTGTATTCACTCTGAACACCAGCCACTCTCTTCACCACTGCAGGAAAAAGAAAATCACTCTTCAGCCCAGCACTGTTCAAAATAAAATCTTTACCCAACACTGGTGGCAAACACAAAATCCAAACCAGCACAGTTGAGTACTGCACCAATACTGCAACAGAGTCCAAAAAAGTACACAAAATCACAGTCTCTTCCTTCTTTTCCCCAACTGGTTAGCTCTTCTGGGCAGGTACTCCTTCTCCTCCCTGGGCCCTCCCAGAACCTGGTGAGGGGTAGCTGTTTCTCATCTCCTCTATAATACTTTTCTCTCACTCCTTGGTGACATGGACTGATGATATTGGGATCAGTATTTGATTCTGATGATTTTCCCAGGCTGAATGTTCTTCTACTCAGCATCCGCCAGTCCACCAACTCTGGCAACTTCTTTTCTCCTCTCAGCTCCTTGGAACTTCCCCCCTGGACCTCTTCTCCTTCTCAGTGGGAGAAGGGCCCTAAGGAGCCCCTCAATGGGAGAGGGCTGTAGACACCACTTAGGACTCTAATTTAGAATCCTACTCCCTGCATCTCTCCATAGTCCTAAAAAACCCCCCTCTCCTACTCACGTGAGAGCAGGGTTTTTTTTATACCCCTTCCCTTCCTGGACCCTCCAGGTGGGATGTGGAGCTCCTCCCTAACACACCTATCACTATTCTCGCATCACCAAAGGGCAGCGTCTGTTGGGACCTCTCTCATACCGAGGGCACTCAGACCAGCTGAAGCCGCATTCTGCATGTTTGTGAGGGGCAGGGACATTCTTCCAAGGGCCAGCAAATGGACATCCCCTCCACATTTGCATTTCCACATACCTGATAACACACACCTGAGAAAAATGGCTGAATCGGCAGAAACTGGAAACCAGCAAGTTGTAGTGCTAGTTGTCAAAGTTCCAGCTTTATGCATTGCAACATTCTCTCATCCTTCATAGACATTGCTAATTCATTTGACTGTGGTCAACATTCACTGATATACTATATACCTAGACTGTCTTTAAATTACATCTGCTAAATTGATCAAAACAACCTTATAGGTGCTGTGTGATGCAAGGATGAACCTTTTCTGCTTTTACACATCTACTCAAAGCCAAGAGCCAGCAATGCCCTAACCCTTGCTTTCTGTATTATCCTTCCAGCCATGCAGACCATTCTGTGGGATTGTAGAGCTGCTGGAGACTCTGGGATGGGGCCAATGACATAAAATATGCGTGCCTTTCAATGCAGCACATGACCTTCTCTCTCTTCCCACGTATTATTTAAAATAAGCAGTCTCCTCAATGGAGTATTCTTGGATGTTACCCGGGGATATGATCATAGTTTCCAGAAGGTGAGCTTTCTGGTGCAAGTGTGACATCTAGTGGACACTCACAATCAAGCAACGGATCAACTTATTTAGAACAACAGTGTTGCCTACTTGGCATGCCTAACATCCAGGCAAGGCCGTTGCTATGGATGGAGAAGATAGATGCCTGCCTGGGGACACCATGTTGAGGGGAGGGCAGACGTGCATAGGAAGGGGGAGGCAAGCTGTATAAGCATAAAAGCCATGCGCTGCTGCCTGGACCCCCTTCCACATCACCGTGGATGTGTGCATACTGTCTCCATGCTGACCAATAGTGGGCTAGCATTCCCTCCACCTGCTCCTGCTCTCTCCCCCTCCCCCCCCCTTAGACAAATCAACACATTCCAAGGGTTGGCCAATAATGGCCCAGCCAGCCCCAGCCTGGGGACAGTCACAGTCACTGCCAGCTGTGAAGAGTTGTGTCGATGACATCCCTTGCATGGGGTGCCGTATTTCCCAGCAAGAGTCCTGCCTCCAAGGTACCATACTACCACCGTCACCATCTCTTTTGTGCAGCCTAAATTTGAGCATTCCCTGTCAGCCAACACCACGTTATTAATAACATTCCCTGTCAGCCAGTGCTAAGTTATTAGTTACATTCCTTGCCAGCTGACACCAGATAATTTTTCTCCTTGCAGGCTGATTTCTAATTAGGCAGAGTAGACACATGCCTAAGGGTGCCATGATGAAAGGCGAGAGCCTTCCTCCCAGAGTCGGTACAAGGGGTTTAGGTGCCCTATGCAAACCTTCAGCCGTGCACCATCCAGTAATTAATTTTCAAGCCAATAGGTACCCCTCCCTGAGATTCTGATAATTAAAGTCAACAATCACGATGACCCTTCCACAACAATTGGATATCATACTTTTAAAATATTAAACTTTTATTCCACATATGTATTTATATCTATATCCCTATCTATCATTATAAATCTATATCTATCTATCTTTCTATATACATACATACATAATGTTGTGCTGGAGGTGGACCCTTGGCCTGGTGCAAGATTGGTACGACCCTCTGGTCAGACCCAGAGAGCACCTGCCACCAGGAGGCGGAGCACAGGAGGAGACAGAGGCTAGATGGAGCTTCGCCAATAACAGTCCGGGGTTTCCGCAGGTTGAGCCCTAGGGTACCCGGACCGCCTGGACTTAGATAGGCCTCAGAGGGTCTCCCAGAGAGGTAATGAAAGGGTGTGCCCACCACGAGCAAGGGTGCATGGCTAATGCAAAGAGAATGGACCAGACCCGAACTGGAGAGTCCGGAGACCTCAGGGAGGCAGCAGTTCAGGAAGGTCCTCCGGGCGAGACAGTCAGCGCCTGTGGGTCTGGTCGGACAAAGGCCGTGAGCAGAGTCCAAGCAGGTCAGTCTGGTGGTCAAGGAAGGCAAGAAGAGAGTGTCCGAGTGAAGCGCAAGGGTCAAAGCCAGGGTATCTGTCCAGAAGTGGTCAGCCAAAGGAAGGGTCAGTTCCAAGGTCAGTCCAAGCGTAGTCAAGGTAAGCGAGGGTCAGTTCCAGGCGGTGGTCAACGTGGTCAGGCAGGCAGAGGTCAGTCTAGTCAGGCAAGCCGAGGTCAGTACCGAGAATCAGTCCGAAGGGTACTACCAGGGACAAAGAACAGCAACAAGATAGACGCTGGAGACACGGAGGAACACAGGAACCTGGTACACGGAGATGCTGGAACCCGGGAACACTGGAACATGGAGACACTGGAACAAGGAGACACTGGAACGCAGGATCAGGCACAGGAACAAGGAACAGGCAAACTAGTACACCAAGGTGTCGACCTGTTTGCCAAGGCAAGGTCCTGGGGAGGTCAGGAGGCGTCCGAGACGGGTTTCCCGTGCTGAGCCCTTTAAATGGAGAGACGCTGGCCGCGCGCCTGCCTAGGGGCGGGGCCGAGGAGATTGAGGATGCGGAGCACCTACGGGAGCTCTGCTGCGAGGCTTGTGGCGTGGACGCCTGAGGAGAGCGTCGGGGACGTCGGGAACTGGGAGCCGTGGCAAGACCGGAGCTAGTGGAGGGCAGTGCGAGGTGAGCAGGCCCGGTCGTGGCACCAACGCGGTCGGGACGAGCAACACATAATAGAGATATGCATTCATTTTAAATGAAATAGATAATGGCTACAAAATTGTCTATTTTGCCTCTTTTCGGGAGCGCATCTAAACAAAAAAAAAGACAACATTTCGTAAAAATTAGTATTTCGTGTTAGTGCGCACTAACTGAAAATGTTAGCAATCAGTTAAAAAATGTCAATTGGGGGAGCAGTTTGTTAGCTGGAGTTATGGTTATGCATTCCCATAGTTACTTGTTTGTGTTGCCAAGGTTGCAAGATGGCATTTGTGAGGGGATGGCCAGTGCCTGGTAACAAACGTAAACAAACAATTAATATAATAAATATTTAATACCATTAAGTTCTAGTCAGCAAATGCAAAAGCATGTATTGCAAATGCTTATTTTGAATTTGCCATTCCCTTTGTATTTTAGGAAAGGGGTCCTGGCAATTTGGTACATGCATACTTTTAATTCCCCTGGTGTCTGTCTTTGTGTTTGGGTGGGGGAGTGGTAACTGGTGAGAAGGGACGTGACCGGGGTGAATGTATGGGATGGCGGGTGGGAGAGAGTCTGGCTGGGGTGGTGACTGGTGAGAGAGAGGCAGCCTGGTGTGTGTGTGGGTGACTGGTGAGAGGGGGAGTGACTGGGGTGACTATATGGGGGTGACAGGTGAGAGAGAGACTGCTTGGGGTAGTGACTGGTGAGAGAGAGACAGCTTGTTGGGTGTGGGGTGGGACTAGTGAGAGGAGAAGTGACTGGAGTAACTGTATGGGGTGACGTGGGAAAGAGAGGTAGCTGGTGTTTTTGTGGGGGGTGATGGCTGGGGTAATTGTATGGGATGACAGGTTACTCTCCAACACACCAGGCTACCTCTCTCACCAGTCACTACCCCAACCAGACTCTCTCCCACCCGCCAATCCCATACATTCACCCCAGACACTTCCCCACTCACCAGTCATCCCCCCAACTCACACCAGGCTGCCTCTCTCTGACCAGTCCAACCCAACCATTCTCTCTTCTGTCACCCCCTTCAATCAGTCTCTCTCCCACCTGTCACCCCATACATTCACCCAAGTCACTTCCCCTCTCACCAGCCCCCAAACACACAGACTCACAGCATGGGAATTCAAAGTATGCATATCCCAAAATGCCAGGGCCCCTTTCCTATAATACAAAAGGACTGAATTCTAAATATGCATTTGCATTACATGCTTTTGCTGACTAGAACTTGTTGCTATAAAATTACATCACTTGTTTGCTTACAGTTGTACTGGTAACTAAGGAGGCAGCCAATGGAATGCAGAACCATACCTCTAGCTAACGAATTCCTCCCAAATTGACACTTTTTAACTGATTGGTAACAGTTAGTGCACTCCAATTATAGTTATCTTTTTTGAATTTATAAAGTCCTTTTTTGACATTTCTGTGTCCGGTTAATTTAGGCAATGCATGCAAATCTGTCTCATGCATATTCATAGTGGATGTCCTGAAAACCAGGCCTGTTTGTGGCACTCTAGAACCGGAGTTACCTATTCCTAGTTTATTAATTTATAAATCACATTTCTTACAGAAAAAGGTCAGTGCATATAAGGGAGTCAGTGCATGCAAATCTATCTCATGCATATTCATTGTGGATATCCTGAAAACCAGACTGGCTAGGTGTTTCCTAAGGATTGGGTTCAGAACTCCTGGATTAGACTGATCAAAAGGGATATAGTAACTCTATGTAAGCCAGGAGTTGGCAACTCTGGTCCTCGAGTGCCAAAAATAGGTCTGTTTTCAGGGTATCCACAATGAATATGTATGAGGTATATTTACATACACGGCTTCCATTTTATGCAAATATATCTTATGCATACTTATTTTGGATATCCTGAAAACCAGACCTGTTTGTGGTAGTGCAGGAATGGAGTTGCCTACCCCCAGACTACGCTCTTACCTGGCCCTACCATCTTGTGGTCAAATATCATTCCATGTCACCGACAGAGGCAAGACAGCATCTGGAACAGAGGTTTAGAGAACATGAACAAATAAAGAGGCCTGTGGGTTGTCTGTTGGGGGTGAGAGATCAATTTTCCGTACTAGGCAGCATATGAGTGTGCAGGGCTAAATAGTGAGACATTTAATAATGCTACCCAGGAGGGGCTCAAGTTAGTATTTAGAGAGATGTAATTATCAAAGCTGCAGCCTAGGGTGAGAAGCCCCGAGACAAGTTCAAGGACTGCCTCGAGCCACTGATGGGGTATCTGAGCCAAGGGATCTATGCTGGAGATGTCGGTTTCGGGGAGCAGTGCAACTGGTGGGCTACAATTTTGGGCAGATAAGAGTTCCCCACAACTTGCAGAGACTAAGGGTCAGGCCATCGCTAATCTGCCCAACTGGTAGATGGCATGGCACAAGATAATGCTCCTAGAAAGGTGCATGGCATGAGCTGCGGACAGCCATGCCAGGAAAAGAAAAGCCTAGATGATATTATGACAGGGGCGCAGACAGTGGCAGAGATATCTATTCCCATGCAGGCCTTGGGGTGGTGATCAGAGACTACCAATGGTGGGTAAACTGCTTCGGCAATCACTTAGGCCTGGATTCACTATTCTCGCAGCTAACGAGGGGCGGCGGGGCGAAGCGGGGGGCAAGCCGGCTTTCACACTGAATAGCGCCACTGTGAAAGGTGGTGCTATTGGGCCCGCTACTGGCAGCGATCCCTTTAGAAAATGACCCCCTTAGCTGGAAACGGTTTGTCTAAATTTAGCTCAGATACATGTAATGTATTTTTTTGTTAAATTGTTCACTAAAGCTGTGGCCTGTTTGCTCTAGAATTCTGTTCCTGGTTATGTTTGTTACGTGATGTCCAGGATGGAGGTACTAGGGGAGGGGATTTGCCTGGAATGCCTCAGCTGCCTATATTAATGGGAAGGATTGCGTCAGGATATACAGGAACTAAAGCTTATACGGCAACAGGGCCAGTGCAAGGGTATTCGGCATCCTAGACAGAACATTAGCATGGCACCTCCTTCTCCAAACAAGGCATAATCTCTTTTGAAACCTAATGGCACCAGCCTTGAGTTGACCGACGGCCATTTTGAAAATCCGGAGCTGTAGGGCAGGAACAACTGAGGTTGCTCCTGTCCATGAAAGTCCCACGGATGGGGTAAGAAGGGGTTAAAAGGGGGGGGGGGGGGGGGGGGCAGAGAAGGCCTTTTGTTTTTGTAGGTTTGGTAGGTTGGAGGAGGGGACATTTTCATTTCTTTTCCTGGGGTTCCTTTTTTTTCATTTTTGTTTCATTTGGATAAACAAAACAAAATTTGAAAAAGGAAAAACAAAACATTTTTCTAATGCACACCCTTACATTTCATAGGTAGGGCTGCTGAGTTCTGAAGTTAGGGCTGTTTTGGTGTGGCAGACTTCTGAGTTCTGAATGTCTTTTCGAAGGGTTTTGTGTTATTTCACAAAGTATCTGGTAATGAAGGATGTTTGGGTCACTTATACTGAGATGATATCAAAATTTGAATTTTTTTAATGTAATGAGTAATAAGAAGAAGCATTCTCTTTCTAGCTAGGCCACCCAATAAGAACATAAGAATATAAGAAATGCCATACTGGGTCAGACCAAGGGTCCATCAGGCCCAGTATCGTGTTTCCAACTGTGGCCAATCCAAGTCACAATACCTGGAAAGTACCCAAACATTAAATAAATAGATCCCAAGCTACTAATCCTTATTGATTAATAGCAGTTTATGGACTTCTGCTCTAGGAACTTATCCAAACCATTTTTAAACCCAGCTACACTAACTGCCGTAACCACATCCTCTGACAATGAATTCCAGAGCTTAATTATGCATTGAGTGAGAAAGAATTTTCTCCAATTTGTTTGAAATTAACTACTTGCTAACTTCATGGAGTGCCTCCGAGTCCTTGTATTATCTGAAAGAGTAAATAACTGAATCACATTTACCCGTTCTAGACCTCTCATGATCTTAAAGACCTCTATCATATCCCCCCCTCAGCCGATTCTTCTCCAAGCTGAACAGCCCTAACCTCTTTAGAGGTGAGAAGCTGGAATGTCGCATGAGTGCCAATGCCTTTGCTTATATTTATTTCCTTGGATTTTTTTCTTCCATTACTCCTTTCTTGTCCCTTAAGTTTGGAGGTCTAATTAAGTTTTTTTTTCTTTTTTTCTTTTTACTTTGATTGTTATATGGTTTATCATGTTCCTAGTGACATGCTTATGCTTGTTTGGTATAATTTAAAAGTTAATTTAAAAAGATAAAAAGATTTAAAAAGATAAAAAGTTTAAACAATAAAGTAAAATAAAAATATACATTAATATGTAAATGATCACAACACAGAGTAACACCTCCCCAAAATAGCATAAAACGAACAACAAGAGAGGGCAAACAAAAATAAATAAAAAAATATATATATAACAAAAAACTCAGAACAAGATTTTTATCCAGAAAATACTTTTCAAATGATTTGAGCTTGATACTGCCTGAGGCCCATTCGGGCGAGAGACAGCAGATTACATCTGTTGCACCAGTTTTCTGATACCGTCTCTTCCTGTTTTAGATATTAGAAAATTTATTTTCTGGATAAAAATCTTGTCCTGAGTTTTTTGTTATATATATATATTTTTTTTTATTTATTTTTGTTTTCCCTCTCTTATGTTTGTTTTATTTTACATTAATATGCAAATCCATGCAAAATGATTCACATTTGCCATATAATTACCATAAGATTTTGAAAAATCTGCTACAGAATTTGCTAACACTTGCCACAGTATCTTCAAAATTTTGTCACAAGAAACTGGTGTCACTGGGCATAACATGTTGGGTGACATAAACTTAGGAGCCAATGTAGTAAACTGCATTAACCATCAGCTATAAAAGCCGATGTTAACGAGATGCACATTAATGCCAGGTTCTTATGGCCTGGATTGGCCACTGTTAGAAACAGGATGCTGGGCTTGATGGACCCTTGGTCTGACCCAGTATGGCATTTTCTTATGTTCTTATTTTTCTTAATGTGAATGGTAACACCCCTCCCTGAGGTGTTGTTACATTTTTTGCTTGAATACATCTGTATTATGTATTATATATTTTAACACACATTATTTTTAGCTGCGCTAATAGGTAATGATGTATTTAGCATACTTTTACATCTCATTACCTCATAAACATTGATAACACAAGTCAGTTTGAGCACGTTAACAGTACTGTCAATGTGCACTAACAGCATGCGCTAGATTACATAGGCATTCAATGTGTGTTAACCCTTGTGTTACCATTGACACAGTTAGTACATTGGCTACTCATTTTGTAATTATGAAGACATTTGAATAATTAAATGTTTCATAATTGTACAATCCATGGAACTCTTAACACGGAGGATCAGAACTAGATTTCACTTGCCAGCACCTGATCCTGTCTGCATTGCATAGCATGCTAAATTATATGGTACCATTACTTATTAGAAATCTTTTCCCAATACCTTACTTCATATTGAATGGAACAAATTATCTTCAAAGTCAAACATAAATTTAATTATTTATGCTGCCTGCAAGTTAAGCTTGAATATGTTTAAATTGATTTTGAACATGAATTTTGTATTCTTCATTAGTATTTTCTGTTTTGGTCCTTCTCTTTCAACTGACCTTTAGAATCAATAAGACAAAGCAAACAAGGAATACCAGACTTATAATCAAGGCTCATAGCAACAGCTTGATGGTAGATTCTATGGCAAGGCACATAAAATTCTGTGGCCAAAATGTTTAAATTCTTTAGTATTTCTACACCATGAGGTCTATATTCAGACACAGTCCAGATAGCAAAGTTAGCCTAGGATAAGCCCATAAGTCATCCGGTTAAATCTGAATATCAGATATGCCCCTGGATCGCCCCCCTAACTTATGTGGCTAAATTCTAGCTTCCTAATTTATTAGCTGGCTAGAGTTTAGCTGGATAAAGGCTAAGTATAGCTGGGTAAGCCATTTAGATGATAACTATTACATTATCTGTCTAAATAGCTTTTGAATATGGATCTCATTATTTGTAGTGTAAAATATGGCATATTTTGCTGTATAAATAATAGGGATGTATACTCATTAGAATCCAAATGGGACAATACATCCAATTAGTTACTTTTTGATTTGGCTCATTGCAAATGAACTGAAATAATGAGGAACCCAAAACAGCCCAAATCTTTTTCGCTTCATTCAGTTTGGTGCCATTAAAGTCTATAGGAAAAGCAAAGCAATGGATTTTTTTTTACTCCAAGCCAGACAGAGTGGAGCCGACTAGGGATGGGATGAGAAAGGAGCAGGGCCAATCATATTAAAGCCTACTTTTTTAAGGAGCCTTCCCAGCTGCATGTCATAACTTCATTTTTTACCGTGAAAATGAACTATGAGCAGTGTAATGCCTCCTCTGGCTGATGGACTCCAAAACTCAGCCACTCCAGGGTCCAGTCTTGGAGAGGGCTGACCTGGACACTTGAAAACTCAAATAGAAATCATTTATAGTTTTTCTCTACAAGTCCCCAGACAGGATTTGAACCATCCTGAGATTAGCTGTAAGTCAGATGCTTTCCCTGCTGAGCCAGCCAGCCCAACCAGCAAAGAGTGGCTTCGAAAGTGAACCTTAAGTCTCTAGCTTTGTCTTTCATTCCTCTGTGACAGCCAGCACAAAACAAACTAATTTCAATAAGTTCTCCAAAGTCAAAGTCTGGCCCAATGGGCCTAACTGCCACCTCCCACTGTACCTCTGGGATATCAAACTTTTCCCCAGAGATACAACCACCCACTTGGCAGTTTTCTTGGTAAGGTGTCCTTAAAGCAGGTAATTCCAAACAAATAGGAGCTTTTTTTGTATCCACAAGCTCACCTTCCTTGGGATTACTGTTGCTGTCCTTCTTTGCACTGTAGAGGCAACATCCAGGGTCAAAGTCTCCAGAGTAAATGGTCACAAGGTCCTGCTCTGTCCTCCTCAGTCCCAGCAGGAGACTGAGACTGCTCTGATAGGGACTCCTTTTTATATGGTGTAGACTCCTCCTCCAGTAGCGAGGTATTGGCTCCTGGGGCGCCACCCTCTGAGGTTTGCCGATGAGTTTGGGCCCCTTTGCGGAGCTGACGTTTCTCCTTGCGCCCACAGTCTTAGCAGGCTGTGGGAACTGCCTGTAGCGGACTTCTGGACCGTGACCCGGAAGGTCCTGGGCCAGCTGATGGTGCATACCGTGAACCGCCTCGCCCTCGCTCCGAGGTCCGACACGCCCTGGCGGGAGGTGTTGGGTCTGAGGGGCTGGGAAGAGGGCGGCCCCCGCTGGGGGTCTGGGATGATCCCCGGGTTCGAGGGGGACCGCTCCTGGAGGTTGGTGCACGGGGCCATGGCCATCGGCCGATTCAAGGTGCAGGTGTTGCGGGAGGACCCCTCCTGTCCATTCGGATGCGGGCAGGGGGAGGATCTTTTCCACCTGGGGCTTCAGTGCCCCAGGCTTACCCCATTCCTATCCTTTTTGAAGGGTTTGTTTTTGGGGTTTTGGTTACATTTCACCCCGCACCACCTCATTTACATGCGCGCGCCCAGGAGGGGACCTCTGTGCCACAGGGACTACCTGGTCAACTATCTCCTGTCCACCATCAGATCCTCAGTTTGGCGGTCGCGGCAGGAGATGTTGGCCGAGGGGCGGTCCCTCGAGTGCGAGGTCCTCTTCCGCTCAACGGTGTGCGCCAGGCTTAAAGCAGAGCACTTCTGCGCGCTGTCCACCGGGCAGGTGGAGGAATTTGCCCGCTGGTGGGCAGTGGACGGGGTGCTCTGCTCCCCTCCCCTCTTTGAGTTAATCCTGCATATTTGAGTTCTTTGTGTTATAGCTTTCCTTTTTGTTAGTGCACGTTTTGGGTGTCCCTTCCCCCCCCCCCCTCACCCCTCACTATGGACCACAGCGTAAAAGGTGAGGGGTCCCCCCCTCCAGGTCCCAACAGGGATCCCTCCTCCCTTCCCTGATTTTTGGTCGGCGACCCCCCCTTCCCTGCCCCATCCCCCACCCACGTGGCGGCATACTGAGGGCCCCCTACCCCTGAGGCTGAGGTTGTCAGCCCTCCCCCCCCTCTGTGGAGTAAGTATGGTGCTACGCGGTATGGTGGACTCAGCACTGATTGCCACACTATATGGCCTCCCCCAGTAATAGGACGTTGAGGAGAGTGTGGCCTGCAGGTTAACTCTTGGGACAGCAGTTAGCATGGCTGTCGGCCCCCCCTTTTTTTTCTCCACCGCCCCCCCCCACAGGGGGTTAGTCAGCAGTGCCACACCCGGAGGTCACCGGTGCACTGGAACTGGTGCCTTCCAGCTGGCGGTACATATCAGAGGTGTGCTCCTGTTCCATGGGCCCTGGAGCAGTAGGTGGTACTCCTGCCTACTACCACGCCAGAGGTAGGTGAAGATAAGGGTGGTTAGGCCACGAGCAGCATCTAGTGGCCTTTTTGTTTGAGACCCCCCCCTTCCCTTCCCCTGTATTTGTTGTACTTTGTCCCCTTCGCTCTTGCAAGGGTGCGCCGGTGAAATGGAATTCCCCTTCTATTTTTTGTTATCTTTTTCTCCTTGTTTCTTTAAGGAGGCAGGGCGGCCTTCGGCCACCCCGCCCCCTCCACTGGTCTTAAAATAGTCCCCACCCTCTGTTTTGCCGTCTCTCTGTAGCCAGGGATTGGCTTCTGGATCTCCACCCTCTATTTCCCACTCCTGCGTCTTCTCTTTCTCTCTGCTTACAGGGGGAAGGAACCAATGTGCGTCCTTGACTTTGTGTCACTGGGTTTTTCTTTCCCCCCTTCTTGGATTTTTGGTTCCAGGGAGTTTTTGTTCCTGGGGCTTTGGCCTACCTCCCCGGGCTGGAATATAGACCCCGTCACAAGCAGTCATCTTTTTATAATCATTTCTCTGTTGGATTTCAGAGAGAGAAGGTAGAGTTTCTGAAGCTCTTTGCTTCAAAGTTCAGTATTAAAGAAAAGCTTATAAAAATGATGTATATGTAACAGCACACCTTGCTTTCTCACAGCTAGGACACTGTTGCTGTGTCCTAGCTGTGATAAGGAGTGGTAGTAGCAGGATAAACTATAATCTTTCTGTCTGAGGGTGACAGTGTAATTATCAGGGTAATATAGTAGATAGCATATGTCATTGTCTTCAGGAATCATACAGCCAGATTAACTCTCTTTCTGCTTGTGACGAATGTCCAGTGACTGTCAGAGGCAGAAGCTTGTGTTTTCTGTTTAAAAGAGCCAGTGACAGTGCATTCATTCTTGTCTGTGTGAATCTTCTGCTCTACGTTTGACACTAGGCCTGATGGTCAAAAGCATTAACACACTTAAAACTGTGTTTTACATGTGTAAATGCACTTAACCCATGTAAGCAGGTTTTTAAAAAAATGCTACAATATATGCCATGACATTATCAATAGGTTTTATCAGAGTTAAATGCCCTTAAACAGATAAATGACTTTTAAAAATTGCTATGATAACATGTCACATGTAAATCTGAAAATTCACCTGTTAGTACACATGATCAATAAGCATCAGCAGTTCATTGCACTCTGTAACAAAAGTGACTGTTTGAGCAGCTATCTGTGTATGTCAATAAACATAAGAAAATAAGATTGCCATACTGGGTCGGACCAAAGGTCCATCAGGTCAGTATTCTGTTTCCAACAGTGGCCAATCCAGGTCAAACTTCCAAAGAGTTGATAGATTCTATGCTGCTTATCCCAGGGATAAGCAGTGGATTTCTGCAACTCCACCTGGTTCTTGGCTGGGACAGATGAAACAGGTCACAGGCTTGGTTGTTCAAATAAAAAAGTTTACTGATGTCTTCCAAGGTAATCAATGTCCATGTGAAATAAAGAAACTTACAGATGAGTGTCCTTTCTCTCTGCGAATGTGACAGTGACTCGGGTTCCTGGGAGATCCCTAACGATCCTGAACTGAGAGTTTCGGAGTCCCAGACTCTGGGGAGATCCTGTGCTGTGAGGGAAATCCCCTTAGAGTTCCAGTAGACAGTTAGCCCAGCCTGCGCCTGTATCCTGGGGTGAAGATCCTGTGGAGGGTCTTCAAGTCTTCTCTGTTGCGCGTCCCGTCCGTGCTAGGCCCGCGCCCGGGCCTGCTCACCTTGCTCCTGCGCTAGCGGGCCCCGGGCCGTCCTCTCCCGCTGCTGCTGCTGCCAGCGCGCCCGTCCGTCTCCTCAGTCTCCAGTCTTGCTCCTTTTTATTTTTTCTGCCTGTGACCTCTCAGTGGGAAAGGTCTGAGGACCGAGCGTATACGACCCTAACCCAGTTGAGGAGGGGGTGGCAAGAATAACTCCTCTGAAACAAATCCTGGCAAAAATTTTGAATGGCATTAAAATCTTCTCTGGAGTGAGCACGGCCATTGTAGCCTCTTTTTCCTCAGAATGGAAAAATGCACGTCTTCAGGTCCCAGGTCTCCGGATCTGGGGGAAGGCCATCTCCAGGAAACTCCAGGATCTCACCTCCAGTCCAAAAATCCTTAATTTAGACAAAAATCTGCTACAAATGTTTCAGGGTAGCCCACACTGGCAGAGGATGCCTGGCAGGGATTTCCCTTAACTAAAATCTTGATCAAATGAGGGATATAGGCCTCATACAGGCAACAGAAACTAAAACAACTCTTTTCTCTTCAAACGCTAAAGCAAAAGACCAAACCTACTCTTCTTTTATTCCCTAGTTATAGGCAAGGTCCACTCACTCAAGCTGCCTAAGAGGAAGAGCTAAAATATGGTATTCCTTCTAGTTGGTTAACATCTACAAGGACCTAGGGAAATTTAGTGACTAACCCGTAGGAGTGCCACATAAAGATCAATAAAAAACGAAAATGAAGGTCCCTATCCCTATCTCATGACTTTTTAATTTCCTAAGAAGTCTCTCATGAGTGACTTTGTCAAATGCTTTCTGAAAATCCAGATACACTAAATCAACTAGTTCATCTTTATCCACGTTTGTTTACGCCCTCAAAAAATTGTAGCAGATTGGTGAGGTAAGACTTCCCTTGGCTAAATCCATGTTGGCTTTGTCCCATTAAACTATGACTATATATATATGTTCAGTAATTTTCTTGTTTATGATAGTTTCTACCATTTTGCCCGACACAGATGTCAGACTCAATGGTCTGTACTTTCCTGGATCACTCCTAGATTCCTTTTTAAAAATTGGTATTACATTGGCGACCCTCCAGTCTTCAGGTACTATAGACAATTTTAATGATAGTTTACAAATTACCAAAAGCAGTTGCCAATTTCATTTTTTCAGTTCTTTCAGCACTTTGGGATCCTTGAGAACTGTGATGTTAATTCCTGCTGGTCAGATAAATACAATCAGGGATAAACTCAAAGAATATTTATCCATATAGTTCCAATATGTATATTTATTTTTTTAAGTAAAAGTACAGTTATAGTCACTGCACTATGTGGTTCTTACAGTGCTTACAGTAATGATGCCACCTTGTTCAGCTCCTTCATGCACTAAATTGTAGGCTTCTAATTTAAATTGTAATCCCCTTCCCAATTTATTTTTTAACGTGCTGGTTTGTTTTTGCCTCAAGTGTATACACCAATTAAAAATCTTGTTTAAGTGTACGCCGATCCAAATTGTCAATTCAGGTTAGCAGCAGAATGTGGACATTCTTTTCTTTATTAAATATTTTACCAGAAAATGAAAAATGTGTGTGTTTTTATAAAAGATATTTTTCATTCTTTCTGTACATAAATGTTTTTCTTATCACTACAATTAAGTATCTGGAACAGTGTTTCAGGCCGGGTAATTAAATTGATTAGACCTTGGAAGGTGTACTGCACACATACAGTCTAACTTCTGTTTATTCGCTGCCTTACTGACTATTAAAAGCACAAACACACACTAAATAATATTCCCCAATAGTTAACTTCACCCCAATACTTTTAAAAAAGAAAATTTCCCAAGCAAAACTTACTGATTCCTTTCAGCCACCAGCAAGGTGATCCTCTTCTCTCAGTGCCCTATTGCCTTTGCTAACTTCAGGAAGATGGGAAAGACATGATATTCACCCCCTTCTGACAGCATTCAATGCCAGTAGTGGGGTAACTAGACCAGGAGTTAAATGGTTTTTCTCTGCTTGGTTAAGTTATTCTCCCTGTTTCAGCCCCTTCCTTCCTGTCTTCTGCAGTAGTGTTCAGTTGCCATGGGACAGGAGCACAAGTGACATTTTTTATATGCGGCTCCCAAGTCACAGGTAGGCCACCCCTGTAGAGATCACTTGTGGGACCCCTCCTTGAGTTCTGGGTTCAGTTCTAGAGGCCAAACTTTCAAAAAGACATTGAAGGGATGGAATCAGTTTAGAACAAGGCTTCTAAACTGATAAAAGTGTTGGGTATGAAGGGCAGCTGGAGAGGGGGTGTTGTAGACACCACCTCCTGGAGTGGCGCAGGACTGGAACGGAGTGTGGATGGTCCAGTGAGGCTGGAGCAAGGTGCAAGCTAGGTTGGGGCACTGGAGCAAGGTACAGGCTGAGCTGGGGCACAGGAATGCTGGAACTGAGTGCTAGTAAGGGTGGAACTGGAACCCAAGAACTGAGTGAGGTAAGCGTGGAACTGGAACATTGGAGATGAGTGCTGGTAAGGATGGTACAGGAACACAGGAACAGAGTGGAGGTAAGCGTGGAACTGGAACATTGGAGATGAGTGCTGGTAAGGATGGTACAGGAACACAGGAACAGAGTGGAGGTAAGCGTGAAGTTGGATGCAGGTAAGTGTGGAACTGGAACATTGGAGATGAATGCTGGTAAGGATGGTACAGGAACACAGGAACAGAGTGGAGGTAAGCGTGGAACTGGAACATTGGAGATGAATTGCTGGTAAGGGTGGTACAGGAACACAGGAAAGGAGTGGAGGTAAGTGTGGAACTGGATGCAGGTAAGGGTGGAACTGGAACATTGGAGATGAATGCTGGTAAGGGTGGTACAGGTACACAGGAACAGAGTGGAGGTAAGCGTGGAACTGGAACATTGGAGATGAATGCTGGTAAGTGTGGTACAGGAACACAGGAACAGAGTGGAGGTAAGTGTGGAGCTGGAACATTGGAGATGAATGCTGGTAAGGGTGGTTCAGGAACACAGGAACAGAGTGGAAGTAACTGTGGACCTGGATGCAGGTAAGTGTGGAACTGGAACATTGGAGCTGAGTGCTGGTAAGGATGGTACAGGAACACAGGAACAGAGTGGAGGTAAGTGTGGAGCTGGATGCAGGTAAGCTTGGAGCTGGAACTCGAGCTGAGTGCAGGTAAGGGTGGTACAGGAACAGAGTGGAGGTAAATGTGGAGCTGGATGCAGCTAAGTGTGGAGCTGGAACATTGGAGATGAGTGCTGGTAAGGATGGTACAGGAACACAGGAACAGAGTGGAGGTAAGCGTGGAGTTGGATGCAGGTAAGCGTGGAACTAGAACATTGGAGATGAGTGCTGGTAAGGGTGGTACAGGAACACAGGAAAGGAGTGGAGGTAAGTGTGGAACTGGATGCAGGTAAGTGTGGAACTGGAACATTGTAGATGAATGCTGGTAAGGGTGGTTCAGGAACACAGGAACAGAATGGAGGTATGTGGAGCTGGATGCAGGTAAGTGTGGAACTGGAACATTGGAGCTGAGTGCTGGTAAGGGTGGTACAGGAACACAGGAACAGCGTGGAGGTAAGTGTGGCGCTGGATGCAGGTAAGCATGGAACTGGAACACTGGAACAGACAGGATCTGAGTGCGGGTAAGTGTGGACTGGATCAACAGAAGCAGACTGGATCTGGATGCAGGTAAGAGTGGAGTGGATGCAGGTATACGTGGACTTGGAATTCTGGAACAGACTGGGACTGGGGCAAGACAGACTAGGGCTAGACAGGACAAACTAGGACATGGAACATGGAACATATAATGCCCGAAGGCAGCATAGACAAAGCAAGGCAGAGAGACCTAGCAGCAAGGAAGAGACCTGGAGTCTCAGGGCAAGATCAGGTCAGGAAACAGAGAGAGTCCTAGAGTAGGCCGCAAGGCAAGGAAGAAACCAGAAGGCCCTCAGGCCACAGAGCAAGGCTTGGAACAGAAGGCTGGATGGCCACAAGGCAAGACCAAGGTAAGCTGAGAACAGAAGGCCCAGAGGCCAGGGGCTAGGGAAAAGCAAGGCTGGAGACAGAAGGCCTGGAGGCCATTTTTATTTTATTTATTTATTTAGGATTTTTATATACCGGCAATCATGAAGACATATCTTGCTGGTTTACATAGAACAGGAGTGCATTATATACAAAAACTAGAACTGTGGTGACGGAAGGTACAGTTACATTTAACAAGGGAAGCCGAACTTGGAGAAGGAAGAGAAAGGAGAGAAGAGAAATAGTTAAACAATATACAAATTAAATATAGTGTACAAACTAATATACAAAATAGATGTTAAATACAAGAGAATGGTGTTTTTGGAGTCATTGGATTGTGTCATTGGGTTGTGTCCGGAAAAGCTTGCTTGAATAACCAAGTCTTGAGTTTTTTCCTAAAAGTTAGGAGGCAGGGCTCCTGTCTGAGGTCTGTGGGAATGGAATTCCACAGAAGAGGGCCAGCTGTGGAGGTGGCGCGATCTCTTGTGGTAATGTGTCTGGTCGTTTTCGCTGGGGGAACTTGGAGGGAGCCTCTATAAGCATCTCTAGTAGGTCTAGTAGAATTATGTACTAGGAGGGGGAATTGAAGATCGAGAGTGGTGAGTTGATGTATAGTTTTGTAGGTGGTAGTTATGGCTTTATACATGATGCGGAAGTATACGGGTAACCAGTGAAGCTCTTTCAGGACGGGGGATATGTGGTCTCTTTTCCTTGCGCCTGACAAAATTCGGGCTGCAGAATTTTGAACCATCTGTAGGGGTTTGGAGTATGATGAAGGTAGACCTAGCAATAGGGAATTGCAGTAGTCCAGTTTCGAAAAGATAACTGCTTGGATGATCGTTCTGAAGTCTTGAGCGTGGAACAGAGGTCTTATCCTTTTCAAAACCTGGAGTTTAAAGAAGCAGTCTTTGGTTGTTTTGTTAATGTGTGCCTTGAAGTTAAGCCGGTTGTCAATTATTACTCCTAGGTCTCTAGCTTGAGTGGTAGGCAGATTTGTGGGAAGAGTACTGTTGGAGGTGTTCTCCGGAGAGATGAGTAGGATTTCAGTCTTAGAGGAGTTTAAGATGAGATGTAGACTGTTGAGTAGTTGTTTGATTTTTTTGTGGCATGATTCCCAGTAGTCAAGAGTGTTAGAGTATGTGTCTTTGATAGGGATGATGATTTGAATGTCATCTGCGTATAGGAAAAACTTTAGATTGAGGTCGGTGAGAAGTTGGCAGAGAGGAAGAAGGTAAATATTGAAAAGAGTCGGAGATAAAGACGAACCTTGTGGGACTCCTAAGGTAGAGTTAAATCTAGAGGATTCCTTATTTTGGAGTTTAACTTTGTAACCTCTATTGTTGAGAAAGGTTTTAAACCAGGAAAGGACGGTGCCGCTGATTCCTATGGATGACAACTGGTTTAGGAGGATGGCGTGGTTGACCGTGTCGAACGCTGCGGAGAGGTCTAGCAAGATCAACAGGTATGAATTTCCTTTGTCAAGGCCCAGTAAGATATGGTCTGTCAAAGAGATAAGGAGGGATTCTGTGCCTCGATTTTTTCGGAATCCGTGTTGTGGGGCGAAGAGGAGATTGTTGTCTTCGATGTAGTTTGAGAGTTGAGTGTTGACTAGTTTTTCCATGATCTTGGCGATGAATGGAAGGTTAGCTATGAGGCGGAAATTGTTGGGGTCTTTCGGATCAAGGTTAGGCTTCTTTAGGAGGGGTGAGATTGAAGCCATTTTGAGATCATCTGGGAAGGATCCTTGGGCTAGAGAGCAGTTGATGATGTTAGTCAATGATGTGGTTATTGTGTCTGGAATAGATAGAAGAAGTTTGGTAGGGATGTGGTCTGCAGGATGAGACGAAGGTTTCATTCTTCTCAAGATGGATTGTATCTCGGTGGAAGAGACGGGTTCAAAAGTGTTTAGGCTGGAGTTTTTGAAGGTCGAATGTTGACATGTTGGAAGGGCCTCAGCAGTATTGGAAGGCAGTTGAGTTAAAAGATTGTTGATTTTATCTTGGAAAAACTGAGCGAGTTCATCAGCTTTAGACTGTGCCATGTCGCCGGGGATTTCTCGCGGTATGGTTTGAGTGAGGCTGGAGACATAAGCGAAAAGAGCTTTTGCATCAAAGACCAGGTTGTGAATCTTAGATGCAAAATAATCTTTTTTTGATTTTGAGGTGAGGGCTTTGTACTGATATAGAGTGGATTTGTATGAAGAAATGGTAATGTCACAAGGGGTTTTACGCCAAGTCACTTCTTTCTTTCTTAAGCTTTGTTTTAGTTTTCTAAGTTCTTTGGTGAACCATGGTTGTCTGTTGGAGGCATTGGTGTGAGCTTTTTTTGTAGTTGAAGGGCAGAGCTTGTTAGCTATATTTTCTGTTATGTTGTTCCATGAACGAATGGCAGTGTTCGGGTCGGTGAGATCTAATAGAGGGAGCTGTGAATCCAACTGGTTGTTAAGGTCTTCTGGGGAGCATCGCCTCCTGTATTGAAATGAGGGTGAGGGGATATTAGCAGTATTGGTTTCTTTCAGAGCGAAAGAGGTGGAGATGAGAGTGTGGTCCGACCATGGAACCTTTTTATTATTCAAATTGGATGTATTCGTAATGCCTTTGTTGATGAAAATCAAGTCCAGGGTGTGACCCGCTTTGTGTGTGGGTTCATTGACTAATTGTTGGAAACCCATTGCTGACAGGGCTGTGAGGAGGGATACGCAACTGTTAGATGGTGAAGGATTGTCTATGTGCAGATTGAAATCTCCTAAGATGATTGCTGGGGAATCCAGGTTGATGAGAGTGGTGGTGATTTCAAGGATGGGGGAGACATCGGATTCTAGGAGCCCTGGGGGGGCGTAGACAAGAAGGATTTGAAGATGTTGTGATGTGAAGAAACCAACTTCCAATTTTGAGTTAGAACTGAATGGGTGTTGGGTAAAGTTAAGGCTTTTTTTGGTAGCCAAAAGGATTCCACCTCCTCTTTTTTTCAGTCTTGGGAGTGAAAAGAAGTCATAGGTCTGCGTAGGGAGTTGATTTATTAGAGCTGTGTCTGAGGGCTTGAGCCATGTTTCAGTTACTGCGCAAATATCTGGATTGGCGTCGGTGAGGTAATCATTGAAAATTAAGGTTTTTTTTGTTAGGGATTGTGCATTGAAAAGTGAGAGTGAAAAGAGGGTGAGGCCTAAAAGCTGGGTGGTAGGTGCAGTCAGAATAGGGGTGAGTGCCTTTAAGTTGTAGTGAAGGGCTTGTCTTGCAGATGGTCTTTTAGGTAGGAGGTGGTGTTGCAAAATTGGGATTGGAAGAGCTGGAGACATTTTGGAAGGTTAACTGGTTGGAAGGTTGTCGGAGGAACGCTGGATGGTTGCTTGCAGGATGATGGTTGTTGCAGGATGATTGTTGCAGGATGTTGCAGGATGGTTGTTGCAGGATGATGGTTGTTGCAGGTTAAGCGCTGGATGGTTGTTGCAGGATGAGCGCTGGGTGGTTGTTGCAGGATGAGCGCTGGGTGGTTGTTGCAGGATGAGCGCTGGGTGGTTGTTGCAGGATGAGCGCTGGGTGGTTGTTGCAGGATGAGCGCTAGATGGTTGTTGCAGGATGAGCGCTGGGTTAGCACTGTCATGGGACCGATGGGGTAAAGCTCAGGGAGAGCGAGGGGCGAACCGAAGGGGCGAAACAAAGGGGCAGGCCCCTTTGTTGCGCTCCTTCGTGCGCGCGACGCCCGGCGCGCGACGCCAAGGAGAGCAGCGATTTAAATAGCCCGCCGGTCGCGCCTCTGACGTCACCGCCGCGACGTTTTCGTGGGCGGTTCGGGGCGAAGGCTCGCGTCTCGGCTCGGGGCCTACTGGGTGCGAGGGCTCGTGGTCCGAGGCCGGGTCGACGCGCCGGATCTTGGCTCCGCTCGTGGCCGGCTGGAGGAGGAGAATCGCGGCCTCACCGGTAGGAGAGTGCTGGATAGACAGGCCGGCTATCGGCGAGGGAGCCCGATCGGGGAGAGCGGAACAGGAGGCCTTACCCCGACGGGCTTCAGCGCCGATCGCGCAGGCCAAGTTCACCGCTGGAGCCCTGTGGAGGTAAGAGGAGGAGGTTGAAGAGAGCAGCGATTTAAATAGCCCGCCGGTCGCGCCTCTGACGTCACCGCCGCGACGTTTTCGTGGGCGGTTCGGGGCGAAGGCTCGCGTCTCGGCTCGGGGCCTACTGGGTGCGAGGGCTCGTGGTCCGAGGCCGGGTCGACGCGCCGGATCTTGGCTCCGCTCGTGGCCGGCTGGAGGAGGAGAATCGCGGCCTCACCGGTAGGAGAGTGCTGGATAGACAGGCCGGCTATCGGCGAGGGAGCCCGATCGGGGAGAGCGGAACAGGAGGCCTTACCCCGACGGGCTTCAGCGCCGATCGCGCAGGCCAAGTTCACCGCTGGAGCCCCGTGGAGGTAAGAGGAGGAGGTTGAAGAGAGCAGCGATTTAAATAGCCCGCCGGTCGCGCCTCTGACGTCACCGCCGCGACGTTTTCGTGGGCGGTTCGGGGCGAAGGCTCGCGTCTCGGCTCGGGGCCTACTGGGTGCGAGGGCTCGTGGTCCGAGGCCGGGTCGACGCGCCGGATCTTGGCTCCGCTCGTGGCCGGCTGGAGGAGGAGAATCGCGGCCTCACCGGTAGGAGAGTGCTGGATAGACAGGCCGGCTATCGGCGAGGGAGCCCGATCGGGGAGAGCGGAACAGGAGGCCTTACCCCGACGGGCTTCAGCGCCGATCGCGCAGGCCAAGTTCACCGCTGGAGCCCCGTGGAGGTAAGAGCCATGAGACAAAGCTAGGAATGGCTTGAGAAAGCTGCAAGGCAGAGAGGGCTAGCAGCAAGGAAGAGACCTGGAGTCTCAGGGCAAGATCAGGTCAGGAAACAGAGAGAGTCCTAGAGTAGGCCGCAAGGCAAGGAAGAAACCAGAAGGCCCTCAGGCCACAGAGCAAGGCTTGGAACAGAAGGCTGGATGGCCACAAGGCAAGACCAAGGTAAGCTGAGAACAGAAGGCCCAGAGGCCAGGGGCTAGGGAAAAGCAAGGCTGGAGACAGAAGGCCTGGAGGCCATGAGACAAAGCTAGGAATGGCTTGAGAAAGCTGCAAGGCAGAGAGGGCTAGCAGCAAGGAAGAGACCTGGAGTCTCAGGGCAAGATCAGGTCAGGAAACAGAGAGAGTCCTAGAGTAGGCCGCAAGGCAAGGAAGAAACCAGAAGGCCCTCAGGCCACAGAGCAAGGCTTGGAACAGAAGGCTGGATGGCCACAAGGCAAGACCAAGGTAAGCTGAGAACAGAAGACCCAGAGGCCAGGGGCTAGGGAAAAGCAAGGCTGGAGACAGAAGGCCTGGAGGCCATGAGACAAAGCTAGGAATGGCTTGAGAAAGCTGCAAGGCAGAGAGGGCTAGAGCAGGGAGCCAAGAAGGACTTGATGCCGAAGCATTGAAGCATGGGAGAGACTGAGTTAAGTAGGGTTGGAGTCTGGGTGTGGTACAGGCAGGAGAGAAAGGGTTAGTCAGCTAGGGAAATGAACTCATGGAGATCCCCTGCTGATGTGGAGGCAGAAGTACAGGCTAAGGACAGGAGCCAGAGAAAGTGGGAGAACAGTTCAGAGCCGGGCTCAGTGGAATTTGTTGCCGGAGGATGTGGTTAGTGCAGTTAATATAGCTGTGTTTAAAAAAGGATTGGATAAGTTCTTGGAGGAGAAGTCCATTACCTGCTATTAAGTTCACTTAGAGAATAGCCACTGCCATTAGCAATGGTTACATGGAATAGACTTAGTTTTTGGGTATTTGCCAAGTTCTTATGGCCTGGATTGGCCACTGTTGGAAACAGGATACTGGGCTTGATGGACCCTTGGTCTGACCCAGTATGGCATTTTCTTATGTTCTTATGGGGTCCTCTGGTGGAGAGGAGGCCAGTAGCGTCCAGAATCGCAACAGTGTGGCCTGCAATAAACCCTACCAAATTGTTTAATCTCTCCAAATGTACTTGCTGAATGGAAGAAGGAATAAGGGCATATTCAAATATTTGACAGGCTTCAATAGGGTGAACCTTTCTCCCCTGCAACCCAGGGTGGTAGATGCTCAGAATAGCCCCTCATTGAGACAGGTCTGGTTTCCATTCCTATGAGAGTTGTCCATCTGGAGACTGATCAGTGTGGGGACTTTCCCAGATCTCCTCACGCAAGACCAAGGCAGAGTACGGCATTTCAAACTCCAGGCTCTGTCGCTCACAGTCTGGATGTTGAAAGGTTACTCCTGCAGCCTCTTGATCTTTTAGAGGATGTGTCTTGAATCCTGGTGGCTTCTAGAAAGCCTTCCACTAGAATGTCCTATGAACTGAAGTGGAGGAGGTTTTCTGGGTGGTGTGAGCAGAAAGCCCTAGATCTATTCTCCTGCTCCACACAAAAACTTCTTGACTACCTCCTACACCTATCGGAGGCTGGCTTCAAGACCAGCTCTGTTAGAGTTCATCTCAGTTCAATTGGCACATACCACCAAGGTGTAGATGGTTCCCCTATTTCTGCACAGCCTATAGTTGTATGCTTCATGAGGGGCCTGCTTCAATTGAAGCCTCCCCTAAGGCCTCCAATTGTGTGGTGGGACCTCAACGTGATGTTAGCTCAGCTGATGAAAGCTCTTTTGAGCTGCTGCGCACCTGTGACCTGACGTATCTGACCTAGAAGGTCATATTTTTGGTGGAGGTCACCTCAGAGTGCAGGGTCAGCGAGCTCCAGGCCTTAGTTTCTTATCAACCTTATACTAAGTTTTATCATGCCGGAGTGGTCTTGCGAACGCACCCCAAGTTTCTGCCTAAGGTGGTGATGGATTTCCATATTAACAAGTTAATCGTCCTGTCAATATTCTTTCCCAGGCCCAATTCACACCAAGGCGAATGAGCACTGCATAGTTTGAACTGCAAGTGAGCCTTAGCCTTCTATATGGAGTGGGCAGAAACCCATAGACATTCCACCCAACTTTTTATTTCTTTTGACAAGAATAGTTTGGGCATTGCTGTTGCCAAACAGACACTATCCAATTGGCTAGCAGATTGCATCTCCTTCTGTTATGCCCAAGCAGGACTGCATCTTGGGGGTCACGTCAAAGTTCATTCTATCAGAACCATGGTAGCATCGGTGGTCCACTTGCGAGCAGTTCCCATGGAGGAGATATGCAAGGCTGCAACATGGTGTTCTCTCAACACATTCACATCTCATTACTGGTCTGGTAGGGATGGCCGACGCGACAGTAGGTTTGGCCAGTCTGTCCTTCGGAACCTGTTTGAGGTGTAGAACCCAACTCTCCCACTTAGGGCCTGTTGTTTGGGTTCAGGCTGGCTCCCCTTTTGTTACCAACAGCACCGGTATTGTTGTGCCTGTTGGCACCTAGTTGGGTGTCTGTTGGTCCCCTTTTGGTTTGGGGAATAGGCTGTAGCTAGGGATGCACCCATGTGTGAGGACTACCATCTTGCTTGTCCTCTGAGAAAGCAGAGTTGCTTACCTGTAACAGGTGTTCTCCAAGGACAGCAGGGTGTTAGTCCTCATGAAACCCACCTGCCACCCCACGGAGTTGAGTTTCTCCTATTTTTTATTTTAATCATAATTCTATGTTACAAGACTGGAGAAGGACATCGCATGAACGCGAGATATAGGGCATGTTGGGCATACTCAGTGTGCCAGTCAAAGTTTCTAGAAACTTTGACAAAAGTTTTCCATGTTGGGCTCCATCTGATGATATCACCTATGTGTGAGGACTAGCATCCTGCTATCCTCGAAGAATACCTGTTACAGGTAAGCAACTCTGCTTTATGAGGAGAAACCATATGAGTTATCAACATTTTATATCAAATGCAAAGTCTATTATGCTTAGGGACTGTCTCATTGGGCTTAGGCCTCAGCAGCGGGACCAGAGCTTAGGCCAGGCCCCGGACCTAGGCATCAAATATGGAACCAGGCCATGCGGACTCTCACAGAACAAGTGGGGGCTGAGGAGGTTCCTGGCCCTGACACTTTGCACTGGGTGGGATGGGCACAGGGAGGGGCTGGGAAAGCTGTGTTTTGCTTTTTTCTGTTTATTTCATTTCTGCATAGAATAGAAATGAAATAAACATTAAATGAAACGATACTCGGGACAAAATCCCTCAAAATGAAAAAAAGAAAATTAAATTTTTTACCTGCACATTCCTAGTGTTGGGTTGCATTTGAGAATTTTAATGCACAACTAACAAAATAGGATGAATCTCAACAGGGCAGATGGGATGGGCCATTTTGATCTCTGGTGTTATTAATGTAAGCAAATCTGAGTGAAACTTGAAGTTTTGTGTCACTTTCACAAAATTTCCACCAGATGGCAGTACAGCCTGACACAATCCTTCTCAAATCCCCAGGTACTTGAGCCGTTGCAGAAAACATTGAAAGGAAGAAAAAAAAAAAAGATCGATTCAGAACCAAGCAAGGGGGAAGAATGAGCAGAAACGGCCCCTTTTCTTCAGGATGCTGAGGTGGTGATATTTTTACTTTTAGCTGTTCCCATATGTTTATAGTGCTATTCAGTCCCTACATGTGTTGCACTGTTCAGTCTTCTGAAGATAAGCAATACTGAGTACATTAATAACAACAATTAAAAAAAAAAATCATCAAACAAGTTCTTGTATTGATGCATTTTTCTAAACCTAATTGCTTTTTAACTAAATTTGGAGATCAGTGAATGCATGGAACAGCCTGCCAGGTGGAATCAGCAATTGTATTGCAGTAGAGAGGGAAAATGGGCAGATTAGTGTCACGTGATAGACGGTTACATACCAGTTATTCAGATATGGTAAAGCCCTATCACAAGGAAACTCGTCACGCTGTCTGAACTGGGAACCGTGAACATCTTTTTTTTATTGATCTCTATCATATCCCCCCTCAGCCTTCTCTTCTCCAAGCTGAAAAGTCCTAATCTCTTTAGCCTTTCCTCATAGGGGAATCGTTCCACCCCCTTAATCATTTTGGTCACCTTTAACCATCCTTCTGCCAAGATGCAAATGACTAGTAGGAATTAAAGGATGTAGACCTCATTAAATTTGTTGATCTGATTCAATGTTCATGTTTGCATTTTGAGGATCTCCCTCTTTCTGATCAGATCCGTGGAAGAAGAATTTGGGGCTGGCAGTGGAGGATGTAGCCCTTTGAAGAGCACATTGGGTGTGTCCAAAGAACTCTCCATGATTTCATGAAGCCTTGAGATTTTTAAAGCATAAGATTCGTCAGCGTGAAAGACTATGGCCGAAAGAAAGATCTGTCTTATTTACAGTGTTGTAAGGAACAAATACTAAAATATAAAAAGAAATATATGGAGGGTCAAATGTCCTCTTTCTCTAGGCAGCTGAGGTAATCAAAAAACAAGCCTAAAAGCAATATCAGATAATTAGTACATTTTGCGAAATTCTCCAGTCCAAATAACTAAGGCCCTAGATGGGATACTGTTAGCAGAAGCATTTGCTAGCCATTATGGGAGAAGATTTCTGCAATTCATTCCTCATTCCTTGTCTCAGCCTTACCCTTTATGGCGAAAGATCGGGACCTAGAGACTCGGGCTGATGCAATACCTTGCACTGTGGGCAGCGCATGGCTCAATGCGTGATTGGATGCGTGCTTTGGACACGCGAACATAGCCCCCGATGCAAAACAGGGGTTAGCACGTCCAAAACGTGCGTCCAATCGCGTAAATTCATGTCGATGAGGCTATTAGCTCTACCCCCGACGCAAAAAAAAAAAAAAAAAAGTGCGCCCGACACGCATATTTTTACTCTGCAAAATTTTGGAGGAGCCCAAAAAGCGTACAGAAAAGCAGAAAACACTGCTTTTCTGTACTTCCTCCGACTTAATCTTGTGGCAATATTAGGTCGGAGGAACTGAAAAATTAGAACTGTCCCAAAAAAAAAAAAAAAAAAGTGTGCCACAGGCAGGTTAGGAAAAGGCACGCTCAATTAACGAGCGTCCATTTTCCTAACACGTGGCTGTGCACAGGTTAGGAAAAGGGATGCTTGTAAAACTGAGCTGACAGCCACCTCTCCAGGGCGCTCGCTGCCGAGAGGCGCTAGGGGTGCACATTTTCCCCTAGCGCCTCCTTTCTACCGTGGCAGCCCATTTGCATATTGCATCCGGCGCCCCGGAGAGGTTGATTGGCGAGAGTTAGGAGAGCGGGCGCTCGGTCATGAGCACTCGTTTTCTGCGCACCGATATTGCATCGGCCTGTTTATTAGTCAGGAGTTAATGGGGAGAAGCTGGGATTACAGCACAAGGATTCGCAAGTGTTAATAAATTGCCTGACAGAGTTTAGGTCTGTGGCAGATTTTGAGATAAGTTAATTATTATCTAATATGAGAGCAAGCACATGCTGTTAGATCCTCTTCTCTCTTTTACTAAAACAGCAGGAATTGGGCGTCATCCCACTTATTACAATTTTGGGGAGAGTAAGGCTGGCTTCAGTTTCTGGTTGGCTTGATTTCGAAGAGGACAACAAGCCAGAGCCAGGTATAAGGCTGGAGCCAGGTTTGAGGCCGCTGAGCTCCAAGTGGAATCTTTCTAGACTGCAGAAACCCAAGGGAGAGGAGGTGAAATTCTTTTAAGCACGAAAGAAGAGCAGATTCTGGGGGTGATTGTATCTGATGATCTTAAAGTGGCCAGACTGGAGGTGTAAGCAACAGAAGGTTATACGTAGCTGGAGGGAGATTGCCTGCTCCCCTACCCTTCCCTCACTGGGGGGGACACTGGCCGTGCTATGTGAACTTACCACTTATTACCTTATATGTGATCCGAAAAGTCTAAGAAAGAATACCTGTTTGTGTCAGAATCAGATTGCTTTATTTTCAGACATTTCAGGCTTAGCAATTAGAATAAGACAAACACATGCCTCTTAACCCAGCCCATGATATATAGCTACAACATGTTTATATTTACTCAAAAGTCCTTGGAACGGATTTTAACAGCGGCACTTGCCCCAACAAGGCCCAGTTTCGACGAATCTTCTTCAGGAGAAGCCACTCCAATTGTATCCAAAGTAGTTTAACGAGCTCGCCTGGACACTGCTCACTCCATTTCCATCTTCAAAAAGATGGCGAAGATGGAGTGAAGATGGAGTGAAGATGGAAATGAAGAGCAAAGATGGAGTGAAGATGGAAATGGAGTGAGCAGCGTCCAGGCGAGCTCGTTATGGATTTACAAAGGTTACACTGTTAAACTACTTTGGATACAATTGGAGTGGCTTCTCCTGAAGAAGATTCGTCGAAACTGGGCCTTGTTGGGGCAAGTGCCGCTGTTAAAATCCGTTCCAAGGACTTTTGAGTGCAATATAATTGCAAGCTAAGTAACGTTCTGTTTTTCAAATGATTGGCGACCTGAATTCCTTGTTACACACCCAGTGTTTCAATATATGTTTTTGCTAACCATTCTCAACATTCTCAACTAATCATCAAGATTGACTGGGTCAACAAAAAGACAGAATGTGAAGATAGGTTAGGTGAACTAATTTTAAAATATAAACAAAAGTATTTTCTAATAAAATTATTTGAAAAGATTGAAGCGGTGGAGGGTGGTGCTCATGATTATATCATAAAAATTGAGCTAGACACCAAGGCTTGGTGTTCTGGAAACTATATGAAGCATCACATAACACTTGTTAAATATTTAAGAATTTTTAAATCATGGGACACTTAGGTGTGTTTTAAAAAAATTATTTTCAAAAATATTTAAAAAGATTTCTTAATTAAAGACAATAAGAATACATTTGTGTGGGTTGTTTGGTTGATGGTATATGGGTTACCCCCACATTTTGTGGATAGATAGTGGTAGATTGTAATGCCATTTATTCTGCAGCAGGTGTGAGGGTATGAGGGCTAGGGTGGAGGAACTAGAGGGCGTTAGAGAGGCCTGGCATAAGAACCATGTGGGAGTAGGAGTTGTGAGTTGAAATAGTATGGGGGGAGTGGAGGAGGCACAATAGAGCTAAGGATCAGGGTTGGAAAAAACTGAGGGAAAGTCAGTAGAGGGGTGCAAGAAAATCAGAGGGAGAGGGTGTGTCCAGTGATGGTGATAAGGCAGAGGTGAGGGTAATGAGCAAGAAATGGGATTGCAGTGGGACAGAGGTGATGGTGAGGGCATGTGTGTGTGTTGGGGGAGGAGGATGGGGGACAGAAAGCGACAGGAAGTGAAGGGGGAGAAAGGTTGTCAGAGAACTAGAAGTGGTGAAGGGAGAGAGAGGGGGTGAAAGCCAGAGATGATAAAAGGGAGGGGGAGAGGGGAAAAAGAATGGAACTCAGAGGTGTGATGGTGGTGGAGGGGAAGTAGAGACCCGGAAATGGTGACTGGAAGAGGGGAAGAATTTGAAAGAGTCACATACAGGGAGATGATTGGGGAGAGTGGGCGTGTGAGAGCCAGAAGGGGTGATAGAGAGAACCAGAGAGGGTACGGAGGAGAAGGAAAGAGGGCATTGGGATCAGAAACAGAGAGTTGGGGGGGGGGGGGGAGAGGAGGGAGAAAGAAAGATGCAGGCAGGACAAGAAATAAAGTAAGGGGGCCTTGGGGATACTGATGCTGAGTAAAGGGTAGGGGAGGAGAGTGTGTGTAGGAAGAGAGGAAGGGGATAGGGAGTGGGGGAGGGGAATATTGGTGCTTGGCAGAGGATGGGAGGATAGAGGGGTGGGTGCAAAGTAGAAAAAGGAGTTATAACCACTTTGCCTCCATCATTATTCTTGTGTGGCATGGAGGATATTTTCTGGGGTTGCCGAGACAGACAAGAGAAAGCATGAAGGATTGAGAGATGGCCTGCTGGGGACAGAGTGGGGGTATTTACTGGTGGAGTTAAGGGGGAAGGGGAGTCCTCATTGGAAACAACTCTCCCCCCCCCCCCTCCTCAAGGAGCTCTGGGCTTTGGGCTCCCTCTCACCCCTGCAGCCTTGTTAAAATGTGAGGCTCTTTGGTGCTGTGTATTCTAGTTTCTTGGCTCTTGGTGCATGAAACGTTGGCCACCCCTGACATAAACAAACAAAATGTCATTTGGGTCTCATTTTGTTTTGAGGCCTTTCATGCCACCGTGCCATTAAAATAATAATAATAATAATAATAAGCCTCCTCTCCCTGGGCTTTCTCCCAGGCCGGTGAACTCTCTCCCACTCCCCTGCCCCCCCACTCCCAGACTCCCCCTTAATGTACCTGAAGGCTGGATTTATCTCCTTCCCAGGGCAGGAGCAATCCTCCCTAGTCATTCCTTCCCCACTGGTGCCATTGCTCACAACGGTGCTGGCAAAATGTCAAAAGGCTGACTCCATTACGAGAATTTGCAACCGAGAATTGCTTCTGCCCCCGCCCCTCCCCTGGGGGACACCTGACTTTCCGGCCATTAATGGAAAGTCCAGGGGAGTTAACAAGGGCAGGCAGGGTTTGGTTTTAGTGTAGTACACTATACCAAAACCAAAACCAAAAAATGACACCAAAAAAAAAGAAAGAAAAAGGCCCCACCAGCAAACTGAAACAAAAGGAAAGAAATGTCCCTGCACATCCCTAGATAATATCTTGACTATACTGTTAGCATTCCCAGGGGTTTTAGTACTTTGGCTATCTTCAGGGCAACTTTTACTCAAATAAAAGATTACATTTCTATAGCGCCATTAGTGTAGATATGGTCTAGTTGGTTTCAGCAAGTCCCGCTCTTTGCTCTCCTGCCTGAATGACATTGCTGTCTTCCCTGCAGTAATGCATAGAGAACAGATTAATTAGCAGCATCCCGGCTCCGTGGTGCCTGCCTATTAACACCAATATATTTAGAAGATATATGGAGACAACATTTGTACTTTTTTTTTAATGTACGTATACACCTCTTTAGGATAAGCCGGCTGAGCCACCTGTTTGATAAAAATGTTAAAAAAATGACGCCCCAGAGAGTTTTTGCTCCCTGCAGCCTGGCTTTGAAAAACCCTAAGCGTTAAGGTAAGAATGCTGCTGTACCTGGTAAGTGAGGGTCATTAATAATCCCGGGCAAACACTGCACTTATCTTGGCAGCTGCTTAAGTAATTTAATTAGTTGCCCTCGCTCCCACCCTCTCCCTCCCTTCAAGAGCTAGGCAGGCGGTTTCCCTTAAAAGCCCCCTCCTCATGTCCTTCAGCTGCCAGCTCTGGACATCCCCAGCGGCTGCCTCCGCTCTGTGCCCTCTGCGTGGGACATTTCAGTTCCTGCCACGTCTCCAGGAATTCTGGGGAGCTGGAGATACTGGGCCTGGCTGCCTGCCTGAGGCTCTGTGTCAGTGGTTAAGAGATTTCTGATACACGCTCACACAAACTCAAGGCCCTTTTAGTCATTTAACTCTTATTAGCTGTTAATTGACTGCCCATGTGAAGCTTTAAAAAGAGGCCAGGCTGAGGTCGCCTCTGGAAGATTCAGGGCTGTGCTGTTGCATGAGTTTTCCTGAGCGATGAGAAAGCATTAGGACAGTCCAAAGGCTCTGCCGCTTTTTCTGCCCTTCTCTGCGAGTTCTCCTTCCCCCACCACACCTGCTCTTTTCAGCTTTCAGGCACTAATCATTATGCATGGCCTTCAGGGGTTGTCCATTCATCCCTCCCAGACATGGGACAGACACTGTAGCAACATCCATAGACAGCTTTTCAGCTATTAGCAAGTAGCCATGTTAATCTCATCTACTTTTAATGTCCCTTCTATGACAAAAAGCATTCAGGATGCATGTGTCTGACAGCTCAGATTCATTCACTGTATTGGTTAAAATCACAATTTTCCATGGTTGCTGCATGGTGACAGTGTATTTTCTGAAGTCGATGTCTGCAGACAGGTAGCTGACAGCTTTAGATAATGACTGTCCTGAGATCTGACATCAGGGACAGATAGAAAAACGTCCTGAGCTTCAGAGACCATTTTCTGAGTGCCATAAACCGTAAAAAAAGGGATTTCACTTGGCAAGTGGAGTTGATAGAAGTTGTAAGTCTCAGAACTGCATACAAACACAACCTGAAGGCAGGTTTTGTGCAGTGATTTATCACAAGGAGGATACTTTTTGATCATTTCTATTGCAGTGCTATGCATGAAGCTCTTTCCCCCTCCATCCTCCCATTTTTCTCCCTTTGGTAGTCTTTGCTTTCGCTCCCCCTTCCCGCCCCCGAATCACAGAAAGCCTGCCTTGGGCTACTCTTGCTGGTCTGAGGGGTGGAGGAGTTGCCTCAGTATTGCTCACTGGCTGTCAGGTACAGATGTGCAATTGTTTGAAATGAATGTGTAAAATGTAACTTGGAACCCAATTTGTTTCATTTGTGGCTACCTTAATGAATGGAGGAGTCCAATGAATGAAATAAATATTATTTGTCCCATTTGTTTATGTTGTTCATTCATTTCTATGGCCCATTAAAGTCTATGGCTCTGCAATAGGGACAAGTAACTATAGCAACCAGCCCTTCCCTTTCTGATTTCACTACCTTGTCAGAGCTGTCAGGGCACATTGGCAAGCAAACCACATGCACAACACATCACAGTGAAACATTTTTCTAAACTAGCTTATCACTGCTCTCGTGATCAAATGATGCTGACCCCACCAGAAGATCTGAGCATGCGCTAGAAGTACTATATTTCCTCTCTAGCTTTTGTCAGAGAAGGACATTTGCTTAAGCTCTCTCAGAGTTTAAAAAAACCTTTGCTGCTTCTAATCTATTCTGGGCTGCACTGGTCTCACTCACCTGTACCACTCACCAGAAAAAGGTAGGAAGTGGCACTTGTTGCTGCTTTTTCTCTTCACTGGGGGAAGTTGTAGGGTGGAGACAGTATGCAGAGTTGCAGTAATACTAGTGATATTTTTACCTCTGTCTGGGCACCAGTGAGGTGAATGAGCAGTGCCCAGAAACTGAAGTGAAGGGTCTATACCAGGCTGCCAGCTCTTATTTGTGTGTGGAGTCTGTCAACAGTAATATATAGCATGGCCCTGCACTGTCTACCTGCCATTCCAGGTAAAAGTCAGAGAAAATGGGTTAAAAAAGGGAAGACTTTTCTCCAGGTTGATCTTATTGCCCTTCCAGTAATTAGGTGGCAGGTTAGTAACTCCCTGCCATGCATCTGATGCAGCAACCCACCACTGAAGAAACTGGGTGGTATTCCGTTGCACTATCCAAGAGGCAGGCAGCATCAAAAGTTGTAACAAGAGCATCAAGAAAATGATTGCCCTTGATGACCAGCTGCTACAAGTAGTGGAGAACGTGGACTTTAAGGGTCTGCGCATGTGTTAGCCCCCAATTACAAAGGCCCCTCCAGGACTAAGTTTAGTAGGAACTTCATTCTCAGCCTGTACAACCAGTGCCATAGTCACATTCAGGTGTTGCTTGCTAAGGCTCATGGGAATAGCATGCATTTCACCAGCAATTATGTGGACCATTATGAATGCTTCACATACTTACCTCTCACTGGGGCCAATGCAATACGGTGTGCTGAGCCGAGCACACTATTAGCCTGCAGTTGGACTCGGGTAGAATAGGCACTAATCAATCCCCTAATGCAATAAGGGGATTAGCGCATATTCAACGCGCGTCCAATGCAGAGTGAATCTAATAGCGCTCTTCACCTGCAAATGCCTGTGAATGAGGCTATTAGGCATTCACTCCCGAAGCAAAAAAAGATGTGCGCCTCGGACGCACATTTAACTGTCATCTTTTAACACTTGCCAGGAGCAGGTGTTAATAGCTGTGCGCATCAAAAAAAGATGAAAAATAAAAGAAATAAAACTAAAAAAAAAAAATTGACAGTCAAACCCATCACGAAAACCGATGCCGAGTTTATCGGTGTCGGTTTACCTTACTGGAGGACAACCACGAAACTTGGCGTCGGTTTTCATGGCTGTTCGCCGATGAGGAAAACCGACACTGATAAACTCGGCGTCGGTTTTTGTGACTGGCATACAGCAGTCACGGAAACTGATTGGGTTTGCGTTAGCAAGAATGTGCTAGGGTTGTGAAAGCGACCCTAGCGCCTCCTTGCTAACGCGACCCTCTCATTTAAATATTGCATGGTGTCCACCTTGGGGGCGCCTGGGGAGCATTAAGAGAGCAGGCACTGACTATTCAGCGCCCGCTTTCTACGCGAGTTTATTGCATCGGCCCCACTGACGGCACAGTGGTAGGACCTGGCTGAGGCAGGGGTAGGCACTGGCTATAATAGGGATAGAGTATCAGGATGCAGATGAGCTTTGCTGCACATCAGTTGATATATAGCCCCAATACCTTGACCAATATTCTATCAGCCATAAGAGAGATGCTGGAGGGTTGGCAGCTAGATTGGAGAGCCAGGAGAATAAACTCCAGGTTTCTTTGTGACAGAAAATGGTTCAAATATGGCAAGGGCAATAGAAGATGGGGGCTTACAGGGTATCTGTCATTTTGCACATTTACTGCACCTGGCAGTGAAGGAAGCCCTAGGGCTGGGGTTCAAGGATCAGCAGGAAAATAGCAGGGCATTTTCATCGAAGCATGAAAGGATGGCAGCTTTTCCACGAGAAGCAGGGAGAATTCAAGATACCTGATTAAAGATGTTGGCCCCTGCTAGAATTCCATCTATATGATGCTGCAGAGGTTAGTGGAGCCGCAGAACCCCTTCATGATCTGTCTCTGGAAACAGAGATAGGTGTGCATTGACTCCTGGGACATCAGATTTGGGTAGTGATATAACTGGTACAAATCCTGAAGCCCTTCAAGGATTCCATGGAGGACATAAGTTCCAGAAGCATCACCCTCAGTGGGGTCATCCCTATAGTAAAGATTTTGGAGGAAAAGTTAGAGGGTTTCCATAAGGAAGAAGGAATGGAAGCAGAAGCGTTGTAGTTTCTAACATAGTAATGATGGCAGAAAAGGACGAAGACCAGGACCACGCTGAGGTAACTTGCTTCTATCAAGGTAGTCAATTTATTGTCGAGGTGAGAAGCAAGTACTGGAGTGGCCATTTATAGGGCCAGGATGGTGATGTCATCATAGGGCGCCACCTGTCGTTTCCCGCCAGGGGCCCTTTAAGAGAAAGCAGGTTGGGTGCGCGCCTTAGGAGGGCCCGGGAGGGTGGCAGAAGCAGGCCGCTCACCTGGAACAGGAGCCACGTCAGCATCAGTGGGAAAGGCAGGGGCCGGCAGAACTCGGCGGTCAGCCACACGTTCATCCGGGGATCTACCCCGATATCTGTAGGCCACATTCCAGCCTCAGGGGTGAAGGTAAGGGCGGCAGTTCATGGGTCTGCCCCGCAGACCGCTAGACGCAACAAGAGTGTGTGTGTGTATTTGAGCAATAGCATGTGTGAAAGCTTGTGTGCATATGAATGATGCTGTATGGAGCCAAGGAGTAATAGTCCAATGTTGCAAAGATAAGTAAACAAAGCTATTTTGGTGACAATTTTATTTGCAAAAAAACAAAAAAAGACTGGCAATGGTAATGGACTGATGATTAAAAATACAGCAAAGAAGGTATCAAACTGTTAATACTTTGTATGATGGTCCATTATTGAGTTGGTATTTTTGTATGGTTTAACCAAGATTTCTTTTGACACTTCTATTGCTGTACAATAATTAGAATACCAGAACTAGATCACAATGTACTCTGTAGGTTCATTTGGGGCCAGTTGTTCCAATACTGGAGGATTTCTTTGCACAGCACACAATTTCTTACCATTCATTTAGAACACCGAATGAGTATTCAGTCCCCGGTTTCTATAAGGTATGCTCAGAGCTCTTCCCTCCTCCCGCCAATGAGAGGAATGAATATCTACAAAGATTATAAATTAACTGAACTTTACTAAACTAAGATGATAAACTTTGTAACAGAAGAAATTCACTCTGCATAATTACAGCATAAAAAATCGAACCATTGAAGCTATGAATTCTGTTTAGGGTTTAAAAGTTCTTAACATAGCTCAAATCGTTTCAAAGTCCCAAGGGAAAAGATAGAATATATGCAGTTCAGAAAAAGAAAAACAAGATAGATCTCTAGTTGGTGCCTATTTTTTCTTCGTCCTTTAGACACTTATAGTTTACTTTAATCTTAAGATTGCTGTTGCTGTCTTTACTCATTAATACATTGTCACGTGTTTGGTGTGAGAATCGCACAACTTGTGGATCTCCAGCTGGGTAGGAAGAATGCTGGAAACTGGGTCCCAAACATCTGTTCCGGTCTTGGCTTGCTCATTCCTGTTTTTTTTTATCCTTCGGGGGAAGGTCTTTCATGCCACTGTTGCACTGTCTGACATTGGAAACTCAGGAACTGCAAAGCCCAACACTGAGAGCGGGGAGATCTGTTGCCAAGGCAAAGGCTGGAAGCAGGAATCGGTCTTATACAGTGTCCCGGAGGTGATGTCATCTGAAAGGGCCGGCAGCACTTTCCCGCCACGGCCTCTTTAAATGGCAGAGGAAGGCGTGCCCAAGCACCTAGAGGGAAGTCCCACACCAGAGGAAGTCGGCAGCATCCCAGCCACAGAAAGAGGAGAGCCGGCGGCATCGGCGGAGCTCGTGACGTTGGGCTGGCAGCCCAAGGCTGAGGGCAGCACTATTCGTCAGCAGCGGTTCCCCGCCATTGCTAGGGAACCCGGACCCGATCTTACCATGGAGCGGATTCAGGTAAGGGGAAGCCAGCCATAGAGTCCTGCAGCCGGCAAGCGTAACATCAGATTTATGAGGGGTTAACCTTATTTATTAGGGTTAACCTTTGCTTTGGACTGTTTCAACCATCTGGCTATTTCAGTTAACAGCTATTGAATCTTACAAGGGGATTTGGAGAATCAAGCTCCAAGCTGGCTATAACCTGCATATCATCTGCATAGGAATAAATATTGAAGCCAAGGATGGAATCAGAATTGTCAAAAGTGCAAGACAGAAATTTGAATAAAGAAAGTGACAGTACTGAATTTTGGAGAACCCCACAAACCAATTTACTGGATGTGAGGTAGAGGTGTTCTAAAGCATCTGATATGTTCTGTCTTCTAAAAAAAAAAAAAAAAAAAGACTTGACCCAGTTAAGTTAATTCCAATGTCAAATAAACAATTCAGTAAAAGGTGATGGTCAACAGTGTCGAAAGCAGTGCTCATGGCTAAAAAAACAATAAGCATTGCCTTGTCTAGATATAAACTGATATCTATTCTCAGAGCTGTAAGAGAAGTTCCGGTGCTGAAACCACTGGATTATTTAGGATGCAATATTTGAGTTTTTTCAAGAAATGTAGGAAGTTGTACCTGAATGACCTTCTCTATAATGTTAGAACAAGGTGGGATGATTTGAAATTGGTCTGTACTTGCTGGGAAGATCTGGGACTAGTTGACATGTTTTCAGGACCATAGCAGCTTTAAATATTGGAGGTAAAGCTCAAGGCTAGTGCTGCTGATATTGAGTAAAAGAGGGACTAGAATCAAAGCAGGGTTCTTTATCAATTTGAATGGTAAAGGATCAAGTATCGAGGAGGTAGAGGATCTCCAAGAAACCCTTAATTATGCTGATATGGGACAGGAGCATGAACCCTTGTGTGTTAGGAAGGTAGATAGATTATGGCAAAATTCTTGATTTAACACTCTGGGCAGGACATTGTGTGGAACTGTTTAGCTCTATGTAGAGAGATATCCCTGTTGACTTAGGATCAGACATCTGAGAAATGAATGTAATTAATTGTAATTTATTTGCAGTACATTGCTATGAAACTATGGGAAAGGCAATTGAAAATCTAATTACATAAATAATCATGAAGAATCTGCTCCTCAAATATAAGGAAACATGGGAATAGGGTGAGAGACCTTTTCCAGAATGACCGCTATTACTGCAAAGCAATTAGAATGTATCCTGTTCTACCATGAAGAAAGTCCTCAGTACAATCCCGAGTATTCCTCAAGTCAACCAGGTCTGGGGATGCTGCAGAGACGGCATTCACAGTCCCATAGGGGAGGAGAGAGTCATGTTCGTTGCCTAAAAGTGACACCTAGTGACCGGATTTAGAGCCCATTATTCCAGAGTTCCGGAAGAAGCCCTGGTACATGGCCCCCGTCCCAAGACCGTCACTGCAATAACTAGACTAAAACCAGGGAAAATAACTTTCAAAACTATATGCACATGTAGCAAAGTTGATACACTATTTTATAACCTGCATGGATATAATATGTGCAGGTTATAAAACACAAGTACACATGCGCGCAAACATGTTTGCATATGTAAAAACCACTTGCCACGCAAGTTTGAACTTATCCGGCTAAGTTCTGATTTATCCAGCTAAGTAGCGACAGAGCTGCTACTTAGCCAGATAAGTATGAAAAAAAAGCGCTACTTGGATGGATGTCTTAAAATGCTACTTATCCGGCTAAGTCACACAGCCATATAAGTTTAAAAAGCACTACTTAGTTCGCTAAATCAGATAGCTGGCGAAGTAGTGCTTATAGTCATGTTTGGCTATCTGACTTATTTGTCTAAGTTGCACTTACTTATCTGGATAAGTCCAAAAAGTGCTCTATAGATGAACAAGTAATGCTTTTCAGATGTATCTGGCTAAGTAGTCCCTTGCTGCTTCTTAGGCAGATAAATTGGAATTTGTTCAGACGTGCCACTACATAATCAGATAAGTCAAATTTAGCTGGATAAATGATATACATGCATATCTTTACTTCCAATTTTAAAGGGTTTTTCTAACTTGCATACGGCAATGAAATAACCAGTTTTAGCAATCAGTCTACCAATTCACCCAGTCCATCTGCAGTTCATGAAGACCCTCCTGGTTCTTCTGCCTGAAGTCCCTCCATTTTACCCAGACCCCCCCCACCCAGTCACTTTTTCACTTTTAAGATGTTCATGATTGCTTACTCCTGATTTTTTGTTTTATTTATTTCCAGATTTTATATACCCATCACCCATACCAGACTGAACACAAATGGTGTACAACAATAAACAAACATCAACAGGTTAAAATCCATCAAGACTTCTGGAGGAGAAGGCCATAAACTGTTATTAACCAAGTAGACTTAGGTACTGATGTTGAGCAAGAGTAAATATTCACGAGTAAGCTGCCACATTTGCATGTGTAAATTGCTTATAAAATAGCAACTCACGTAAATTGTTGGCCCCTCCCCGAATCACCCTGCCCCGCCCCTTTTTTACATATGTAAATGTATTCACAGATCCTAATTTACGCATGTATGTTGAGGTTTCTAAAATAGCATATACTCGCTTAAATGCTATTTTACACGTGTAACTGGCATTTTGTATGTGCACAACTTTTGAAAATTCACCTTTATGTTGGAAGGGAGTATTTATGTTCAAACAATTTTTATTGAGCAAAAACCAAATACCCTCCACCCAGGCTGTGTCGACACTTCCACAGCCCAGGAACATATTGCAACTAACAGCAAAACTTTAACTCATTTATAGATATGTAGGATCCCCCTCCCTCCCTGAATTCCCCCACCCCGAGACAACCCCCTGCCCTCCTCCCTCCCCCCACCCCAGCCTCCTGAATTCCTTCTCCTCATGGTAGAGGTTGAATAGTATGAGAGACAACACCTGGCCTCCCGTGACATTCCACAAAACCCTGGTCCAACTGGATCAGAGCGGTGAGTGTCCCCCTTCAATCGTTCAAAATCAAACTCCGCGCTTTAGGGGATAGCGACTGTAGATAGACATCCCACGTCTTCAGAAATTTACGGCGATGTAGTGGTGACGATCTTGATGCCAAACACTCTATTTCCAGCAGTTTATGGAAGGCAGTTTTCACATCCAAAGGGAAGAAAGGTCAGAAGAGCGCCATTGAAGGAAGGAAGTATTTAAAAGGTGGATGAAATCCCTAGGTGGTTCCAAATGAAGGTTTATTGTTATTATTTATTTATTCATTCAAAGTTTTTATAACATATAACAATCTTAAATGCACTATTAACCCAAACAAAAGCAAACAAGAAACATAAATTTAAACAAGAAAACAGGGCAAAAAATGGTCTGCAAATATAAACACTGCTACGTCATGTACTGCGTTATGTCTAGTAGTGTTTTGGAAATGATAAATAGTAGTAGAAGGAAGAGGAGCAGAAGGAGAAGAAATCACTGGAATCCTAGTAGGCCCCCTACTAGACTGAAACGCAGTTTTTCTGCAAGGATGGACAGGATCAGGCCATTTCCCTGAGCCAAGTAATGGATCAAATTAAGCTAAGGCAAAGGGGCCTTACAACAATATGATGTCCTGTAGCATCCTGCTTCATTGCCGGTTGCCTAGCCAAGCATTGGTTAGACTTGACCCTTCATTTCTGAGATTTTATGGAACTATAATTTGCTTAGGTCTGAAAACAAAGCCTTGCTAGAAATTCTATCTGTGAAGCTGGCATGTCTTGAATGTACCCAAGATGGAGCTTTTTCTGTTGCAGGCCCAACCTTATGGAACTCTCTGCCTGTCAGGTTAGGATGGCTGATAGTCATGCTTCTTTCAAAAAAGTACTGAAAGCTTTTCTATTTAGGCAGGCTTATGGTCATGAAACGTCTGGGCCATCATTATAGGATATTTGGCCTGCTTTTGGTAAATATAAATGAAAGTTTGGAGGGAGGGGTTTTTCTTTGACCACCTATCTGTTAGTAATACCTGCATTTACTCTTACTATTAGTCGTGTGGTTTTATTCTTATCTTGATTATATTTTATTTTATTATTGCTTGTTTCTATTATGTATGTATTTTATTTTGGTAATCTGCCATGTCATTTGTGCAGATAATAGTTGTGACTTAAGGCTTGGATGAAGGGGTTATACATCTCCTAGGAGTGCATGCTATTCCTGCCCCTTTGAAGTTTCCATCCTGCCCCTTTGAAGTTACCACTTTTCAACTATTTTCATAGCTTTAGGATGTGCTGCTGGGCTCATTTCCCTCCCAGTCACTGCTTGTAGGAAATAATTAGGTCTTCGCTTCAACAATCAATATTGTAGCTGTGGTAGAAAGGGGGGATGGGGAAGAACGAGTTCATATGATATAGAAGGCAGCACTTGCCATGCATAGCTGGAGTGAGATAAGATGTGAGAGACCCCCAGCAAACCTCATCATGTGATGCGGTCATAATCATAGCTTGCCGACCTGGTTTGGAGAAATATTGCTCCACGGGGTAGTGAGAGGCTGATCACTGCATAGAAAGGCAAAGGTTCTTCTTCTGGAAAATTAAGCAGTGTCTCGTAAAAATATAAATTATAACTCGGGGTTTTATTATAAAAATGAAGAAAATAAGATAGAATTACCAGATGATGCCAACTCATCTGCCAGAGCTGTCAAGGTGAAACATAAACATAGAAGGTGTCGGCAGACAAGGATCACTTGCTCCAGCCATTTGCATCTGCCTACTATTCTGTTACAGGTTTATTTTAATTTTTCAGAGTTGGTAATTTTAATTACAGGCAGCTTTCCTGATGCCGGTCCTGTTGCTTAGGACTGAATTTGGGTAGAGGATCCCGCACAGATGATGGGTTATGGGGTCATTTAAATCCCCACAGTGCCTCCAGATTCTTTTGGCATTTTTACTCTGCAGAGCAGCAGCAATTAGCTCTTTCTAGCACTATCCAGGAGACGTCTCTGGAAATCTCTCAGGGATATTTTAATAATACTCTCCCTAATAGAATGGAACACTTAGGGCCGGATTTTCAGAGATTTACGCGCAAGGGTGGGTTTACGTGCACTGGGCCTATTTTACGGCGACGCACATAAAGCCCCGGGGCGCGTCTAAGTCCCGGGGCTTTACTTAAGGGGCGGTTCGGGGGCGGGCCAGAGGCCTCCGGCACAGCAGCCATTTGCTGCTGTGGTCGGAGGATCTTGTGCCGGCAGGCTGCCGGCGCACGCAACCTGCGCCTGCCTCCAGGCAGGTGCAAAAGGTATAACAAGGATTTGGGGGGGGGGTTTAGAGTAGAGCTGGGGGGGGGGAAAGTTAGGGGAAGGGGTAGGAAGGTTAGTTTAGGGGGAGGGAACGGGGGGGAGCCCGCGGGCATTGGCACACAAGGTGCACTACAGTGCACCCCCTTGCGCGCACGCCGACCCCCGATTTTATAACATGCGTGCGCCTGGCTGCTCCCCAGTCGCCTCGAGGGACAGAACAAGGAGATGGAGCCTGGAAGTTGGGGAGAACTAACAGGAGATGCTGGTTTGTTAACATAAATGTAATTCTGACTCTGTGCTTGAACCGGAAGCGTTGGGGGGGATCACACTGAGATGTTACTTCCCTAAGTAAATTCTAACACCACAGGTTCTTTTCAGCAAAGTGGACTATTTGTCCTCAGAATCAGATACTGCAATTAGCAACGACTTTTATTTATTAAATACTGTATTAAATAAGCGTTATCAGGTGAAGTGATTCCTCCCTTCCTTTTCAGGTGCTCTCCAGAGGATTTCATTTGCATGTTGTTGGCACAGTGAGATCAAAGCGACAGGCAGCTCACCCAGCAGCCCGAGCAAGGAGTGGGGCAGTCCCCCATTGCTGAAGAGGCAAAGGAAAATGGTAGGACTTTTTTTTTTCCAGGTGTATTAGAGAAGGAAGGAAGGCCAGAGTGGAATTGTAAGATTAAAAGGTGACAGGAAGCAAAATGTGGAGAGGGACAACAAGACAGCAGAAATGCTCAACAAATCCTTCTCTTCCGTGTTCACCGAAGGAACCCTTAGAGAAAGACTGCTGCTGAATGGCAAGGGCACAGATGGGAGTGGGGTAGATGCATCTCATGCATGGAAGACTGAAGGTGGACAAAGCCACGGGGTCTGAGCCACAGGAGCTCAGAGAAGTTCTGGCAGTCCACTGAAGGATTTGTTCAGTAGATAATCAGAAATGGGAGCAGTTCCATGGGACTGGGTAAGGACACGTAGGCCCCACCTCATTTGGTATGTGCTACAAGTGTGGCCGTGAACCTGGTGATCCGCATTGAACTAAAAGGGGTGGGACACTGATTTTATGCAGCACGTATAGGATAAAACCACAGCTGGGCTGTTGCATGTTGGGGATCCATTGTATATACTGCAAGATGTGAGGAGTTTTTGTTATAAATCTTGGCCATTCAGGAGTGAGCTGCATTGTAGGAGAGTGGCTGTGTTCAAGCCCCAGAGAGAGCGGACAGAGAGAGCTACGGAGATGATGGGCATGCTGAAGCTGCTGCCCAAACAGTTGAGAGAGAAAGGAAGAGAAAGAGAGTTGATGAGATTGCAACCTGAGATTGCAGTGAGTCTGCTGAAATCACAGCATCTGTGGATTTCCAGTGTCCAAGGGACAGGATTGGTATGAAGTGGATGTCCCCACAGGCAGTGCCAACTCCCCCTCGGTTCAAGGGTCCACCAGCACAATATCTGAGGTCTTATGGTTTATGATTAAGCAAAATTCTTATGACTTTCCACCCTCGATTATAGAGGGAAATTCTATTCAAGTGAAGGAAGTAGTAACTACATTAGGTGTACGATTTGACTCTGAAATTCTCAGCACATATTTCACATCTACTGCAGACATCATATTTTTTTCTGCATTTCATCAGGCATCTCAGGTATTTCCTTGACCCAAGTGATCTCAAACCACTTGCTCACTTGCTCATTCATAGTCATTTAGACTACTGTAATGCCCTTTTTCAAGGTCTCTGTTTGAATCAGTTAAAAAGGCTTTTCCTAATTTTTAGGAAAAGAAAATATGACTGTGTCACACCTCTTGTTCTGTTCCATATGTTTCTTTGTTACTCTGCCACCCTGTGTCATCTTATGATATTGCTTACCATAGAGTATCTGTAGAGTGTAGAGCTCTTTTTCCTGATTGGTTACAGTTTGAATGATTTTGAGCTCCCTTTTGGATCTATTCCTATTTTGCATCCTCTCTCTGTCTGTGTTCTCTTGCCTTTTCCTATTACTCCCTTGACCAAAAGCTGCCTGGGACGGATTCATTTCCTGTGGGGTTTTCAGTTGGAAAAAGGCTTTTGGCAAACTACAGCTCTTCTGTATACTCTTCCAGCTCCTAGAAGCATCACTCTTTTCACTTAGTTCCCATCTGCTACTATTCTCTACTATTCACTAGTAGCCACAACTTTTACTTCAGCTGCTGTTGTCTTTGTCTGATTACTGATGTTATTCTGCTTGTCATGCAGCCTCCCAACCACCAGAGGTCCTCCAGGAGCTGGGCCTACCCTTTTTCCAGCTCTAGTCTCTGTGACCTCATGACTCGACAAATCCCTGCCTATTTAGCCCTGTATCTGTCTACACTCTGGTCCTTGCTTGGCCCCTGTCTCTGTATACCTTGTAGCTCTCTGCAGCCTTCTTTCTGCCTTGTGGCTTTCCAAAGCCTTGCTGTATTCCTGCTTGCTTGGTGGCTTCCCTAGCCTGTTTCCAAGTTTGCCTTGTGGCTTCCCTAAGCCTTCCTGTTTCCAAGCTTACCTTGTGGCTTCCCTAAGCCTTCCTGTTTCCAAGCTTGCCAGTATTAGTAACCTCTGTTTTGTTCCAGTGTTCAACCCCTGATCTTGGTTCTTGCCTGAGCTCCAGACTCACCAGACATCAGCCTACAACCCTGCAGCTTGCATCCCAAGTCTGCTCTGGCGTCTGTCTCCAGTCCTGTCTGACATCTACAGCCCTGCAGCCTGTATCCCCAGGTCTGTTCAGCTTCACCTGAGTTCGTTCCTCACCAGTCTGGATTCCAGTCCAACCTTAGCCTTAGCCTTATTTCTCCTCCCTTGTTCAAGTCCTGCTGGCCACTAGAACCCAAGAGCTCAAACTGCGGGGAAGGTGGCTGGTGTAGGTCAAAGATTTCCTAGTCTAGTCTGCTCCTGGAGTCCTGGACTGTTCCTGTTGGGGTTCCTCAGCCGAGCTGGATCCTCAACCCTAACAACTAGGCTTCCAGAGTCTTTAACAACTGGACCAGGCTACTGTCTGTATGGCTATTCTTGTCACCTTGCAAGTCATAGTGAGTGCTGAAGGAATGGCGAGTGGTTGATACAGATGAAGGACCTTTTGACTATCTTACTAATCAGCTTGAATTTAGAGCTTAACTGGTTGCCCGCAAAGGGTAATGGGACCCGGATGTTGGGATTATTTCATATAAGATGGATGGGATGCGAGCAACAGAGAAAAGGGCCCTAATTGTTTCAATAGGTTGACATGAGAAATCATAGCCGGTGACCTTGACAAGGTTATTTGGGGATGGGGGGTATGGACCCAGGTCGCTGTTCATCATGGATGGGGGGAGTACACCATAAGAGGTGGTGAGGTATGGAAGTGGAGGCAGAGGGGAGTGGGGAGAGGGGAGGGAGGAGGGGGAGAGAGGGGGGAGGGGATTTGACAAGATGCAGTAGAGTATGGGGCACTGGTTGGATGTCAGAGGAGAGAATGTTGGTGAGTATGTTGTACCAGATGTAAGGCTAGGCTTAAAGGTAGGGTGGGGAGCTGGAAGGAAAAATGGAACAACTTAAAATAATGTCTTTGAATATCAAAGGCTTGAATTCGCCTTTAAAGAGAAAACTATTGGTGAAGGAAGCTGAAACCTTGAAGGCGAATGTAATTTTTTTTCCAGGAAACCCACCATAGAGCCAGACATAAGAGAGTAATGATAATGGCTGCTTACCCTACTCAGTATTTTGCGCCTGCCATGAAAAGCAACAAGTATGGGGGGGGGGGGGGGGGATTTTGTTTGCAAAACAGTTGGTTGTGGATGTGAAGGCTGTAATAAGAGACGTGGAGGGTAGGTTTTTGATATTGAAGGTATTCCTTCAGGGTGAGCTTTTTACTTTGGTGAATGTCTATGCTCCCAATGTAGATCAAGGGAATTTTCTCTCCTCTCTTTCTGTCACACTTATAGGATGGGCGGAAGGTCACTTATTATTAGGTGGAGATTTTAATACTACCTGGTTGTTGGGAATCCCGGCTGCGGTCCGCCGCAGACAGATCCCCTTACCTGCTCTGGCAGGCACAGGCGCCCAATCCTCCCTCCGGTGGCATGAGGCATCCCAGCCCTGTTCCTGGTCTGGGCCGGCAGGCTCCCTGCGCTTGCCTCCCTAGGCGCACGTGCGCAGCATCTGCTGTGTCTTAAAGAAGCCGCAGCAGGAAACCTCAGCCCGTCCCCTGAAGATGATGTCAGACGCCCGGGCTATTTAAGCCCAGCTCTGTCCAGCGTTCCTTGCCTTGGCAACAGGTCCTGCTCTTTGAGTGCATTGTTGCTGCGATCCAGTTCCTGAGTTCCTGCCTGCCCTTTGCCCGTGGTTCCGCTGCTCCAGTTCCTGGCTCCTTGTTCCTCAGATTGTCTTCTTGGTCTCGACTTCGGCTTGTTTTCCTGGTTTCTGCATGTCTGCTGCCCGTCCTGACCTTTGGCTTGTTTTCGGTTCCTGTGAGTCTGCTGCCTGCCCCGACCCCTGGCCTGGTTCCTCGTGCTGTCTGCTCGCCGCCTGCCCTGACTTCCGGACTGTCCTCGGTTCTTCTGTCTTCAGCCTGTGACCCAGACTTCCTGACACCACCTTTTCATTTGGACTGCCCTGCACCAGGAGACCCCTGCCTGCCGGCCCCGGCACCCAAGGGCTCAACCTGAGGGGAACGCGGGTTGGTATAGGTGAAGCTCCTGCTGGGTCTCCTGGACTTGTACCACGTCCCGGCTACGAGGACCTCTGGAGGCCGTCCCTCGGGGGTGATTCCAGCGCTCGTGCCGGCTCAAGGGTCCAGTGTTATCCATATTTAGATAACTCGGAAGGGGGAAGGGGGGGCTCCAAGAATCAGAGAGCCAAATTGAAGGATCTGCTTAATAGCTGGCATCTGATAGATGTTTGGAGACTGAGGAATCAGACAATGAGGGATTACTCCTTCTATTTTAAACCACATTCATCCTATTCTAGGACACACTTTTTCCTGTTAGATAAGATTTTGGAGCAGGGATAGGAAATATAATTTGGTCTCTCCATTATCCAGTGTGGGGGGAGTTAAGGTTAGGGGCGTGATCAGGGTGTAAGTAAATATTGGAGGTTGAATGAGGGTTGAATGAGGGATTGATATCAGATAAATCTTTTAATGAGGCATTGATGAAGGAAATTCATGAATATATAGATACAAATAGTAATGGTGAGGTAAACCCAGCTGTAGTGTGGGAATGTCTAAAGGGGCACATTGATTTCTAGAGCTTTATATTTGAAAAATAAGATGAGAGTGGATCTGCTGCAAAAGAGAGCAAAACTGGATTTGAGGCATAAGAGGAAAAGAGAGGGATCAATTATGGCACAGTTGGAGTCAGCCAAGCTGGATTTAAAAACTTTAGATATATCTAAAATAGCTTTGCAAATGGAAAGAGTTTACCAAAAATATTTTGAATATGGTAACAAGGCGGGACGCTTGCTAGCCAAAAGTTTAAAGAGAAACATTTTGCAAAACCAGATTCCGAAGATCAAAAATAAAGAGAGGGGTTTATATTTACAATAGCAAACATATTGGATCGTGTTGCCCAATGTTATGCAGAGCTTTATTCCGATGATGCCAATATTGGCGCAGCTAATATTGAACATTTTCTCCAGGAAATTCCCTTTCCTTGCCTAGCAGAGGAAATCCGGGATTTGTTAAATGGGAAGATAACAGCGGAGGAAGTGTCTATGGTAATATCAGATATAAAGGGTGGGAAGGCACCAGGCTTAGATGGGTTGCCGCCCAAGTTTGATAAAACCTTTAAACTGGCTACTATTAGACCCTTGGTTGAGACGTTTAATTACTTAAGGGAAAATGGTGAACTAGCTCCTGGAGCGAATGTAGCTGGCCCGATGGTTTTGGCAAAGGAAGGCTGCGATCCCACCCTTTGCTCTTCTTATCATCCTATTTCCCAAATAAACTTGGATCTGAACATTCTGGCAAAGGTCCCAGCCCTACGATAAAGGAAAAGCGGCTCATCTATGAATACATGGGGACCAATCGGGCTCAGTTCCAGGCAGATTGATGTGGGGGTTGGGTGTTTGGCTTCCCTGACAGATGGCACGCCACCTCAGAAGGTCAACATCTGTCCCATGTCTAAAACCTACTCTTAGCATAAAGAAACTGTTTTGTGCCGACCGCAGCAAGTTTTAGCAAGTAAACATACTTCCTGCTACAGCTAACAGGAAGTCAGCAGGAAATATCTAGTGCAAGCTTTTCTGCAGCCCCAGAATAGCTCATAACCTACTTGCATTTCTGTGGGTTTTCACACCTAGGTAGCTCAGTACCATTGCCTCATGACCAGCTAATGACCTCCCCCCTCCCTGCCTGAAGACTGACCGCTTGCACCTACTGCCCACTTGCACCCACGTAGTAAAAGGTCAGCATAAACATTTATGTGGAAATATTGTAGCAGTAAATATGTGACATATGTATCCGATGCAATGCTATGTACAAGATTTTACAATAAAAAGGGGGCTGCCCAAAATGCTGAGAGCACGCTTCACCCTGAATCCCGTGTGAGGTGTCTTCATTACCGTTGCTACAGATTGGCAGCGGATAATGCGAGGAGGGTTATCAGCTTAATGTGGTGGGGGAAGCAGCGGGAGGTCCCATCTGTATTATTAGCATTCGATAGGGTGAACTGGCCTTTCTTGTTCCAGGTCCTGAGGAATATGGGGTTTGGGGGAATATTTTATAAAGTGTATTCAGGCATTAGATAATCAACCGAAGGCAAGTATTAGGGTACATGGGGGGGTGCTCGGAGCTATTTCCAGTAAATAGGGGAACTAGGCAGGGCTGCCCACCGTCGTTGCACTTTCTTGGGAACTGCTGGCAGCAAAAATTAGGTTAAATTCAAATATAAAAGGGGTTTCAGCGGAGGGGATTGATTATAAAATGACTTTGTTTGCTGATGATGGGTTGTTTACATTGATGGACCCGGCTGTATCTTTGAAAAAACTACTTGAAGAGCTTAGGATATAGGGGGCTGTATCAGGGTTTAAAGTAAATGAGGAAAAATCGGAGATTTTGAATGTCAATATGTCTAAGGAAGAGGAGCGCAGATTGCAGACTCAGCTGCCTTTTCGCTGGGCCAAGGAGAGTGTGAAATATCGCGGCGTATGGATCTGTTCGAATATGGGGAATCTATTCGATATAAATTATAAATCTTTAGTATCAGGGGTATTTAGGGACCTGGAGAGGTGGGAAAGCTTAAAACTATCACGGTTGGGAAGAATACATGCTATTAAAATGAATGTCCTACCCAGATTCTGCTATGTTTTTGAGACCCTTCCCATATAGGTTCCAGATGCAGTGTTAAGAGGGCGGGAGAACAAAATATTTGGATTTATTTTTCAGAAAAGGCTGCCTAGGGTTCTTTGTCAATCAGAAGGGCAGGGGGGGAACGGGAGTTTTAAGGTTGAGCTATTACCATGCTGGAGTGGCAGTGCGTGAGAAAACAGAAGCCATGGCTAATGACCGAGGGTGATAGCGCTGGGATTCCTTCTCTTGATAGGCTGCTTTGGATGCCGGGGAATTTGAGGGAACATACGGGAGAGTTGTCTCCGTGCACCAAATTGACACTTGCAACGTGGGTTAAATATAGGAAGGTATTGGTGGGCGATAAACAATACTGGCAAAGAACTTCACTCTATTTCATAGAGATTTTCATCTGCGTAACTATATAAGGGGTGGCAACTAGATGGATTAATATGGGCCTGGAGAGGATGGGACAAATTTGTGATGGGAAATGGGCTGTTTTGTTTGAAAAATGAGGTCAGAGCTTTGCCCTACGAGAAAGAGAATGGTTTATGTATATACAAGTGGCTTCATTTATCTGCTCAAGGGCAGTAAATAGGGACTTGCAACAGAATAAAACATTATGGGGTAGATTTTATAATGTGTGCGCATGCGTCCCTGTGCGCGTGCTTCCCGGCGTGCACACATGGATGCGCCGATTTTATAACATGCACGCACCAGCACGCATATGTTGTAAAATCCATGGGCCGCGCATGTATATGTGGGCGGCACGCACAAGGGGGGGGGGGACTTTCGCAATTCCGCACGGCAGTGCATTATGGCCTTTCCCAGTTCCCTCCCAGTCCACTCCAATTAAGGAGCGGACTGAGAGGGAACTTCTCTACCCTCCTACCTATACACCCTCCCTCTTCTCTTCTTCCCCTCTCCTCCCTACCCCCTGAACCAGGGGTGGGCAATTCCAGTCCTCGAGGGCCACAAACCTGTCGAGGTTTTAGGATATCCTAATGAATATGCATGACATAGATTTGCATACAACTGAGGCAGAGTGCATGCAAATCTCTCTCATGCATATTCATTAGGGATATCCTGAAAACCAGACTGGTTTGTGGCCCTCGAGGACCGGAAGTGCCCACCCCTGCCCTAAACCCTACCTTTTTTTTTTTGTTTCATCACTTACTTCAGTAAGTTGCGCGTGCTGGCCCAGCTGTCAGCGCGCAAGTCTTCAGGGCAGTGATCGATGGCGCTGTCCCGGCCCATCCCCCGTCCCGCCCCTCCCCGCCCAGACATCGCCCTCCATCCCACCCCTTTGAAGAGGCCCAGCAGTTGTGTGCATACCAGGGTTTATGCATGCGGCTGGGCGTCTTTGAAAGTTTGCTCGGCGCGCGCAAGGCCCGGCCACACGGGAAAACCCCCGAAATATGCGCGCACAGCTTTTAAAATCTACCCGTATTTGAGGCCTATTGTGATAAGGCCAATGGGATTTGTAAAGCAATCTCAAAAATCTATGCTCTGTGGCTGCGTGAAGTGGGAATCAAACCTCGGCAGCATGGGAAAAAGATTTGGAGGAAGAGTTGGAGGAAGATGCTGGGATTTCTGTTTTCAGCTAACGGGGAGAAACTCAGTCTCTGCAAATATTGTTGAGCATGGGTATAAGATTCTCTACAGGTGGTATCTGATACCAGCTACATTAAGGAAAATATATCCTTCAATGTCAGATTCTTATTGGAGGGAATGCAGAGAAAAGGGCGATTTTTATCGTATTCGGTGGAAGTGTCCTAAAGTGGGGCAATACCGGGATATGATTAGACCTTTAATAGCTGAGATCACTGGTTGCAAGGTGATGAAGTACCCAAAATTGTTTTTGATAACTATGGAGGTGGGGAAATTGGGGGAATCGATGGTATAATAGTAGCAGCTAGATGTGAATTGGCTGCGTGGTGGCGAAGAGTGGAAGCTCCCTAAAAAACCCCATGTCTGCATTCGGTTGGCCAGAGTGTTCGTGACGGAGAAACTTACTGCTATATTGCATGATTCTTTGCTAAACTTTGAGACACACCTTCCTTTATTTTATTCTTGGATATCTTTGGCGGGTGAGGGGTTATAAGGGATTACAGGTGGATGTGAGGAGAGGGGATGAGATGAGTCCAATGGGGGGGGGAAGAGTTTTGGGGGGGGGGATTGCACTATTAAAACAGCATTAAACACATAAGATATAGGACACAGAAGGAGTATGTTCAATGGTTTAAGGGCTTATAACGTTGCTTGTTCAATATTGATGGTCCTGTTGCTCTTATGATGATATGAGCTATGGTCTGATATTATAGCCTAAAGATGTTGGAAGTGTTTATTAACTGTTGTTCAATAAATATGAAATTGAAAAAAAAAAAAAAAAAAGAAAGTTACGCCTGCTCATATGTCCATGTGCGAGCTGGCACAACCCAGGAATTTTCAAAGCAGAGTTATATACTTAATTAAGTTCTTTTTGAATATTTGAGCTAAAGCCTGCGGGTTCTTTGCATCCACAGATTTTAGCCCTATACGGGCTGCTGAAATGTATCCTTATTTAGTAAACCCAGAGGGGTGTCCCAGACTGTATTATTTCGCTAAATGGGGAACAGATTTCCTTAAGTTAAGATGAGGGCGTTACACAGAAATTTGTAGTTTCTTGCCTTGAGGAAGGGAGACAAAGAAGGAGATGCTGCTGAGAAAGAAGAAGGAGAAGTGAGAGTCGGCGGGGAAGAAGGGGGGATACAGCTGGGAGAAGGGCAGCAAGAATGGCATAGGGACGAGCAAAAAGGAAGAAGGGAATGCTGTGAGGAGGAGAGAGCAGTGGAGGTGAAGAAATAAGACAGAAGAGTGACAGGTGAAAATGTGGTGATGTACAGACGAGAGAGAGAAGCAGAAAATTAGATACATGTGGCAGGAAATAGCATGAAAGCGATTTAGATAATTCATTGTGGTATAGTGTTAGGTAAATTGCATGCTGGGAGTTGTAGTTAGATATGATGGGAGAGGCTGGGAGGAAGAGGAAATGAAAGGGTGGGGTTTTCTTTGTGGTATGAGGGTCTGACGGTTGCTGTTTTCATGTGTGCCATTGTTTCTGATGAGCTTCCGAAAAAAATCTATTTTATATTCTTTGCTGGTGGTCTGGAAATATTTACAATGTCACAAACTGGCAAAGAGGGTGTTGCGGTGGCCAGCCACACTCACCCTCTGAGCCGGTCTGGGCCTCCCACGTGGCCCCCTGAGCCGCTGCCGTCACCTCCCTCCAGCGCGGCGGGGAGCCAATCCTGCCACCACCGCGCCACCAACCTCTGCCGCTGCTAGGCGCGCATGGCTCTCAAACAGATTTAAAGGGGCCGCGGCAAGAAAACCTCCCGCAGCCCCAGATGTTGACACTGCCCTCAGGTCCTACTTAAGGCAGCTCCTGCTGCCCCATCCTTGCCTCAGCAACAGGTCCTGCTCTACTCAGAGCTGCTGGTTGCTCCTGCTCCGTGCGTTCCTGCTCCTGGTCCTGTTCCTGCTCAGTGTGCTTCTGCTCCTGCTCCATGTGCTCCTGTCCCTGTTCCGGCTCCTCGTCCCCTCGGCGTGCTCTTCTGGTTCTTGACTCAGCTCATCCCTGGATTCTGCGTTGCCTGCTGTCTGCCCTGAACACTTGCCTGCTCATCGTTTCTCCTGCTAGCTGCCTGCCCTGACCTCTGGCCTGTCCCTGGATTCTCCTGCTCGCCGCCGGCCCCGACTTCTGGTATGCCCGACCTTGCTTCCGTCTTCTGTCTTTAGGCTCGTCTTCATCCAGAGACTCGCTCCCAAGTCCTGCCAGCCCCAGCACTCAAGGGCTCAATCAGCGGGGAATGAGGGCTGATATAGGTGAAGGTCCGGTTGGGTCTCCATCACCTGCATCCGCCTCCCGACGATGAGGACCTATAGGAAGCCCTTCTATAGGGAGCACCAACCTCGTCTCGGCCCCGGGGTCCACCTCTCCGCATAACAGAGGGTGAGATGGGTCTTCTACCTTTGATTCCACCACCAGCTTTCAACATCCGGGTGATCCTGCAACTCTATTTTCCGTTTGGATTAGAATGTTTGATCCCTGTGTGCTGGCTGTGCATAATAAGAAGCTTCCAGATCTAGGAAACTCATTCATTACTCATTCATTGTCTGGTAGCAGAAGCTCAGAGGATTTTCTGCATTTGGCTGTTGTAGATGATAAATATAAGACAACTTTAACTGCTCTAAGGAACATTTTTGTGCCTAAAGTTAATATAATGGCAGAAGGCTATGAATGTTGCCAGCAGGAACAGAGGCAAGGAGATACTACTACAGATCAATATATTATTGCTGTCAGAGAAATGGTTGTTACTTCCAATTTTGGAAATGTGTCAGAGGAAATGATTTGGGATCAGCTAGAAGAGAAGACAGTGATGCCTCCAGTCGGGGAATACCTCTTGCTAGAGTCTGAACTTACCTTGCAAAAAGCCAAGACAATTGCCAGCCAGATAGAAACTGCAATAGCAGAGGCAAAGATAATGGGTCAAGGCATGACAGAACCAGTACAAACTGTGCAGCCTTTGCAATTGGAGATAACAACATGATCCTTGGACAAGTATGAAGCCAGTGCAAACATGAACCTGCAGACCCCCAAATTTATACATTGATTTATCACTGTGGATTAAAACAACATACTGCAATTTATATCAGTTGTCTTACCCAAGGCTGCCTGCTTGCAGCATTTCAGTAGCTCTCTGCTTACCAGATGAGGCAGCACTGGACTGTGCAAAGTGGTTCATTATAAAGTTAAAATTAGATACAACGTGAAGCTGGGGCAACAGAAACTACATTGGGTGCCCTTTGATGGGAGGGATGCTGTCTCACAGGAACCTAAACATCCATTACAAAATGACATCTTTGAGGCTATTGATTCTTCTGAGTGGATTTCACCAAATGTAGTGATACAGAAAAAACAGGAAATATTCATCTTTGTGTGGATCTGAAGGAACTAAACAAGGCAGTGGTAGTGGATCGTTATCCATTCCTCACACAGAAGAAGCTTTTACCGAACTAGTGGGCGAAGTGCCCTTCTTCACCCTCGATTTACAAAGTACTTATTAGGGGTGGGCATATCGATGATATTTCCTATTCTGTTGCATTTTGTGGGTCTAACAAAACGAAAGAATAAAACTACAAAATTTCATATGTTTTTTTTTCTTTTCTTTTACGGTACAATATTTAATAAAAAACAAACAAACTGTGTGCAGAACCCGCCACAACTCTTCCTGTTTATTAAAATATTCAGCCCTCCCCACCAGATGAACCTCCTTGCCCACCTTCCTGACCCCTCCCCAGGACTCACCAAAATGTCCCTATTGGTCTAGCAGGGGTCTGGCAACGACTCCTGCCCCTGGGCCAGGTGGTTGCCATTATTTAAAATGGCGTGGGCCGCCTATTACCCCTATTATGTGACAGGGGCTACCCAATGGCACCAGTAACCCCTGTCACATGATAGGGGCAAAGGGCAGCCAGCACCATTTTGAATAATGGCAGTCACAGGGCTGGGAGTGGGAGGTTGCTCCCGGGCCTCTGCTAGATCACCAGGGACATTTTGGTGAGTTCTGGGGAGGTCGGGAGGGTGGGCGAGATGGGTCAGCTGGTGGGAGGGGTTGAATATTTTAATAAATGGGAAGGGTTGGATGGGTTCTGGGGTTTGTTTTTTTTTTCATGAAATGAAAAAAGAAAAACAATCCGGAGATGGAACTGAAATGGCCCACCCCCGAAACAATAGTAAAAATTGAATTACATTTTTTTGGGGTTACCACCCCTAGTACTTATCATCCCACATGAGGGTCTGTTTCGCTTTAAGTGTGCGCTTTATGATTTAGCATCTCCCGGTGTCTTTCAAAAAATGATGTAATTAATCCTTATCAGCGAAGAGTACAGTATTATCTGGATGATATAATTGTGTTTGGACAGACCTCTGCAAAACATGATAAAATGCCTGCAGGTTGTCTTACAACACCTAATAGATGTAAGACTCGTCTTACATCTATTACATCACCAAATGTGTATTCAGACAAACGGAATTACCTTTTCTAGAGCACGTTTTCTCATGGGATAGACTGATCTTGTCAGAACAGTTGCAGATACACCATCATCTAAAGATATGCAAACTCTCCATTCCTTCTTAGGTCTTACATTCAGGGATGGTACTGGTGTGCGGGTGCACATGTAGGTGCATTTGTCGGCCCGCACCCAGAGATGCGCCTATTTTATAACACAACACATGCCTATACACGCATGTTATAAAATAGTCTGGCTGCATGCAAATGTGCACTGAAATTTAAGTGGGTGCATAAATGGGGGTGCAAATCCCACTTCTACCACGTACGTGGGGGAATTTTAAAAGGGACACATGACGCCATTTCCAGTTCACCCAGTTAAGGAATAGGTCTTCCAAACCCCCTTGGTTTAATAGCCTTCCACCCCCCCCATTAGCCCCAACCCTTAAAACTCCGCTGAACTGCTTAAAATTTTTTGTTTATCACTTACATATCATCCATAGCAGAAGTAAAGTTAGGCAGCAGGGGACCCCGGCGCGTGCCAGTGCGCGTAAGTATTTGTGTGTAAATTTCAGGTTAAAATCCTAGAATAACCATGTCCCCCATCCATGCCCCGCCGAGACTATACCCACACCCCACCCCTTTTCCAATAGTTTCAAGATATGCATGCAGCATCATTTATACGCGTATCTGGGCAGCTTTTAAAATCCGCTTGGCGTGCGTTGGCCCAACTTATTCGCACACCCCCTGATTGATGCATGTGTTGGGCTTTTAAAATTCAACTTTAAGTATTCTAAATTTGTCACAGATTATATGCTTCTGTAGTAGACCCTCTTTGTCTGTTGTTACATGGATCTGCAACATGAACATGTATGTGGCTACACAGCATATCATAGCACAGAAGTCACCAGCTGATTGTTGCGATTCTGCCCTGTTTGGGCAGCTTCTCCACCTTCTTTTTTCCCTTTTAGCAGCCTGGAGGCTGCCGCTGCTCTCTATATGCGGCTGGAGCCATGCTTGCTTCATCTCCTGTGGCCCGGAGGCCGCTGACGCACTGCACACGCAGCAGGTACCGCGCTATTGTTCTTCAAGCGGCCCGGAGGCCGCTGACATGTTTTATCAGCGGCAGGAGCCACATTTCTGCTTCTTTAGCGGTCCAGAGACCACCGACGTGCTTCTTGTGTGGCAGGAGCTGCGCTGTGACACCCGGCGTGACCCGGAGGCTGCTGGCACTTCCCCTTGCGACTGGGAGCTGCGCTGCTACACTCCCTTGCGACATGGAGCCACCTACAGCATCTCCATGTTGCCGGGAGGCCACCTTCTTACCTTGGGTCCTCCGGGGAAAGAGGGCCTGCATCCCCAGGCTCTCCTGCAGCATGGAACCGCCAGCAGTCCATCCTTTGCGGCAAGGAAGCCGCCACCCATCCCGGGGCCTGCCCTGAGGCCTGCTTCTCCTTCTGCAGTCTTCAGCCTTGCAGCAGGGCCGCTGTCCAAGGTTCTGTACTGCTTCCTGCTTCCTCCTAGGGGGCGAGGCCGGCTCTTTCTTCAGCATTTAAAGGAACAGCAAGGGAGTGGTGCTTACTGATGTCATCATTGGATCCACCTCATCCTGTAGTATAAAGAGCTTCAGTCTTTATTCCTTCCTTGCCTTCGCAAGGAGCCAGTCCTCCTTAGGACGTCTTGTCATCTGCTTCTCAAGGCACTTTGTTTTATGTGGGATCCTGTGTCTTCGTGATGTCCTCATGCTATGTCTTTGTCTTCATTGTCTCAAGGTCTCCAGACGTCTCGTCTTGATGTCTTCTTTATCCGGTACATCTTCGTCCTGGCAGCGCAAGTCTCCATGAGGTTCCAGTTTCTTATTTTAACCTTCATCGTAGAGGCATCCCCTTGAATCTATAACCTTGCCTGGATCCTTGGAGTCTGCACTCTGCCTCCACTTCATGAATGAACTCCATTATCCAATCCGTTCCGGCGTGGCCCTGCCTGGCCTTTATCAGCTGTGCAGGGTGCATTTTGGAACAGGCTTCGTCGGAGTCTTCACTTCATCTCCTATCTTCCCTGTGTGGGGAACCAACAGCGTGGTCCGTGACCTGTCTTCATTGGCTGAGTATATGGGCACGTGATGTGCAGTACCGACTCAGCTCTGCTTACTTGTGTGGGGAACCACTAGCGTGGTCTGCGACCAGCCTACCCCGGCTGTGTAGGGCGCGCTGCCTGCGTGGTCTGAGACCAGTCTGGCTAGGTTGTGTAGGGCGCGTGATGTCCAGTATCGACCAAGTCCTCTTCAAGCAACTCATGGCCTTCCAGAGTTTTTTCATATACGTGATCAGAGTTCCTCTTCACTCCACGTATCCAGATTGCATTTCTTCATGTCGAAGTCTCATCTTACTTCACATATCTGGAGTGATGTTCTACTTCAAGTATCCTGAGTCTTGTCTCACTTCAAGTCTTCGTCTTTGATGTCCTCATCCTCTGATCACTATCCGCTCTGTCGCAGTTGCTGCTCCGTGCAGCAGGTCCAAAAGGGCTTGGAGTAGTCGGAGGACCACTCATGAAACCAACATTACATTGTTTGGGTCTCTTTCTGCTGCGTACAGGTGTGGCTGTGGTTGAGTCATCTTTTCCATCTTCAGCCCATGCTGGGGCACCTCTCACCTGCCTCGGTGCTTTCCGGAGCTCCTCTGCGGCTGTATCGGGGCCCAGGGGCACACGAAAACACCAGAGATGGAACCGCTACCCGCGTTTCCTCAACCCTGATTTACCGTATGGAAGAGAGGTGCACACAAAACTGAATGTGGTTGAGCTACAGGTGCCTAACAGGATGATTTTATACAGTTGGACATACAACAAGCTGTGCAATAGAAGCAACAAAAGTATAACACTTATGCAGACTATCGATGTGGAAGCAGGGAACCAGGAATTAAGTATGGTTCACTTGTTTGGGTTAGTAACCTGGCATCCTTCACAAGGGAGAATGAAGGTTCACTTTACCCTTGAAGGTGCTAGACGGGGTAAGAGAGTTTCCTTATAAGATATCAGATGGCTGGATATGGAATGCCAGGCACCTTGCTCCTCTTATCATGTTCCAGCAGCTGATACTACAGATCATCTAGTTAGTACAGATTATTTCAGTCTACTGTCTCCTGCACAAATCAGTCAACCAGCATCTCTGCCTGATCAATGTTCCCCATGGAGCAGCAGCTGCTACTAGCCTTAACAGAGTGCTTGAGATGGCTTGTACAGAGTGGCAGCTACTATTATCCTAAAAACCCTCCAACCCAACAAGAATATAAATAAAAATTTTAAAAGTATGCTGGGCAGACTGGATGGACCTTTTTTGTCTTTATCTGCCGTCATCCACTATGCTAATATGTTAGATCTAATGTGAACACCTTTATGGACTAAAGACTATTGTTATGTGATGATTTACAGTCTCTTGCATTTGATAATATATAGTCTTATAATGGTTTTTGTTGGGTGGGAAGTATTCAGCAAAAGAGGATATATGGAATTGTAGTAGATAACTGTATCCTGGGAGTTGCAGGTAGATATGATGAGAGAAGGTAGGAGGAAGAGGAAGTTAAAAAGTAGGGTTGCCATGTGGTGTGAAGGTCTGAGGGTTGATGTTTTCCTGTGTGCTCTTGTTTCTGAAGAGCTCCTGAAATATTATTGTTACAATAAAAGTAGTTAGCAATTAACTCACATAATTTTTATTCTTTATTTTCATAAATTATCAAATGTATTCCCAAAATATACAAAAGCATAATATTAAAAAATAAAAAATAAATACTAAAATAGAACACTAATCCAATAAAATAAACTAAGAAATTAAAGTAAAAATAAAATATAAATAAAATTGCCAATACCTGTTAACCCATCCCAGCTTCTCTTAGCCTTCCAGATATTATTACCTTTCTTCCTTCTGCAATCTGTTGTAGTTTATGAATACTTTTTTCCCTTACCTTTTCAGCCACTTCTTTTCCTGTTCGTTTTATTTACTTCCCTAACAAAAAGATTTGTTTCCCTTACAATATCTCCTTTCAGTTTTGCCCACCACTCTTCTAATTACCTTAGCTTATTTCATCCAGCCAATGACTTCTTGAGGTACTCTATCATAACAAAGATTCTGTAATTTACAAGTTATTTTATTGTGTTATGTTGATTTTATGGCTTAGTATTTTATGTTGTTTGATGTTTAATATTGTGCAAGTCTTGCTTGTGTTTCTGTACTATTGTCCTAATTTATACTGTTTTATGTTTTTATTGTAACTTGTTGTGAGCTAGCACTGGATTAGTGAGAAAGAAATCAAATCAAATATAATAAATAAATAATATTTAAGTAAAAAAAGTCAAAACCAGTGCCAAAACTCTTGGTTGATGGATCTTGCATCTGGTCGCCGCATCTCAAAAAAGATATAGTTGCGATGGAGAAGGTACAGAGAAGGGCGACCAAATTGATAACGGGGATGGAACAACTCCCCTATGAGGAAAGACTAAAGAGGTTAGGACTTTTCAGCTTGGAGAAGAGACCGCTGAGGGGGAGGATATGATAGAGGTGTTTAAAATCATGAGAGGTCTAGAAAAGTTAGCATGTGGCACATTTAAAACTAATCGGAAAAAGTTCTTTTTTACTCAACGTACAATTAAACTCTGGAAGTTGTTGCCAGAGGATGTGGTTAGTGCAGTTAGTGTAGCTGTGTTTAAAAAAGGATTGGATAAGTTCTTGGAGGAGAAGTCCATTACCTGCTATTAATTAAGTTGACTTAGAAAATAGCCACTGCTATTACTAGCAACAGTAGCATGGAATAGACTTAGTTTTTGAGTTCTTGCCAGATTCTTCTGGCCTGGATTGGTCACTGTTGGAAACAGGATGCTGGGCTTGATGGACCCTTGGTCTGACCCAGTATGACATGTTAAAAAAAAAAAAAATTTGTGATAGGTTTAATAGAGTATTTGAATGACCATAATGATAAGCTCCAAGGGAAGGGGAAACTAACAGATGAGCTATGTTTTCATGTAAGATCGTTTGAAGCAAAATTACACCTTTTTAGAATGCAGCCAAGTAAAAATAATCTTTTACACTTGCACTGCTGCGGAATCCTTTCGAAGGATGTGACAGATAAATTAAATTTTTCCCTTGGAAATGCTTTGTTGATGCCACTGAATTGTTGCAAAATGAATTTGAAGACAGATTTTGTGATTTTCACAGTAGTGTACAACAATTTTGATTATTTCAATATCTTCAATAGAAGCTTGCGATCAACTGACTCAATTAGAGTTGATAGATTTGCAGGGAAACAATATGTTGAAAGATAAGAATAAAGAAGACAATTCTGTTGAACTGTATTCTTGTTTGCTGGAGATTGCTTACCTAAATATAAGGGCATTTGCCAGAGAAATGATTTCCATATTGAATAGCACTTATGTGTGTGATCAAATATTTTCACGCGTGAAGTTTACAGTATCAAAGGCAGTGCTCAGGATTAACTGATGTGCACGTAACAAGATATGATCAAGGCTGGTGTTTCAGGTATAAGACCCCAAAATACAAGCAGCATTATTTATTCTATTATTTATTAAAATTACATATATCCCGCAGCTTGCAATGCAGTTTTCTCAAGGAGCTGATATGACGCAGGCGCATTGTTCCCATTAAGGGAACAATTTTCAAACTGTCCGCTTTGGGCCAAAGCCCATGGGCTTTGTTCGACGTTTTAAAGAGAAGGTACAGATATACATATTGCGCTGAAACATGTCATGAGTGCAAAGTACCCACGGACATTTGCCCCTGAATTTTTGTGTGGGAACTTTATGAATGGAAAATAATTCACATGGATTCGGAAATGATTTTCCTCCCATGACCTACACGTTCCACAGGGAACGCCTCCTCTACATGCGGGGAACGGCACGCATACTTCTAGCTGAATCAAGAGACGTTGGTTTTCAGGCTGATGATTTAGGTGTGTGAATCACATATTTGTCTGCATGAGTGGCTCTGAAAATTGCCCTTTATGAAAAGAAATTTTTAAAGGGACTTCGGCAGGTAAAGTAGCGCTCTGCGCGCAGAAATGGCCCTTAGAAAATTGTGTGATGGACACGTGCGTAAAATCATGCACATAACACATTGTATGCATGTACTTTTATGGACATGGGGGGAGGTATTCCGGGGGGGGGGGGGGGGGAGAGTCTGGGCAGGGTTGAGTTGTGACCTACTCCCATATTCAGTTTAAAAAGCAGAGAATGAATTTTCTAAGAAGTTCCATCTGTAAAAATGGTATGCATGTGCATATATGCTATTATGAAAGGCAAGCGTATGCAGATATTTTGGTTTTGGCACATACATTTTACTGGGCAATAAAAGGGGCGGTCTAGGAGCATTCCAGGGTGGGGGTCTGAAGTATGCTACGTACTTGCTGTTTTATAAGAGGTATACGCGTATACATTACCAAATGTATTCGTACACTTTTGCACCTGCTATTAGACTGGTACAAGTGAAATTGGACTTGCCAGTTGTCTGCAGTTTTTGAGTGGGAAGTCTGGGTAAATTTGTGGGGGTTCAGGGTGACGTGCTGGAGGGTCTAGGTGAACTGGAGAAGGAGTGGATGAACTGCTGGAGGTATTGGCGAACTGGTGATTGCAGGTACTTGCGCAAGAAGGTATTTTCAAAACGGTATATATGCATAGGAGTACATTTTATAAAAAAGCGCGAGCGTTTTATCTGGTATTTCTATGTATACTATAGTGCCCGAGATATATGCATCCAGTAAAAACAAGTATAACCCTCACGCTTTTTTACCCTACATCAGTGACTGCTTGATTGTAAAAATGTGTTTACCCCGTGGGTTATATGCACCAAAATACGGTATATCCTGGTATTGTCACATCCCAGTCATAATTACAACTTACAGGCCCAGCACTATTAGGTGGGCATACCATGCCTGGGGAGGCACACTGGGGGTAGGGAGAGTGCATGGGGAGGCACACTGGGGGTAGGGAGAGTGCATGGGGAGGCACACTGGGGATAGGGAGAGTGCATGGGGAGGCACACTGGGGGTAGGGAGAGTGCATGGGGAGGCACACTGGGGATAGGGAGAGTGCATGGGGAGGCACACTGGGGGTAGGGGAGATGTGCATGGGGAGGCCACTGGGGATAGGGAGAGTGCATGGGGAGGCACACTGGGGGTAGGGAGAGTGCATGGGGAGGCACACTGGGGGTAGGGAGAGTGCATGGGGAGGCACACTGGGGATAGGGAGAGTGCATTGGGAGGCACACTGGGGGTAGGGAGAGTGCATGGGGAGGCACACTGGGGATAGGGAGAGTGCATGGGGGAGGCACACTGGGGGTAGGGAGAGTGCATGGGGAGGCACACTGGGGGTAGGGAGAGTGCATGGGGAGGCACACTGGGGATAGGGAGAGTGCATGGGGAGGCACACTGGGGGTAGGAGAGTGCATGGGGAGGCACACTGGGGATAGGGAGAGTGCATGGGGAGGCACACTGGGGGTAGGGAGAGTGCCTATGGGAGGCACACTGGGGATAGGGAGAGTGCATGGGAGGCACACTGGGGGTAGGGAGAGTGCATGGGGAGGCACACTGGGGATAGGGAGAAGTGCATGGGGAGGCACACTGGGGGTAGGGAGAGTGCATGGGGAGGCACACTGGGGATATGGGAGAGTGCATGGGGAGGCACACTGGGGGTAGGGAGAGTGCATGGGGAGGCACACTGGGGATAGGGAGAGTGCATGGGAGGCACACTGGGGGTAGGGAGAGTGCATGGGGAGGCACACTGGGGATAGGGAGAGTGCATGGGGAGGCACCACTGGGGATAGGGAGAGTGCATGGGGAGGCACACTGGGGATAGGGAGAGTGCATGGGGAGGCACACTGGGGGAAGGGTGAGTGCATGGGGAGTGCACACTGGGGGTAGGGAGAGTGCATGGGGAGTGCACACTGGGGATAGGGAGAGTGCATGGGAGGCACACTGGGGGTAGGGAGAGTGCATGGGGAGTGCACACTGGGGGTAGGGAGAGTGCATGGGGAGGCACACTGGGGGTAGGGAGAGTGCATGGGGAGGCACACTGGGGGTAGGGAGAGTGCATGGGGAGGCACACTGGGGATAGGGAGAGTGCATGGGGAGGCACACTGGGGGTAGGGAGAGTGCATGGGGAGGCACACTGGGGATAGGGAGAGTGCATGGGGAGGCACACTGGGGGTAGGGAGAGTGCATGGGGAGGCACACTGGGGGTAGGGAGGAGTGCATGGGGAGGCACACTGGGGGTAGGGAGAGTGCATGGGGAGGCACACTGGGGGTAGGGAGAGTGCATGGGGAGGCACACTGGGGATAGGGAGAGTGCATGGGGAGGCACACTGGGGGTAGGGAGAGTGCATGGGGAGGCACACTGGGGATAGGGAGAGTGCATGGGGAGGCACCACTGGGAGTAGGGAGAGTGCATGGGGAGGCACACTGGGGGTAGGGAGAGTGCATGGGGAGGCACACTGGGGATAGGGAGAGTGCATGGGGAGGAACACTGGGGGTAGGGAGAGTGCATGGGGAGGCACACTGGGGGGTAGGGAGAGTGCATGGGGAGGCACACTGGGGATAGGGAGAGTGCATGGGGAGGCACACTGGGGGTAGGGAGAGTGCATGGTGGAGGCACACTGGGGATAGGGAGAGTGCATGGGGAGGCACACTGGGGGTAGGGAGAGGCACACTGGGGATAGGAGAGTGCATGGGAGGCACACTGGGGGTAGGAGAGTGCATGGGGAGGCACCACTGGGGATAGGGAGAGTGCATGGGGAGGCACACTGGGGGTAGGGAGAGTGCATGGGGAGGCACACTGGGGGTAGGAGAGTGCATGGGGAGGCACACTGGGGGGTAGGGTAGGGAGAGTGGGGAGGCACACTGGGGATAGGGAGAGTGCATGGGGAGGCACACTGGGGATAGGGAGAGTGCATGGGGAGGCACACTGGGGGTAGGGAGAGTGCATGGGGAGGCACACTGGGGATAGGGAGAGTGCATGGGGAGGCACACTGGGGGTAGGGAGAGTGCATGGGGAGGCACACTGGGGATAGGGAGAGTGCATGGGGAGGAACACTGGGGTAGGGAGAGTGCATGGGGAGGCACACTGGGGGTAGGGAGAGTGCATGGGGAGGCACACTGGGGGTAGGGAGAGTGCATGGGGAGGCACACTGGGGATAGGGAGAGTGCATGGGGAGGCACACTGGGGATAGGGAGAGTGCATGGGGAGGCACACTGGGGGTAGGGAGAGTGCATGGGGAGGCACACTGGGGGATAGGGAGAGTGCATGGGGAGGCACACTGGGGGTAGGGAGAGTGCATGGGGAGGCACACTGGGGGTAGGGAGAGTGCATGGGGAGGCACACTGGGGGTAGGGAGAGTGCATGGGGAGGCACACTGGGGGTAGGGAGAGTGCATGGGGAGGCACACTGGGGGTAGGGAGAGTGCATGGGGAGGAACACTGGGGATAGGGAGAGTGCATGGGGAGGCACACTGGGGATAGGGAGAGTGCATGGGGAGGCACACTGGGGGATAGGGAGAGTGCATGGGGAGGCACACTGGGGATAGGGAGAGTGCATGGGGAGGCACACTGGGGGTAGGGAGAGTGCATGGGGAGGCACACTGGGGCTAGGGAGAGTGCATGGGGAGGCACACTGGGGGTAGGGAGAGTGCATGGGGAGGAACACTGGGGATAGGGAGAGTGCATGGGGAGGCACACTGGGGATAGGGAGAGTGCATGGGGAGGCACACTGGGGATAGGGAGAGTGCATGGGGAGGCACACTGGGGTAGGGAGGAGTGCATGGGGAGGCACACTGGGGCTAGGGAGAGTGCATGGGGAGGCACACTTGGGGGTAGGGAGAGTGCATGGGGAGGCACACTGGGGCTAGGGAGAGTGCATGGGGAGGCACACTGGGGGTAGGGAGAGTGCATGGGGAGGAACACTGGGGATAGGGAGAGTGCATGGGGAGGCACACTGGGGATAGGGAGAGTGCATGGGGAGGCACACTGGGGATAGGGAGAGTGCATGGGGAGGCACACTGGGGGTAGGGAGAGTGCATGGGGAGGCACACTGGGGGTAGGGAGAGTGCATGGGGAGGCACACTGGGGATAGGGAGAGTGCATGGGGAGGCACACTGGGGGTAGGGAGAGTGCATGGGGAGGCACACTGGGGCTAGGGAGAGTGCATGGGGAGTGCATACTGGGGATAGGGAGAGTGCATGGGGAGGCACACTGGGGGTAGGGAGAGTGCCATGGCAGTTCCAGCAGAGTCAACAGGCAATGTCGACTGGTGTGGGGCTTATGCTGGTGGTCAGTCATGCTGGCATGACTACAGCCACTGAAGCCAACTGCTGAGGACTCAGGAGCATGAGCAAATTTAAAGCCGCTCCCTCCTACCGCAAGCCAAGTGGACCTGAGGAGCAGCATTTTTACCCCCCTAAGTCCCAGATTCTGCACTGCTGCTGCAGATCCATCGCTACACAGTCTATACAGTGGTCGAGAGTAGCAGGAGTGGACCATCGACAGGGGAAGCATCGGCAAAAGACTTGGGACCTCCAAGCTGCAAGAAATATCATCAGAGGCAAAGTCTGGGAACAAGGCAAATCAGGCTGTGTGCTGGCTGCTGCTACTGCTGGTGTGACGTCAGTGGGTTTGTGATGCTGTATGGATCCTGTGGTACCCTATAAATCACATGTTATCCTTGCAGGACAGAAGAGAACTGTCACCACCTAGGAGAAGGTGCAGGGCAGCACCCATGATAGAGCTCAGAGGCAGGGCAGCACCCGCGGCAGAGCTAGGAGCAGGGGCAGCACCCAAATTGGAGCCAGGAGGAGGGGCAGTCGCTGTAGTGTAGTCACAAGGCGACAAAGCCAGTGAGACAGAAGAACTGCTGGAAAAGTGAGTTCAGAGTTGGGGACTGGGGTCCTGACGGTTATCCAGATGTCAGTTGATACTGTTTGAAGGGGAACTGGCTGTCAGTTTCTGGGGCCCCATTCAATCCCAACAGGTCTTATCCACTACCTCCTGGTTCTCTCTGACCCTCCTTCCAGTCCTGGGTGCAGGATCATTGCCCTCCTCTTCCTGTTGCCCTAATCCTGGAGACTCTGCCTACTTCAGCCTCTCCAGTCCCAGATCACCCTCCATCCTGCTCCCTCCTTCCTGGATCCTCTGTTCCCATCCCCACCCCTTCAAGCATGAGCCTGGGTCTTTCCTTCAGCGTGACTCCTGGTCCTCAGCTCTTTCGACTCTCCAGGCCCCAGTTGGGTTTCCTCCCTACTCGGCTGTTATGATGTGTGTCTCAGGGGTCTCATAGATCTCATAAACACATAAGATGTGTCATTTTGGTTTAGACCAAAGATCCAAAGAGCTCAGCATACTGTGTTCGACGGTGACTAATCCACTAGGTAGTACTTGGCAGATCCATTTCTCACTTACTTCCAGGGCTAAGTGGTGACTTTCCTAAATCTAACTGGCTAATAATTATTTATGGACTTTTTAATCTAGTAACGTGTCTAAATCCCTTATAAACTCAGCTAGATGCGTTAACCAAATCCTCTGGCAACAAATTCTTCTTTGTATTCAATGGTTGATTGTGCGTTGAATAAAAAAATGCTTTCTCTAATTGGTTTTAAATCTGCTACTTGTTAGTTTCATGGAGTTTGTCCTAGTCTTGGTGCTATTTGAAAGGGTAAATAAACGTTTCCTATTTACCACTCATGATTTTATAAACCTCTATCACAGTGTTCTTCAGGGTAAGGCCCTCGAGCCAGTAGAGGCTCCTGCAGATTCCATGTGCCGATCCTCTTGCGGTTCCTTTTTCTTGGTTCCTGGTTCACAATCTTTTTTTGCCTGTTAGTCCAGACTCATCAGCAACCCAGGCTGGCTGAAGAAGAGAAGTAGGGGGCTGCTGTGGTCCCCTGATGAACCTGGTCTAAAGCCCTCCGCGCAGGCTGACACTTAGGAGGTGTGGAATGAAATGGAGGCGGAGTCGGTGGCAGCTGAAGAGGAGCAGCAGCAGGCCAATAGGAGAGTGAGAAGGAGCTGGCAGCATCATCATCCTGTGCTGCCGAGGGAAAGGAGGAGGCAATGATATCATCCTGCATCGCCAAGGTACGGGTGTGCCAAGGGAAGCGGCGTAGCCAGAGGAGGAGAGATCCATCCCAAAGTAAGAGAGGCTGCTGTGGAGTGGTGGGGCGGAAAGGCTGCTACTGTGAATGGTAGAGGGGGGTTGAGAGAAGCGGGGGATGTAGCTTTGAGATTGCGAAGTGGAGAGACCTCTGCTGTGATGGTGGTGGTGGTTGGGTTGAGAGAGGCTGCTGCTGTGTTGGGGGGGGGGGGGCTGGGGATTGAGAGAGAGAGTGTGTGTGTGTGTGTGTGTGGGGGGGGGGGGGTTGAGAGAAGTAGGGGCTGCTGTGGTCTCCCGATGACCCCAGTTTATAGCCCTCTTCCCTAATTTGGGGAGTCTATGAGCAAAGATACGCTCTCCATTTCTTGACAGATGTGTCCCATCTTTTCTCAGCATATCAAGAACCCTAATCTCAGGAGATGTTTTGTCATTCCTAGATTATAAGTCCCAAAATGCATCAATAGGAGGTGTCAGAAAGCCTGAATTAGTCTTCACTTTCCTCAGCTAACGTGGCCATTCTCTGTCAGAGACTTTACAGGATAGCCTGCTTTGCATTCTGTGGTGCATTACAGTTGTCTCTGAAAGATGTAGTAATGATTGACTGACAATCCACTGGACCAATCTCAACATAAAATTGTCAGAGTAAAAATGACATTTCCCTCCTTCACAGTCTTGGGATATGAGGCAGTAAATTTAATATAGCACCTCTTTTCCTCAAGATGTCACTGTCTTTTCTTGACCTTGTTAAACTTTTGTCAGTCATATTCCTTGTGCAAAATATATGAGAAGCACAGGCTTTAAATTCTCCAACCATAAAATATTCTTTAAAATCTCAACAGTGTTTGTGACCATTAAACAAAGCTTGTCATACCTATTACCTCTGTGAGATTACAGAAAATTAAACTTTGTGACTCAGGCAAGTGCTGGAGGGGTTGTGGTGTGGTGGGCTCCTTATTTCATAGGTGGTGGACATGTTCTCCAATAACAATTTATCGGAAAGAGGTTATATCATGGTCATATGATATCACCAAGCCCCCCCCCCCCCTTCCATGTGATCCAGCTATAATTTTATTTGGGGGTTGCCTCTTCCGCTCTGGGAGGATCCCTTTAGTGATCCATCTGCTGGCTGCTGCTGCGAAACAAAACGTTGCCCAAAAATGGAAGTCCATGGAGATCCCTTCAGACTGATTGGAAGGTTTTTTTTCCAATGGAGATCCTCACTTTTTATTGCCCGGGATAATTATCACAATGTACCACAAATCTGGGAGCCTTTCCTGCAGCATGCTGGTAAGGAGTCAACCTCGGTCCCCTTGTCCCTTAATGTCAGATCTGTTTGCTAAGTTTTTCTTATTTTATTTATTTATTTAAAATCTTTTCTATACCGTCGCTAAGTTATATACCATCGCAACGGTTTACATGTAGGCACATATTTAATGTAAGTAAAAGTGTACTATAGTACATTCTAACAGGTGCCGTCAAAGGTTCGGTTACAATATATCATTAGACAAAATAATTTTTAGAGAAGTGGGTCATGACTGAGTGTACTGAAAGTACTTTTACGTGTAGATTTATTATACATAGTGTTATCAATATGCTAATTGTGATGTGGGGTTCATAGACTATTCTACTGTATTGTCATAAGTACTGTGTGTCGGTGTTTATCTGCTTATTCCTGAATAATTTCTATTCTCCCGTCTCCTTGTAAAATGCCTGTTTAAAAAGCCATGTTTTTAAACTTTTCTTAAATGCCTTGAGATCACTTTGTAATCTGATCTCTGGAGGCATTGTGTTCCAAATTGTGGGTCCTGCTAATGATAAGGCCCTTTCCCTCACTTGGGTTAGTCTTGCTGTTTTAACTGAAGGGATGGTTAGGAGTGTTTTATTTGCTGATCGAAGATTTCTGTGTGGGACGTGTACCCGTAATGCTGTGTTTAGCCAGTCTGATTTGTCATCATGAATTAGTTTATGGATGGTACATAGGGTTTTGTATTTAATTCTGTGTTCAATCGGTAACCAATGTAGTTCCGCTAGGGTTTCAGTTATGTGGTCCCGCCTCCTTTTTCCGGTTAGTATTCTAGCTGCTGTGTTCTGAAGTATTTGAAGTGGTCTTAACGTAGTATTTGGTAGTCCTAGCAGCAGGGCATTACAGTAATCCGTGCTGGAGAAAATTAGTGCCTGTAGAATTGTTCGGAAATCATTTTGAGTTAGTAGTGGTTTTAGTTTTCTGAGTACCATGAGTTTTGCGTATCTTTCCTTTACTTTTAGTGATATGTGCTGTTTTAGATTGATTTCAGGGTCCATTATTATTCCAAGGTTACGTACTTTTCCAGCTAGTTCAATTTTCTGGTTATCTTTGAGGATTATTGAGGTTTGGCTGGTTTCAGTATTTTTCCGTTCTAGGTGTAGAAATTCTGTTTTATCAATATTAATAACAAGTTCCATTTGTGTCAGTAGTTGTATTATAATGCTTAGGTACATGTTAGCTAGATTTAATGTTTTCTCTATTGTGTCATCTATAGGTAGAATTAGTTGGATATCGTCGGCATAAATGTAATGTATAATTCCAAGTCCTGCCAGTAAGTGGCATAATGGCAGCATGTATATGTTAAAAAGGGTCGCAGACAGGGCTGATCCCTGCGGAACCCCTGTTTTGAGGTTGATTTTTTCTGATAATGTGTTATTGATCTGAGTTTGGAAAAACCTGTTTTTTAGATATGAGCTGAACCAGTTTAATGTTTTGCCTTGTAGTCCATCTTAACCCATCTTACACTAGTAGTTCTTATCTGGGCCTATTAACTGGGAGTTTAATCTGTATCCCTGATATCTCTGTAAAGGGAAAAAAGTGGACTGTGACATTTTCATGATATAGGGCCTCATTTTCCAATATCGCATTGGTAACGCAGTAGGGGGCGTTACCAATGCAAATGAGGCTTCTTTCGTGCAGTGGGGAAACATCGCCGCACGCGATGTTTTCGCCATTTGCGAAAACATTAGCGCAATTCACGATGTTTTCCCAGTGTGCGATGATTCTTTGGGTGTTTCATCGCAGTGCACGATATTTGCCGGTTTTTCATCGCGGGCTAACTCGGGGTGGGGATTAGGTATGAGCGTCGGGGGTTGGGGGCCACTTTCGCATTCCACATGAGACCTACGGAAAGAACAGTGATCTCTAGTGACGATTTGCTGGCCGTCGGAGTGAGGAAACTCACTCCAAGAAGAGATTTGGGCTACGTTCTCTCCACCTAGCTTGTTGTTGCCCAGGTAGAGTGTCCATCAAGCTAGGTGGAGAGAACATTGCCCAAATCTCTTCTTGGAGTGAGTTTCCTCACTCCGACGGCCAGCAAATCTTCACTAGAGACCACTGTTCTTTCCGTAGGTCTCATGTGGAATGCGAAAGTGGCCCCCAACCTCCGACGCTCATACCTAATCCCCACCCCGAGTTAGTAGGTGGCCCTCCCATAGGGGTTAAAATACCTGTCTAGGGCATAGGCACTATAGTAAGGTTCTCTCTCTCTCTCTCTCTCTCTCTCTCTCTCTCTCTCTCTCTCTCTCTCTCTCTCTCTCTCTCTCTCTCTCTCTCTGTTTCGCCGCACACGATAAACTGGTTCCTGCTTTACATATACTCCGCCCCCTGAATACCAAATTACTGATTTGCGAATTTATCGCACGCGGTAAACTGCTTGGAAAATGAGGCCCATAGTTTGTTAACCCATCTTTACCATCAATTGAGAACTATTTAGAGCTCACTGACTGTGTACGAACCTGTTACTGTGCACAGTGCATACTTGGCATTTGGATAGTGTCATTAATGTTGTATTTCTTTGTGCATACCTAAATAAAAGAATAATATATATATATATAAATTCAAGTCACTGCAATCTCATCTCAAGAGCTAATGTAAAATTAATAGCAACTGGCTTTAATAATATTTAAATACATCCAGCTTCCCCACCGATCCTCCAAGGATTATCTAGGGGTGCAGATACATTTAGGCAGAGCTTCCCAGCATTATAAACGATGTACTGGTCTTATTGGATAAATCCATGGTCTGTGACACTCTCAACCATCATATCTTACTGTCAAGGCTGGAGGAGTCTTAAAATGATTGTCCTCACACCTCACTCATCGCAACCAACAGGTCAGAACTGAGTCTGCAGCTTCATCCTGACATGAAGTTACTGCAGGAGTAACTGCAGGGCTCTGCCCTATCAGCAGCATTGCTTAACATTTACATGACCCCCCTTTCTGCAGACTGCTCTCAGGCCTAGGATATTGAAGAACCAATTTTTTGAACCAATGTCATCCTCCTGTCCACTGTAAAAGAATGACTTGTCTGTAACAAACTAGTGCTTAACATGGGCAGAACAGAAAAGATAGTCCTCTTCCACCTCCCTGTAGCTGACGTCCCATCTGCCTGTCAGTTTGGCAAGCACAACATCGCAAGCTAGGAACTTGGGTGTCTGGCTGGAATCTGACCTGTCTAGGAGAACAGAGGCAGTGGTAAGGGCAGTCTTTTCCAAATTGTGAATGCTACCGAGACTGAAGCCACTACTTGACACATAAACTCTCAAAGCAGTAATAAAAGCACTGGTGCCATCTACACTGGACTAGTGGAAGCACAGAGATATTGGCATACCAGCAAAACCATTATGCGAGCTCTTCCAATATAGTTCAGAACGCTGCTGCCAGAGTCCCGACAAGGACCACATCGACACAGCACATCCCTCCTGGGCTCCATTCTTTGCATTAGTTGCCAACAGAGTGGAGAATTCAATTTAAGACAGCTATGCTCCTTTCTAGACTTTTACAGGTGAATTTTAAAAGCCCACTGCGGCACTAAAAGTGGGAGATGTGTGCGCATGCAGGACATGCGTGTGTCCGCCCGATTTTATAAGCTGCCCACATGTGCACACAAGTCCCGATGTGCGAATACCTTGCATTGGGGAAAAAAGGGGCAGAATGTGGGGGCATGGTGTGTGGGGGCTGGGAGTTCTGGGGTGGAGCCAAGAGATGTGCACGCAAGTAACTATGCGCTTGGGTGCACACCTAGGAATATTAGGAGGGCATGTCTCAATAAAAAAAACAAAACTTTCCAGGCATCTGTGAAGTGTTTGAAGGGTCTGGGATAACGGGGTGGGGGAGTGCAGGCTGGAGGACCTAGCTGTAGACTGGGCAAACTGGTGGGTGAACTGGTGAAACTGGTCATGGCGTGGTCATGCGCCTGTTATAAAATCCCCTCCCTTGCGCGGCTCTAAGCCGACTTTATGCTGCTGTACGCGCACTCTTGTAAAATTAGGAGCACACATACAAGCGCCAGAGATATTTTATAACACGCGAGCGTATAAGCGTGCAGGATATAAAATTGCCGTGCATCTGGCAGCACACCCGTTTACACATGTATATGTACATCCGCGCACCCATTTGAAAGTAATGACATATCACCGTGGTTACGTGCAATTTTGCACATTTACAATCTACTATAAGCCATGAGATCCTCCGAGTATGGTCTTCTTGAAATCCTCTCTTCTCGTTTGGTCCATATCTCTGAAACTAGAGATTGAGCTTCTCATTTAGTGGCTGCATTTTTTGGAATATCTTACCCAGGAGCTTACATACTATGACTTGTATAAACATCTTCAGAAAGCAGCTAAAAGCCTTCTTGTTCCCACAGTCTACTCAGATTGGTCACGCAGGCTTTTTTTTTTAATGTATCTTATGCTTATTATGTGCTATGTTTTTGTGTTGTATTAATTCAATTCTGTTTTGTTGGTATCAATATTATTTTTTGATTCTGATGTATCCTGTCTTGAATTGGGGGAAGTGGGGGAAATAAATTGTTTAAACTAAGCAAACAAATAAATGTATAAATAATCCTGGACCTCAAAGGTTGCAGGTGGGTTTGTTTTCTGGGTTACAAAGCTGTGCAGATTAAACTGGGTCTCACATGAAAAGTGAGCAGGTAATCATTGTGGATCTCCTAAAAACCAGGCCTCCTTGTGGCTCCTCAGGACCAGGATTGTGCCCTAATCAAAGTTGTTGGAAAGTGAAGCTTATGTTACTCTTATTAGGTATTATTGAGGTTTGGTGGTAAGTGTGCAAAATTATATAACATTTTAAATTATAAATTACGTGGTTTGATCATAAAGATTCCCTGCTATAAACAGTTAAAGTTGTTTTTTTTGATTGTATTAAGTTAGGTTAATGTCTCCTCAGTTTCGCTGTTTCTCTGATAAATGTAATAAGTTGCTATATTTGTAAACCGGAGTGAAGGCTGCTAGCTATACCTCGTATAAAAAAAAAAACCTATTAAATAAATAAATAAATAAATAAATAAAGAAAACTCCAAAAAATTGTAGGAGTGAGGGAAATGTTTTTATTTGCTTTGTACTTTTTTTTATGTTTTTTGCTTTTTTTCTTTCTTTCTTTTTTTGCTTAATTTCCTTTCTTTTTATTTTATGTTTTCCTTGCTTTCCCCTCCCTCTCCTCCTGACACTTTTCTTCCTGCTTCTCTTTTCCCCTCTAGGGATCCTAAAACCCCCTCTCCTTTGTTGGGGTTACCTTTGACAACTGCAGATAAGTTCTTGGAGGAGAAGTCCATTAACTGCTGTTAATCAAGTTGACTTAGGGAATAACCACTGCTATTAATTGCATCAGTAGCATGGGATCTTCTTAGTGTTTGGGCAATTGCCAGGTGTAGCAGAAAATCCTCTATTTTGTCTTTCAAGCTCCCCAGCAAGGTCTCGCTCTTCTTTAAGAGCTCAGTCAGAAAACCTTCACTTCTGCAATTCTATTTTATTTTATTTATTGTTATGTTGATCCTGTTCCATTGCTCCAAGTTTTTATCCCTGTTAAATGTAAAAGCATTCTTACATGCTAGTTATTGTTATACTGTAAACCGAATTGATATGTAATTTGCTACATGAATTTCGGTATATAAAAGTGTTAAATAAATAAATAAATAAATGGTGGGCTTCCCCAGACAAAACCGGCGTCTCTGTGGACTTGGGGGGGGGGGGGGGGGACCTTATTCTTCTTAGTGACCCGCAGCCATATTGGAAGGGGCTCTCTACTGCTCCTCCAGCAATGTCCTCAGCCACTATCTAGCCCTGAAGGCTAGCTTCCAAGACTGTAAGATCCACAGCCTCAGAAATATATTTCACAACTCCTCCTAGTGCTCAAGTAAGCACTTTTTTATGTCCTCACTTCAAACCCAAGCCCTTTGGGGGAAGGCACCCACCATTACGCAACACTAAATACTCCCCTCTATGAACCTCCCACCACTGGAAAGCGGCACTGGTTATTGAATGGAACCTGCATCCTTTATTCTTCCCCTTAGCTCCCTCTGTCCTCCATGCCTCTGGGATGGGACCCTGCCCAGTGGCAGCACCGCACCTTGCTCTTCAGGGCTCCCTGCTCCACCTTGCCTTCCCTGCCCCTGATGCCACTCGCTCTCCTGGCCCGTATCGCAACCCACTGTTCCTGAGCCCCGCTGCAACTCACTCTTCCTGTGGCCCTGCTGCACCTCGCTCTCGTGGCCACTGCTGCAAATCAGCTGCCACCACAATTTGCTGCCCTGGCTCCTTCTTGCAGCTCACTCTTCCCAGGCCCTGCTGCACCTCGCTCTCGTGGCCACTGCTGCAAATCAGCTGCCACCACAATTTGCTGCCCTGGCTCCTTCTTGCAGCTCACTCTTCCCAGGCCCTGCTGCACCTCGCTCTCGTGGCCACTGCTGCAAATCAGCTGCCACCACAATTTGCTGCCCTGGCTCCTTCTTGCAGCTCACTCTTCCCAGGCCCTGCTGCACCTCGCTCTCGTGGCCACTGCTGCAAATCAGCTGCCACCACAATTTGCTGCCCTGGCTCCTTCTTGCAGCTCACTCTTCCCAGGCCCTGCTGCACCTCAGCGGCCTCTGCAGTTCACTTTTTCTGAGCCCTGCCGCAGCTTCCTCTTCCCGGCCTGGGCCCCACCAGGGTCTCTTTCTTTAGGCCCCAAACTTCAGGCAGCTTGGCAGGCAGGAATTTTCCAGCCCTGTCGTGTCACCTAGGAACAGTAACAAGACTGAAAAAAATGAAGGCGGGGCCTTCTTATGTAATTTTGAGTTTGGGCTGTACAGAGCTGTACGGAGAATGGCCTGTATATTATATCTCCTATTCCAGGTCCTTCTTTCTTTATAATCTGAATTAATTTTACACTTGAATTAGTATTTTTGTGAACACCTTTTGGAATGAGATTTGAACTTTTACTTTGAAAGCCAAAATATTTGAGCTCAGGGAAAAAAGTATTCGGACCACCAAAAAAATTACACATCCATAGAGAATAGTGGGCCGTTCACACATTTTAGGTGTGGCCACGTCCCATGCATTCAAAGAATTCCCCGCTCCGTGTAATGCCCCAGGAGTCCTGACCAAGGTCTGTGCGTGTTGTCCTTCTAGTTCTCATCTGCTTATGTTCCAGTCCAGGGTTTTTGGGGCTACCATCACCAAGCTTCCAAGGGAGAAAGGTTCAGGTGGCACACAGGCAGATTAAGAAAACACCCAGAGCAAGTATCCTGGCTGTAAGTGCCATGGCTCGTCTTAACAAGCCTGCTTAGTTCACTCTTCAGCTTCGGTCCTGATCTCTGGAACCCACTGGGGCACTTCACTCTGAGGTCACAGGTTACCCTGACATAGGTAAGTGTGCAGAAGTGGGAGGAAGAGTTTTCAAAATTAGGATACAGGAAGTCCGGAATGGTTCCTGAAAACCGTGTCCTAATTTGAAACATTGTAAGTTGAAGCCGATTGTCCCATAAGAACAATGCTATAAACGAAGGATTGATTCCAGTATCCATTTTTACCAAACTAACTCAGAATGTTCTATATGTCTATGCTGAATAGCATTGTAAAAATCGAAGACGTATTTTAAAACTTTTTTTTTTTTTGTCCAAAGAGGAACGCACCAAGGCATGCCGCTGAGGCATTGCACTGATTCTTTTTCCAGGACAGGAAATCCCTGATGGTACCTCAACAATCCTCAAGGTTAACAGCACATCAACCTGTGCCTGTTGGGAGACGCTTGGACGTTTTAAAGTCAAAACATGTGTTGTACGGTGGATAATGTGTGTCAATTTAGAAACATTATAATCCTGAATCACTGTAACTCAAAATGCCAAGGAGTTCCTGTACATACTTGCAGATAGACTGACATAGAAACCAGAAATGCACGAGAATGATGACTCTTTTGTTTTAATATTTTAATTATTCTAAAAAAAAAAAAAAAGAATTTTAGTATTGGCGCTGTTTAAAAAAAACAAAACACAAATCAAAAATCTTAAGGAGACTAAAATTAATCAGATGTAATAACCCTGCTAAAAATTATAAGATTGGAATATTTTATTAAATAAATATTTAGCTTGCCTCTGCTCTGTGGGGTTATTCATGTTTTAATCTTGTCTCCTGAGTGACAGTAATGAGATCTTTCCCAAATGCTGCTTATTTGGAGCTTAGGAACTGGGGCAGGACGCTGGTGCAGTTTGGAGGGATCAGGGGATGTGGGTTTTTGATGTGCTGGGTGGAGCCAGATAGTGGAAGGGTTTTTCCCTTAGCAGGTTTAGTAACATATTCTGCATCTTCTGTCTAACATCTGATAAAAGGAACATTTGTTATAATGTTAAAAAGCATGGGATCAATACGTTGAAATTAATAAAGAAATGAAATATAATGCTTGTAGAAATGTGATGTTTTATTCAATATCGATTTAAACATACTAAAGAAATGAAAGTTAATTATAGTTTCCATAAAAATCCCCATATAGAATTTTTTAAAATCCTAAATGTATCTTAGTAAGTATTTCCTACATTACTCTTTAAACACCAGAGACTCTGAAAAACGCAGCCATAAAAGCTGATATGTGTCCCTAAGTTTGAAACCAACATGAAGACTATGACCGATCCAGAATCCTCTGCTGCCTTGGCCTGCTGGCCTTAGCGCTTAACAAAGCTGAAAAAGATTTCTCTTACATCCATGGGCTGCATAAGTGGTAGGAACACAGCTTGTGGGTTGGCCCTGTGAGCCGCTGTACTCACCCCGATGCCACCAAGAGCGGCCCAAGATGCCATCAACACGCTCCCATGGCCTGGTTGCTGCCATCTCCTCAGTGCTGCCGTACTGCTCCTGTCCTGGAACCTCCTTAAGCATGCGCTCATTATATGGGCCCCGCAGTGGGAAATGGTGATGACATCAGACCGACCAGCCTATTTAAGCAAGGGCCTCGTAGCATTACCTCAGCAACGGGTCTCCTGCCTTGCGGTGCATGTTGTCCAGCATTCTCAGTTCCTGTGTTTCTGATTCTCATTCAGCCTTGCCTCTTCCAGCCTTGTCTTCTTCAGCCTTCCTCATCCAGCCCACCTTATCCAGCCTTGCTTTGTCCTGTCAGTTTGTCCAGTGTCTTCTCTGTGTCTATGTCCACCCTTGGCCTGACTGTCTGGATCTTGATCTCTCGCTCCGACCTGACTACAATTGCCTGCCGCCTGGACCTGACCATGATTGCCTGCTGCCTGGATCTGACCCCTTGCTTGGACCTACCACTCTTGCTAGCCACCTGCCCTGACCTTGGCCTGTCTCTGACTCCATTAATCTGCTGCCTGCCTTGACCCTGATGTGCCTTTGGACTTGAGCTCTCTTCTCCACCCTAGGGACCTGTCTTAGTCCTGCTTGCCGACCAGAACCCAAGGGCTCCATCTGTGGGAGAGGTGTCCGGCATAGATGAAGCTCCAGACTGTCCTGCTACAGGGTGCATTTGCCAGCTGCCAGTGTAGGCCTCATGGATTTGCCCTTGAGGCTGAGTCAACTACGCCGCAGCACAAAGGGCTCACACACCCGCTACCCAGACAATAGGTCTGGATTTCTCTATTTTTGAATGATTGAATAAAATACATTTTTTAGGGGCTAGTCCAGTGGCTCAGCGATCGTGTACATACTGTCATGTGGTGAGTCTGGGTTTGATTCCTGGCTCAAGTCTTCCATTCCCAGGGCAGATCTTTCACTCTTCAGGTTAGCCGGGGCTGGGGAGGTAGTGCTCATGGCCTATGGTGGGAAAGTGTCATAATCATTGTGCAAGGGTGACACCCGGCAGCCGGATTCCGGGCCCATAATCGCAGAGCTCTAGAAGGAGCCCCTGGTGTGTGGCCACTGTCCAAGGACGGTTGTCACAATGATTGGGCTGGATGAGTTGGGAAGGGATATAAAGTTAGGGAAAAATCCCCTGGCTAGTTACAAATGAAGGCTCTTGGCACCATGGCCCATAGAGACCGGTTCCAACTGAGCTGGAAGTGTAAGGGAGCAGGAGAAAACCTCTGGACTCAACAAAGATAAACCAAAAAGGATTTTTCTCTTTATTTGGGCCCTTCTTGTACTGCTTCAGTGTTTCCCTGTGGCCAGGAAAAGGAAGGACTACCATGAATGGTCCATGCTATGCATCAGTGCTCCTAGGGTTCTGCTGTAACTGGAAGCGGGACCCCATCTGATCTTGCTGTGACTTGATTAACAGAGGCATGATGATGGCACACTTTGTGACTCGAAGGAGTTGATTATAGCGGGGGGGGGGGGGGGGGGGGGGGGGGGGGGTTCTGCAAAGGATACATTTCTGTGCACCAGCAGGATCACTGGGAATCTCGGTGGAGTTAATTCTACATGGGCAAGGTACCTACACAATTGATAGACATGCAGGAGGGCAACAGATGGAAAGATATTCTGGCCTGGAGATCTTTCTTGTGCTCTAACATTAGGATCCCCTAGGAATATGCATAACATATAATGCTTTGATGCAGTTTCTTCCTAACAGCTCTTTTAGACATTTAGAGTTGCCTTGGCGTTTGCCCTGAAACTCCTTTATTGTACTTTGCAAATCTGAGTCAATACACTAAAACTGATTAAAACAAAGAATAAAAGCATAATTTCCTTAAAAGGATCCCTTTAGAACAGTCGTATTATAAATGTATCTCAGCAAGCTTTTCTCATGCCATCCTTTAAAAAGTACTGCCTCTGAGAAACAAATCCAGAAAAGCTGGTGCAAAGTCTTCTCTCATCTCCAGAAAAAAAGTGGTCCTTCCTCTTATTGGGTTAATTTTCATGTATTTTTCTTTTCTTGGCTCATTCTGACAAAATCCGTATCTATTTCTAGTAACATAGTAAAATGTCAGAAGAAAAAGACCCAAGCAGTCCATCCAGTCTGCCCAACAATCTCTCTTTTAAAAATTATTATTTTATACTATTGTTAGGGTAACTGTCGCGCTATGTGGTTACCCCAGTCAACATGGGTTTTCCTTTTCTTTGGCTCTATTTAGCCACTAGGGGGCTTATCTGGCTAAGTAGCTCTGCCCCGTTACACCCACTGCCCGCCCACAGCTGTCCATTTATATGACTTAACCTTTTCCTTCCCTTTCCGTGAACAGATAAAACTTCCAAAATGGCAATAGTTTGTGCCAAGTGACCAAGCTTCTTTCCCAGGTTCTGGAAATCTCTCTTTACTTCTAAAGATGCTGTTTCTAGCGAGGTCATTGGTCCCCAGATGGTTGATAACATCAGTTTTATATTCCTTACTTTCTTCCTTAATCCTAGTGACATCTGGTTTGTATTTCTGCCAGCTGAGGATCCTGGAAAGCATTTTACTATTATGTGTCCCTCAGACCAGGGCCGTAGAGAGCAGGAATTAGGCCCCCATGTAAGGTTCTGATGTGATACTTAATAAGAGAAATCGGTTTCTAAATTTCCCAAATAATTTTTATTTATTTAAGAAGGCTTTACGAGCATTTTTGTTAGCAAATTCTTTAATTACAATTGAAATTTTTATTTATACATGTTTGAAATAGATATATTTAGGGGTAGATTTTATAACATGCGTGCACGGCCTACATGTTATAAAATCCAGGGTTGGCGCACGCAAGAGGGTGCACAATTGTGCACCTTCCGCACACCGAGCCTCGCTGCCTTTCTCCGTTCCCTCCCAGGCCGCTCTGAAATTGGAGCGGCCTGGAACTTCCCTTCCCCCTAACCTTTCCCCCCCAGCCCTACTCTAAACCCCTCCAAATTATTATCTTACCTTTTGCGCCTGCCTCTGGGCAAGCACAAGTTGCGCACACCAGCTGATTGCAGGCAGGCGATGTCTGACACAGCGGCAAATGGCCACAGTGCCAGGAGCCGCTGACTCCGCCCCACCCCAGCCCTCCCCCTCCCCCCCCCCTCCCCGCCCCTCTTTTCAAGCCCCGGGACTTACACGCATCCCGGGGGTTTATGAGCGCTGCCGGGCCTTTTTTAAATAGGTCTGGTGCGCGCAGGACCAGTTACGTGCGTAACCTTTTGAAAATCCAGCCCTTAGCTTTTTTTAAAATTTTGCCCAACAAAAGTAGGCCCCTTGAACATTGTAGGCCCTAGCCAAATGGCCAGGCTGGCACCCCCTCTCTCCTGGAGTGCTTCAGACTGAGTCACCAAGTTAGAGCCTCTAATGATAGAGTCTCTCTTCAGGTCTCTTAGGGCGTTTGATAGAATTTTGATAGCATTTTGTGATTTCTGTTGGATTCTGCTCAAGTATCGAAGCAGAGAGGATTAAGGAAGAAAGTAAGGAATATAAAACTGATGTTTATGAATGGATATCATTTGGGAAGGTGGGTGTCTCTTTGTTACAAGTCTTACCCTTCCAGAGCCCACTGTAAACCATTTATTCATGGGTTTCCGAACCTTCTGTGGGAGTGGGGGTAGATATTCTGGATGCTGCATAGGTGGGGAGGTTTTTTTTTAAAAACATAAACATTTCCTTTTTTGTTGCAGACAGCTGAAGGCAAAATGGGACAAGCCTTGAGCTTCCAGATGGTCTGCCTTAAAACCAAGGCACCACAATTGTTACACAGGATAGCAGCTAAGTGTAGATTGTTTTACTGCAAAACATTTGTATTGTGGTAAGGAGTTTCTAAATATCTTGTTTACTACTCAGTTTTAATTATCCTTATACAAATGCCCCAAGAAAAACAAGGTCAAGGACGGGTGGGAGATGGGATGTGGTGGAAGGGCTTTTAAGTGTTAGGGTACTTAAAACCAAAACAAACTTTCTTAAATGTTGCTATCTTTAGCTTATTCATACTAATTTGAACCAATTCTCCTCCCCCTGGAGAGAGGGTTCCTCCCCCTTGTACTCTATTAACTGTACCTCGCTAAGACACACCTTAGTTTATTGACAGCAAATTCTAAATGAAAAGTAGCCCTAGCTTTCCTAATGCACTTAAACAGATTAAAGCAGATTAAAAGGCTATACTGCTTTTAGTAGCAATGAGCACCAAATTTACGGGCCGATACAGTACAGTGTGCTCCAGTGGAGCTCACTGTTACCCCACGTTTGGACGCACGTTTTCGATGCGCTAGCTCTACCCCTTATTCAGTAAGGGGTAATAGCGCGTTGAAAACGCGCGTCCAACCCCCCCGAAACTAATAGCACCCGCAACTTGCAAATGCATGTTGATGGCCCTATTAGTTATTCCCGCGCGATACAGAAAGTATCCTTTTGGGAAGGTGACAAATCAGGTTTTTCCCCTGCCTCTATGCTTAATTTTGATAGTGGATATAACATTGATGCTACTGCTGGCAAAGTGAATAAAACATCACTGGCTGAGAATGGGGTAAAGGTAAGTGAGAAGAAACAATCTACCAATAATACTAAAGCAATTAATGCTATTAAATTCCTCTGAAAGTTGGAGATTTTTCCTACTCTCTCACCAAGACCTGCTAACAGGCAGTACACTGCTTGTGCGACAAGAGTTTCCAGCAGCAGTTCAACCCAGGCATGAAAAGCACCAGCAGCATACTGTAGCAATTACAAAGAATTCATCCTCTGCGGAAGATGGCTTTGGCCTTAAAAAGTACTCATGCTGACTTCTTTGGATCTTTTATGATTCTATACTAACTTTTGGACATTTTTTATATAGTGAAAAATCTCATGTGTTGAGCTAGGGTTAGATATGACGTGTGGTGATAGAATTATTCATTGGAAGAGTGGCAAAGCATTCAGATACCACTGCCACAAATATTCCTAGAATACTAGGTGCCTGATTCACCAAACCTTTCCCCCCCAATCTGTGTCTATGGGAAAAGAAACTCTGTGAATCAGTCCCCGAGTCTCTCTTTCTGTCCAGACATTTCTAGAAGGAATTGCAAAGGGTACGGAAAATGGTAATCTGTACCGTTTCATTTCTATTTTATTTGAAATTCATTTTGCACTTCCCTCTTGCCTGGATTTCTCATCCCTCCATTTCTGGCAGGCAGGATAATCCTTTTCAGAACAGCAACAGAACAATTAATGCGCTAGGGAACGAGCAAGAAGATCAGCCGTCCCTCCAGACAAGGAATCCACCGAAGCATGCTGAAGAGTCTGGTTACGTCTTAAAAAGAGCAAAGGTGGCAGGTGGGGAGGATCAGGAATTTAGCAGGAGATTCAGTGTCGCCTCCATCTGATGCAAGTGCAAGCAGGAAAGACGCCAGTGCTAAGTCAAGAACCCTGAGTGTGCTATTACCCCACCAGAGAGGGTAACCATGGCAACATCATCATCAAAGACATGTTCGGGCCCCATGCAGAAAATGGGCAACATGGATCTGTGTCTCTGCTCTGTGCTGCTGTATACGTTAATGTCCTTACCGTAGGTGTGTATCTGTGTGTTGCTTTGTGTGTCTCATATATAGAGGTTTTGTGTGTTATTTTAATCATAGTTTCTGTGGACGCAGAGAGATGTGAAGTGGTTATCCTCTGTTCATGAATTATGTTTATATTCTGTGAATTTTGTTTGTGCAGGTAGAATTTTGATTTCGTTTTAAATGATGTGCTTGGCTTGAGGAGAGATATGTTTGGAATGTTTATGAGTTTATATGCAATGTTTGTTTTGGTTATTTTTGTGTGTGTGTTGGCAGAGGCAGGACAAGGTATTTTTTTTTTTTACCCTAGGTAAGGTTTCAAAACTATTCCCACCCCCTCCCACCACATGAAACTATACAGTTTTATAAAACACTTCAAAGTCCAAATGATCATTTGTTGCATCCTTAAGAGTGCAGTGCCCTAGGCAGGTGCCTCACTCACCTATCCTGTAACCTGGATCTGTAGATGGGTACGAATAGGGATATTGTTTAGATTGTATTTGTAACAAACCCTTTGTTCTGTTACCATTAAGGCTTGGGTGTCAGGTGTCAGCTAGCTAGTGTAGGCTGTTTAGTGGGGAGGAGCCATTCCAATACAGCCCCTCCTTCTGCGGGGTCTGGAATGGCCGTCCCCTTTCTAACAGCGTATAACCGCACCCTTGCTGCAGCTCAGGAAGCAGCCCTCTGAGTTAGTTCTAAGACCAGGAAGGAGAGAGGAGTTTGGATTTTGTTGTTTTACAGGCCCAGCCAGTTTTAGCCAAGCAAGCCCTGATTGGTGGATCTGGCCAGGGTCGGGAGGGTTTCTGCCCCTCTGTCTGGTGGGAGTTATTCCTCTGGGTGTATTTTTTTAACTTGCACCTTTTAAGTGCTGGGGCCTTGCTGGATCCTGTTCGGCTCCTGGGCCCAGGGAACGGGGAACCCTGGGTCTGGGCCTGGGCAGGTTAGGGAAGACCTGCTCCCCATTGCCTCGGTGAGGAAGGGAGTGTCAGTGACCTGCTGTGAGCCACCCTCGAGTTATCTTCAGTTTTGTAAGCCAAATTTCAAGATCCAGGTTGGACGTTCTGACTGCCCTTCCTTCCTGCTGGGAGCATTGCTAATCCTGCTCCAAGGCACCCACCCCTCCCATCAGGGATTCAAAGAACAGAACAAGGACTGCATAAGAAAAAAGGTTTGAATCATCTAACAGTGAGTAAAGGCAAAGTTTACCATTCAAAAGGTGATTCTTCAGACCCTGGGGGGAGAAAGTGATTTAGCTTTCTGTGCAGAGACAGGAGTAGGATATTTTTGCCATTCGGAAGGGGTGTTTAAGGGACACTCTGCTAACCCGGAGAGGCTATTTTTCCAAGCCCTATATGGTAGGAACTCCCCTGAGATATTCCTGCACAGATTTGAGAGAACATTGTAACAAACTATTTCATTGTGCTGCTGTGGATCAAAGAGTTGTGCCATTTCCCAATTATTGTCTTCAGTAAGGAATTATTTATTGGACACTAATACAGTGACTCCAGCGTGGTTATTTGGCACCAGGGATACCTAAAGAGAGTTAGCCACCCTGCACGGGGAACCGAGCGGACTCCTTTCATCCCCAAGTCTATGGAACCTACATCCTGGGAAGGAAGGGAGCTAGTACAGCTAGCCTGGGTTCCTGCCCCGAAGAGTTACAGATAACTCCATACTGACTTGTACAGTAAGGAGGGATTATATATTTATGTAACTCCCTGCTGGGACACATAAAATAAAAGAGTGCCTGAGCCTGACACCAGACCCTGTGGGTTCAATAATCACAAAAATGATTGACCCATATGGTCTAGTGGACCTGGCGCAGAGGCAGAGGTTGCATTCTACCATGCTGGATGAGGAAAGTACAAATTCCTCCCTTCCACTTCTGTGAACATATGACTGCACTCCTCTAGCAACAACTCAGTCACCCTCCCTTTTCTTCCTTTGACTGGCAGACTCACACTTTGAACCTACACCCTGGGATTAATTCATCAAATCTCACTCAAAGGGTATCTTCAAAACAGAAAGCTGTTATATCCTTCTGGGAGTCACTAGCAGTCAATAGCACAATAATAAAAATCACCAAAAGGATGAATCACAGGAATCAACAGCAGAGATGAGCAGCAAAGGAAAAATAAATAAGATCTCTTATTCAACAAACTTGTATCAGTACTCAATACTTGCATCCTCTTACAGAAAACTTTCTTAGTAGTACAACTCAGTAATTTCCTTGAAATTCCTGCAAAGACATTGTAGCCCAGGACTCTCCCTAGCCTGCCACTGGGCATTGCCCAGGTCCCTAATGGTGGCACTCTTATTTCCATAGTGGCCTGGACTCACAAGGGAATTATGCAGAAGGAATCCTCAAGTCTAGAAACACAAATCACACACTCCCACTCTGCTGAACCAGGGCACACTCCCCCTAGAGGTCCTCCCTCACACATTTACTTAAAAGAGGCAGCCAGAACCTACGCCACACTCTGGCTGTAATGGAGAAAATCACACATAAGCAAAAGTAGGGGTTAAGTGACAAAATGTAGGGTTAAATAAAGGGCACATATCTAATTGGCGTGAAGACCAGATTTAGGGCCTGGCCCACATTTCTATTTGCCTATGTGTTATGTAATTTATGTTGCAGTGTGTATGTGTAGCTTGTCTTGTTACTGTTCGGTCTTGCTTCTTTATTTGCATCTGCTTCACTAAAGACCACTGTCGCTTAGCACAGGGCAGTCGCTGGATAAAGCAACACCCCGGGCAAGTCTTTTAGGATCGTAGAGTCCCAGATTGCTTCAAAAGGACGATAAAGTGCCCCTTTTGGTTTGGTGCCCAAAGCAGTTGCTTTTCTTGCCCATTTCTTGCAATAGCCAGCATGCACACTAATTAGCAACCTAGTCATTAATAATTTAGCATGGGGGGGGGGGGGTGGTCATGGAAATAAAATTAATATTACTTATATGTTATTGTATAAAATTATGGTGGAGGTTGAACCAGAGTCCTTCTAATGGATAGATGGGAATTTAAACCATTCAACCATCTACCCTCTCTATGGTGTCAAGCTGCTTTGGTTTTTTTATACATATATTTAATTATATTATTTTAAATCAACTTTCTGGTTTGATTAAACCATCCAAAGTGGTGTATAGACAAAGCTAACGACATCAAAATCACCCAGCAAATAATATATCATAAATAATAAAAATCACAGAAAATAAAATCTTCATAATCATGAAATGTATGTTAAAGCAAAACAGTATTTTCACAAAATAAAACATAAACATGAATTAAATGATCAAGCAAGAACAGAATTATCAACTACGGTATTTGCTATCATAAAAACCTTTCAGTAATAGCTTTGTGGATCTATTGATGCTAAAATGCATGGTATAATTTGTCAATCTCTATAAATCTTTTATTCCTCCCAAGGGCTGCTGATCAGCTCTTAAAAACCAAGGAGCATTAATTTATAGGAAATAACCATGTCTTAATTTTTTTCCTTAAAAGCAGGTAATTTTGCTGAAATCTAAAATACCTGGGTAGATTGTTTCAGAGACGTGATGCAATCACTATGAAAGCTCTAGCCTGAAGATGGGCAAGATGAAAGTGGCAAACAGATGGTCCATTTGGAAGACCTTCTTGTGAAGACTGTAATTCCTGAAGCAAACCAACCAAGGGTCCCTGACAGATGTATTGGGCCAGTTCCCTTTGGCTCCTGAAGGGCTTGAATTTCAAAGCACGTTACTTGCATGAAGTCCTGATTTGTGCTTTCACAATCAGCCTGGAGGCTGTGCTTGTGAAACTCAATTGCCCATGCATTCCCCCCACCACACACACTCACAGTAAGCAGTCAGGGGTAAAGCTAGGGCAAGGAAAGTATTTCTGTGCACATGTTTGAGTTTTGGGAGTGTGTGTATAAATCTACTTGCAGGATGTTATACTTGCTCCGAGTAGGCTGTCACGTTCTGCAGGTATGTCCAAGCGTGGCATGTCCAAACCCACCAATTTTCAGAGCAGACTTTGTACCCATAGGTCTTTAACCCTTTGCAGGCTGTTTGAAAACTACCCTTGAAGTGTTTAAAACCAACACCTTGAGCCTGATTCTGTCAGATATTCGTGGCCAATGACTTTTACAGAACATTGGTGTAGTCATCTCCAAGCGTGATCTTCTCAGAGTAACACATGCTGCCATATTTTGTACAGGCTGAAAATATTGAAGCAGCTTTACTGGCAGAGCCTGTAAAAAAAAGTGCATTACAATAGCTGAGTTGGGAAACGACCAGAGAGACAGATGATCACCAACTTAAAAGTGTCTAGCTTTAAACAGAAGATACTATCATACTAGGCATACAGTAACTTTAAATATGAGTATTTGCTACTATTTTACATATTTATTTTATTTATTTTGTTTCTTCATGAAAGATGTGTAGATATATAACCTTGCATAGAGCATGCCATACAAAGCTTTTAATTAATATTTCTGTTATTGATATCATTGATTTCATATATCTTTATATTGGTACTTTATATAAATCCATTTAAAAAACTGAATAGATTCTGCTTTTCAATATGATTAGGAATAGACACATACATGTTATGAATATATTGAAGGTGTTTTTCATCTTCTTAAATAGTTTTGATCACTGACTGATTGAATGGGGTAAGATGACTGACAAAATCCAGGAGCAAACCAGGGTTTGGCACTGGATAAGGAGACAATGTGAGCACTGTACACAACAACAAAGGTTGCTAATGCTAAGTGACTTTTTAAGGCATTTTGTTTTTACTGTCATTATTATTTTTGGTTAGCATTCCTTTCTTTGATAAAGTTCTAGAATCTGTCTCTGATGAAACTTTGGCCATGTTGAGTTTTTATTTTGAGACAGCTTATTGAACCATTTTTTAAATATTTGTTGACGTGTATATTAAAAACATTGTTTATATCATTCATTTTTTTTTCAGTCTTTATCATTTTATTTCTAGGACTTTTATGTTATTTTATATATTTATTTTTCCATTTCTCTGCCATCTTTCCATGAAATAGCTCAAGGCAAAAATAATTCCCTAAACGTTCTGCATTATAAAACCTTAAGACTGAAAGAACACATTATTTAATTTTTTAAAAGTATGCATGGAAGTTGCAACTCCAGCCCAACTCCACCCCCTCCAGCCTCCTACCCCTGGAATACCTCTCCCCAGTGTGCATTAGCAGTACACACAAAACCAAGCCACACACACATTTCTACTCACACGGAGCCTGTCTCAGTTGGACATAGCCATTTACACGCATAAAACCGGGCGTTATTTATTTATTTTATTTATTTATTTATTTATTTATTTATTTAGCAACTTTTCTATACTGCAGCTCCCACCTTGCGTTCACTGTGGTTTTCAACATGAACATTCATAATAAATGTATGTAAATGGCTTGGAAAATTGCCCCCATTCTATTTCTGTTCTTTTTATGTGTTCTGGCTGTGAGTGATAGACTGGAAAATCCCTTATTCTGTGCTTCACCCGGGTTTGCTGGTTTTTTGTTTTTTTTAATGTTCATTGTGGTGTGTTTTCTTCCAAGCTGCAGCACCTGCTTCTATGTTAATGTTAATAGTGTTGGTGCTATGTTTTTTCTGTGTTTATGGAGGTGTGCATGCTTGTTAATGTGATGATGGTTGCCGTGATAGTGTCTTGCAGATGTGCCAGATGTGTGCATTTTTGTGTTTGTCTGCTGTATTTGCACTGCGTGTGTGTCTGTGCCCTTCACGTGTACTTGTGTAATCTTCATACTGCATGAATTCACAGGTTGCACTGTTGTGCATTCTGTGCTTTTATACACGTTTCCTACAATTGCATATTGCCAAGGAGCAAATATGTGTATTGCCTGTGTATATTTGTTTCACCAGTGTATGTTGGTGTTATTTTGTGATAGAGGGGGGTCTAGGTTTTCCCCATAGATTGTATTTAGGAACATTCCAGAGATGGGAGGTCCCGAGGTAGCCAACTCCGTTCCTGGAGTGCCACAAACAGGCCTGGTTTTCAGGATATCCACCATGAATGTGCGTGAGAGAGACTTGCATGCACTGCCTCCTTTGTGTGCAAATGTATTTCATGCATATTCATGGTGGATATGCTGAAAACCAGGCCTTTCCGTGGCTCTTGAGGACCGGAGTTGGCCACTCCTGTATTAGTTGATATTGTGATTGATAGAAGGGGCCATTCCCGAAAAGGTGGGTCAGTGGTGCAAAGTTATGAAAAGTGGAAGTGCTAGAGTGTTGGCGGAAGTTGTCAGGGTTCCAGGACGGGAGAGGGCAAGTGATCTTGTCTCCTGTCTTGCCTCTCTCTGCCTTGGGGGAACATTGCACGAGTAGTTTCTTTTCCACAGTTCCACAGGAAAGGAAGTTGTTTCTGGAAGGCCGAGTGCACAGGCAGATATCGCCCACTAAATCCATTGGGAAGAGGATTCCTGCCTTCTGAGAGGATGCCGAAGGAGATGGAGACCCTTAGGGATCAGGGGAAGTCCCCCTTTCCAGCTGTTATTGCTTCTCACAGTGCATATTGTAGAGGTTTGTGGGCTGCCTAAGAAGCTGCTTCTGCCTTTTACACTTTGGACTGTTTCTATCATATTTTTGTACTGCTGAACTGATCTATTCATTTATACGTATTCAGTAAACTTCATTCTTGTTTTGGAACACGGTAAGTGGTGAGACGGTTTCTTTTGAGGTGACTGAGTGTGATCCCCTGGGCCTCACTGGTTATCCTATCCCCTATAGCAGGGATGGCGAACTCCAGTCCGCGGGGGCCGCAAACAGGCCAGGTTTTCAGGATATCCACAATGAGAAAGATTTGCATCCAAGGGAGGCAGTGCATGCAGATCTTTCTCATGCATATTCATTGTGAATATCCTGAAAACCTGGCCTGTTTGCGGCCCTCGAGGACTGGAGTTCACTATCCCTGCCCTATAACATGAATCTCTGGGGGGGGGTTCCAGATGCTGCAAATTTGTCAGTGCTCAGCAATCTCTGAAGTATGATTCCCCCTCCCTCCCCTGAAAAGAGAGGGGGAGGGGGTGGGCTTTACATGCATTTACTGCATTATTATTCGTGCTCCTATATGTTTAACCTTATATACTGCCTTAATTTAAATCTAGGCTTCTAGGGGAATGAAAATCTTCCGCGTTTTTTTTTTTTTTTAATGGCACTAGCACCAGACAAAACAAAAAGACCACAGGGCTAAGATTTAGTCAGAATTAAAGCTAAAACGATGGTGCTAGCATTCGTAGCACTGTGAATGAGAATGCTTTGGAATCGGGCCTAACTTTCACGATCCTCTGGGAAGATGCCCGTGTGTATATGGATATCTGGAAAGTTTCTGAAGCCAGGAAAGATGTCTCCCTGCCCCCCCCCCCCCCCCCTCACCTCTTTTTTTTTTTTTTTTTATTAAGGTCCTGCTTACAATTGAAAGTCAGGAAGCTAGTTGCCATGGTGACAAAACAGAATCCATGCCATCTGAATTATTGAAGTGGGGCCTTTTCCACCGAGCGTCAGCTCCTATCAGGAAGCCACGTTAGGAATTCAGACCAAAAGAAGCAAGGAACTGGCAGCCAACGGGGAGGGAGGGAGAATGTGCATGCTTTGTAATTCTGAAGCACCTATACACATGATAAGAGCCTGGCACCACGGCGAGGGGCTGTTCTGGAAAGATCCCCCCCCCTGTGGTTTACTTATCTCTCTGCCGATAGCAAGACCGGACTGCTGCCATGGATGAGATTTTGTGGGAGGGATACCAGAACTGGCACTGTTTGTTTATCCATTCATTTATTTATTTATTATTGTGTTTGAAGGAAGTTTGGAGGGAATCCATGCTGCTCCCACTAGGGGATGCCTTCTGTTACTGCTTCACAAAATGATGGGAGCTAGAAAAGGAGAGCATTCGGATTCCTTCCCGGGCCAAAGTACTTGTTGAGCTGTGAGGCAGCAAGGCCAAGTCTTCTGAGTGACGTAGCTGAGATGCTGCTCTGGGAAGGCTCGGCTTCGGGTAGACACGGGCGGAGGAAAGGCACTTGTGGGATGGATTTAAATGCCACGTAAAGTCTGCGCAGAGCCCGTGAAGTCCATTTTCATGCAATGCGGCAATAAAAGAGTTAAAACCCGCCTCGGGCTCCTATTGGCGTTTCTTCCAGCTTCCCATTGTCCCTTGCTCCCACCATGGCAGCTCAGGTGGAGGAGTGGGAGAAATAATGAGATCCCACGTTCATCACAGACACTGTACCCTTCCCAACGGTAGGGCACAGATGGCCCCAGCAATCCAGCGCAGCCACTACGGGGGTCCTTTTTCCATTACGCCCCTCTCTTTGCCTTGAGTGCCAACAGATGTAGCAGCTCCATGAGCTGCGTCCCAGCATGATCCATTTCTCTGCACAGACAGCAGCTGCAGCACCAACAGCTCAATATCTTTGGAGTTTTTAAACTCTCTCTCTATATATACACATCTCTATATGTCTGTGTCTGGCATGTGTAAGTTAGAGGACCGTTTAGCGGGGATGGATTACAGAGCATGACATACATTTGCATGACATCAACTCAGGACAAAGCAAACTTGGGAGAGGGCATAACATTTCCTGACTGGAATTCTGCAAGGTTGGTGCAAAGGCTGCCTGGAGGCCACGGACATCCTAGACAGATCCTGCGCAACAAGTCTTTAAAACAAGGGCGAAGAAGCAAGGTACTGCCTGTCTTTTAGGCAATTGCTTGCTGACGGTTTAGATACGCACCTTTCTGCCCGCTATAAAGCAAACATCGTGAATGCGGGAGAAGGAAGATCACGTTCTGCTCTGAAGTGTGTTCACATAGTTTTGTTTTTTTTTTTTTGCTTTGCTGATCCAGGCATGAACTCCAACCCCCGAGCTAGGAAATCATCTCCAGCAATGGGAGGAGGATTCACTGCTGTTCTTTTGCATTCACCTTGTTTCCAGATCCCACACTTCACTACCTGAAGGACCCACCTCCACCTGAGAAGAGCACCTTAATCTTTATGCTTAATGAATGTCCTGTCCCCTTCCTCTAGCCTGCACACTGAGCCTTATTTGTACAGAGGCTCTCCTTTCTCTGGGGTAGACAAAAAGACACAAAAAAAAGTCTCCTGGTGCTCTCCAACTCTTAGTTCCCTTCATTTGAACAAAATGACCTTTGAAAGCATCTATTCCAACTGCTTCTGAATCTGTGTCATTGGAAAGACAGATTGCAGTCCTAGACACTGCAGAATGTGTGTGGGATTTCTTTGGGCGCACATAATAGAAGGGCCTGGAACCCAAGCGAGCGCACTACACCAAGCTCTCCTCCAAGTTTCATCCTCTTTCTTGATTCTATTGAATGTTTATAGAGCACTCTACAACAAATTACTCTCTTCCCAAGAGTTATAATCTAAGGGTTAGGTGTATTAAAGAGCTTTTCCCCATTTTGCATTTATGGAAAAATATTTAGTATGTCTGGACCTAAGTGGGTATCTGAGGCTTTCCCAACAGAAAACCCCCCACCCCCCCATTCTGTGTCTGAGTGGGAGAAAAAGCAGGTAAATCAGGACCAGTGACACGGCCAAAGTCAAAAAGAGTGCTAGGCTTTGAGCCTTTTACATAAAAACATAGAAATGATGGCAGAAGAAGACCAAACGGCCCATCCAGTCTGCCCAGCAAGTTTCACACCTTTTTTTTTCTGATACTTATCTGTTACTCTTGGCTCTTAGTAAACTTTTGGTTCTATTTCCCTTCCACCCCCACCATTAACGTAGAGAGCAGTGTTGGAACTGCATCTAGTGAAATATCTAGTTAGGGGTAGTAACCGCTGCAATAAGCAAGCTACACCCATGCTTATTTGTTTATTCAGACTAAATAATTCAGTCCTTGTTGGTTGTTGTCTGTATATAGATCCACTTTTCTTCATTCCCCCTGCATTTGAAGCGGAGAGTTATGCTGGATATGCATTGAAAGTGAGGTATCAGACTTTCTCCCCTGCTGTTGAAGCAGCGAGCTATGCTGGATATGTGTGAAGTATCAGTCTTTCTCTCCTGCCGTAAAAGCAGAGAGTTATGCTGGATATGCATTGAAAGTGAAGTATCAGGAGTAAAATGCTCTAGCATTTTACTCCTTTCATTAATCTACTCTATCCCTCATTCCTTCAGCTCCACCTCCCTTTGTCAGTATAAAATCACCTCCCTTTGTCAGTATAAAATCTGTCTATGCCTTTCGTGGTTCGGGAGGAACGTGGGAAGGTGAAAACTTGTTTGATTTAAAGACAAGATTGTCTACACAGACTGCAGCTTTAAATTAAGGTTAAATATCAACAAGAGTCTGTGTAGGCTGAGGCAACTCCTGGAGGTCCTGGCCTCCATTGTATGCAAATTTATCTGGCACGCATTCATAGTGGATGTCCTGAGACCTTGCTCTGTTGGTGGCACTCCAGGACCAGAGAGGTGGCTGGTACCCTGTGGGATGACTGGAAGCAGGAAGAGTCTATTTTTGTGGTCGGGAGACCCTCCTCACTCAGGGCTGCCCCTCTTCCATAGGTCAGTGCCAGTGGCCAGGCCCCCATCCCCTCCCCCATTCCTATTAGCCTTAGGAAGGAAGTAGTTGAAAGAAAAAAAAAGCTTTTTGTTTATTCTTGATGGGTAGGGGGGCGACTAGATTGGGCTGATAAACAAATTAGTTTGATAAAATTAACCAAAGGATGCGCTATAGGTCAGTGAACTCGAATAGCCAGCCTGACCTAGTTTAAGTGGCTTGCAGCTGCTTACTAATTAATGCAAAATGTGCTAAACTCCTTTCTCTCCTTCTCTGCCACTCCTCCCCCCTTTCTTTCTCCTTCCACTGTGCTTTACATGTCGGGACATTTCTTCTCTGGTTTTATTTAGCTCAGTTACACTCTCCTGCTCGGTCTATTCCCCTGTCTGCCCCCTCTGGTATGTGTGTGAGTTCTCATCCCTGATTGTCAGTGATTTCTTTTCCACTGTGTGGGCAGGAGACAGGTTTTTAACTGTCTCTTTTCTTCTTTTTAATGCCCCCTTCTTGCTTTCATTCTTTCAACCTCCTCCTCCTCCCTTTTCTCTCTCTCTTTTCTCCTGATACGCTGCAAATAATTTCCTGGGAATAATGCCACACACCCTCGCCCAGCGGACTGCCGAAGCCCTGCATTAAACCAAGGTAAGCGGCTGCTTTTGGCGTTCTCCCTTTCTGCGAATTGCTCTTATCTTTCTCCCGCGTTTCTCCTCCGCTTTCCAGAAGTAGCGGATCCGGGAGGATGAGGAGGCGCAGGGTTATTTTGTGACCGAGCCGGGCTTGCGGAGGGCGCCTTTGCTCTGGAGCCTCACTGCTACCTGTTGGGGTTGGGTTGGGGGGACTCGGCAGCTTCACGGAATTGCCCGCTTAACAAATCTTTCAGTTTTTCGTGACCAGAAATAAATCCTCTCCGTTGCCCTCGCAGGTTTCTGGTTCTTTCAAAAAAAAAAAAAAAAATTACCCCGAACTGCTTTCGTCGGCGTTGAGGTTTATCTGAGGTTGCATTTCATGGACAAAGCTTCACCGTGTGCTGGTATTTTTTTTTTATTATTTTTTTTAGGGTGGTGGGGGAAGGGAAATCAGGAGGAGGGAGCTCTGAAAATCCCACATTTTTTTTGAGCAAAAAATAAATAAAATTAAAAAAAAAAAAAGGGATGTAGTGCAAGTCTAAGATTTTCCTGGTAAAACGGTCCTCGGACCATTCATGATTTTCCCTCGCCAGGCTGGGTGTAAATGGTCTGGCGTGAAGGACGAATTTATAGACCACTTTCCCAGAGATTTCTTTTAAAGTTTAAAGAGAGGAGAGAGCTCTCCTCCGCCCGGTTAGCTTAGCGGTGGCCGAAGTTTATTAAGCTACCCCCACCCCCTCTGCTTTTAAGACGGACATTTTTTTTTCTTTTTACTGTGGCAAGAGAGTAGTTTGAAATGCACAGGGGTCCTGGAAATAGGAGTGTGGGGGCGAAGGAGGCCCCTCGATTTAAGATGCTAAAAACCAGCTGAGCGCAGGACTGGCCGAGGTGTTGGAGGTGCTCGCAGTTCTTGCTCTCCTTCCAACATGTAAACCCTTCTTTCAGCCCTGGCTAAACTGCCCTGCTTTCCACTCCCTGGTAAGAACCGGACTTTTAAAGGGACAGCCTCTGGCAGCTCCATACCAGCATTGCTAGCTGCCTCTTGGGACAGCTCATATTTTGCGTAAAAAACAAACAAACCCCCAAACCCAAGAACTTTGCTTCAGCACACACGCTTTGCGTTGACTTTGTTTCTTTTTTTTTTATCAGCCAAAATAATGTTAGCAGCCCTCCTCCACGCACAACTGTAAGCAAGGCTGAGCTTTGGAACAAGCTGTGCCATTGCTCTCTGCCTCTTCCGTCCAGAGTCTTGGAGCTGCTTTGCCCTTAAAGTGCCCCTCCCACAGTAACTAGCGCGTTACACAACTCGCCCTCGAGCTGGAGAGGGGAGAAGGGCTCTTCTTGTTTCTACACCACTTTTTGTTCACCTGCTGAGGCCCAGCCGGAACATATTACTGGGGTGAGAGAGCAAAATCAATGCATTGGCCAATGGCCAATTGGATTTCTTCCCGAGCCAGGGGCATTTAGCGCGCTCTTTTGACAGCCACAGACCTGCTCACTGTCTGTCAGTGACGCTCCGAGTGGTTTTCCCTGCTCGGGAGGAACACGATATGACGTTTCTTGGGTCAGAAGAGATGGGTCTTTCACCATCTATTAAAGCCGTCTCCCAGAAATTGACACTCCTGGGTAATTTGTAACCATTTTATAGTAAAAAGAAACCAAGGCAAACAGATCACACCCTCTTGGGTTAGAAGGGATTCTGTTTGCTCTGTCCTTGGTGAGTGCCAACAGGTTTAGGGCTCTGAGTAACTGCCTGTCCTCCATCGTTGCTCCTGATTGTGGGAACGTTTCCTTCTTTGGCACATACATTTGCCCATGGTTATGACAAGGTTCAATATGTGACTGTCTGTGTAATAAGTACATTATTAAACACTGGAGATGGGGTTTCTTCTCCTACGGGAAACTGGGCAATACATAGAGTCAAAAATGCCAGGCAAGCTCTGAAAATGCCTGATGGCATTGCAGTGCGTGCTGAACTCAATGAGCTGGTTTCCTATGGGACATGTAGGATGAGCTGGGCTCAACGAGCACGCAACTATCTTTTGGTACACATTTGAATGAAATTGGATGAATGGTTCAAAAGTAATGGGGGTGGGGGAAGCAGACACACAGCCAAAGTAAGTTTCTCTAAAGGAAAGTAGGATAAAAACAGGACCAAGAAAAGCTATTGCTCACTATTTGTCTAATGCAAAAAAAAAAAAAAAAGAGAGAGAAACTGCCATTTCCTGGATTGGGTTGCTTTCTATTTGTGATCAAGAGACTCTTGCCAGCTCTGTTCTCATTTGGTGAAATTCTCTTTGCTTTCACTAAATAATTAAACAAAGGGCCCCTGACGGACAATGTTAAATAAAAATGATCGAGAAGTCCTGGCAATGATGCACAAGTCAAAATATTGTCACTTGGACCTCCTGAGGCGTTTTGTTGGTTCATTTGTGTTGTGGGGATGTATATGGTGACCTCAGTTAGTGGGAGCCTCCATTAGGACCCTTACATATTTGTGCCACTCTCTTCTTGGTGAAAGACTACAGTATGCCGAGCGTTTCTTCTTCAGCCACTGAAATAAGTTCTTTGATATTTTTTTAAGTGTTTCAGACAGCAAAAGATAGAAGCCAGTTGAGTCCTCAGTTAACTTTGACAAAGCTCTGAGCTAAGGAAGGAATGAATAAGAAGATACAATAATGTAATTCTTTAGAAAAGTTAATTTTCCTAATTGATATGAGCATGCATAGCAGAGAGGGAATTTGCTGTAAACTACCAGTTGTTTTCTCACACTTGGCTTGGAGTGCGGTAGATATTCTAGCTATATGAATCTATTCTGCCAAATGTGATGGGTCCTCCCACAAAAGTGTCCTTTTTCATCGCTGGTGAGACCTCTAGGTTTCACCTGGATGTGCTACAGATGGTAATTAATGCAATGGAATAAGAGAGGCTCTCTGTTAACTTTTAAGATATATGAAGGGTGTAATATTCTGAATTACCACTAGATGGCATTTTTTCTGGTAAATTTATACAATGCATTTGAACTATAGGAACTGGTTGCTGCCCCACATAAGGTTGGGGAATAAGGTCCTGTAGAGGGAATGTATCCCTCAGTGTACAAGGAGTGGCTTTGGAGGGGACCTGTCTGGGGAGTGAGTTAAGCCTGGAGTTGCACTCAGGTGAGAGGGCCCTGCAGGGGCTTCCCCCCCAAAGGGAAATGCTTGAGGCCTGAGGTCTTTCCTGTCAGGGAGAAGCAGCCAAGGAGTGGTGGTGTCTCCTGAAGGGGAGACAACCAGGGGACCCAATCCGAGTCCTGAAGGTGGAGTGGAGCTGTGGTGAGAGTCCATGGTGAGAAAGTCGTTTGGAGTAGAGAGCCTCAGAAAGGGGAGGGCCAGGACACTGGGGAAGTTCCCGACTATCGCTTGGATGGGAGCCGGAAAAAGATTCTGGGAGTGAGCAAAATTCCTTGATTCTGGAGAAAAGATGCTGTGTAACAGGTTGTGAGTGTTGAGAAACGACTAAACAGTGGAGTGTGAGACGTGATGACAGAGTTCACTAACAACTTCAGGTATTAGGATTTCACGAGTGGTAGAAAAGTGGGTTTTTGTACAAATGGTTCTCCTAGCTAAGGTGAAGAATTGTACATAGTTATTGAAGCACTAACATCTTTAGTGTCTTTTATGTAGCGTACGTATGTCTACGTACGCTACATAAAATGTATCCGGCTAACTTACATGGGATATTCAGCAGCAGGGCTGTGCTGCAACTATCACTACTTGTCCAGCTTAGCTTAGCTAGTTACGTAGTACTGCCCCACTCACTGCCCATCCACTAGATATCCAGCTAACTCTTTAGCTGGATAAGTGGTGACTGCTGAACGTAGCTGGATATTCAGTGGCCGCCACTTAGCCGGATACATCGCTGGATATTGGCCTCCCCATGTATTTCTTGCATCTTATCTCAGCCTAGTGTAAACCTAGGTACCATGATCTAGTCCAGGGGTGGGCAGTTCTGGTCCTCGAGGGCCACAAACCAGTCTGGTTTTCAGGATATCCCTAATGAATATGCATGAGAGAGATTTGCATGCATGCTGCCTCAGTTGTATGCAAATCTATGTCATGCATATTCATTAGGATATCCTAAAACCTCGACAGGTTTGTGGCCCTCGAGGACTGGAATTGCCCACCCTGGATCTAGTCTGTGACTTTCATGTCGCTGCACACTCTGACCACTGGTAAACAGCAGAAAATAAATGCTCTGTTTGTTTGGAATGTATCTTTGGAGTGAGCCCAAGTGCGAAACAAGAGGGCCATAGAGGGGATTCTGAAGTGAGAACGCTCTCCAGATAAGGACTCCTGCTCGTAGTCTCTGGGCCCGGGGACAAGATGCCTTCTGCATGACCCGTATTTCCTTTCAGTCCTTCCTGAGAAGCTCTCGTACTTTATGCGCTCCATCTGGGTGGGAGTCACACAAGGAAAGTGGTTTTTTTTTAACTGTGAATTCAAAATCGTTGGATAATATCTATAAGTGGTTGGAACAAATATTTGCTCATACAAGAATCTATCAAAAGGAACTCTCAAAAAATGACCCCCAAAAGCTTTCCAACCGAAAGGGGATCTCCTTATTCAAATCTAAAGTGGGCACGCTCATGGGAACGATCTGAGCAGATATTTGTTCCTGCAGCTTTCTTGACTGCTGATATATGGTTCAGATTGCCTCCGATTACTTTTTGACCCTATGACCTGTCTTACAACTCGCAGGGAGTGCTTCTCCTAGGCTTCCATTTCTGGATCTTAGAGCTCCTTCTGTGATCAGGGCACAGTTAACCTTGAACCGATCAGCAATGCAACCCTGAGTCATAGTTGATATCCTTTTCCCCCTGTTGCCCAGCTGATCAAGCCACTTCTTAAAATACTTGCAGAGTTACCTTGCAGTTGTCCGTTAACAAGAAGTTGAGTTCTCAAAATATTCAATACTTATTTTTTTTGTAACTAGGCATACTTTAAAATTCTGTCTGTAATACATGATGACACGGGTAGTATTTTTTTATCTTCTTTATTTTTTTAGTGCTGTATCCTGTAATTTTGAGTGGATGTGTTGCGCCTACTCTTACATTTTGCCTCTTTCCCCTGTAAGCTCTCATCGCTGTCTCCCTGAAGTCCAAAATCCAAACTTGGGCTCTTTCTGCCTTTATGAAGTTTCTTTTCTCCTCAAGACTGGCATGACCCAGGTGGCAAGCTGCAAGGGGTGGTAACGTTGCATTCTGCTGCTGCTGCTGCCCCCTCAGCAGCACACCCTCAGTTCCTCACTCCTGGCCCCCCCCCCCTCTCACTGCAGTGCCCCATCAGTTTCTCAATGCAGCCTTCCTCTTCCTCATTGCCAAGCTGAGCAGCCATGGATCAGGCTCTGGGGTCTGGCATGCGTGGTCTCTGTGATGCTGCAACCCTGCCTCCTGGGTCTTCTTCCAGAAAAAGAGGAGGAGGTGTTGCCGCGTCATTGCAGGAGCTGTGAGCATAAGGCAACTTAGTCCCAGCACTCAGGCACCTGTGTAAGTGCCCAGTGCACATTTCGAGTTGCTGCGCAGATGTGTTAGCAATGGTGGAGGCCTAGCAGAAGCTGGCGAGGGGCTGGCAGTCTGGTGAAAGGCATCAGCATCAGTGGGTAGGGCTGGGCACATCAGCAGAAGTAAGGAGGCATCAGTAGCAGTGCTGTCCGTAGGGGGGGAGGTCTGCCCAAATTTTGAAGCCACCTAGATCAGGCAGAATCCTTGCACCAGCCTTGAGGTCGCCAACAACTTGAGTTTCTTCCTTTTGTCTTTCCAACTACCTTACAGAGGAGCCTTACCTGCAGGAAAGTTACATCTCTGCCTACAGCGAGATTTGCTGCCAGAAATCACTGAATAATGTCTTTTGCTCTTCCCGCTTCTGCCTATCACCATCTCCCCTTTCCCTCTCTTCAGTTTTTCTGTCCTCTCCCCCGTGTCTTTGACCGACCTCGTGTTCCTTTTCCTCCCTGGCTCCTTTCTCCGGTAGAAGAGCTGTCTGGTATCTCTCCCTGCAGCGGTGCCTGTGAGCCCCATTTTCCCCTTTCCCATCAGTTCCTTGGGTAGCAGAGCAAGCTAAGGGATCAGCAAGCGGCTATACATACACTGACCTAAAAGGTGATGGACAGCACGAAAGGCAATATTTTAAATTGAAAAATGAGTGACACTACTCCGGGTGCGCTACTTTCACCTTCTGTTGCCTGCATGAAAACTGTTTGCCGAGTGATGGATAACAGGAATTATGCAGGCGAATTAGTTGTCTGTTGAGGGAACAGAATAAAGAAAAGAAAGCTCACTGCTCCAAATCCCTGAACTATTTTATTTTTAATTAAAACAATAAAAAACCTGACCTTGAGAAATATTTGAGGCTTTGTGCATTGTTTTTCTTCAGTTTCCTTCCTTCTTCCAGCAATGGGAAGGTAGAGCTCTGGAATTCACCCGTTCCATTTGCTTTCATTGCAGGAACCCTATCTGTGCCCACCTTCTGGTGGAGTCCCTGTGGGCCCCATGTCCTTCTGGGAGACTGAACGTCCACGGGAGGGGCATGTCAGAATTCCACCAGTGAAGTGGGATGGGAAAGGGCCAACCCAAAATTCCTTCTCAGCTCACCGAAGATGTTGTTCTACTCCGTATTGCTCTCCTCTGCTTCCCAGGGATTTAATCATCTGATGGGAGATCAGTTTGGGAAGTTTTCCAATTTTTGTTTTTGTTTTTTGAAAATATAGGTACAGCTAGCTTATAACGTAAGCAACCACCCCTCCCCCCAAAAATAAATGAAAAGGGGAAACAGATATTGTCATCTCTTCTTGTGGGTGTCAGTGTATATATTTTGGGGAAAATTCTATGTATATTGAGTTCCATTGAAAGTGCATTCGGCACTCATTAGATGGAATCCAAACCTCTTGTTTTTATGTTTTTTTTTTTTTTTAATTCTTTATTTATTGGATTTTCAAATAATTTTACAAACCAAAATAGTTCATAACCAAAATCGCAGATATTAACACATATCATTTAACATTTAAACAAAAGGAAACATCATATCTAAAATAAAAGCATATATGTGGTAAATCTTAATATAACATACAATGATTTGAATTAGAGGCTTGAAATTAATAGGAAGTAAATTATACACCAGTTTTAAAAGAAAAACAAGATGGTAGCAAAGATAACACCTGTAATTTTATCTATGTATCTGGGGTTGAAGTGGGTTGTCCTTTAAGTTGTATGAACCTTGCCAAATGTTCAGGTGTAAAAAATATATTGCATTCATCCCTTTTTTTAATCAAACATTTACACGGGAACCGTAGTTGAAAATGATATCCCAAATTTATGGCTTCTTGACGCAAGGTCAAGAAGGCCTTCCTTCTTTGTTGTGTAGCCATGGCTAAATCAGGAAACATTTTTACATTTGAGTCATGGTGGATAACCGGGTATTTCCTAAAATAAGCCTTCATAACCTTATTTATTTCAAAAGTTGTAAGTAGAGAAACTAATAATGTACCTTTATCAATTACCACTAAATTAGAATTTTCCAAAAAGTTGGTTAAGTCTCCTTGAAAAGGAATATTAGATTCTCTACTTCTTGAAACAGGTAAAAAATAACAAGAATTTACCACAGGCATATCTGAATCTGAGAAACCTAGTATCTCTACCATGAACTTTTTCAAAGTGGTGTACGGTGACTCTCCTACAATACGAGGAAAATTTAAAAATCTTAAGTTTAAACTTTTAGAATTATTCTCCAGAGTCTCCATACGCTTCTCTAGCCTAAATCGATTCTTGGCTACTCCAGCTTTAAATTCCAAAGTTTTTTCTTCTTTTTTTTCCAATTGGGTTATCCTGCAATTAGTCTCAGTTAGTTTCCCTTCTAAGACTTTTAATTCTTGATGTTGCTTGGAAGAAGCTTGGCTTAGTTCTATGCAAACAGCTTTCATTTCGGATCTGAATCCCATTACTAAATCCCAGATACCTTCTAAGGTCACTACTGAGGGGCGGGGGGGGGGGGGGGTCACCTCTGAATCCGATGCCGACACTGGTCTCTCCCACTCCTGCACCAGCAGTATCTGGGGTTGTCACAGTCGTGCCTTCGGTCAGATGAACCAGCTGCTGTGGCTCTCCCGGGTCCCGGGCTTCTTGCATCACGGGAAACCCCTCTGGGGGTCGAAGGCGGTGTTTTCTCCGGCGTCTCCGATCCAGCTCCCCCATCAGTTCCGCGAGTGACCCCGGAAGCAATGCAATTTCCCGGGTCAGCAATCGCGTCACTCTCATCACCCCTTCGCTCCGGTGGCCTCCTCAGATCTGGGCTCAGGGAAACCTCCTCGAAAGGAACCAGAGACTCTCCCAGGTCTCTGCGTCCAGCGGTATCCTCTGTTCCTGGAGTTGCAGGTGAAAGCAAATATCGAAAAATTTCTTGCTGAATCGGTGAGGGTATTATCTCGGATGGGTATACCCTCACCTTTCCTTTTCTTTTAGAAGGCATATCTCTAAGAAATCTGGAAATTTTTCGGACGCGATCTTCTCAGCGTCTACTTCCTGCCACCATCTTGACCGGAAGCCTTTTTATGTATTTTTTAAGTGTCTTAATCCCTCTATTCTTAAGACAGTAAGTACCCACTTGTAAAGGAAATCATTGTATCACCGGGTTCTGGTGACTTAGCAAACCACTTGGTCTTTGGTTTTGTGGCTTGTGATGTCATGAGCCCCCTGATGGCCTTCTTTCTCTCTAACAGAAGGTCGCCTGGCATTTATTTTCTGTACGGAATAAATACTCGCTATGAGCCCAACACAGACTATTCTTTCACAGGCTCAAAGATCTTTATTAACTTTTCCAACTTTATGCTCTTCTGGGTATATCCCTACACCAATGCCAAAAGCAATATCTGCAGGTAGAAGAATTACAGCACAGAGGTACGTGATTTATGGACACGCAGCCACGATCACACTTAGAGTGCAATAATAATACCGTGCACTTGGAACCACATGACTGAGAGATGTTAAATGTCAGTACCCATAACAACATTACTGCCTGTACCTCCGCACGAGGAATAGCCTACTCCAATCTTTTATGGTCGCAGATTTCATTTTCAGAGTAACAAAAATATGCAGATTAACCCCGATTTTTATATAGCTAAAATCGGCAGATATAGTTCACAAATATTCATTGTGCACATGCTGAAGAGCCTTACTATTGAAGATTGAGGACTGGAGATGGTCATCCATATTCTACTCTTCTTTTTTTTTACTGAATAAATAAATATATAGGCTTCAGACGTGTTTCTTTAAAAGCATTTATAAGCTCGCCAATCCCCAAATGGCTTGCTCTCAGTGCTGTACAACATCAAGTAAAACAAAATAATTATAACAATCATAATATAATCACAAACAATTGAAAACATAGGGAAAAACATGCAATTAAAATGGTACATCACTGCCAGCCTATTTTAGTGTAAAAAAAAAAAAAAAAAAAAAAAGGCTTGTTCGAACAGAAAATCCTTTACGTTCTTACAAAATGTTAAATAGCAGCCAGTGAACCATATTTCAAATGGAAGTGACTCCCATAACAGAGGAGCAGCTTTTGCAAACAAATGAAAAAAAAAATCTCCATCAAACAGTAAGGGAGTTTTAGCAGCAACATCCAGAGTGTATGTGGAATTGTCTGACAGAATATAGGCAGGCATTGGTTTCTGCAGAGCTCTGAAAACCTGATTAACGATCTTAAAATGGATTGATCAGGAGATCATGAAGCGCGAATAGTTCACAGTAGGGTGTATCAGTGATTAAGCTCTTACTTTTATGGTATCAAATTTACACAAATCTGAAACTAGGTTCCTAGTTGTGTAGACACAGGGAGGGTAAAATTGCCTGTTCGATATGCAGGTTAAAATGTGCACGTATTTTTATCCATTTATAAAAGAGGAATTCTGGTGGGTGGGCTTAACATTAATGTGCATACTTTACGTTTTAAAAAATATACATGTAAATTTTCCCCAAAAAACTATCTGCAAACATTAGCAGGTATCAATGTGAGAGGGGGGGGGCTTTGCCTGGGATAACTTTCAAAGTGAAAATAGGAGCATATTTTGAAAATTAGTGTAAAGTCTGTAGGTAAAAAGGTACCTACAGACAATCCACCTGTGAAAATCACCTCCACACTGACTTTAGAAGTAATAATTTGTGAAATAGATGTTAGAGAGGAAAAAAGGAGACAAAAAGAACCACACAGAATAAAAACGAAGAAAAAATATGATTCAAAACAGGCAAAACATAATAAAAAAAAAGTGACTGTGAAAAGGACTGTGGCGCGCCTGTAGAGTGGTTTAAAGGAGAAGACAGAAGATTCTAGCATTTCGGGAACCCAATTTTCAAAACTGCCTGTGGTACACGATTTGCATGGATAACCAGGCCCGAGAAGGTTTATGCGACCATTTTATAATCCACGTGCTGGGAACTGCACAGTCTTTAAAATATTGCATATTTCTGCCCCGAAAGTACACATGCATGTATGTTTCCGTGCACACACACATAGTTCCGGTGCGAGGGTGCCCAGTTACCCTAGTCATCACTTGATATCGCGTGATTTCTCCCTCTCCCACCTTCAGGTAGCGCATGCTTCTCATTACCGGTGCCTCAGTCACAATGCCCACACCAAATACATCAGGGCACAACAGACACCTACTCAGTTCCGTTCTCCGCCCGACTTACCTGTGTTCAAAACTGTCGCCCCTCACATACAACTGCACCGCCGACTTCACCTAATGCGCCTGCTGGCCCTACACATATATTTGTAATTGTAATGCAGGGGCACATAAACTTTCTCTACCGTGTGACACTGGACTATTGCTCACTCCATCCCCCTGGGGACCCACCTAAGACCTGCTGGCTGCCAGCCAAGGGCTCAACTTGCAGGGGAGGCAGCTGGTATAGGTAAGGCACCAGTCTGTACCACATGAGGGCACATTTGCCAGCGGTTGGGGGTAGGCTTCGTAGGTTTTCCTACAAGGCTGCGTCAACTGTGCCACAGCAAAAGGGCTTGCTCTCACGCCGCTCATCAAACATGGATTGACTTCATCATTTTATTTTTAGACGAAAGTGAAACTAAGTGCACTTTGAGCAGCTAGTGTTCATTTTTGTTCTCCCGCATTCCTTTGTTGGATCTCAGAGAGAGAAGGTAGAAAATCTGAAACTCGTTGCTGCAAAGTTCCAGAGTTAAAAGATTAGAAAAAAACTTAAGATTTAGAGAAGAAACAAAAGGCGTGCCCTTACAGTCACTGTGTCCTAGATGTGCTGTTAGCTGCTGAAAAAACTGTAACTTCTCTGCCAGAAGGTTTCAGCGTAACTGTATAGTAACAGGATAAGGCTGCACTTCTCTTCTTCAACAGGTAGACAGTTTGTGCCAGGGTCTGTAAGAAACAGAAAAGAGAGAGTGACTTTTCTCTTGCACTGTGTGACTGACTGTGATGGAGGGCAACTTGCTTTCTCTGTGTGAAAGATTTAAAGACACTGCACCACTGTATTAATTGTGCGTGCACACAGTCAGAAAGCATTACCATGGGGGGGGGGGGGGTTGATGCCACTGTGCTTCCTGCCATACCCCTTACTCTATGCCAGGGGTAAGCAGCACTCATCCTGGAGTGCCACAAACAGATCTGGTTTTCAAGATATCCACCATGAATATGTATGAGCTTTATCTGTAGGCACTGCCTCCATTGTATGCAAATGTATCTCATGCATATTGATTGTGGATATTCTGAAAACCAGATCTGTTTGTGGCTCTCCAGGACTAGAGTTGCCTACTCCTGCTTTATGCCTTGGGGGTGTTCATGCCACTGCTGGTGTTCTCTTGCCCCTCCTTTGGTGCTTTGGGGTGTTCATGCCACTGCTGGTGTTCTTTTGCCCCTCCTTTGGGGTGTTCATGACTCTATTTGTGCTGCTTTGTCCCTCTCATAGTGGCTTGTGCTGTTCATGTCACTGTTGGTGCCCTTTGCCCCTGTTCATGCCACTCATGGTATCTTAGGGTGGCGTTCCCCATGCTGCTGATGTCTCCCTGCATGTTTCATAAAACTTGGATGGAAAACCCAGGTGTCAACAATAGGATGTGTTGCTTCCCCATTGACTTTAATGGAAAGGAATCAAAACAAATGACCCAAATAAAACGAATGAACTTCTGATTTGAACTGAATGAAACCGAAAAGCAAACTGACATTTTTTTTCCATGTATACCCTTACTGTGAGGTAAGGTGACATATCTACTTAAAATAAATTCACTGTCCTTCTGCAAGAGTCACTGAGAATGGAAACTTCTCTTCTGATTTGTAACATAGATATTTTTTTTATTTAAAAGACCCATCAAGGTTACATCTGACTTATGCTGCCATTCAGAAAATGATACATCTACAAACTTACAGAACAGTTCAATTATAGAAAAATCTCCTGACATAATGAAAATCACTATTTTGTACTGTAATATGATAATTTAAAATATGGTCAAAATAACACATACACTTTGGCAGAGCAATTCAAAATAATCTGAACACTACATTATAGCAAGTCATGGACCTTCCTATTCTTTTGTTTTTAAAAATAAAATACTTGTTCAGATAATTCAATGAATATGCCATCAGTACAGAAACTTAAATTAATTAGCACACATTCATGCTCTTTTATGCATCTAGCACCCCAACTGTGGAACTCAATTTCAATCGAGACCAGACTAGTATCCAGTTTTTCATACTTTCAGTGACTTACTAAATCCTGGCTTTTCTAGATGGCTTTTATTTTTTGCTATATTTCTATGATTATTAGTTTTTGGGTTTTTTTTTAATTTGATTCTTTGGTTAGATGTTTGATACTAGGTTATTATGAGTTCTTAAATGTAGATTAATCGAGTTTGTGCTTACTTATAAAAAGTAATCTTATTGTAAGTTTTTTTCAGGATGTGTTTAATATTTCCCATTGCTATGGATTCTAATTGTTTTCCTTTTGAGTTTTGATATTTTGTTTTGATGTTCATTGATTCCTTTTGTGAGTTTTTATTTTCATTATATTTTTTTGTCATTTGTTCTATGATGTTTTGAGTGGGGCTTGCTTCTAGAAAGTGGATCATAAGAACTGATGAAAAATACATAAAAACAAGTTGACCTAGCTGAAGATGTGCACTTTTCACATGATCAGTAAATAAAACCACATTTAATGCCTCTGTTGATAAATCTAGAAAGGGCAATGCAGACTTTTACAAAATGCAGGGTAACAGAGTGATTTTATCTGATAATAAATAAATCCTATATCAAAGCCACTTGAGGAAAAATATTTGGTGGTGATCCTGGTTATCACTGAAACACAACAGCAAACCAAAAGCAGGCTCAGAGGAACTGTATAAAAAAATAAAACTCAAAAGCACCAGAAAATGATCACAGGAAAACCAAGAGGTAATTTAGAAATGGTTTTATTGGGCAGGCAGATCCTCACCTCATTGCTACATTTTAAGAGTCGGTTAGCTTTAATTTTATGTGATAATGTTTTGTATCTGATTATTTACGTAGCCCCTCTTCTAGTTGTTATTATGAAGGAAGGGGCTCACACTCAGGTCCAGGGCTGAACCCTGACAAGTCTCTCACCAATATCTCCTTGTATTATGATTGCCCGCCTTCCGGAAACTTGGAATTGTGCTATTTCAATTGTAGCCCCTTTATTATGGAGCAATTTGCCAAATTATCTTAGGATACTGACTGATTATAAATTGTTCTGAAAAAAATGGAAACGCTGCTTTTTCAAGAAGCTTTTACTGCCATTTTAAACTGAAATTTGCATATAAACTTTTATGTCCATATATGAAATACGTATGTATTGAAGCTGAGTTTTATATATTGTTTTTTTTGTTTTAACTTGCACTCAGCTTAACATGATTTCTATTATAAGCATATTATAAATTATTTAAATACAAACTAAAGCTTTTGATATTGTTCTATATAATAGCTGAGAAGCATCCTGGGGATAGGTCCCATGGTGGTGGGCTGGTTTAGAAACTAATTAAGTGATGGACAAGAAAGGATAGTGGTAATTGGAGTTCATGCTGAAAAAGGAGGCTAAGAGTGGACTACATCCACCATCTGTCTGGGGGCAGGCTGTGTTTGATAGCTTCATAAGTGATACTATTGAAGGTTTCGTGGGAAATTGTTGTTTTTGTCTTTTTCTTCAGCGGACACTAAGGCCTAGATTTTCTAAAACACCGCGGTGTTGTGAAATTGCGTGGTGCAGGGGGGCGAAGCGGGGGGCGGGCCTGCGATAGCCGGCAGCGATTGCACCTCCCTGGTGCAATCGCTGCCAGCTTTCCCACCCAATAGCGCCATCGTAAAAGGTGGTGCTATTGGGCGCGAAATTGGAAGCGAAAAGGCTCCTTATCTTTTTGCCGTCCATGCTGTCTTCGCGGCGTCCGCCCCGACTCCTCCTCTTCCGGGGCAGACTTCGCCCCCTTTTCGCGTGCGCTAGCTTTAGAAAATGACCCCCTATGATCTGCCACAGGGTTAGATGCCCCTGAGGGAGTACATAGAATGAGAAGTGATCTGAAAAAGCTCAAGTTGTGCTCGACTGCTTCGAAGGTACATTTCAAAGCAAAATGTGCATTTTTGTGTGAAGAATTCCAAGGGAATAGTGGATGGTTGTGTGAGGGGATCTCAAGGTAGTGAAACAGTGCAAAGCAGCAGGAGCCAGAGTCCAAGGAACACTAGTGTGCATAAGATAGAGGCCTAGCTAGGAGGAAAAAAGGTGATCATGTGTTGGCAGTTACATCCCTGAAGACTTTGCTGGGCAGACTGGATGGGGCATTTGGGTCTTTCTGCTGTCATTTATTACATTACTGATTAATGCCACTATTTAAGACGATTAATGAAACCTTGCCTGGAGTTTTGTGGTTAATTCTGAAGACCTCTGAACGAAGACTATAAACTGAAGAGAGAGGATCCAGAAAAGGGCCACCAAAATGGTGTAGGGTCTGCACCAAAGTCTTCTGTCAAGAGATTTAAGGATCTGTATTCAGAGCCCCCAGTTTCCTGTGGCAGCTCAAGGATAGGTTCTGCAGCAAAAGGTTTAAAATTCTGCGGCAATTATGAGGCATATTTGAATGGATTTGCATATTACATTTTTGTATTTTACAGTATAAAAATAGAGCTGTTTTCTGATATTTCTTGTATATGGTTAATTTATTTGATTTTATTTTTCTGCTGGGGGCGAATTAATGACCATTGCTGGGAAGAGGGGGGGGGGGGAAGGGGATCATGAAGGAGAAGGGATCTTAGGAAGGAGGGGGAGCGAGGGGATGAAGCCGCAGAGGGAGAAAGATTCAGAAGGAGAGGAAAGGGGAATGGGTGAATCCCAGAGCAGGAGGAGGAGATCTGATATCAGAGGGAAGATCCTTCTGGCATGGAGCGCTTATCTCCCTACAACCCCTGCAGTTTCCTAAATTACACCTCCTTCAATTTTCTCACTCTCTGTACCTACCACAATCCTCTCATTCTCTCCCCACACCAACTCTAGTTCAAAGCACGACCCTTCAGCCCTGGCAGCAGAGGAGGAGGCCCTGCCATGCCACAGTCTTCCCAGCACCAAGCTGACTTGGGAAGGTGAGTGAGGGGGCTGAGGGGAAGAGAAGAGATGTTGGCCTCGATGGCACAAGTGGCCAATGGCACAAGAAGGGATGAATTCTGTGGCCATTATCGTGGCCACGGAACTGCAGAAGCCTGGGGACCTTGCCTATATTGTATGTATATCCACGCTCTGAGGGAGGATATGACGGCGACATTTAAAAGTGTAGACAGTGCACAAGAAGTGAGCCTTGTTCAGTAGAAATAAGATGCTCCATGAATGTAGACTTGGAACATCCTGAAAATATTTTTTCACAGAAAGGGAGGTGGATGCATGGAATGGCCTTTCAGTGGAGATGGTGGAAGGAAAAACAGTAACTGAATTCAAGATAGCATGGTAAAAGCATAGAGGCTCCCCAACTGTGTAGAAAGTGAAGGGAAAGTCAGAGGTCAACTTCTATCGATAATGCATGCAACAAAAAAACTGGGCAGACTAGATGGGCATTATGGTCCTTATCTGCTGTCATATTCTGTGGGTCTATGTACAATATAGGGCTTTGTGCTATTGTTATCACATTTAAATGATCAATACTGGATGATTTGCCTCCACTTGGAGTAACAGAATAAAGATCTCTGCGCAGATTCTGGCAAGTTGATCCTTTAAATTGTGACCTCTTGTACATGCAACAATGAATCATTCTGTAAGCATGGAATAAAAATGTAAAATAGTCCAGTGCCTATATATGATCCCATTGAGAACTGAATTCCAGCAGGCCATCATTATCCCTCCCTGTAGAACTGCAAGTAAAGTAAAGATCAGAAAACACAGATTTACATCGCAATTGCTTTTTTCCTAGATTTAGAATTTTTAAAATTTATTTTTCAAATAAAATGCATGCTTATTTTTTTTTTTAGCACTATTAATTTGTCTTACTTAAAGTAGCTATTTAGTTTTATTCTTGATGTCAGTGGCAAACTTTAGAGGTGAACACTTAAAGGCTGGCTGGTTTCAATCTTGAGCTAAGAATTTGAAGGTCCATATTCAAAAGCATTTAGCCGGCTAACTCAGACGTCAACCAACTAAACGAATGTTTGGGCACATATCCGGCTACATCCTAGCCTCCTAAGTTAGGGGCCTTCCTATTCAGAGTTAGCCGGACGACTTAGCCAGCTGAATTTGGTCAGGCCAAAGAGCTGTCCTAAAGTTAGGAAGCTATAGTTAGCCAGCTATACCCAATAGTGCAGTTTCACTATGGAATCTACCTCCAAAGTTAGCCGGATAAGTTTATCACAAGTTTATCCGGCTAACTTTGCGAGCTGGATTGTGTCTGAATATGGACCTCTTGTTCTTTTTGTTTGCTGGTTTGCAGGGAAGTTTTGATGTCTGGCAATTGTAATGGGTTTATTCGCTAAAGGTTTCTCCCATTTTGTGCTGAAGAGAGGAATGCTTGGTAACTGGGGCACTAAAATTGCAGAGGACCCTTTCTGGCTCTGAAGTATAGGTTGGCTTAAGAGTCTGCAGCCACTTGACTGCTTGCTTCTTATATAGACTTTTAGATGGGCAGAGGACTGAGTTTTTTGGGTTTTTTTGCAGTTCTACTCGCTTAAAATTAGTCTCTGTCCTCAGTTTAGAACTCACTAGTAGTAGTTTCTAAAGAAAAGGTGTCAGGTCAGGGCGAGTGTGGTCTCTGCCTTTCTCTTCAAATGCAAGAGAGAAAATGAGCAGAAAAGTTCCAGGTCAATGACCAGGCAGGACATTGCTGCTGGAAGTTCCAGCCTGGAACCCTGCCTTGGGTCTGCTAGTGGGGTTCTGTAAGCTAGTTAGCTCCAGTCATGGCTTGATTGGGGCCAATATTCAAAAAGAGTTGAGCTAAATGTATGCTCCTCAGTTAATTACCTAAGTTTGATGCTTATTTTCAGCCAAACTTAGGGTTCTAAGCTTTCTGCTGAAAATTCACATAAACTTAGGGTCTTAAGTTAAGTCCTAAATGTAGTGCCTAGTTTAAGGATCCTAAATTAGATGCCTAGTTCTGAAAATCAGTGCTAAGCTCCTAATTTGTTTCCCTGTCTTAACTCTTGCCCCGTAGCCACCCCCTATGTAGGAGCCTGGTTAAAGTAGGCACTCAGCCCTAGTACATTTTTCATAAGGGCCAATTTAGGGATCTAACTCCATAAGTTACGAGCCTAAACTCTCTGAAAATTGGCCCCTGTGGATTTTAAACCAAAGGCTCTTATTTGTCTTGTGTAGATTATAAGCTCCACTGAGATGGGACTGCCTTATGTGTTTCTGTAGAGCACTACATACGTCTTGTAGTGCTACATCAATATCCTGTGGTGGTGGCAAACAAACATGCTTGCATGGCCCGCAGACATGGCCTGTTCTTAAAGAACACGGATAACTGTTTGTGAAAGAAATCAGCATTTCTGTAGATCCCAACCTGAGGTGGGAAGAGCAAGACACAACTGCATGGGTTTTAGCCTGTTCCAGTGAAAGCTTTGAAGCCTAATGGCTAGGGATCAGTTTCTTGTGTATTCAGGTGGTCAATGCTTGAGGAACGAGAGTGGTCCAATGGTTAAAGGCACTGCACTTCATTTCCAGTTCTTGAGAACTATAAACTGGTCTGTGTCGTGGGGGTTTTCTTTTTTTTTTTAGCATCTCCACAATACATATTCATCTTACATACATTTGCATGCAATTTAATCTAAGAATTGGGTTCATTTGCATATGTTGGTTATACTTTTAATCAGGCCTGATTGTGGCCCTCGTAGGACTGCCTGTATTGAATAACCCCTTGATTAGCACATTGGACTATAGTTTGGAAGAAGTCCTGGTGAAAAGCAAAACAAGGCATTCCAAAAATGACCCGTTCCTATACTGCACCTGAAAACCCAGTGTTTTGGTTCCCAGCAGGTACAGCCTGATTTTTAAACAATTATTTTCTTCGAAGATAATTTTGGCATTTTGCTGGATTGTAACAGGAGAGTAGGTGTAGACTAACTTGTCGATCCACCTTCTTCCTTGTGTTGGGAAAGGTTTGCTTTGTACTGCTGCTTCCTCCCCCCTGAGCGTAAGGATGTCAGTCTGTAGGTAACAAAAGGAGAAATTTACTACAAAAGAATGCTTAAACTTTTATGAAATAGCCTAGAGTGGTTACAACAAAGACGTTGGCTACATCAAGTCAACGTAATACTTTCAAATAAGGGGGGAGGAGATTATCCAACAGAGAGTGGCATGTGGTAACATAATAGTCATGAAAGTGTAATAAATATATGAACTGCGAACACCATGGGTTCAAATATCAGAACCCTAAGTAACAGCCATCCTGCCTCAAAAATACTAGTGCATGGCCACCACAGATGATGAAAGAGATGAAGACCTAAAAATGCCACGCGTACAAACTGTTCAGTTAACTACCTTGAGGACCATGTGACTGCAGCATGGATGGCACCGCAAAGAACAATCTCAGCACAGACTCGGGCACATAGGGAGGGTCATTTTACAAAAGCATGCTCTCGGCTGAAATGGTGCTTTACCCGAGGAAATGGTCTGTTATATGTGGGCAAGCTTGCACGCCTATGACCTGTGTACATATATATTTACTGGGAGGGAGGAGATGGGGAGGGATCTGGATTTATGTGCATACGTTTCCAAAGCAGGCTTTTTTTTTTTTTGCTTACGAATTAGCAGTGTAATTTGTGGGAGGGTAGTTTTGATGGGGTAACTTTCAAAGCAAACATAGGAATGCAAGTTTGCTTTGAAAACTGGTGTAACTGTGTGTGTGTTTGCCAACTTCCTTTTGCGGGCTATTGCAAAAATCACTCCCCCCATATGATCACAGCACTTTCACCTTCTACATGGGCAAGTGAAGGAGGACATGCAAAACACATGCAGTGAGCATAAATACTGGGAGTGACGCGTGCGGCCAGGCCCTGTGCGTGCCGTGCGCATTTTTGAAGGGACCCAGCCACGCACAGAGCCCCCAGTAGTGTCCGAAGTGCCTGGCCTCTAGAAACGGGTGGGGTCTTGCGGAGGCATGTGAACTACTAGAAGCCTATTACCATAATGAAAAATGTTATGCACATATACAGTTTATAGATGATGCTTACTGGTGTAGGGCACTACCAGGGGACGCATTCTGTGCTGCAGTGTTGTTCCAGATGGACAAGCTGGAAAAGACAGGGAAACGCTTGAGGGTGAGGTGCAGGCACTACAACCTTTCTCTTGGTCAGTCAGGTAATTGAGAGAAAACCCATCTATGGCCCAGTAGCTGACAGCAGAAACGAGTCAAGGAATGTGGCTATGCAAAACGCACAGAAGTTCACATAGCTGTTCGGTCATAGCGACTGAAAGGAGGGGCAGAGCTGCCAACATAAAAGGCCGCAGCTGGTGGGATGGCATGGCCTTTCTGCCTGACTTACTTATGCAAAATCAAACAAGGGTTGATTTTGCATAAGCACTACCATGCAGACGTGTAACTTTATCTTTGTCAACATGTGCTCTTTTTTTGGGATGCACTTATTCAGTTCATATGATAAATACTGTTTTATATGCAATTGAAAAATTATTGAAAAATTAGACAGTTTTGGCACCGGGCCACTTCTCTTTGTGTACAGACGTCTGGTACGTTCTCCCGGCTTGCTGACACCCATAAGACACGCTAAAGTGTGGTTATAGATTTGCTCTGCAAAAATTGTATCACTGTTCCTTTCTATTGGTAGCACATTATTAATAAGGACAGTTTTTTTTGGCTTTTTTGTTTTGTTTTTTATTGCTCAAGGGTGACTCCTAGTGGTCAAATTCAGGGCCCATGATTGCAGAGCCCTGGTCATGGTCCCCGGCCCAGCACTGTCACTGCAATAACCAGACTAAGTACATTGAGGAGAGAGGGGAAACAGGGGGAAAAAATCACTAGGTAATTGTGAATGAAGGCTCATGGCATCAGGATCCCAGTCCTGGTTTCTATTGAGCTGGAGATACAAAGGAGCAGGAGGAAACTTCCAGCTAAAAAAAAGGAAAGCATACATGAAGCTTTTGGCTAATAGCATAGTGCAATGCAGAATGGTCATAATGGATTGTTGTAATATATATTTGCATTACATTTTATTTTGTGTTCGTTTTATGTTTTTATTGTAATGCCTGTCTTATAATTTTGTTTTATTGTAGTCGTGCTAGGTGAAGTACAATATAGGAGGATGAAAAATACTTCAATAAATAAATGTTCATGTTTGCATGCTTAGTCCTGGATGGCCATATGCTTCCCTCTTCCCTTAATTTTCTTATGCTAGACTGCTGAGTATAGTACTGTTGGGAGCTGTCTGTTCATGCTAAGAAAATCTCTCTCTATTCCATAATTATGAAGCTAGAGAGATGGTTTGTGAAAGGACTGGGTCTTCTTTGATGTGCAGTGCTGCTCATCAGGGAGTGAGGAAATGATAAAGCACAGTGAGGATATTAGAGGGATTTATTTTTCTATTTTGCCTACTTGTGAGCCTTCACTAATCTCTGTAAAATGTTCTCTTTCACATCATTATAAATATAAAAGCTTTTCTAATCATATTTTCATGATTTCCATTATTTATTTCCTTCCCACCCACCCCATTCATTCTTATGGCATTGGCTGTGTAAATGTTTTTGACCATTACATGAGCCAGGGCAGTGACTGAAATGTTGGCAAGCATTTTTAACTTCTTGCCCTTGGTTCGAGCTGATGACATGGCATGAACGTGCTCGGTGTACTTTCTCCCCAGCTCTAGATATTGATAATGTCAGGAAAGTGACTTTGTATATCTGTAAAGGGATAATGAGATTGCTGCATACTCAAGCAAAGTTGACAGTGTATTATACACTTCAGAGCGAGGGAACAAGCCTATAACTCACACATTTACCCTTTTTGGAGATGTAAAAAGCCTCCGAGGCAGTGTGCATACAATTCTCTCTTAAACTTTGTCACCTAATAAATTGTCTCCAATACAGGGCACATCATCTTGGAGACCACTCGCTCGCAGCCACGCAAACTGTTGGGCTGCTATAGAAGTGGCCGAAGTCTTGGCTGCAGTGTCCAAAGCTTTTTAAGTGGAATGTATGAGGTGCTGCTTACATGTCTTCCACTGCCTGTTCTGGATCTGTGGAATCCATCCAAGCTTTTAGTTTTCACTTGCATTTGTGCAGATACTGCACCATGTAGAGTTGCCAAGCTTTGATCAGGGCGCTCAGCATGGATCCCATTTCCCAAACATGCTCAGTTCTTTTGGGACCTTCCCAGAAGGGAGAGATCATGAGTCCACATGGGAGACTTCAATTACCTCAGTATTGATTGGGTAAATGTCACATCAGGACATGCAAGGGAGGTAGAGTTCCTAGATGCAATCAATGACTGCTTCATGCAGCAGTTGTCATGGAACCAACGAGAGGAGGCACATTAGTTCTCAGTGGAATGCAGGACCTGGTGCAAGTTATAAAGGTAATGGACCTGTTTGGCAACAGTGATCAAAATGTAATAAAATCTGACGTAATCACTAGAGAGTGAATACTAAGAAAAACTACTATAATAGCATTTAACCACAAAAAGGAAGACTGATATAATATGGAAATATGTTAGAAAAAAACTGAAAAGAGAAATCCACAAGGTTAAAACTTGCAGGAGGTGTGGACACTGTTTAAAATTACCATCTTTGAGGCCCAGACAAAATGTATTCCATGCTTTAGAAAAAATTGAAGGAAATCCAGATGATTGCTGGCATGGTTTAATAGTGAGACGAAAGAGGCAATTAAAGCCAAAAGGGTATCATTAAAAAAAAAAACGGAAAGAAGACCCAAATGAGGAAAACTGGTAAGAGGATAAGCCCTGGCAGGTTAGATGTAAAAAAGTAATTAAGCAGGCCAAGAGAGAATTTGAAAAGACGTTTGCCATAGAGGTAAAAACAAGTAATCAAAACTTTTTCAAACACATTTGAAGCAAAAAGCCTGAGGGTGTCAGTTGGGCTGCTAGATCGAGGGGTAAAGGGGGTACTTGGAGGACAAAGAAATAGCAGAAAACTAGATGAATTATTTTCCTCTGTCTTTACTGAGGGGGATGCCTGGGTCTTGTCCACACTGGAAACATTTTTAAAAAGGGCTCAAAAGTGATTTGGGAAACTAAAGAATGGTGAGTCTGTCAGTGCCAGGCAAAATGGTAGAAGTTATTCTTAATAACAAAATAACAGACCGCATAAATAGACCTGATTTAATAGGGGGGGAATCAACATGATTTTTGCAAAAGTAAGTCTTGCCTTACCATTATTTATTTATTTATTTATTTAAAGTCTTTTCTATACCGTTGCTAAGTTATATGCCATCGCAACGGTTTACATGTAGGCACATAAGTAAGTCTGGAGTAAGCGTACTATAGTACATTCTAACAGGTGCCATTAAGTTTCAGTTACATTAAATCATAAAAATACATACAAATGTTTAGTGATATAGGTTCTGGTCAGGTGTACCTAGAAGGTACTTTTACAGGTCAAAAAAATCACATTTACTGTGTTACATTCATTGTGTACTCAATTTGTTAAAATATTGTAATGCACATTTATGAGAATAGTGCTGTGTGCCGGTGCTTTTCTATTTATTCCAGTGTATTTTCTATTCTCCGGTCTCTTTATAAAAGGCTTGTTTAAAAAGCCATGTCTTTAGACTTCTCTTGAATGTTTTGGGGTCTCTCTGTAATCTGGTCTCCAAAGGCATTGTGTTCCAGAGTGTGGGCCATGCTAAAGACCATGTCCTTTCTCTTACTTGGGTTAGTCTCGCTGTCTTGACTGAGGGAATAGTTACTAGATTCTATTGAGGGTGTAAATAAACATGCAGATAAAGATAAGCTAGTTTTCTATACTGTATTTGGATTTCCGAAGGCATTTGACAAAGTCTCTCTTGAGAGACTCCTCAAGAAATTGGGATGTCATGCGATTGGAGGCAGCATTCTGTTATGGATTGGTAACTGGATAAAAGGAAACTGATAAGATTAAATAGTCAGTTTTCCAAATGGAGAAAGGTTGCCAGTGGAGTGCCCCAGGGGTCTGTATTGTGACTGGTGCTATTTTGCAATTCATAAATGATCTGGAGAAAGGAATAAAGAACAAGGTGATCAAATTTGCAGATGACACAAAATTTTGCGTCATTAAAACAGCAGCAGTGAAGAACTGAAGAAGGACCTTGTGAGAATGGATTTCTATATGGAAGACCCAATTAATGTGGACAACTGGAAAGCAATGAACGTAGGGAAAAATAATCTCAACTACAGGTATATGATGCTGGGTTCCATGTTAGGAGTCACCACCTAGGAAAAGGACCTCTGTGTCCTTGTGGACTGTATCTTGAAATCTTGGGCTCAGTGTTTGGCAGTGGTTAAAAGGTAAATAGAATGTTAGGAATTATTTGGAAAGGAATAGAGAACAAAACAGCGACCTTCATAATGTGACTGCACCTTGAGTAATGAGTATTGTGTGCAATTCTGGTTGACCCACTTCAAAAAAACAGACATAGAAAAGGTAAAGAGAAGGGTGACAAAAATGATAAAAGGAAAGGAAAAGCTCCCTTATGGAGACAGGTTAAACAGATTAGGGCTCTTTAGCATGGAAAAGAAGGGGATATGACTGAAATTTACAAAATCATGAGTGGGGTAGAAAGGGTAAATAATGAACAGTAATTTATTCTTTCTAACAACACTAGGACTAGGGGACATCCATGAAACTAGCAACTGGCAGATTTAAAATAAATCATAGGACGTATTTTTTTTTCACTCGTGGCACAATCAAGGTATGGAATCTGTTGCCACAGGACACAGACAAAGCAACTAACATAGTGGGGATCAAAAGAGGATTGGACAAGCTCCTGAAGGAAAAGTCCATAAACAATTATTAGCCAGGTAGACTTGGGAAAGCCAGCGCTTATCTCTGGGAGTGAGATACAAGAATTAGATCAACTTCTGGGGATCTGCCGGGTACTTGTGACCTGGACTGGCCACTGCCGGAGACAGGATGCTGGGCTCCATGGACCTCGGTCTGACCCAGCATGGCTCTTATGTCCTTATGTCTGTTCCTAAGACAGGGATGTCCTGGGAGCTTTGTGTTTCGTGTGATTTCTTTTTTTTTTCTTAAGTGCTTAATCCTGCATGCTAGAACTTTATGATTTCTGAATTGTTTCCTGCTGTACAATGTCACTTGCTTCTTTCCATTTGAGGAGGAGGAACACAGAGGCATGGAATATAATGGCAGATAGAGCTTATAAGGCCCAATTTAATTCCTGTTGTATTGCCCCAGTTGAAATGCAGGATTGAAAGATACAAACTGAATTCCTGACAATGAAGTCCATTGTTTTTGCTATCACAGTTTTTGTTTCAGTACAAGTTTTAAATGAATTCTTTTCATGGCTTTTATCAATACTATTCCTTCACAGGGTTTGAATCACTGCAGCCCACCCAATGAAGTCAGTGCAGTGAGTCACTGGTTTTTTGAAATGCAGATTTTACTCAGACAGTAAAGGTTTCAGCTCCAGGCTGTAAAGCAGAAATATCCACCTCTCCCCCAGTTGCTATTTAACCTAGGTCTCGTAGTTGTTCATTTTTCTCCTCCTGGTGGGAAAGCTATAACTGCCTTCAATGCTGAAGACTGAAGCAACACTCCTTGCTTTTCCGAAGATTAGGATTGCAGTGCACTTAGGATATGCTGGCTCCGAATTTTCTAGAGCTTACAATAATGTGGCCCAGGTCATAAATCAGATCCTTGCCCCTAGAAATATGCCTTTTATGTTGCTTTGCAATTTTCCATGCGACCTCTGCTTTTGGGTTAGTAGGGGCATGCACCGTTGCAGAGGTTTATGATGGGGATTTATCTATCTCTTTAAGGAAGTATGTGCGAGAGGACGTTTAGGGGTGTGCACAATGTTACAATATAAGGAGGAGTGGGGGAGGGTGTGATTTTTGAGGCGGATTCTTGAGATGTTTCCAGTCCTAGGGCAGTAATTTCTGGAGAAGCTAATGAGCTACCCAGCTTGATAGGGTCAGATCACCATGGAAGTCAGTGTCATCATTAGGCTCCAAGATGGTGCCCGATGGCAGCCTAAGGGAGCTTAAAGACCACAATGTCCCTTATGGGGAATGCAAATGGATTAAGAATTGTACTGTTGGAGCGAAGAATTCTGTGAGGGGCTGTAAGTGAGGGGATGTAAGTTCTCTGAGAGGGGATGTAAGTTGAATATCATCATTTGAGGAAGGACTATGCTGCTAGAATGCTTACCTGACAAACTGTGATGTGAATTTTTGTTTTTGCTGTGCTGCTTTCTGCTGGGAAATTCATCCCTTTTTGTGGCTTTTTATTCTTCTTCTGTTGACTGCCGGAAACCCTAGAAAAGAAAAGAAATTTTTCTATTGTTTTGAAGATACCTTTTCGAATGAGTCTGTCAGTCAAGGAAAGCGTGGAGGAGATGGGGTTTTCAGAGTGTAGTCAGATGATTCACAGAGGGGAAAGAAGTAATTGGAACATTTGTTTCCTATCCAGTAAGAAATCTATACAGCTCTTGCCTCTGGTCCTGGTCCATTATACCATGTGCTTTGAGCACTGTTTGACTTTGAACCCACAGAAACTGGCGTAAGGCTCCAAAACTAGCATCAAAGACTCTTATGTGCCCCAAAAGGGAGTTAGAAATATATAAAAGAACACCCCTGCCCTTCTCCTTTTTATGGGACAGGCTGGTAGCTAATTGACAAGTGGACTCAGCTTTGCTCCCTGGGGTGGCAGGGGATGCTGCAGAACAAGATTCACAACCCGAATGGGAAAGGAGTCTTTCACTGCCCAGTTGTAACAATTACTGGCCAGATTAAGGATGCACATGTACCAGGTTCTGGAGGTAGCCATGCTCTGTGGCACCTGACAAAGGATGATTATTTCAATGGTTGGGGTGGATTGAGTGGGGAATTATAAAACAGGAAAAATCCCTGGGTAGTTGTGAATGAAGGCTCATGATGCTATTGCCCAGTACAATTCAGTTCGAGTTGAGCTGGAAACCCAAAGGAGCACGAGGAAGCTATTGGCTCCCCATTCCATTTGCTCTCCCTTAATAGTCCCTACTAAAAAAGTCAGTTTCCCAGCCAGGAGGCCTGGAGGGAAATCTCCTGCTCTGACCCTTATCTTCAGTGCAGTTCTTTGGGCTGGCAGAGATCGTTGCAATAGCAGCAGCCATCTTTCCTCCCTTCCTGAATGCAAGGGTGCCGCCTCCAGCCCAATACAGGAGATCTGAGCAGGAGCCTTCTGCACAGTTGGCAGACCTGGCAGACCTTGTTTGGCATTACACCATGGCCTATCGGAGGACCGGCTTCCTCCATTACTACTTTCCAAGGAAGAGAGATCTGCAAACTGCTCTGAGTCCACAATGGATTTTGTGTGAACCTGTTGCAGATTTCAGTGATCTACTGTGGATTTGGTTAGATAACGCCCATTTCTTAAAAATACTTAATCTGAACCTGCAAACTATTTTTTTGACTACTTTATTAACAGCTTGCACATTTCCAGTGTAGGAATTCTGCAGTTGCTTCAGTATTCAGCTGCTTTCTGTTCCTGTGGTTCCTTGCCTGCCACTTTTAAGGTTTGCTTTTTTTTTGTTTTGATTTTAAAGTTGGTTTTTTTTCATGGATTGATTTATCTGTATCTTTGAAGCCTGGTTTTTTGGTTTTTTTTTTTCCTTTTTGCTGTGACGCATTTTAATTTTGTTAAGAGTTTTCTACATTTCTCTTGGTCCAATGCCAGTGACGCCTGCCAGAAGAGGTCCCATATTGATGGTAATGCTCTCTGCTACCTTTGCTGGAAATTTATCAAGTTGTTGTTGTTGCTGACTATGAGATCTGGTGAATTTTATCTGAGCCATTCTCTCCTGCCCAGGACAAGCTCTGACCCAGCATTTCATGGGTCCGAAAGCTGTGCAGCCTGTGTGCCCCAGACAGTATTGTTCTTGTTCTTTTATGTTTAAAATGCAATAAAAAATTGTTTATAAAAAAAAAAAAAAAAGAAACAACCTTATGATGTCCACATCTTTTGAGTTCCTTAGCTACTTAGTATTTCCACACCGTTACTTTTGTTCTGCCTTGACAATTCTTGTAGTGGTGGCTTTTTTTTTTTTTTTTGCTTCTCCCCTCTTTGCTATGATTTTGTATCTATCCAAGGTTTTTTCCTAAAGTAGTGTCAGAATTTCATCTTACTTGTTCGACTATCCATTCCTCTGTAACCCATGTGATGGTTGAACCCTGATATTAGTCCCAGAGGCCATATCTCAGGTTTACAGTATATTTTAAATGGATCACTGTATGCCAAAATGATTTACTTTCAAGGCCCTTCGCATTGCAATTGGGTTTCTCATGGTAAAGTCTCGAGCACACAGCACCGATAACAGCCTAGATGAGTACTAAAGTTACTGCTCAATGAAACTCATGAGAGTTACTTGGTGGTTTCCAACATTTTGCTTATACTGATGATTTAAAGTCTTTACAGTTGTGTACTTCACGTTCAAGGTGGCACAAGTGCTTTTAAAATAAGTTTGTGACTTCTTCCTCAAGTTCAAATGTTAAATCAGTTGAATTAGTTCTTTCAATTATTTGGTGCCTTCCCTCACATTGGATACAGGGCACATTGGGTACTTCCCTCCCAATAAAGATGAAGTATCAAAGATGTAATTTAAGATATTTCATCTTTTCTCACCTGCCTCCTCTCTGTGTCAGTATCCACTCTCTCCTCTTGTAGTCTTAGGATGATACCTCTTACTCCTCCAAATCTCCAGCAGATGTACACGAGCCCTGGATGGGGTCCATTTCCTCTCTCCTCTCCCCTTTTTCCTTCTTCTTGTCAGGGTGGCTGCAAGTCATCCTCTCCTATGATCATTGATGATCCGATTCCTCTTGCTCGACAGGAACCTCTCCCATTAGACTGAAGAGCAAAATTAGATAAGGTTAACTGAGTCCCAAGTGACTGGGCATTCCAAACTTAAATAATTTGAGTTTTAGAGGGGATTGGGAGGGTGGAATTTCCACATGGGGGAGCTGCAAACCCAATAGGTTACTACTGTGTCTCTCCCCACCCCAGTGGTATGTTCTTCTAGCTATATTATAGTAGGGGACTAACAGGATCACTACACATTGGGGGGGGGGGGGGGGAAGGTTGGTTTTGTTTATTCCTTCTTTGGAAAATAACAATTTAAAAACTAGCTATTTACCTTTCTGGCTCACATGTAAGAAAAGAGGAGAGCTAGTGAACGAGGAGTGACTGATGGCACAGGAAACTGAAGCCAACATGAAAAAAAGGTGATTTAAACGCAGGCATCGCAAAATCATACAGTACTGTCGCATGTTGTAGTGAAGGGATAGTGAAACACAATGCCACAATATGGTAAAAACCTATAGAGCAGTGGTTCCCAACCCTGTCCTGGGGGCCCACCAGCCAGTTCGGTTTTCAGGATATCCACAATGAATATTCATGAGAGAAGATGTGCATGTTATGGAGGCAGTGCATGCAAATTTTCTCTTATGCGTATTCATTGTGGATATCCTGAAAACCGGACTGGCTGGGGGGGTCCCCAGGGCAGGGCTGGGAACCACTGCTATAGAGCCTCCCAAATCAATCACTTACCCAAAGCCAATTCTCTGCTTATTAATGTGGGATATAAAATGTAAAAGATTAGGCCGTGTCCAGGTCTGCTCACAGTTTTCTCTTATTTGTTGAAATGCCGAAAAGAGTGTAATGTAACCAGCAATGAAAGACCCAGAAGTGTAATTGCTTAATCTCAAAAATATAAACCTACAGACTTGGACCAAAAGAATTGGTCTCTTATTTAAAAGTCCATAATGAAGTTGCAGCGCAGGCCGATGTTTGTTTGTTTCAGCTATATGCCTGCCTCTCTTAAACAGAAGCTGATGCTGCTTTCTGAGGACTCAGTGTCTTGGAGAGCAGACATCAGATGCAGAAGGCCAGTGTTTTATTCCTAGAACAGGGACATTGCAAGCGGGCGCAGGGATGGCGACAGAGGACTAAAATCTGAAGCCTTCTGTCTAGTATTTTCAGGATAGAAGGTCTGGAGAAATGTGCGGGGAACTGACAGCCTTGGATTCAGCTGGCCAGCAGCTGGAGTATTATTTGAAAGGGCTGCCGGTCCTCACATTCTCTCTGTATCTATCCACAAATTGCAGGCAGTGTGTAGGTAGGTGCGGGAAAGGTGACGTATGGTGTTATCGTGCAGCCTCTCTTTTGTAACTCTAAATGCACCATAAATTCCAAGCCTTGCTCAAGTGTAAAACCCGTGGAAAGAAAAGCAAAGTGCTCTGGCATGAATGAAACTCTACGACCATGCTGCTCACGTAAAAGCCTGCTGAGAAAGCAGTCAGCTGGACAAGACGAAGAGTGACGACTCCTGTATGAATGTTTATTGCTTGCCAGAGGAGCTGCAGGTCCTTCTCCAGACTGATTGATTGGTGCACAGCCACCTTCTTAGTGGGTGCTCGTTAGGCTTGTGTTTTTTCATTTACTGGGCGAAAAGGTTTTCCGCCAGTCTGTCTTTGTCTCCCTTTCACTAGAAATGCAGTGCAAGCTTGCTAAGTATAACGAGTCTAGTCTTTTATTTATGGTCTTCATATGGCACTTTGGCCAGGATGCTTAACAATAAAATTCCTTGAGCCAATGGGTTTCTCCTGCTTCTTTTGGGCATAGGACCAGGATCTAGTACTTGGGAGTTGTCTTTTGCAACTATCTGAAGATGTTTCCTCTATTTATTTTATATCCCCCTTCCCAACTTAGTCCGGTCAGTGTAGCAACAGTCCCCGTCCAGGGGTCCATGCAGCAGGGGCTCCTTCCAGAAACTGCAATCAAGGAGCCTAAATCTGGCCACTGGGCATCACTGTCACATGGCAACTGTGAATGCTGCCTCTGCAAACCTCACCTGGGGAGCAGAATACCTGCACCTGCACAGCACCTCCCTGAGGCACAGGGCAAGCCCATATCTGGCCATTTTGACTTTAAGTAACTTCTCTTGCTAGTTTTTCTGTTTTATTTATTTATTTGTCGAGGTTTATATACCGTCGTTCGGTTTCGCCATCACAACGGTTTACATGTTTCAACTGACAGGTTTCGGTTGCTATATGAAAGTTAGTGAGTAAGTAACCTCTCTCCCCCAACAATTTTTAAGAAAAAAGATTGGGAGAAGACCATTTGTACACTAGTAGTCGGATGTACTTTGTGAATGAGGGTATCCCCTTGGTTGGTGCAGTGATTCTGGATAGCACAGATGGGGCAGGAATACTCCAGATGCTATCATATTGTATCTCTTTATGTGGCAATGGAATTTTTTCTAGTGTTTCCCAGCGCCCTGGTTTCAGGACCACATGTGAAAAGCATGGCTTTATGAAATGATACTTCAGTCTGCTATATACCCTGCCTTTCATATGTTGAGTCATACATGTGGTTGCTTCACAAGAAAAGGCTTGTGACCCCCATGACTTTCCCAGAGGATCTGCCACCAGAAGGACCTGTTGCAGTACTTCAAGACAAATCGGAGCATATTGTTCTTTAAAACTACTTCCACTGCTATTGAATACGTATTTCTGTATATGTATATTATACATGGCACTACAAGGTGTATGATGCACTGTACGGAAACACAAAAGAGATGGTCCCTGCTCTGTGGAGTTTACAATCTAGTCAAAGACAGACAGAAAAGATAAAAAAGCAGCTGGGAAAACCAGGGAAAAGAATTAGTCTCAGTTGGGCTAATAGGTGGAGTTTAATTGAAGATGGGGGCAATTTTATGTAATAGACAAAGCTGTGAGTCCTTGCCCCACAAACAATCTGTATGGGAAAATAAAGACCATGGGGTGAGTGAGAATCCAGAGAAACTCACTCCCAGCCCTTCTCAGCAATAACCTTTAATCCCCAAGAAATTAGAATTAGGAAGGCTGATTTACTGGAACAGGATTTGCAGGGGTACACTTACTCCCAGATCAGGAAACTCAGTACCTTTTTAAAAAGAATACACCTGAAAAAGCAAAAATCAATCACCTAAATCACACCCCAAGGTTAAGCAAATCTTTTTTCTTTTTAGTATGCTGAAATCTCACATAAGAGGCCCAGATAACCAACTTTGAACCAAACTGAAATTTTAAAACATTTAAAACCTCCCAAAATCCATCAGATGTACCTGAAGCAAAGTGAAAGCAGGTGAGGCATTCTGCTGGGGAGACTTCAGAAACCCCAGTAATAGGCAGAAGGAAAGCCAGCACTCATGCAGTCTGAGATTTCACTTTTTCACTGTCTTTGCACTGGAGAGGACACTGGGGAAGGCTAGGGCTACCTCCGAGATATCTTGGGTGAGAGTAATTGGGGAGTTGAAGGAACTGAGCAGAACTATTCTGTGAACCTGAAATACAAGTGAAGTAACACAACTTCAGTCGCACTTGCTAACATTTTAAAAGTGGTTATGATTATCTACATCACTTGAAAAGTCTTTGTGGCTTCTAATACATTTTCTTGTGACTTGTCATGGATTAGATTATTTTGTTAAAAAACAACATATGCTTGAAAAATGGATAGTATCTTCTAAAAAACCTTCTTTAGCACATAATATTCAGTGAACAGCTTGGGAAACATTCAGCAAAATCAGAAGACATATACTGTATGTCCTTTTCCATTTTTAACATTTTTCCCCAAAAGTTCACATTAAAAAAAAAAATCTATCTTTAAGTATAGTGTGAAAACTTGAAGAAACAAATTAAAAAAATACTTACTATAACCAAAGCAATGTGACAACAAATCATCAAGAAAGAGCTGCTTATTGCATTTTTGTTCTTTGGTAAAAGCCATAGGAATTTCACAGCACTTAATTAGCAAGCCCTTGACCAATATGGGGCAAGGCCAAAGTAGAAATCTTCTGAAATGAACTCTTTGGCATGTCACCTTATAAAATTACCTCCTGAATGTCTAATAGCATGCATACGTTAAGCCAGCAAATATGCACATATTATCAGAGGGGACTTATGCGCATAAATCTGCATGCTAAAATATCCTGGTAGAGCTATGTGCACACAGTTGCACCCATAGTTTTGCCAGTAGAATTTATGCATAGAGAGGATAACTTTTTAAACAACTCCACACCACCCCATATGCACACGTCTGTGGCTACAAGGATATCTACCACAATATTTTATAATCTGCCTGTACCCAAATATACACAGATGATAAAACATGCATATTTCTACCACTTAATATATGCACATATATTTAGTTATGTGCAAATGCCTATAATGTATTGAATACTGCTTAACAAACCCAAATGTATAGCATGTAAAAAAAAATCACAAGATATGCTTAAAAATGAGAATCTCCTTAGTATAGTGTAGAGACACTTAAATGTAGGTTACTATGAACAGGAAGAGATACATACATACAAAATTGACAAACCGTCTCACTGTCCGTGTGAGAGCGGTGCGGCACTGTGGCAGGCTGACCCTGCTAGCAGAACTGCTTAGCGGTGATGGTAGCGACGCAGAAGGCTATCGCCGCAGGCTACTGAAAAAAAGGTTTAAGCAAGAATTTTGACTAACCATTAGTCGGGACAAGAACACCCACTTATGCGTTTTAAATGACACTCACTATTAGAAGATTTGGCGGCTCTCAACACAGGGTTAGTGCTGTACCTTTAATTGGCGCGAGAACGCTGAAAGCGGCACCATTTTTAAAGGGAATTCCTGTGAATCACATTGTGATGTCGGCTTCAACGTTTTCTGTAATAAGATAAGTGCGATACCATGAGCTAAGTCACAGGCATTAATCAAAAATTCTTTTTCAGTGGACTCCAATAAGAACGATCTCATCACACCATCGGACATGTGCAAATAACAAGTTACCTAATGATTTAGAAGCCTTATATCTTTTTAGGCTCACCACCACGATAGCCATTACACGTATGGTATCGTATGAAGGTAAACTTGTCCCAACAATGAGTTTTCCCATATAGCAGGTCTAAGCATATCATATAATGTATTGAAAGCATGTAGTTTCCTACCTATTTTATAAACGTATGTGCATATATTTTCTGAGTGAAAAAAAATATAACTTGCTTGCATAAAACCGTAAATTATATGTAATGGACCCCTCTGGTTGAATTACCAGTAGAACCTGGTTGAGCCCTTTGATCAGCTAGAGAGCGAGAAAGAATAGGTTAGAGTGAAGGGAGGATCCATTCAAATACAGCCCCTCCTTCTGTGGGGTCTGGAATGGCCAGCCCACGTGAAACAACCTGTAACGAGCCCTTGCCACAGCGTGGGAGGCAGTCCATTTAGGTTAGCACAGGGTACAGAGTTGCCAGGATTTAACTTTTCTTGTTTTGCAGGCCCAGTCAATAAAGGCAGGCTAAGGTCCTGACCAGGGTCGGGAGGAATTTCCTCTTCCAGTACGGAACCTGTCTGGCTGAGTTCCCTCTGGGTCTAAGTTAGGGGAATTCTGATACTTTTATTTAGGAGCCTCACTAGACACCTGGGCCTGTCTTACATGTAGGGATTGAGGAACCCTGCATGTCAACCTCCCAGTGATAAGGAAGATTACTCCTGGGGGAATTGTGCGCAACAAAATTGAAAATTCTGCACACACAATTTTAAATTTCTGTGCACAAAAAATAAAATTCTGCAAAATTCTGTATAAAAACATAAGATATGCCATACTGGGTCAGACCAAGGGTCCATCAAGCCCAATATCCTGTTTCCAACAGTGGCCAATCCAAGTCACAAGTACCTGGCAAGTACTCATAGTTTACATTGTTTAAAACAACACAATATACATGACAATCTTTAAGTAATTCATTTAAAATATAATACAGAAAAAAATGATTAGTTAAAGATGCAGAGTTTTAAATATTTTGAGCAGAATTTCCCTAGAAGTACATTGTAAGAATGTCCCTATCTCCCTGCTCCCCTGGCCAGGTAACGGTGGTGGGGCCGCTTGGCATTAGTGATCATAATATGATCAAATTTGAATTAATGACTGGAAGGGGGACAGTAAGCAAATCCACGGCTCTCGTGCTAAACTTTCAAAAGGGAAACTTTTATAAAATGAGAAAAATTGTTAGAAAAAAACTGAAAGGAGCAGCTACAAAGGTAAAAAGTGTGCAAGAGGCGTGGTCATTGTTAAAAAACACCATCCTAGAAACACAGTCCAGATGTATTCCACACATTAAAAAAGGTGGAAAGAAGGCAAAACGATTACCGGCATGGTAAAAAGGGGAGGTGAAAGAAGCTATTTTAGCCAAAAGATCTTCATTCAAAAACTGGAAGAAGGATCCAACAGTAGATAATAGGATAATGCATAAGCATTGGCAAGTTAAATGTATGACATTGATAAGACAGGCTAAGAGAGAATTTGAAAAGAAGTTGGCCGTAGAGACAAAAACTCATAGTAAAAACATTTTTAAGTATATCCGAAGCAGAAAGCCTGTGAGGGAGTCAGTTAGACCATTAGATGATCAAGGGGTTAAAGGGGCACTTAGAGAAAATAAGGCCATCGCGGAAAGATTAAATGATTTCTTTGCTTCGGTGTTTACTGAAGAGGATGTTGGGGAGGTACCCGTACTGGAGAAGGTTTTCATGGGTAATGATTCAGATGGACTGAACCAAATCACAGTGAACCTAGAAGATGTGGTAGGCCTGATTGACAAACTGAAGAGAAATAAATCACCTGGACCGGATTGTATACACCCCAGAGTTCTGAAGGAACTAAAAAATGAAATTTCAGACCTATTAGTAAAAATTTGTAACCTATCATTAAAATCATCCATTGTACCTGAAGACTGGATGATAGCTAATGTAACCCCAATATTTGAAAAGGGCTCCAGGGGCGATCCGGAAAACTACAGACCGGTTAGCCTGACTTCAGTGCCAGGAAAAATAGTGGAAAGTGTTCTAAACATCAAAATCACAGAACATATAGAAAGAACAAAGTCAGCATGGCTTTACCCAAGGCAAGTCTTGCCTCTCAAATCTGCTTCACTTTTTTGAAGGAGTTAATAAACATGTGGATAAAGGTGAACCGGTAGATGTAGTGTACTTGGATTTTCAGAAGGCGTTTGACAAAGTTCCTCATGAGAGGCTTCTAGGAAAAGTAAAAAGTCATGGGATAGGTGGTGATGTCCTTTCATGGATTACAAACTGGCTAAAAGACAGGAAACAGAGAGTAGAATTAAATGGACAATTTTCTCAGTGGAAGGGAGTGGGCAGTGGAGTGCCTCAGGGATCTGTATTGGGACCCTTACTTTTCAATATATTTATAAATGATCTGAAAAGAAATACGATGAGTGAGGTAATCAAATTTGCAGATGATACAAAATTATTCAGAGTAGTTAAATCACAAGCAGATTGAGATAAATTGCAGGAAGATCTTCTGAGACTGGAAAATTGGGCATTGAAATGACAGATGAAATTTAATGTGGATAAGTGCAAAGTGATGCATATAGGGAAAAATTACCCCATGCTATAGTTACACAATGTTAGGTTCTATATTAGGTGCTACCACCCAAGAAAGAGATCTAGGCGTCATAGTGGATAACACATTGAAATAATCAGTTCATTGTGCTGTGGCAGTCAAAAAAGCAAACAGAATGTTGGGAATTATTAGAAAGGAAATGGTGAATAAAATGGAAAATGTCATAATGCCTCTGTATCGCTCCATGGTGAGACTGCACCTTGAATACTGTGTACAATTCTGGTGGCCACATCTCAAAAAAGATATAATTGCGATGGAGAAGGTACAGAGAAGGGCGACCAAAATGATAAGGGGAATGGAACAGCTCCCCTATGAGGAAAAACTAAAGAGGTTAGGACTTTTCAGCTTGGAGAAGAGACGGCTGAGGGGGGGATATGATAGAGGTGTTTAAAATTATGAGAGGTCTAGAACGGGTAGATGTGAATCGGTTATTTACTCTTTCAGATACTAGAAAGACTAGGGGGCACTCTATGAAGTTAGCATGTGGCACATTTAAAACTAATCGAAGAAAATTCTTTTTCACTCAACGCACAATTAAGCTCTAGAATTTGTTGCCAGAGGATGTGGTTAGTGCAGTTAGTGTAGTTGGGTTCAAAAAAGGTTTGGATAAGTTCTTGGAGGAGAAGTCCATTAACGGCTATTAATCAAGTTTACTTAGGGAATAGCCACTGCTATTAATTGCATCAGTAGCATGGGATCTTCTTAGTGTTTGGGTAATTGCCAGGTTCTTGTGGCGTGGTTTGGCCTCTGTTGGAAACAGGATGCTGGGCTTGATGGACCCTTGGTCTGACCCAGCATGACAATTTCTTATTTTCTTATGTTTTTAGTTTTTGGGTACTTGCCAGGTTCTTATGGCCTGGATTGGCTACTATTGGAAACAGGATGCTGGGCTTGATGGACCCTTGGTCTGACCTAGTATGGCATGTTCTTATGTTCTCCTTTCACTTTGCCTTCTCAGGCTCCCAAACTCCTTCACCCTCCACTATCTCTCTCCTTCTCTGCTAGACTCAACCCCTTCCACTCTATCTCCACTTCTAGAGTTTTACCCCCTCTCTCAGTACTGCTCCTCACACAGGCTCCCTCTTCTCTCTCACGCACACACACCCTCACACAGGCTCCCTTTCTCTCTCTCCCATACACACATCCCTGCACATTGGCTCCCTCTCTCACACACATATACCCCTTCCACAGCACCCTCTCTCTCTCTCTCTCTCATACACAGACACACATATACCCTAACCCAGGCTCCCTTTCTCTCTCATGCATACACCCTCACATAGGCCACCTATCTCTCTCTCACACACCCCTGCACATTGACTCCCTGTCTCTCACACACACATATCCCCTCACACATGCTCCTTCTCTCACAAACAAGCATATTCACACCCTCACGTATGCACACTCCCTTTTTTACTCACACCAGTTCCCAATCTCACACACATACACATTCCTTCACAATCTCCTCACAAAGACTCCCTCTCTCTGGCACACACACATGCACCCTCATTCATGTTCACACCCCGGCTTGCAGTCTTAAACACATAGCCTCTCAGTCTCTCACACAACCACTATGTGCAGACTCACCGGGGCCTGCTCCGCTCGCAGTATGCCAGGACTTGGATCTCTGTCTTCACTGCCACGCAGCATGCTGGGGGCTCCTTTCTCTTCGCTGTGAGCGGGGTAGGATCTGCTTCTGTGCAGAAACTGAATTTCTGGGCAGAGAGGGAATTCTGCGCAAATTCTGCGTTCCACAGTAGTGCAGAATTCCCCCAGGACTAGAAGATACACCCCTGACACGTGGTAACCTGCTGTTACTCCGCTGTTAGTTTTTGTTCCTTTTGGAACGAACACTTTTGTTAGAAGATCCAGGAGGAAAGTTTTTGGCTTCCCTTTACTTCCTGTTAGAAGCAAGAGAACTGCTTGTTTCAAAGAGGTTCCTGTATATCAAGGATCCAGGGAGTGTACTAAAGAGACTGTGTAAGATCCAGGAGATTCTGAAGATCTGTTAACCGTGAGTAAAGAAAACAACATCACTGGGGACACTCATCCGGTGATCACCATCCTGGAGAGAGAAAGAGAGGATTTACTCTCTGTGCCGTAGACTTTGCTATTTTATCAGCTTGGAAGAGGTTTTGACCATCATAAAGACCCTGCCCATCTGCGAGCTCCACTTCACTTTAAACCAAGAGAGCGGATATTTTCCCTACCCTGATATAAGTGAGTCCTGCACAGATAGAGGGAAGAGTTTACCCAGATCTTCTTCAGGCCATCAAGATCCTCCTGGTTCTTCACTTTGAACTCCCCTCAGTTCACCCAGACCTCCCACCCAACCAATAGCAGACAACAGATGAGTCTGACATCAACTGCACTTAGGGGTGGATTGCATGAAAATATCAGCCTGTCAATATCATGTCAAGAGGCCTTAAACAACTAATAATTTTAAAAAGTCACATAAATTTGGTCTAATATTTTCCAAATACCACTAAAATATTTCAAAACAGCAGACACATGAAATAACACCCCAAAATTTAAAATAGGATTAATAAAAAATTTCAGCTCTCCATAAAATAAAGAACTTTTGGTTTCCACTCATCAGGAGATTGTTGTGGATTTGGGGGAAGGGGGGCTACACTAACTTTATCTTCTGTCTCTCCCCTTCACACACAGGCATCTTCTCTCTCATACACACATGCAGGAGCTCGCTCTCTCTGTCTCTCTCATACCCACATTCAGGATCACACACAGGTGCTTTCTGTCTCTCAACACACATGCAGGTGCGCTTTCTCATGCACATATGCAAGTGCTCTCTATCTCATGCACACATTCAGGTTCTCCTTCTCTCTCATGTACATACAGGCACTCTCCCTCATGCATGCACATATGCAGGCTCTCTCATATACATGCAGATGCTCTCTCTCATATACACATACCTTAGGCCTCCTTTCTGCTTGGCCTTGGCCATGCCGGTCAGTGCTTCTAGTGGCCCTGCAACTGCCCTCTGTAGGCCTTTCTCTTCGAGCCGCAGAGTGTAGAGCTCCATTGCGGCCCTGCCAAGCCCTTCATCAAGCTGCTGACGGGTTGCGCTCTGTCACGGCCCTGCCAGGACCTTCTTCTGCAGCAGCCCCTCTAAGCAGACCATGTGACCAGTGTGACTGGCCCATCGGGGGATGCCCGATCCCCCGCTAGGCCAATCTGCTCCTGACTGTGCTAGAGAATTGGCAGGTGTAAAATTGGGCAAATAAGATGCCTGATATATTCGCATGAATCTCTTTACAAAATAGCAACTTGCTTGTGTTCCTCTTGGCTCTGTCCGTTTTGCACAGGTAAATGTGTGCGGGAAACCGAAAATACATGCATAATTTTGATGTTTATAAAACAGCATGTAAGTACAAGGTACTTATGTGGGTATGTGCTACTTTTATTTGCATGACCCCTTTGAAAATTCATTCCATACATTTTCAACCCCAGTCGGACTTCACCTCCTGCAATGCCTCTCCTCTTCGCATGTAAAGGTCTGCACATCCAGAGTGTATGTGTGTAATTTTACATGTATATTGGTAGCACAATTTTCTAAAGGTCCAATTTTTTTCTGCAGGTGAAGTATTACTTCACCTACAGGAGTCCTTTTTGAAAATTACCCTCTCTGTGGGCAAGGCTAACACCAGACAGTCAATATAGTTTCCAGGATGCTGGATAAGCAACAAACATTCATCAGACTTAGAGAATTATATTTTATCCAAGTACATGAAAAACGTTTGTAAAACATTGTTGGCAAAGTAGGTGGGTGAAGGGAAGGTGTCCGCTACGATGGATCTTGTTGAATATTTTCACCCTCACATTTTTATCAATATCTCATGGAATATCTTTGAGTCCATAGTAATAAATTCAGTGGCTTTATAAAACGGTGACTTTTTAGAATTAAAAAAAAAATGCAGCCAATTGTACAGGACCGAAATATATTGTAAAAAGTTTAAAAAATGGACATTGTTTTGCGTTGTGTTCAGGCACTGGTGGAAGTGGCTGCTGCTGTCTCTTTAAGGGGAACGTTGAACGCCAAAGGCCTGACTGATGTCATGAAAGGACAAAAAAAAAAAAGCAGAGAAACCGTAGGAGGCAGGCGTGCTGTGTAGGGGTGCGTGTGCTGCTGTGCTAGGAGAGACAGAACAAGACAGATACACGTTTTGTGAAAATCAGAATATGCTTAGGAAGAAATCGCAGCTGGAGTTCAGCAAGAGAATAGTGAGGAGCAGAGAGGCTGCCGATGTAATCATTTGGAGACAAGGTAAAAAAAAAAAAAAGAAAAGGCATTTATTGCTTGGGAACAGAGGATCCGTGGGATCTGAAGCCTCTCTTCCCGAAAAAGAAAAGCCATGAGGACTTTGTAAGGACTCTGAGTTGTGAGCATGGACGTGTGAGGAAGCCTGAGCAGACGATCCTAAGTCCCTGTGAAAGATTCACAACCTGAGAGGAGAAACCAGAGGGGCCGAAGCTGGGGCTTTGGGGTAGAGGTTGTGTGTCTGCTACCAGGAAAGATATTGAAATTGCAACAGAGTCTGCGAAACAGAAGTTTGCTGGAGTTGTTACTGAAAGCAGACCTACGGAGAATAATTTTGTTTTGTGAGAATTACTTCAAGTGGGGGGACAAGCAACCCATGAGAAACATTTGAGATCCATTTTCAGCCCCTGCCTGAGCTGCAGAGTTAGCTGGGTAAACTTATCTGGCTAACTTTGGGATATTCAAGTGCTGAATATATCTATCTTAAAGATTGTCAGATAACTTTAACCGGCTAAGCTTTACAGCAGGATCGGCATTAGCTGTATAAGTTATCTGGCTGAGCTCCACCCTGGAAGGCCTCTGGCTACATTTGATCCAGCTGACTACTTAGCCAGATAGCTCAGAGGCGGTCAGCCAGCTGAAGTTTTCAGATCCTGCTATTTGGCTAAACTTAGAGCCAGTAAGATATGTTTTTTTCAGGGAAGGGGGTCCCACTATCGTGTGTGTGACAAGGGTCGCCATGATAGTGGGGTCCCTCCCCCCCCCCTCCCAAAAAACACATTGTGGCTCTAACACGTTTTGTTTTTGTTTTGTTTTGGGGTGAAACACCGGAGGACAAAACAATGCAGCTTGCAGTCCTTTAGGTGCAACGGCAGCCCCAACTTTAAGGGACCAACATTGCCTTAAAACAGTGAAACAGTAAAACTTAAAACAGTGAAAAAGTAAATGCTGAGTGGGGATTCAGGGCAGACCCCCCAGCTCAGCCCCGGGCCTTTTACACAGTTCTGCACAGAAGACCTCTGAATAAATTGTGCGCCCTCGGTATGGATCCTGGAGTGACTGACTGGGTTAGAAACTGGCTGAGCGGGAGGTGACAAAGGGCAGTGGTAAATGGAGTTTTCTCTGAGGAGTGTTAATTTTTTAAACAAACCATTGAAGCAATATGTAATATAAAACTTTAATGAGACAGACAGAGACAAAGGAGATAGACAGGTACTGGAACAAAGTACAGATAAGTTTGTTCCAGGGAGCGACAGGTCCATACCCAGTCACTCAAAGTTCTAGTAATGCGCAGAACCTTTTATACCTTTATACTGACCAATCAGAACATATTGAGAGTGTTATTTCTAGATAAATGCAGGGCTTCTGATTTGGGAATATATTAGACCAATCAGCTAATGGGTCTGGGGTGTTGGCTGGCTGCATTCCAGCACATAGGCAGAGTCCTTTGCATTCTGTGTCTAACACTGGTATACAGGAATACAGCACTAAGAGGTGTCAGAAAGACAGTGCATACCTACAGGAGGGGGTTGTTACTCCTCCCCCTATCCCTCAGCACCTTTCCCCCTCCTCTCAACCTAAATTTTCGTATCTAGTACTTTGTATGCATTTTACTTTGTATGCATTCCACACCCAGCACCTAGCTCAAAATGTTTATCTCCTAGCACCTTTCATTCCCTATCCCTGCTACTATTCATGCACCTGTTTAATCTCTTATGCGTTTTATGTTATCCATGTTCCTTGTAAAGGCTTTGCCTAAAAGACAGCTTTCCTGTCTTAGTTCTAAGTTCTATGTGAACCGATACGATGTGCAAACAGTTGTCGGTATACAAAAACAATTCTAAATAAATAAATAGCGGTTTGCTTCAGGGATCGGTCCTTGGATTGTTCTTTTCAACATTTTTGTGAGTGACGTAATGGAAAGGTTTAGGGAAAGGGTTTTTTTTTTTTTTCATGATACCAAAATCTGTAACAGCCAATAAAGTATGAAAAACATCTAGCGAAGCTTGAGGAATGGTCCAAGGTCTGGCAGATTCAATGCTAAAAACAAATGCAGAGTAATGCATTTAGGATGCAAAAAGCCAAGGGAAAGTATTGGAGGTGAAATTCTTCTAAGCATGAAGAGTGGGATCTGGGGATAATTGTATCTGATGATCTTAAGGTGGCCAAACAAGAGAATAAATTGATGGTAAAAGCCAGAAAGATGCTTGGCTGCACAGGGAGAGGAATGGTCAGCAGAAAAAGGAGGTGATATTGCCCCTGTATAGGTCTCTGGTGAGACCTCACTTGGATTGCTGTGCACAATTCTGCAGACCGCACTTTCAAAAGGACATAATCCAGTTGGAGTCATCCCAGAGAGTGGCTACTAAAATGGTCAGTGGTCTTTGTTCTAAAGCACATGGGGATAGACTTAAATATCTAAACATGTATACCCTAGAGGAAAGACGAAATAGGGGAGATATGATAGAGACATTCAACTATCTCAAAGGTTTCCATGCACAGGAGGGGAGCCTTTTTCAACAGAAAGGAGGCTCTAGAATGAGGGGTCATGTGATGAGGTTGAAAGAGAACAGATTTAGGAGTAATCTTAGGAAATATTTCTTTAGAGAGAGAAAGGGTGGTGGATGCATGGAACAGCCTCCCAGTGGAGGTGGTGGAGAGAAGAAAGCATGGGATGAATATAGGGGAAAGGATGAGAATTATAATGCTAAACTTAATTGAATGGGTGGGAAGACTGGATGGGCCATAGCTCTTTTTCTGCTGTCATGTTTCTAAGTTTCCAGCTTGTAGGTGGAGTTGGGGGGAGGATTATCTGTTCAGTCCTCTTAGCTCTGTGCCCCTCACTACTTCTCAGTGGCTTTAACTGTTCTTCTAAACAAATATATATATATATATATATATATATATATATATATTTATTTATTTATTTATTTAATTCTTTTTACTATACTGATATTCAAGACACAGGTCTTATCGAACCGGTTCACATCAAACAGTGATATATGAGAGAGTTACAATAAACAGGGAGATGAATTCAGGACAACTAAGAAAGGTAGAATAGCTTAACATAAGACAGAATTAGTGTTAACAAGGACTTAAATCAAATAACTTAGCGTGAGTAATAACTTAGCGTGATGCATATAGGGAAAAATAACCCAAGCTATAATTACACAATGTTGGGTTCCATATTAGGTGCTACAACCCAAGAAAGAGATGTAGGTGTCATAGTGGATAACACATTGAAATCGTCAGTTCAGTGTGCTGTGGCAGCAAACAGAATGTTGGGAATTATTAGAAGGGGAATGGTGAATAAAACGGAAAATGTCATAATGCCTCTGTATCGCTCCATGGTGAGACCATACCTTGAATACTGTGTACAATTCTGGTCGCCGCATCTCAAAAAAGATATAATTGCGATGGAGAAGGTACAGAGAACGGCTACCAAAATGATAAGGGGAATGGAACAGCTCCCCTATGAGGAAAGACTAAAGAGGTTAAGACTTTTCATCTTGGAGAAGAGATGGCTGAGGGGGGATATGATAGAGATGTTTAAAATCATGAGAGGTCTAGAACGGGTAGATGTGAATTTGGAGAAAGTTCTTTTTCACTCAACGCACAATTAAACTCTGGAATTTGTTGCCAGAGGATGTGGTTAGTGCAGTTAGTGTAGCTGTGTTTAAAAAAGGATTGGATAAGTTCTTGGAGGAGAAGTCCATTACCTGCTATTAAGTTCACTTAGAGAATAGCCACTGCCATTAGTAATGGTGACATGGAATAGACTTAGTTTTTGGGTACTTGCCAGGTTCTTATGGCCTGGATTGGCCACTTTTGGAAACAGGATGCTGGGCTTGATGACCCTTGGTCTGACCCAGTATGGCATTTTCTTATGTTCTTAATTGCAGTCAATCAAACCTTAAGGGAATTATTAAATTAAATGATATAGCGTGAAAATGGAATTGAAATCCAATCTTAAAGGGTAAAGGGGTGGGAGATCAAGGAACAGAGGGCTAAGGAGCAGGCAGGGTGGTGAACATTATTACAGGATTACAGCATGAGTACCGCAGGAATAGTGAAGGTTCTTATCACAATATCACAATACATAGAGGGCTCTTGCTTTCACTGTTTAGCAAGATATAATTTCTTCTCTCAAAACTGCTTTCTCGACTTTCCAAAATAATTTGGGGATCCCTAAATGCACAGTATTAAATGCCACATATATTCTTTCCACTTGGTTTTTATATACTGTTTAAATTCTGAATCTACAGCCAAACCCACAGGTGAATGCCATAAATTGCATCTTTCAAGCCTACCAAACTGAAAGTCAACAGACACTGGAGCGTGATGTTGCCAAAGTCCAGATAGCTTCAGATCTTACTTTTGAAAAAATTATTTCCAGTACTAGAATGTAATCCAGCCTACTCTGTGATAAATGTGCTCTTGATGCATTGGTTTATTCTCGCTCTCCTGGAGCACTCTTCAGGCATCCAGAAGAAAAATATTTTTGCACAGCAAACGTATCTCCTGCTATGTATTTAATTTACTATCCCGGTGAATGAAGATCTGTTTTCCACGGGGTCTGCTACAGATCACCTCCTATCAACAAAGTAATGCTTTCTAATGCAGTTATCTCCACAAGAGATGAGAAAAAGGCACAATTTATGCACGAGGATAGTCGCCCTTGCTCTTCTAGTTACTGGAGCTGATGCAAAATAGCAACATTCCACCCATTCCCCTCACTGTGTACATGATGGAGCAAGGTTGGGTCGGTGCCATTTTGAAAAATGGGATCAACTGGGCTGGGTGCTACGGGATGCCCCGGTCCCTTCATGAGGCCTTCATCTACTTTATAAGGTTTGGGGGGTGCGGGCGAGGGGTTGGGTGGGGCACTGCCTGGGGATATGGGGGGTGGGTGGGTGTGGGAGGGCTTCCTGAATCCCAATGACCCTTTGTGATAATCCCAATGTTGCACTTGGTGGGCTGTGGATCCATCCTGCGGCCTGTTGCACTTACCTCCAGCCTGGGCCCATTTCATCAGCCTCCTCGTAGTGCAGTAGATCCTTCCAGACAAGGCATGGCTGCCTGCTGAGGTGCTGCCATGGGTCCTGCTGCAGTGCCTATCTAGGCGCACGCGCCCCTGACTTGTCTGGATTTAAAAGGCCTGCGGAGGGCAATCCACCGTGGTGAAGAGTACTCCTGTATATAAAGCCTGCTTGGACACACAACCGACGTCTCGGCAATATGTCGACTCTATTGGAGTAGCGGTTTGCCTCTACATTCCTGGTTGCTGTTTTGCTGTGTGTTCTGTTGAGTTCCTGTGTTCTGTTCCTGGTTTCTTCGCGAGTCTGGTCATCTCCCGAGTTCTCATATGCATGGTCTGCCTCCTCTCGTCTGTTTTCAGCGTCTCACCTGTCCTGCTATTCTTCCTCTCCTCACTCCTTCAGAATGGACTCCTGGCTTTGACTTCAGATTGTACCTTGATGCTGCATGACCTCCACCTGCCTTTGACCACTGCCTGATCATGGTCTTGCTTGAACTCTGCCTGTCCAGACCTCTGCCCGAACCACAACACTGAATGAACTCTGCCTCCGCCCACAGCATGCGCCATTCTCTGCTGCCTGCCACCTGTCCTGACCATTGCCCATACAGATTCCGCTTCTCTCTGTGCTGACCTGTAACACCGTATGCGATGGATCTATGTCACCTCATAGGCCCTCGCTTAAGTCCAGCTGGTCCTTGCTCCCGAGGGCTCAACCTAAGGGGTTTTGATGAAGTTTCTGATGGGCCTCTGTTCCAGCCAGCTATGCCTGCCGACGGTGGGGTCCTACAGGGCTCCTCCCTGTGTGTTGTGCCAACTCTATCTCGGTGCAAGGGTCCACTCCCGCAACATCCACTGACCCTTTGTTTGGGGAGGGAGGAAGGGAGTGTACCCACTGAATGCCAATGATTATTTTTATACCTTTCGAGGGAGGGAAGAGGATGCATTTTAATATTGAAATGTAGTTTGTCACTATGATCACAAATGACTTTTCTTTGGGGGGGAGCATCGCTGTGTGTGAAATATAGATATTATTTTATTTTTTTACTTGAGGAGTCAGGGCAACCTCCATGCCTTGTGACCTCCGGGCCTTCCTGTACCTCGGTCCTTGTTTTGCAGCCTATCTAGGCATTACTTTGCCTTTGGGCCTCTGGACCTTTTGTCTCCTAGTATCTTGCTCTGTGGCTTACTCAGGCCTCTCCTTGCTTAGTGACCTCTGAGCCTTATTCTTGGCTGCCCATGGGCCTTCTGTATTTCTGCCTTTGGGCTACCGTGTTCTCTGTTCTGTGTTGTCCTTGTCTAGTCCTGCCTTAGTCTACCTTGTTTGGTCTTATTGTGCCCTGACCAGTCCAGTCCCTAGCATCCCTGCTTTGCCTTGCCCAAGCCTGTGTCTGTATTCTGTCTCAGTCCCTGCTCAGTATCCTGTCCAACGTTTTGTATCCAGTTCCTGCACCCCTCCTGCCCCAGTATCCAGTGCTTAGCTCATTGCCTGTTCCTATATCTAATTCTCAGCTTCTTCCCCATTCCAATACCCAGAACTCTGCTTCCAGTCTGTCTCTGTCCATAACGTCCACCTTGTGTCTGCCTGCCATGTCCACCTTGTGTCTGCCCTGCCGTTTCCAGCTTGTCTCACCTCATCCAGTTAAGTCTTGCTGGCCTCCAGACTACAAGGGCTCAACCTGTAGGGGAGGGGTTGGCTAGGCAGAAAACCAGCCCAGCTTCCAGCCATAACCAGCTATGACATTCAGCCATCGTAACCAAGTCTTGCTGGCCCCCAGAACTCAAGGGCTCAACCTGTGGGAGAGGAGGATGGCTAGGTAGAAGATAAACCCAGCTCTTGCCTTGTTCCTGAGAGTGTTTCCAGATCCTAGCCACCTTGACATCATGCATCACCCAGTAAGTTTGTACTTGAGGTAACGGAGGGTAAAGTGACTTGCCCAAGATCAGAAGGAGCGGTGGTGGGATTTGAACCCTGGTTGGTATCTCACTGCTGTAACCACTAGGTTACTCCTACTTACTCTATTATATCTTCCATTTTTACAGATATTTGCTTCGGTTTATCCAAATCATCACCTTCAAAGATCATTTCCTATATGGGTATCTCCCAGCATGCTTTTCTGTAAAAGCTGAAGCAAAGAACTAGCTTAGTTTTTCTGTTCTTTTCTTTACCTCCTTAAGGACCTCTTTTGCTGCCTAGTCACCTAGTGGTCTAATGGACTGTTACAGGTTTCTTGTTTTTTAATGTACATGAAAGTTTTTCTTATTAGTTTTTTCCTCTATGGCAAATTTATTCTCAAATGCTATCTGCCTTATAAATGTTTTTCATCTAACTTACCATTGCTTATATTTTTTCCTATTCTCATTTGAAACTGCCCTCCATTTTTTTTTTGATAGATGCTTTTTTTTCCCTTAATAGCTTCTTTCATCTCATGATTTAATGATGCTGATAGTTGTTTGTTTTTTCTTTGACCTTTTATAATGTGTGGCATATGTTTTATCTGGGCTTCAAAAATGGTATTTTTAAACAATCTCTATGCCTTTTCAAATGTTTAATCTTTGCAACCACTCCATTTAATTTGTTTCTAATTTCCTCATTTTATTGTAGACTTTCTTTTTAAAGTGACATGATACAGCAGTAGTTTGACTTGATATACTCCTTCCATTTGATTAGGTCAAATTTGATTGCCTTATGATCATTTTTGCCATGTGGTTCCAACTCCTTTATCCTTTGCATCAGATCCTGCATTTCACTAAGGACTAGTTTAGTTTATTGATTTGATTTACTGTCTTTCAAACTAATATCAAAGTGGTGTACATCTAAAAACAAAATATTTATAAAAGCATTTCATACATAAATAACTCAATTAATAAGAATATAAGAAAATTAGAAAAAACTAAAACAGTCACTTAAAATACATTCATAAATAAAAAGAGAGAAAGGAAAAGGTAACATAAAAGCTGAAGGTCTCTCTGGAAAGCCAAGCTATGCTCCTTTTATGGAAGTTTGAATAATTTGAGCTCTGCTCTCAGATCAAAAGGAAATGCATTCCAAAGATCTGGAGCTACATAGCAGAAGGCAGTCTGCAGAGTACATTCAAGCTTTACAACAAACGGGGTTGGGAGTGGAATGGCAATAAGTTCCAACTGAAAGTACTGAAGATTCCTATCTGGGAAATAAGATAATAAAGCTGAGAAGTAAATAGGGCAACCTCTGTATAAGCATATAAAGACAATCATCAAAATTTTGAACTTGATTCTGTAAAAGGGAAGCCAACAACGATCCTTAAGTATAGGTGTCACATGAACACATTTTTTTTAGCTGTAGTCCAATTTCATTGTGGTATTTTGCAAAAGATCTAAAGTAGTCCCACTCTTGTTTGTTCTAGAACCTGCTGCTTCATTTATGTATTTAAACATTCTATTTCACTGAATACAAAATAGAATTATTACATTGCTTATTGTCCATGAAACAGTCATTAATAGCATCTAGCATCTTTACCTCACTAGCAGATCTCTTACCCCTTCTACTTCCCTCCACCATATGCAGGCACAGAGGGAGAGGGGCATAATAATCTTGGTGGGAAATGGGAAGGAGGAGGTTGGTGTCACCGCGGGTGGAGGGAGAGAGGGGGCAGAACTGTGGGAGGTGGGGTGTGCAAATGCAGAGGAGGTAGGATAAAGAGACCAGTGATTTGTGTAATATGCTTTTTCTTTTAAAAAACGTTCACTGAACAGATTGAATTAACCTTTTGAATTTTTCACAGGTTTATTGAATTGTTTACAGTCTCTTTGAAATAAACTTGCATATCTCTACATGTGAGGTTCTTTCTATTTTCTTCTATTTGAGATTTATATGCCTCCTTTTTCCAAGGAATTTAGGGCAGCTTACAATCGTAATTTCTTAGTTTCTGTATAATGTGTCGCATATCCTCGGAATGTGGGCAAAAAAAGAATATTTAGAGACTTGGACCCTTTGGGGTCAAGCGTAACAGCCTTGAGGTCAAGCAGCTAATGAACCCAGCTGCTCATCCAGTTGACCATATTTCAACCAACCTCCTAAAAACAGTCACCAATATAGTCTCCAAACCTATTGCCGTTATAATTAACCTATCCATTTCTGAAGCAAATATCTCACACATTTTTAAATCCACAATAGTGAAACCAATCACAAAAAACCCACAATCCAATTCATATGATCTTTCAAACCTAAGACCCATTTCTAATTTACCTTTTATTTCAAAAATTCTTGAGAAAGTAAAAAACAATCAACTAACAGAGTTTCATGAGAAGCATAGTATCCTGTATCCGGCACAACATGGTTTCCGAAAATATTTTAGTACTGAGACCCTTTTAACTTCACTACAAGATATTATCCTTAGAGGAGCCGATAACAGCCAAATTTACTTCCTAGTCATGCTAGATATTTCAGCAGCCTTTGACACAGTTAATCATAAAATCCTCCTTGACAGACTAAACGAGATAGGCATCAAAGACTCTGCACTGAAATGGTTTAACTCCTACTTAAAAAATAGAACCTTCAAAGTAAAATTTCTTGATAATGAATCCCAACCAATCGATCTCCACTATGGAGTTCCTCAGGGATCCTCACTATCCTCAATCCTTTTTAATATTTATATGCTCTCATTGTGCAGAATTCTATCAGGCCTCGGACTAACTCATTTTATTTATGCTGACGACATTCAGATTCTAATACCGATCCAAAAATCTATCGACCAAACTCTTAAACTCTGGGACATATACCAATCTGCCATTGAAAAGGTATTAACCCAAATGAATCTCTCCCTTAACACTAATAAAACTGAAATACTTACATCTCACCCAATTAAGCAAGACTAAAGAGCTTGAAATTCAAGAAGCAACAAAAAATGGAAGTACCAGATCTAGGGATCCTCATAGATTGCGAATTCTCTATGAAATCTTGTGTTAAAAAATCATAAACGATGGTTATTTTAAATTAAATATCCTCAAAAGATTAAAACCCCTCCTATTCCCAAAAGATTTTAGAACCATTTTACAGGCACTTGTCCTGTCAAAATTAGACTGCAACTCATTATTTTTAGGCCTACCCGCAAATGTTACTAGACCTTTGCAACTCCTGCAAAATTCAGCAGCCAGACTTTTGACAGGAACTAGAAGATCCGAACATATCACCCCAATATTGAAGGAACTCCACTGGCTACCTGTCAAATACAGGGCCCAGCATAAAATCTTGTCCCTAATTCATAAAACCCTTTACAATGAAAAAATTGAATGGCTAACTTCATCACTTCATTTCCACATCCCTTCTAGAATTACTAGATCAACCGGAACAGGTATGTTGCCAATTCCTTCCCCTGAAATTGCCCATCTAAATAATATAAGAGAAAGAACTATCTCTATTGCTGGATCCCAACTATGGAACTCTATTCCACAGGAACTATGATTAGAAGCAGATATCAAATTATTTAAAAAGGGCATTAAACCTTGGCTTTTTAAACAAGCCTTGCAAGAACTGTTAACAGAATGAGTTCAAACTACTGATGTTATACCAAGGTAATGTATATATTCTTGACTTGATTATCTTTACTCTTACTATACTGTCTCTATAATTGATTACATTTTTTGATTATTTAGCCTACTATTTTAATTTACTATTTTATGTACATTATGAAACTATGTGGCTACTTCCTTTCTTCTTTTGGAAATGCAAATATTTTTAAATGAATATTTGCAAACTACTGTAAACCGATTTGATATGCTCGCATGAAAATTCGGTATATAAAAATTATTAAATAAATAAATAACAGCTAGGATACTAGATTTTAGGCCATAGAGGGAGGTCTAAGTTTCAAGAAGTCTCCTCCATTTTTATTCCATGCTGGATTTTCCAGATTTGGTTTCTGCCGCCTCCTCCCCAAATGGCACGTGCAGGCAACAGTATGTAACCTTAGACCCAAAGTCTGGAAGGGTACCCTGAGAACTGCTCTTTGACTGGCATGGCTGCCACTATAGAAGCAGACAACTTTTTTTTTTCTTTCCTGGGCATACCACCTCTACAGCATGCATAAGCCTGACTACTGCTAATGGATTGGGGGTTCTGAACTTGAGATATCCCATGACTTGGTCTGTTGTGCTGCACCCTGAGCCACAGGGCCGGGCGCAAAGCTGTACTATACATGATGATGCTAAAAGTAGCATGGGTAAACCAGAAGACATTTAAGATCATACTAGATAAAATTGTTTTTCCAAGGCACAGAATGGAGAAAAAACCAATATGAATAGGGCCCTGTGAGGGAGTTTATTGGAAGCTCCCTCAGACCACCTTAAGGGACCAAGCACAGCTGTCTCACCCGGTCTTCCATAAGATCCAGACCCACAAGGAATCCTGGGTGAAAGAAAGAGCCCTTTACAAGAGTATAAGGGCCTTGAAGGTTGGACAGGCCCCAGAGAGCAGGCAGGAAGCCACTATATGAGAAAATCTGCTATGTGTGATACCTCCGTGTTACCTGAACTTTAAACTGAGCTGCATCATCTGTTTGTTTTGCTTTGCACTTCGTTTTCACTGTAAAGAAATTGCACAAAAGGGAAACAGTCAGAGTCTGCCTCCTTATTCTTTCTGCCTGTTTCCAAGCCACTATCACCCATGTAACCACCGGCCCCTAATTGGTAAAAGAAGATTTTAGGTGATATTTGGATAGGAAATGAAGGCATGGCTGGAAGTAGAGAGCCATTGAGGATGGTTTAAAAGAGATTATTAATCGGGTTAGCCAAATCAAGAGAGTTAAGTAAAGACATAACTAATCCTATGCTTTGACAAAATCTTTTGAATCCCTGTAAATGACCATCAGGAAGTTTTGGACTTTGAGCAACTGATCTTAGCCTACAACTCTGAGCAGGACCTCATAGAAAAATGCAATATTAATATCAGTGATTCCTTGGATTATAAAATGATTACAGCCTCACCTTGTATCAAATTCTAGGGATAGAACTAATGGGAATTTGGCATTGAATCACTGAAAAGGATGATTTTGAGCTTTGAAATTATCAATGCCTTATTAGCAGACTCTAACTGTTCCCCAGTGGCCACAGAATTTATGTATAGTGAGCACAAGGTTGGGGCTATGTGATGGTCACCTATGTTACTTTAAATTTTTCCTTTTTTTCGAGCCTCTTAAAGTTTTTTGCATTTTTGGGGTCTTCTCTGTTACATTTGGTGCCTGCAAGACATCCCCGCGAGCTGCTACTCTAACCTCTGACGTTGACTGACTGCCTTCCTCCCTCCAGCAGTGGGATGCTGCCACACCTTGCGGTAAGATGCCACCATCATCGCTGCTCCTGGATGCCCCTAGGCATACGCGCACCTGACATCTCCCTATTTAAAGGGCCCACGATGGAAAATAAGCCATGGCACGCACTGATTACATCACTGGCATTGCCTTATATAAGGGCTCTCCTGACAGCTCACTTTGCCTCAGCAACAGGTCCCCTGGAGCGCCTTGTGTCCCAGTGTGTTGCTAGTTCATGTTGCCTGTCTGTTTCCTTGCCCATCCTTGCCTTGTTCCTCTTGTCTCCTTGTGCCCTCCCTGTTTCGTCTTTGTTCTTGTTTCCTGTCCCCTTTGGCCTGACTTTCTGGATACTGACCCTAGCCTGGATTCGGACCTTCCTTGATCACTACCTGGACCTGACTCTTTGCTTTGGACCCAGCCCTACTCTGTCTGCTGCCTGCCCCAACCCTTGCTCAGTTTTGGACATTCGCCTCTGGACCACCCTAGAGACCCACCTAAGACTTGCTGGCCTCCAGAACCCAAGGGCTCAAACTGCAGGGGAGGTGGCTGGTATAGGTGAAGCTTCAGCCGGTCCCACTGCAGGGCATTCCCACCAGCTGTTGGTGTGGGCCTAGTGGGCTTGTTCGCTAGGCAGCGCCAACCACACCACAGCACTAAGGGTCCACTCTTCCGATGAGCATGACTCCCTACTATATTCCTCCCTTTTTGGGTGCTGTGGCTCAAAGATATAAAATTCCCCCTGAGCATGTGATTAGGGTCATTGCCTCTCCCTAAAAGGACTAATGTAGAAGATTCTATCTGCTTCCCTGGTTATATTGTACCCAAGGAGAGTGGAGTTTTGGAGATTGTTGATGTTTTGGAAGGTTTGGGGCCAGTTCCTGAGAGAGAGGCAAACTCCCGGTATCTTGAAGGGCTGAATGCTAAAGGTTTTCCTACTTTTGTGCACAGATAACAGCAGAGGAGAAGACTTGGGGATTTATTACTGGTTTGATGAGATTTGTGGTCAGAGACTGTTGGAGTTGCCTGTTCTTGAAGAGATTTCTGGTGCAAGGGATTTTTTGTCATCGTGGCCCTTGTCTTATGATGGATGCTACAGAGGATAACCCTTCCTTCCAAGAGGAAGGCATTTTTGAATTGGGCACTGGTTCATTTGGGGATGTAGCACGGTAATGAGACTATGGTCTTTGTGATTATGATTTTCTTAATGTTATTTCTAATTTTTTGACATACTGACCTGGATCTTAGTTTTCAAACTTTAACTAAACTTTTATTTTAACATCATCCTGGGATTCCATGGTTCATTGCTACCTGCATCCCAAGTAGAAGATTTTCCATCTGCACATACCACTGACCAGTGGTGAGGAAGGGTGGGGTGAGTTTGAATCGCGTGGACTATCCACGATCGCGTGGAATATCCACGATTGCACAAGGGATCCTGCCCTACCACTGGATGAACCCTGATGTCTCCAGAGGCTCTTGTGATGCATGTGTGAGAGAAGTAGAAGAGCTGGCCAGGAAACTTTCTGGCTCCCTACATTCGATGTACTCCATGAAGGGGGGGGGGGGGGGGGAGGGTTACATATACATAAAGAGGTCCATATTCAAAAACATTTAACTGGCTCACTCAGAAGTAAGCTGGCCAAATTAATATTAGAATACACATCTGGCTAAATTCTAGCCGGCTAATAAATTACGGTAAGCAGCTAAAAATTAGCAAATAAGTGAGGGGCATTCCAGGGGTGGTACTGGGAGGTGCTGAGTTATCCAGCTAAGTTAACTGGCTAGCTCCGATTATTCAGAATTAGCCCAATGACTTAGTCTGGTTGGGCCAAAGAGCTGTCCTAAAGTTAGCACTATAGAATATGCCTCCAAAGTTATCCAAATCAGACCTTGGGACCCTTGATTAACTGTTTTCTGGAATAACCTGAAAATGTGGAGCTGTGCATACATTTGGTCTAAGATCCAGGTTGATTACTACATTAGCTTATGGTCCTGGAGACTTAGTTGAGGAGACTTTGGGGAGGGGGTGGTGGTATACATCTTATCTCTCCTTCAGAGATTTCGGTGGTTGCAGTCCAGCATGTGATGGTGACTTTCTTGGCAAGATACAGCAGTGCTTTATCATTGCGTTTGGCAGCATTTAGGTTTCAATGGTGGTCTCCCATCCAAGAGTTAGTAAGCTCAACCCTCCAGAGCCTCTCAGATCAGATAGCTTTGGCTTCACATAGGGTGGTATTGTTGGTCTTGATAATTGCATCTGTAATCCAGTGTAAACCCTGGGTCCATTTATTCTCCTGACTAAGGGCACATCTGGGAGCATAGGGAGCACTGAACGTTCCATGGGATTCAGTGTCCAAGGCCTTCAGGATCCTTCGGCATCCTGACAGACAAACCTCATAGCTGCACTGGTTGAGGTTCTTCCAGAATTAAAGTTTACTGAAGCGTTTGACGTGATTATGATTTGACCATGAATACGCGTCCTTCCAGTGATATCCACACAGAAGAACAGAATCTAAGACACAGACTGCAGTTTACAATCACTTGTTGGCAACACTAGGGGGATTTTTCTTCTCCCACATTCCCTAGCAGGAGATCCTCGGAATTCTCTGGGACTCTGTCTGAACTGGGACCCGAACAAATTTTCTAATTCCATCCTGCAAGCAGGATTTTGATTCTGCTCCTGGCTGGAGGTGAAACCTCATCCTCTTCACTTATGAGGGTTGCAAGGCTGGTGCAAGGGTATTAGGCACCCTAGGCAAACCTTCAGCCTTGCACCCATTAACTTACAGGTCCATAGGCCACACCCCCCTGAGATTTATATGATTAAAGTCAATCATGATGACCCCCCACCACCCAACCATCCCAGATCAATCCTGTAAAAAGACATAATCGGACATGAGAAGGATAATTTTCAAAAGTGATTTATCTGTGTAGATATCTATTTACCCAGGTAAAAAGGCTTTTTGAAAATTGCCCACTCTAAAATGCCCTTTTCAGAAGTGGTTATAAAGCCCACAAGTAAAGCACCAAAATGGACAGTTTTGAAAATTGCCCACCATACTTTTAAATAGTAAAACGTATTTTGTGTGTGTGCAGGGAAGCCCTGATTTTGGGATTGTAACAAGTTAGAACACATATTAATGTCCTTTGGCATTTCGTTTTTGAGTCATTTACATGAATTGTTTCTATAAATAACAAATCTGAATAAAAACCCATTATCTTTTTTTTCTAGAGTGAATCAGATATGTTACATTGCAAGTTTACTTAGTATGCATGCTTAAAATCTGTGAATGTGGGTTCATATTGTTTAAACAGTGCTATAATAATGTCAAATTGTAGAGTTGTGTGAATGATGATTCTATGCTTGTTGAATATAAGTTTCATGTGAAGGATGCAGTATAATATAGTGCTGGTCTTTAAATGTACATTGATATTTAAGCAGAGTGAGTTGTAATGGAAAAGTGTTCGTTTATTTTATGTTCATTAGTTAATAAAGGAAGGATACATTTTTATTGAAAATACAACATTAGTGCTCTTGTCCCTTTTCTCATTATGCATGGGACTTTGTTTATCTATTTTCATTTTCTGATGTATTTAATGTACTTTTGATTTATGTATGTGAGACTGGTATTGAGGTTGGGGTGGGTTTTGTACTATGTGTGTATTATGTTTTATTTCTTTTTCTACACAACACAACACGCTAGGCACTTGCCAAACCTGTAAGTTGGGAAATGTGTTCAAAAGAGTTTTGGGGGTAGTAGGGAGGGGCTATATCTATGGCTGGGGGCAATTTTTTCTTCAAGCACTCTCTACTTTTTTTTCTACCTCCTCACCCCTGTGTGTGTAGGGGAGGTAAGGGTGTGGGTGTATGGCGGAATGGTAGTGTATGTGTGGAGAGTATGGAAGATGGTGTGGGATGTGTGGTATACTGTGTGTGATGGATGATGGGATTGTGTACATGGGACGTGTGTAGCTGTGCATGGAGGTGGTGATATGTGCATGTGGGGAGAGCACTCTTACCCCCCCTTGCACTCTTCATTTTGTCCTGCTTCCCATCAGTCCCTCCCCTCACTAGGTGTGAGGAATGAGTGGATGTGGGTGTAGGGCACTCTAATTCCCCCTTCCACTCTCCATTTTCTCCCCCTCTCCTCTGTTCTGTCTGTCTCACTCACCATCCTTCTCTTCCACGCCTCTCATTCTCTCCCTTCCTCACCCCTATTCCCTGTGTTGCCTTCCCTCTCACTCCCCCTATCTCCCCCGCTGTGTACGTGGGTGGGTGTGTAGGAAGAAGTGTGTTGGGGGCACTCTTACCTCCTTGCACTATTCACCTTCTCCCTCTCTCCTGACCCTTGTCCACTCCCTCTTAGTGAGTGTGTCTGTATATGTATTTGGGGGGGGGGGGGGGAGGGGAAAGAGTGAAGGAAAAAGGAATAGAGAGGGAGGGAGGAGACGTCACCTTCTCCTTTCCCTCCCTCTTCCCTTACATTTTTCTCTCATCTCCTCTTTCAGCTCAGAATAATTTCTTTACTGGACAGGGAAATATTTCCCCTCTGTGGCTGAGCAGAATATCCCCCTAAGGGAATGGCTTCTTTAGCATAAGATCGCTATATTGGCAACTTCCAGCTCAGGTGAACCCAACCCCTGGGAAAGCTAATCAGTTCAGACCTTGGATTAGTGATGATGATAACAATAATTTTTTTATTTATAGTTCCAATATTGCTAAGTTTTTTATTCAGCAAAAGATTAGGGTATCTTCAACAATTCACAATACACAGGCATCCACAGTAAAAAAAAAAAAAAAAAAAAGTTCAGACAGTAGCACAGATGAATAGCAGTAAAACAAATCCCTTAGCACAAAGAGTTAATTCCTGACAATATCCATCATGTTTCATTGGTAGTAGCACAAATTACTTATTCAGTTCTTGTAGTTGAGAAAAATAAGACCTCCATTACGCATGCTGTTTCTTTGACTGTTGACCCCGTGATTCTCCCAGAGGTACTTCAGAAAGGAGAAGCTCTTAATCCCAGGAGTAGAGTAATCTTTCCACACTCTCTGTGGGGAAAAAGACCAGTAGGCTCTAACAGCAACACAAAAGAGTTCTGTTTCCAACAGATAGGCAAGGCAAAAAGAGCCTGCACTCACTGTAACTCTCAAAGGTGCAAACCTCCTGTTCAGCTCTGCTGCATGAAAGAACATCAGCAATTGTTCTGCATGGATAGATGTTAAGTACAGATAGAGGTTAAGGTAATTTACTTGCATAGACCTGACCTGACAGTCACACCTTTGGGACCAGGGTCATAATAGCATTATATTCTTTCTAGCAGGGAAAAGGAGTAGCCTACTGGTTAGATTAATGGGCTAAGAATCAGGGAAACGACTTTCCTCACTGACACTCCTTGGGACCCAGAAACCTTTTCTCCCACCTCAGTGTTGCGGATGTGGACTCTTAGGCCAAGGGGGAGTTGGCACAACCTGCAGGGAGGAGCCCTGCAGGTCCCCCCTGTTGGCAGGCGGAGCTAGCTGAAGCAGAGGCCCAACTGGAGCTTCGCCATACCAGCCCACATTCCCCTTAGGTTGAGCCCTAAGATACCGGGGCCGGCTGGTCTTAGGTGCGGGCCTCTGTGGAGGCCCATCAAGGATCCATCGAGATGAAGTCGTTGCAGGCCTGCATGGAGAAGGAAGTGGAGTCGTGGCAAGCAGCGGGCAGGACAGGCAGCAATCAAACAAGTCCAATCTGAAGAGGCAAGAAACAAAGAGGAGGAGGAGGAGGGAGGACGAGAGCAAGATGAGATGCTGAAGACAGATGAAGGAAAGGCTGACCTCGAAGTCAAGAACTCAGGAGACAAACCAGACTGCCAAGGAACCAGGAACAGAACTCAGGAAAGGCACACAGTGGGATTAGGAACCAGGAAGCAATGATCAGGAACCAGGAACATAAAGCACATCTCTAACGGAGTTGACCTATTGCCAAGGGACATTGAAGGGACATCCAAGAGGGCTTTAAATACTGAACAGCCTATGATGTCATAAGGAGGTCCCTCTGCCAGACTCCCGCTGCTGACCCTTTAAATTGCCGGCAGTCAGTGTGTGTGTGCCTTAAGGGGAGCGGGGCCAGGAATGGCTGCGAGTTCTGCGTGGCCTGCTGTCGGGCTGTGGCATGGCCTGCTGCCACGTTGAGAGGAGGAGGCTGGCGCCGGGTTAGCGGAGGGCTCTGCAGGCAGATGTGAGAGTGTTGGTCTGCGGGACAGACCCACAGGCTGCTGAATGCACACTTAGTTGAGTGAATGCAGTGCTCTCTGGGGCTGGGAAGGTGACCCCCGACTGAGGAAAGGGTTACATGTGCAAATGAATCTGGCTATCCTGAACACTAGAACCCTGGGTGTCCCTCGATGACAGGAGGGGTGTCTGACTCTGCTCCATCACTCACATTCATCTGTTCTGATGTTCTGTTTCTTATGTTTTCTTTCATGTAGAGCTGACAAGTGAACCAGATCCTGGATGGAGAATTATTTATGTCCATTTCTGGGTTTTGAAATTAGATTTTTGTGGCACTTGTAGTCCTGCTTCTTACATTTTAAATCAGCCCTACAATATCAAAATGTATCAAGGGGTGTCAAAACTCTTGGCCTGGGTCTAAAGTCTTCAGAAACCACATCATTTGATGGAGCTATAAATGCTTTCTCTCTCTCTCTTTCCCATACTATCTCTCTAACCTGCTTCAAATTATAACTTGCCGAAGTCTATCTCAAAAACTCATATCTCAGCATGCATGATAATTAGCCATGTGCAATAGTGTGTAGGTTCCTGGCATGCTGCTGGGCAGGTTGTAATTTGAAACTGAGCAGTAGGAGTAGTAGAGAGCCAGCAGAAGTGGGTGGAAGTGTTGAGTGCTTATTTGATTCTGACTCTGATCTCGAGAAGCATCACGAAGAGGTAGACAGGATCCACATATGTGGAGCTGGCGCAAAACTGATGATGCTGCACCCAGTGATCAGTAAGTCCTTGGCTTCAAAATTCTGCTGCACTGCATGTTATGGAGGCAGTGTATGCAAATTTTCTCTCATGCATATTCATTGTGGATATCCTAAAAACCCGACTGGCTGGGGGGGGTCCCCAGGACAGGGTTGAGAACCACTGCTCTAGAGGATGGACTCTTTTATTATCACTCAAAAAGCAAGGGCATATGGAAAGACCTAGCTAGCTTTAACCTAGCTCTATTCGAACCTTGCCAAGTGCGTGCGAGTGTCTCTCTCGTATAGTAGGGACTAACGTGCCAAAAGACATCCCTTCAGGTGTGTCAGTTCCCCTATAGTAGACAGGCAAATTGCACTTTGCACCCAGGTGCTTTGGAGCTTTAGAACTTTTGAAGCTGAGATAATTTGACTTCGTTTTCTAGTATTGTTGTATGACAGATGGTCTGTAAGGGGAGAATTAGCACACACGCCAGATTGATTACTAATGTTCTAGTGTGTCAGAGTCTTGGCAATAGCAAGATGATACTGGTCCATTTTCAGCTGCGGCACTTTACTATGTCAAACCCTCTATAATGGAGGCAGGGCTTAGAAAGGGGAACACCATAGCTTCATTTCTCTTGCAGAAAGCTGTGGTTTATTTCTTAATGTCTTAGCATGTTAGACCCTTTGCAGTGGGGTATGGTTATAAAGATCATTCTTAATGCTCTGCTTTATGATAAAGAATAAAAACATGGTTCATTTCCTATGGGAGAGGGCAAGGTACCAGACCTGGTGTTTTACAATCAGGGTTAGTGCCTCTAATGTCCTGGTAGATTCTTAATTTAACTCAGATGATGGCCAGATGGGGAGGATAGCGAGGAATGTCTAGGAAGACTGAGGAAAAACAGAGACGTTGTCCTGGACATAGGGCAATGAGCCGAGGAGAGAGTGACTCAGGAGGGAACCTGGGGCGGTAAGAACCTTTTTTGGATGTGCTGAGGGGGTAGACGTTTGTGACTGAAAATTGGGAGAGATGATGGGGAAAGAGGATGCACCGAATAGGTTTTGTTTGATATTCAATGACGAGAAGATTGGAGGGGGACCGTGGATGGCTGATGGAGGTGCTTGTGTTGGTGAAATTAATTTCACTCGGTTTGCAGGGGAAGGGGTTGGCATGGAATTAGAAGTATTTAGGGTGGGTGAGACAGTGGAGCTGGATGAGATGCACCCTGGGTTATTGGGAGAGCTCAGAGAGGTTCTGGCAGCTCTGATGGTTCTATTCTGCTAGTCTTTGGATACAAGAGTGATTTGGGAAGACTGGAGAGAGATGGGTGTCATATCTCTTCATAGGGACGGCCACAGAGAGGAAGGTTTGTGGCTACAGGCCAGTTGGTCTGGCCTTGGTGGTGGGTAGATTGTTAGAGATGCTACTGAAGGAAAGAATAGAACAGAGTCTTGGGTAGAGTGAATTGTGGGATTTGGGGCTGCATGGTTTTGCTTAAGAGAAATCATGTTGGATAGGTTTGGTCAGTCTCCTTAACTTGGTAGAAAGAGGGCTGGATTGGGGCTGTGCACTGGATGTGATTTGCCTTTCAGCAAAGATTATAACAATGTCTTGTATAAGAGGCTCATAAACCAAGCAGCCTAGGGATGGGCCCCATGGTGGATGACTGGGTTAGAAGCTGGTTGATTGACAGACAATAAGAGGTAGTGGGTCATGGAGTTTATAGGGGGGTTTGTCAGTGTATGCCTCAGGGACATATCTGGCACCAGTTAGTGACAGATAAAGACTAATTGGCCCTTCCTGTCTGCCCATTTATTCTGGTCTATACTATTAAGGATATATCCCAGCTGTAGAAGCTTATTGGTCTTCTACTATCCCAGACAGATGAGCGTCCAAATTCCCTTAGCACAAAGCTTTGTGACAATCTAAACAGCTACCAAAACTAGTGAAGTTGTTGTCTGAATATCCATCCACTTGGGTACTTGATCACCACTATTGACCTGGTTGGTTTCTTGGGAGTCATAGTACTGTTTAATATACTGTATATTTGTAAGTGACGTTGCAAAGAGATTATCAGGAAAGTTTTGTCTGATGACACTAATATCTTCAAGTGAGTGAGCACTTCTGGTGGGAGTAGACAAAATGAAGACTGGTCCAAGAAAGGTCAAGATATAGTCAAGTGATTGGCAGCTAAAAGTCAAAGCAAATAAAAAGTGCAGTCATATATTTGGGATGCAGAATTCCAAGAGAGTAGTGGAAGAGGAGGAGGAGAAAAAAGTGACAAATTGTTGTTTACCAGTCAGAAAAGTGACCTCAGAATGATCATATCTGATGAACTCTAAATAAATGAACTCAAGGTAGCGAAACAATCCCAAAAGGCAGTGGCCAGAGGCAGTGAAATGCTAGGGTGCTTGGGGCAGGGTGACCAACTCTGGTCCTCGAGAACCACAAATAGATCTGGTTTTCAGGGATATCCACAGTGAATATGCATGGGATATATTTGTGGATTCTCAAAGGAGCAATCACAGGAGTTAGACAGGATCTCACTGCAGTGCAGGACTGCAGTGTATTTGCAAGGAAGGATTATTTTTGGAACAACAAATCTGTATGGTTTGTTATTGAAAGTGCATAAGAGTTCCAGAGTCTTGTCTTGAGCAAGTCTTCCCCCAAGTCGGAAGAACCTGGGAACCCCATAGGGTGCATGATAACCCCACAAATTTTAGCTGTGCCTGTGTGCCCTAAGAGTATTGTACAGGGGTTACATTTACTGTATGTTGATCAGACAAAAGCTGTCACAATTTGAAAAATATTCTTGTGTAGTAGGGAGGAAATCTGCAGTATATTCCCTAGTGCTATGGTCTGTCAGACACTCTGTGGTGCAAAAAGAGCTTTTTCAGTATAAGGAGACTTTTAAATAGACAACAGAATCTTTCTCAATGGATTTTAACTTTGGACATATGGAGGTCCATATTCAGAAGCATTTAGATGGATAATTCAGACCTCACCTGGCTAAATGAATATTTGGGCACTTAGCTGGCTATATTTTCTCTCTTCCTATCTGCTCCCTCTCCCCCCCCCCCCCCCCTGTTTTTTTTCTAATTTCCTCCTTCAGTTATATTATAAACCAGCATGATGTACCCACGAATGTCGATATATAAAAGCTAATAAATAAATAAATAAATAAAATATATTTATTGGTTATCTTATTATCCAGCTAAAATTTAGCCAGATAACTTAGGAGGGTTCCAGGGGCACTCTGGGGAGGACATAAATTAGCTGGATGACTTAGCTAAGTCTAGTCGGGCCAAAGAGCTGTCCTAAAGTTAACCGACTAACTTTAAGATAGCCAGCTATATTCAGTCATGAGAGAGCTGTACTAAGGAGTATCCCTCCAGAGATGGTCAGATAAGTTTATCCATCTAAGGGGGTTATTTTCCAAGCTGCGTTATGGGCTTTTCGCATGCGTTAAGGCGTTTTTCGCATGCGAAAAGCACCATAACAGCATGGTGCGATGCTAATTTAGAAAAGGGGTGGAGTTTGGGGCGGGATTTCTGGCCAAGTGGGCTGGCTTCGCAAGTTGCAAAGCCATATTGCACAGTTTTAACGTGGCTGATAACTACACCCTTTTCATTTGCGTTAAGCTGTGCGATATGGCTTTATCACACTTTGCGATGTTTTCACATATAGCATTGTTAGTCTTTTAAGCTACCTACCACCAGTGGGTGGGGTGGGGGAGGGGGGGAGGGGAGGGAGAGAGAGAGAGACTAGCTAGTTAGGTATTTATACCTCTATATGAGGCCCACCTAGTTACTCGACGTGGGCCTCATATAGAGATATAAATAGCTAACTATTAGAAGGGCCTTATAGCTAGTCTCTCGCTCTCTCTCTCTCTCTCTCTCTTTCTCTCAGTGGTTGTAGGTAGGAATTACAACAATTGTGGCACTTACTGCAAAGTGTGAAAAGTAATCTCACTCTATGGTAATACCTATGTGAATTGCTAAGATAGCGCACTTTGTGATAAATAAGCTATTACCACAAAACACGCCCCTCTTCCTATCGCATGCGATAGTTTGATGAATCTAGCCCGAACTTTGCTATCCAGTGACTGAATATGGACCTCTTCCTTTCTTTGATTGAAAATGATTTTTGTAATTATTTGTGAATGTCACAACTGAGATCTTCAGAAGAAATCTCTAACTCTCGTTTGCTTATGATAGCAAATTCCATGCTATGTCCAGCCATTTTCTGAACAAAATCTTCACCAGTGTAGACAAAAATATCTTGTGGGAGCAATTTTCGGATAGCCCACATAATTTATGCTACTTTTCAAAAAAGAAAAACACGGGTAGCTTTTCTTTTTGAAAATTAGCGTACAGTATGTGTGTTCTAAGAGGAGGTGTAAAGCATGAAGCTGCTTTTGAGTGGGTGAGAGATAGGGGTAAAACAGCGCACCTACATCTGACAATGTCGTGCATGTGTGGTTTCCCGCCCCCGACCTTTGAGAATGCCTTCTTGTAGTCCAGCTAGAAATTCGCGCGTCTTGGAAGACCACGTCTACATTTATCCAGACAGATTGAGGGCAATTTTCAGACAGGCCAACTTTACACAGATAAAAGGCTTTGAAAATTGCCCACCCAAGAACAGGTCAACAGAGAGATTTCAAGACAGAGTGATGGGGGGAAAAAAAGAGACTTCTTTAGTCTAGTCTATGGAAAAACTGCAATCCTTTTAATGTGAATTCTACATCACTTCATTTTAATAATTCCCCGAGCTTGTTCTATACAAATGCACAACATGAGGACATGTCATGCCATTTCCTGCCAAATCACCATCCTACGGTGGTAAACAGCAATTGCACACCAGTGCCGAGAGTTGTCCTTCAGTGAAAGCCAGCTGGAGAGGAAATGCAGAAGGCTGGATTCAGAAAGTGCTTTCTCTCCTTTCCAACCTAGGGGTAAAAGATTTTATAAATCAGGCCCACAGTTTGAGTCTCCATGTAAATGAATGTTTTGTGTCAGTGCTAACCACCTCAAACAGGACAGACTTTCCAACAGAAGGTACCTACGACTACAACTAACAGCAGGAGTCCATAAGCTGTGTGCTGCAGCGCTAACATCCGGGCTCTCTTACTTTAAATAATTTGGCTGACAGTTAAACCAAGCAAAATTATTGAGCTGTAGCTTTTTAGTTCAGATGTTTATCATTCTTTCACTCTTGAGGGAATGGTAAAATAGTAGATAACAGCGGATAAGTCCCAGGTTCTCTTCTATACTCCTAAGAATATATCCCAGCTGCCAGCCATAGATGTGTGAGCACCTCTGGATATCGCTTCTCATTCAAGGCTTCCTCTTTGGTTCTCTAGTATCCTGTGCCATGTCCCAATGTTTTGTGTTGGGTTATCCGTTCTACAACACAGTCCATGCTTCCTCTGTTAAATCATCTCTGTCACGATTCGTGAAAACAGGAAAAGTAACAAGTGATAAGTTCCTTGAGCCCTTCCCACTTTGGCACTGCTTGTATTGGAAAAACAAACTATTCCTCAAGTAGTCTATTCTGGGCCCTTTGGCTTCACTTGCAGTGAAGAATAAACAGAAAAATAGAGTCTGTTGTTGGGTTCCCTGCCTACTGCTGTTCTTCATTTGTAGCAAACACAAATATACAGTTATAGGCACCAGGCCTTACTTTCCCTATTGGCAGGCTTTCGGTACGTATCTATTTACTGATCATCCGTCTCCAGCTCATCATCATCCCAAAGCAGTTGGGAAAGGAGGAACACCATCTCTTCCTCCTCCATTGAGTGGTTCTGTACCTCGTCATACACCTCTCATTTGTGAGGTCAGAGACTCTACCACCAGAGCCCCAATGGGCATAAATGGGCAATAAATTGTGGCATGGCCCTGATGACTCTCTTCTTAATCCCCCTGCAGGCAGCACATGGAAACATGCATAGTATGAATGCAAGGTGTATAACTGTAGAGTGAGCGCACATGGAAACATGCACAGGATGAATGCAAGGTGTATAACTGTAGAGTGAGCGCACATGGAAACATGCACAGGATGAATGCAAGGTGTACACGTTTATACTGAGCTTAGGCAGGGACATATTTAAAGGGAGTGTATAAGCATAATAAAAGATGCACCCCTTTCATTAAAAAAGGCTTAAAGCAAATTGTATTTGGGTAAAGAAGAAATAGATCAAGGAGATGGTTGGTCTGGTGGTTAGAGTAATGGGCTGGGAACTAGCAGGAAAGGGGTCAGATCCTGGTTCTCCCACTGCTTGCTGTGTCTTGGTCATGTTCCTGGTTGCTTCAGGTAACTGCTAAGGTTGAAACTCTTTTTGGAAAAGGGACACCTTGTACCTGTATGTAATTTTTGTTTTATTATACAGCGTCCTGGTTTTGTGTGCTATGGAAATTCTCAAACCAAAAAGTCACTGATCATTAGAGGTTTCTATCAGGTACTGTTGCTTTTAAGCCTGTGTCCTGATCAAGGGGCAAGGTTTGAATGATCTCAGAGAATGTCTGGCTCTCACTAAGGTAGCCGGAATAGGTGGAGATTCTGCCTGGTGTTATATGTTGTTTCCTTTTTTTTGGGGGGGGGGGGTTTAAACCACCCCTTGGATGACTCATAGGCTCCCGTGTGTCTCCAGCTGACCTCTCATACTGTAGGGGCTGGCTTTCTAAAATATAATAATTTTGGATCGTTACTGTAATCAACCTGCCAGTTGATATGGTGCTATACACTAAGCTAAAAATATGTAAAAATATCATGCAGTAATTTTATGACATTACCACATGATATCATCATTACAGTATGATAACTTTTTATCAAGAGGAAAAAAAACCACATAATACATTTATTTATTTTATTTATTTAACATTTTTCTATACCGACATTCGCACGAGACATCACATCGGTTTCCAGAAAACAGCAAATTCAGCCAACAGGGCTTTACATTGTAACTGATATTATAACAGGGGGGGGGGGGAGGGAAGGGACGGGGCAGGGCAGTAAGTTGGAACTAAGAGGATAAGCTGGGAAAAGGGGGGGGGAATGGGGGTTTATTTACAAAACGGCAGGAGTTATGTACATTCTATATGACCAAAGGAGATCCTTAGCCTATCATGGAAAAGTCTTTCCTTAAAAATAAATAAATAAATAAAAGCCAGGTCTTGACAGCCACTCATTCAGTACTGGAGGGAGGCTAGCAGGGTAGGAGGGAGGAGAGAGTCCTATAAGAGATCCATGATAGGACATGTCAAGTTGTGGGAGAGAGAGAGCACCAGCTTTCGCCAGGTTAGAAGGCCCAGGTATACCATGGCCCTGCTGCCAGAAAGAGGTACAGGAACTGCAATTAACTACTCCAGCAGATGGTGTTCATAATATTGGCTCATTCTGCTATGACCTGAGGAGGGAAAGCCATGTTTCTTCTAGATCTGTAACCCCAAAGAAATCTTTCACAACAATCTTAAAAAATGTTCTATAAGAATTATCCTGGATTCTAATATGTGAGGAAAGGAGGAAAAGTCCTCAGAATTATAGCATGACGTGTTTGCCAAAACTTAATGTCGTGATTTATTCAGTCATTGGTCAAACACTTCCGTCCATCCACACACCTGTACTCTTTAATCACCAAAAGATTTTATGTGTAGACAGCAGTTCATTGCAGCGTATGAGAGCGTAGCTCCTACTAGAAGTGTGTTTGGATCAGAGATAAATAGGTCCGCCCTGAGGCAACCAAGTTGGCGAAATGCTTGGCCAACGTGGCGGTTTTCCTGCTCCGTCTTTCTGATGGTTTTTCTGCTCTTTCTGATCTATTGAAGAGGATTGTGGTGTTTTTTTGTTGCGTCTTTCTGATCTGTTGAAGGGAACTGCATTGTCAAAATAAGTTCTCAATTTTATCTCATAAAGAAAACCTATATAAGAATCAAATAGAAGTGCAATGTCAAGATAAGTCTTCAATTTTATTTTTAAAAAACAAAAAAAAGAAGAAAATATACATAAAATCTTTTGGTAATTAAAGAGTACAGGTGTGTGGATGGACAGAGGTGATTGACCAATGATTGAATAAATCATGATATTAAGCTTTGGCAAACAAGTCATGCTATAATTCTGAGGTCTTTTCCTCCTTTCCTCACATATTAGAATCCAAGATAATTTTTTACGGAAATTTTTGTTAAGACTGTTGTGAAAGGTTTCTTTGGGGTTACAGGTGTTATTCTTTCACTAGCCTGGCATGTTTTTCTTCTAGATCTGTGCCATAGAGGAAAGGCAAAAAGGCCATTCAGAGACCAGAGCGGGTCAAGGGCCCAGTAGAATGGTGCAGGCCCCAATGTTCCCTGTAAGCTGTACATGTGTGCTCTTGCACTCTGGTTGTGAACCAAGTACATGCAAGAAAAAGGAAACTAGAAGGGTTTTTCAGAGACCACCGCACACAATGTGCACCAACTTGAGCACGAGAACTTTTTTTTGTGTGCAGAGCCCACAAAACATTAGCGGGAACAGTGGTGTAGGGACTAAAAAATCCTAGCTGTGATGGCTGTGTGGTCCCCTCTGCAATGATGTGCATGCAGACTAGGTCTTTCCTCTGCCTCCGATGCTGCTCCTGATCTCTTTGTCCTCTTTGTCTCTGTTGCTGCAGTTGGTACACAATAAAAGCTCCACATTAGTGAAAGAAGTCATCCTGTCAGGTATGGGATTTTATACTCCCTGTACTTAATGTCACCCTTCAGCTGGTGAGTACGTTCCCCTCCCCCCGAACCTAAATATCACACAGTAAATATTGCAGCACTTTAGTAGATCCTGGCAGAATGCCAAATCAGTTCATTATTCATCATTTGCATGTCTATTACCATATTTACGTAGGCAGCTGCTATAAATTAAGCAATACACAGGGTGAGGATCTTACTGCGTGGTAAATGTCTTACGGCACTAGAGTACCTCTGCCCCTGTGCACTGAAATGCCAGGAAGAGCCATGCTACATGAGTAGTACTGGGAGCCTTTAAGCTAGTGGAGCGATTTCTTCAAAAGATCGTAAAAGCAAGACACTGCGCTGATCCATCATGGAGGTTAGGTCTCCTCTCCTCTAATCTAATAACGGAGTCCTCAGGTTATAGAGACATGCACTGCAGTATCGTGGAAGAGTGACTGAGAAACAGGCTGACAAATCCATTGCATGGAAATTGGAAAAATAACTAAGGCAAAAAATGCCTTGGGGAAGCAGAGCTGTGAAAGGAATGGCCAAGTGCTGGTACTTTTGGTATTTTTCTCCGTGAGTAGGCTGATATTGCTATCACAATGACTGGATAAACAAAACTATAAATATAAAAAAATTACATACTTGTTCTTACACTTAATACTGAAAATGTTGCAGTCTATTCATTTTATAACAAATCCCTTTACAGCATAACTTGTTTATTACAATCTGTTTTCTCCCCAAGTAGTTCTTACACACATTTTTTTAAATGGTAGTCAGGTTCTACTTTATATTTTCCATTGATAAGCAGACTGCATTAGCCATGATATGTGGGCGACAATAGCCGAAGAACAGAAGAAGTTGCCATACTGGGTCAAGCCCACCCAGCATCCTGTTTCCAACAGTGGCCAATCTAGGCTACAAGTACCTGGCAATTACCCAAACACTAAGAAGATCCCATGCTACTGATGCAATTAATAGCAGAGGCCATTCTCTAAGTCAGCTTGATTAATAGCAGGTAATGGACTTCTCCTCCAATAACTTATCCAAACCTTTTTTAAACCCAGCCACATTAACTGCACTAACCACATCCTCTGGCAACAAATCCCAGAGCTTAATTGTGCATTGATTAGTTTTAAATATACTAATTGGTAACTTCATGTAGTGCCCCCTAGTCCTTCTATTAATGTGGTGATCAGAATTGTACACAGTACTCAAGGTGCGGTCTCACCATGGAGTAACAGAGGCATTATGACATTTTCTGTTTTATTCACCATTCCATTCCTATCATTCCATTTGCTTTTTTGACTGCCGCAGCACACTGAGCTGACAATTTAAATGTATTATACACTATGACACCTAGATCTTTATCCTGGATGGTAGCTCCTAATATGGAACCTAACATTCTGTAACTACAGCATGTGTTATTTTTCCCTATATGTATCACCTTGCACTTGTCCACATTAAATTTCATCTGCCATTTGGATGCCCAATCTTCCAGTCCTGCAAGCTTCTCCTGCAATTTATCACAATCCGCTTGTGAATTATCTACTCTGAATGATTTTGTATTACCTGCAAATTTGATTACTTCACTTGTCATATATTTCTTTCCGTCGCGGGTGATGTCATCTTCGGTGGACGCCTCCGAGATTCGCGCCAATGCCGGTACTTCAATCGGGGCCGCGCCGCGCGCTCGCCCCTAGGCCTCCAAGAAACATGGCGATTGCAGCGTCGAGCCGGTCTGGGAACGCACAAGGGTCCTCGGCAAATGGACACCGCGGCAGCCAATCGTCCCGCGGACGGAGAGGGAGGCACCAAAGAGGTAAGGAGGGCGGAGAGAGGGCGAGGGCACCGACGGACAGAATACACAGGGCTTCTATTCTCTTTACATCCTCATCCCCAAGAAATTGGGGGAACTAAACCTTGTCCTTGATTTGAGATGCCTGAACAAGTTCCTGCACCCTGAAACAGTGAGATCTCCAAAAACAAATTTCAAGGGAGCACTAACCAAAGGAACACAAATTAATAGAATAATCTGTTTTTCCTAAATTTAAAAGTAGCCAATTATGAGCTAAGCATGATCTTATAGAACAAAGACATAGGGATAAAAAATCTTGTGTAGCTTGTCATATAGTATACTTGGGGAACATAAACAGTATGTCATCTGCATATTCAAATTGGTGCACTCAAAACAGATTCGACTCTTTATGCTGTGAACCACACTATCTCTTGTCTTATCTGCACCTCCTGCCTGACTAGGACTCTCCACATCTAGGGGCGGATTTTCAGAGCCCTGCTCGCGTAAATCCGCCCAAAACCGGGCGGATTTACGCGAGCAGGGCCCTGCGCGCCGGTGAGCCTATTTTACATAGGCTCACCGGCGCGAGCAGAACCCCGGGACTCGCGTAAGTCCCGGGGTTTTCGGAGTGGGCGTGTCGGGAGGCGTGTCAGGGGGCGGGGCCGGAGCGTGCGGCGTTGCGGGGGCGTGTCGGCAGCGTTTTGGGAGCGGGTACGGGGCGTGGCTACGGCCCGGGGCGGTCCGGGGGCGTGGCCGCGCCCTCCGTACCCACCCCCAGGTCGCGGCCCGGCGCGCAGGAGTCCCGCTCGCGCGCGGGGATTTACGCCTCCCGGAGACAAAGGTAGGATGGGGGTTTAGACAGGGCCGGGCGGGTGGGTTAGGTAGGGGAAGGGAGGGGAAGGTGAGGGGAGGGCAAAGGAAAGTTCCCTTCTAGGCTGCTCCGATTTCGGAGCGGCCTAAGAGGGAACGGGGGTAGGCTGTGCGGCTCGGCGCGCGCAGGCTATACGAAATCGATAGCCTTGCGCGCGCCGATCCAGGATTTTAGCCGATACGCGCGACTACGCGCGTATCTACTAAAATCCAGCGTACTTTTGTTTGCGCCTGGAGCGCAAACAAAAGTAGGCTATTCGCGCTCGTCTGAAAATCTACCCCCTTCAGTATAAGTTTACCTCTTTGCTATAGCAGCTTATCATATATTGGTAGACAATAATCCAATCTCGACATTTCCTTTAGTCACAAATGTATGAAAGGCCTACCGCACTTGAAGCCTCTCGTGCGTAAATCTCCTCTTCCCTGGGATCTGAACATAGTCCTTACTCATCTTATGAAGTTGCTGTTTGAATCTTTGTGATGGCGTCCCTAAAGTACTTAATGTGAAAAGTAGTATTCCTTGTTGCAATCACTTTGGCAGGAGAGTTAGCGAGTTTTAAACTCTCCTCCACTTCCCGCCTTATGTACAATTCTTCCAGAACAGAGTCATTTTTTGGACTCACTCGAAGTTTCTTCCAAAAGTGGTCTCAGCCTTCCAAATTAACCATTCCATTGTGTTGCCCACCTTCCTTCCTTGACTGCATGCCCATGTCGACGAGAATCATTTTCACACTTTTGGCTGCAAAAGGGCTCTGGCCTATTACAAAAGAAGGACTCTGTCACATTGACAGATTTTTGTCTCTTATGACCCAAACAGGCTGGGTATGGCAGTTTCTAAACGCACCTTGTCAGATTGGATAGAAGAGTGCATTCAGCACTGTTACATTTGTGAGAGGTTCCTTTGGAAGACATATGCAAAGCTGCCATGTGGTCCTCTGTGTTACAAATCCAGAGGTGGACCCCTGTTCTGAGGTAAAGTTAATGCTACCAAAGAGAGAGTCAACCCTCTTAGGTCCCTACCGTCAGATGGCAAGGCTTGAAGATTCAGTAGTTGAACGAAGACTTCGCCCTGGAAGCTCGCGGTCCCCCCAGGAGGAGCCCATAGGAACCTGGCCGCTGGGACTTAGATTGGTCTGGATGCAAGCTCCTCCTGCAGGTCGTGGAATCCAGATGGCTGGTGCCTCCAGCTGGTCGAGTCAGTCTAGGAGTAGAAGCCGAAGAGTGGTCCGGAGCCATTCCGAGGGTCAAAGCCAGGAGAAGAGTCAAAATCCGTTCCAGAAGCAATACAGGAGAATGGTCCGAAGCCAGTCCAGGAGCAAACCAGGAGACTGGTCCGCAGCCGGTCCAGGATCAAGCCAAGAGAAGAACGACAGCCGGTCCAAGGGTCAGATGCCAAGAATCAGTCCAAAGAGGGAGGAGAACAGAAGCGGAACGAAGACCAGGAACCAGGAACACCAGCACTGAACCCAAACCACCGGAAGCCTCAATACCAAGGCAAGGTCTGAGGAGCAGACCTTACCTTAAATACCTGAGCCAAGGAAAATCTTCAGGAAGGAGCCACAACAACTTCCTGTCGTGGCCCCTTTAACTATAATCTTCAGCCACGCGCACGGCTCTAGGGAGCTCAGAGGGGGGAGGAGTCAGCCCGGAATCGCAGGACCATGCGGCTGAGCTAGTAGCGGCAGCGGCCGTGCGGAGAACGTCGAAGGGAGCAGCCTGCCCCCACAGGAGCCTCTGAGGTGGCCCTATGCCGCGGAAAGGTACTTGGCCCCGGGCACGGACCACCGTGGCCGGAGGCTATGACAGTGTAGACCGGCCCCGGTCGCGGGACGCCACGGCTGGCGGCCATAACACCCTGTACACACCTTTACATTTCACTACTCTATGGACAATCTTTCAAGTGCTGATAATAACTTTGGGCAGGCAGTGTTGCATAACTTGGTTTATGGGTTGCTTTTTCAGTAACACTCTACTGCAACCCTCAGCTTGAGACTCCCCACATATGCTTTCCAACAGAAAAAGTAATTTTGCTTACCTTAAATGTTGTTTTCTGTAGATAGCAGGATTAATTAGGGATGTGTAGAGGGACGCCATATGTTGCATTCGTGATTCGGATTCGTCGGGGAGCAGATACGTTGCATTCGGCCATATAGCGCCCCGATGCATTAATACGGCAATTTCTATTCGTGTCCCAGCTAAAATTAAAATTAACTACAACCCCCCACCCTCCTTACCCCCCCAAGACTTACCAAAACTCCCTGGTGGTCCAGCGGGGAGTCCGGGAGCCATCCCCTGCACTCTCACACCCTCAGTGCCGGTTTCATCATGGCGCCGATAGCCTTTGTCACAGGGGCTACCGGTGCCATTGGTCAGCCCCTGTCACATGGTCATCGGCGCCATCTTGTGCTCCTACCATGTGACAGGAGCTGACCAATGGCACTGGTAGCCCCTGTGACAAAGGCTATCGGCGCCATGATGAAACCGGCACCGAGGGTGTGAGTACAGGGGATGGCTCCCGGACTCCCCGCTGCACCACCAGGGAGTTTTGGTAAGTCTTGGGGGGGAGGGAGGGTTCAGGAGGGTGGGGGGTTTGTTTAAATGTTTATTTAGGTGGCCGTATAATTTGGCGAAGATTCGTGTATTTGTGGGGAATCGTGATACGTTTCGCTTCCCCACGAATACTACGAATAGTGCAATATACGTTGCGGATTGCCAATACGGCGAAAACAAATGCACACCCCTAGGATTAATTAGTCATGAGATACCCACCCTCCTTCCTGGAGAGTTGATTACACATCTAGTTAGGTATGAAATAGACTAAGAGGGCTCACAAGGCAACACTCACAAGGGAACTGCTACACATGCTCAGTAGAGCTCAAACCTCTACTAGCGTGAAAAGACAAGTCTGTTCAGTGCCACTAGATGATGTCACCCACATATCATTGCTAATTCATCCTGCTGTCTACAGAAAATACCATTTACAGTAAGCAAACTTGCTAAAATTGTTTTAATATTGAGGAAATTATTTATATATTTGTGTTCACAGTTCTGCTCAAAATTATTAACCTGACTCAGATAATTTATGGTCTTACAGGCCAAAGTACTCAAGTGCACTTAAACTTGCAAACAAGACACTAGGAGGTGAATTTTTACTTGCATTAAAAGGACCATATATGCGAATATGTGTGCACGATTTAAAATTCCAGTATGTGTATGGGCGCTTGCTCATTCATTTTAAAGTTACCGTCCCTGTATTTACATACCAACATCACTTTTAATATGCATACGTTAGTGTTTGCAAATTTACATGCAAAACTCACGTTAATGAAGTAATGAGACGCAAAATTATGCAACATACCTCATTACCTATTAGCAAAGAAATAAAGACAAGAAACAGAGCAGGACTAAATGATCAGGTTTCCAAATGGAGAAAGGTTGTTAGTGAAGTGCCCCAGGGGTGAGTATTGGGACCTGTGCAATTTAGCACATTTACATATGATCCGAAGAAAGGAACGCTAAGTGAGGTGTCCAAATTTGCAGATGACACAAAATTGTTTCAAGTAGTTAAAACAGCATGGGATTGTGAAGAACTGCAGAAGGACCTTGAGAGATTGGAAGACTGGGCTTCTAAATGGCAGATTCAATTTAATGTGGACAAGTGCAGAGTAATTCATGAAGGGAAAGATAATCCCAGTTACAGGTATACGATGTTGGGTTCCATGTTAGGAGTCAGCACTCACCACCCAGTAAACGACTTCGGAGTCCATGTGGATAGTACCTTGAAATCTTCGGCTCAGGGTGCAGCTGCGGTCAAAAAGACAAATAGAATGTTAGGAATTGTTTGGAAAGGAACAGAGAACAAAACTGAGACTATCCTAATGTTTTTCTATAGATCCTTGGTGCAACTGCACTTTGAACATTGTGTGCATTTCTGGTCACCACATTTCAAAAAAGACCTAGTGGACATAGAAAAGGTACAGAGAAAGGTGACAAACATGATAAAAGGAGATGGAAAAATTCTCTTATGGCTCTTTTAGTTTGGAGAAGAGATGACAAAGGGAAATGATTTAGATTTATAAAATTATGAGTGGGGTGGAATCGGTAAATAGGGAATAGTTATTTACCCTTTCAAATAACACTAGGACTAGGGAACACCCCATGAAGCTAGCAGATTTAAAACAAATCATAAGTATTTTTTCACGCATCGCACACAAAGAAGCTTTGGAATCTGGAATATCAAGCTATGGAATTTGTTGCCAGACGACGTGGTCAAGGCAACTAACATACAGGTGGTGGAGCACACTGTTAACTCGCATTTGGATGCGCGTTTTCGACGCGCTAGCTTTACCCCTTATTCACTAAGGGGTAATAGTGCGTCAAACACGCGTCCAACCCCCCCCCCCCCCCCGAAACTAATAGCGCCCGCAACATGCAAATACATGTTGATGGCCCTATTAGGTATTCCTGCGCGATTCAGAAAGCAAAATGTGCAGCCAAGCCGCACATTTTACTTTCAGAAATTAACGCCTGCCAAAAGGCTGGTGTTAATTTCTGCTGGCACCGGGAAAGTGCTTTTCTATGCACCCTCCGACTTAATATCATGGTGATATTAAGTCGAAGGCCCCAAAAGTAAAAAAAAAAGTAAAAATTAAAAATCAGCCCACAGCCCGCGGGTCTGAAGACGGATGCTCAATTATGCCGGCGTCCATTTTCCGAACCCGTGGCTGTCAGCGGGTTTGAGAACCGACGCCGGCAAAATTGAGCGTCAGCTGTCAAACCCGCTGACAGCCGCCGCTCCTTTTACCGCAGGCCCTAATGGGGCGGATTTTCAGAGCCCTGCTCGCGTAAATCCGCCCAAAACCGGGCGGATTTACGCGAGCAGGGCCCTGCGCGCCGGTAAGCCTATTTTACATAGGCCTACCGGCGCGCGCAGACCCCGGGACTCGCGTACGTCCCGGGGTTTTCGGAGGGGGGGCGTGTCGGGGGCGTGTCGGGGGGGCGGGCCCGGTCGTCGCGGCGTTTCGGGGGCGTGTCGGCAGCGTTTTGGGGGCGGGTACGGGGGCGTGGCTACGGCCCGGGGCGGTCCGGGGGCGTGGCCGCGCCCTCCGTACCCGCCCCCAGGTCGCGGCCCGGCGCGCAGCAGGCCTGCTGGCGCGCGGGGATTTACGTCTCCCTCCGGGAGGCGTAAATCCCCCGACAAAGGTAAGGGGGGGTGTAGACAGGGCCGGGTGGGTGGGTTAGGTAGGGGAAGGGAGGGTAAGGTGAGGGGAGGGCAAAGGAAAGTTCCCTCCGAGGCCGCTCCGATTTCGGAGCGGCCTTGGAGGGAACGGGGGGAGGCAGCGCGGCTCGGCGCGCGCAGGCTATACAAAATCGATAGCCTTGCGCGCGCCGATCCAGGATTTTAGTGGATACGCGCGGCTCCGCGCGTATCTACTAAAATCCAGCGTACTTTTGTTTGAGTCTGATGCGCAAGCAAAAGTAGGCTGATCGCGCTTCTTTTAAAATCTACCCCAATTTGCATAGGCCAACCTCCTGAATCGCTCGCCCAGGGGAGTGGCCTATGCGCCTTTTTCTGAATCGGCCTGATGGGTTCATGAGAGGGCTGGACAAGTTCCTGAAAGAAAAGTCCATAAACAGTTATTTGCTAGATAGATTTGGGAAAGCCGGCGCTTATCCTTCGGATTGAGACACAGGAAAGAGATCAACTATCGGGGGCCTGCCGGGTTCTTGTGACCCAGACTGGCCCCCGTCAGAGACAGGAATGCTGGGCTCGATGGACATTCATTACGCTCTGCACTGAGGAATCCTTTTTCTTCCAGCTTCCCTCACAGTGACCTCTTTAGAGATGCCTGAGCCTCCCCCTCTGGGACTTTTCCCTGCACAATACGGTGCCGACCTCCTTTTCACAGTTATGAAAAATGGAGATTCTCCTGAACAAAATAGAGATGAGCTCCTGCTCACTGTCCTGCAAACAGCGACTTCTCCCAGAAAGAAAGAACAAGGAACCTCGTGGGCTTCTCAGTTTTAATGAAACTCTGGGGGAGACGCCTCTAATTTCTGACCTTATAGACGGAAGGATACATATTAGTAAGGGAGACTTTTCGGAGCCCCTTACTTAATTTTATTATGTTAATAACTTGTGTTTATTAAACATGTTTTATATTTGTTTACTGTCTTTGGCAGTAATTTCTAGAAAAGCAGTTAATACATTTTAATATATCACATCAAACCTCTGTTTTAAGGCCGCAGAGAATAAATAGCACTTGGTCAGTTTGCTGTAAATACTATTATTGCTATAAATTTCTCCAGTAAAGAGATTTTGTTTTCCCTGAGAACCACAAATTCCAGTATACTGAGTATAATATGAAGAGAGAGACCAGCTGGAATACTGAATGCTGGGTTTTCCAGTTCACTGGCGGGCCTAACCTGGATTGATTCTGTCCTTCCTGTAACAAGAATCCTGTACAGGAAGTCCTTGACTTAACGGCTTTTCGAGCTACAAGGTTTCTAAGTTGACACCCATTATCTAACTTGCAACAAGTGTTTTGACTTTAAGATGCTTGAGTGTCTTCCAACAGGCATTCACTGGTGTGCTGATGACCATGAGGCCTGGCAAGGTGACATCAGAGACTTCCTCTCTTCAAAACGGTGTCAGTACAAAGTCTTGAAAGCATGCCTTGCCACATTCCTTTTCAGGCAAAAAAAAGTAATGCTTTAAAATGTCTATGATATTTATATATACATACTTGTGAACTCTCCGGATTTGGCCCGGAGGCTCTGGAATTGTGAACGAATTGCCAAATCTCTGGGTCAACACCTGAAAACTCCAGGTGCGGAGGAAGAAAGCAGGCCTCGAGCGTCGCCAATGGACCCCATCCCACCGGCGGCGAAGACAAGAAGAGACCCGCGCATGATCTGACCAGGAGCAGGAGGGAGCCCATTTCAGCTGCTGCTCCTTCTCCTGTGCCAGCCCCGTGGTATTCAAAATTCAGGGTGCTAGCACTTCCTTCATGTTGATCTTGTGATTTTTGAATACCGCGGGGCCGGCATAGGAAAAGAAGCAGCAGCTGAACGGGCTCCCTCCTTGGATCATGCACGGGCCTCTTCTTGTCTTCACCGCCAGTGGGATGGGGTCCATGGGTGGCCCTCTTCTTGCTTTTTTTTTTGGATCACCACCACCCCCCTCCCCCAGGTGTGCCCCTTTCACCATCTCCCAAACACTAGGGCCATGCCACTTAGGGGCCAGCACCAGTTTCCAGCCTAAGCACCCAGTGCAAGGGGCATCTTGCAAACCTCCAGGTAAAATGTTTTATTATTATTATTTATTTATTTGTTTAAAACAACTATTCACACTTCCAACCACAGGATTTCCCTTTTCTTTGTCCCCATGATCCTCTGGAGTATTCTCACGATAGAGGCTTTGCCTAGGACTAGAGCAAGGGTAGGCATGAATGAGAGTGTATCAGGCTATGAAAAGGAGAGAAGAGAGAGTATGTGTGTGTGTGTGTGTGAGAGAGAGGAGAGAAGTGAGTGAGAATGAGCATGTGTGTGAGTAAACAAGTGAGTGTATTACAGTGTGTATGTGTAAGACAAAGTTTGAGTCAATACCCTCCCCCATCTCGCTACTCCATGGCAATCTCAGGGTGACTGGAAATCAAAAGTTCCCAGGTATGATTATATATTACTAAACTTTGGGTTATTTTGGTGAAAATGGGTTACTGGTCCTTGGTGTTGGAACAAATCACCCATTTATAACACTGTCATTGTGGGGCAATCAATATTTTGACTTAAGGCACAGATTTCAGGAGCCAGTTTTGTGGAGTCTGAGGACTTCCTGAATAATAATTTTTATTTTTGTATGACTGATTGAGCTGGGTGGTTACATACATGCATTGAACAAAGGGCCAATGCAAAAAGATTGTGCAAAGGGTACATCCTGCACAGAGCCACAGTTTCAAAGAACAGATGCAGTGAAAATAAAATAGGTCCTGATAGTTACATAAACTCAAGGAACAGAAGTGCTTTTAATGACTTGGGGAGTAACTTTCAAATTGTACAGAGAAATGTAAAATTTACAGATACATTTTACCTGCAGATTTTATGTCAGTTTTCAAAGGGAAACTGATGCCCTGGTCTAACCCTGCTTATTATATAACTTTCAGCATGGCATGGGATTATCTTCCAGTGCCTTTCTTGATTCATCTTGCTTTCTATAATGTTGCACAGAAATCAGACGTGGGTAGCTGAAAATTTTCTGAAAATTGAAAAACTTACTACTTTTCCTTACTCACCTGCCATCTTCTATGAAATCAACTTGTAAAGAAATATTCCTACCTTACCTGTAGAATTTATGTATAGAAACTGTTTTCTTTCATCTCTTTATATACAGAATAGCCCTAATTAGATTATTATTTCTTTTTTTAAATCTTTGAGTGATGGGTTGGAAGGGAATGCTTTAGCTAGTGAATATAAAGGTTATTAATATGAGAAATTCCCAGCACTTGTTTATAAATGTCATGACTGCATCACATTTTCATTTATTTTTAAATTCTGCGGGTTTCATAGGTACTTATCCTGCCAAAGCTTTTCATATTAATGCTCTTTGTTTTAATCAAGGATTAATTATATTGTACAAACTTTCATCCATTTAGTTGGAAAGGGAAAGTAAAATATCACTAGAGAAAGGTAGGTTTAGGGTTTGTTACAGTAAACATATTTCTGTCCAGGCCGCAGTCCATTGTAAAGGGCCCATGTACCGAGCATTTGCCTCATAGACACAAAGAAACCTATAGAGTGCATGGTTTTTCTCACACATGCAACATGGGAAAAACCCTTTGGTACATCCGACCCTTAACTGTTTTACATAATACCACACCAAGCCTTTCTAGTATATGTAAAAATAAAAAAAAACTAGATACTTATTACAGTATTATATTGTGCAATTCAATTTTTGTATCATAAAATGTTCTAAAAAGAAAAACCTGCAGTAGTTGACTGAATGAATTAGGCTGAGGCTTTTTATTTGTAATTGTTTCCTATTGTGTATATGTAGGCGTCCTAGTGTGTGTCAGTCTATGTGCAGGCCTCTGTTTGGGTTGCAGGGCGATGGGAGGAGCAGTGAGCCCTGTTCAGAGGCTCTACAGCTTTCATCTTGTCTCATCCTGGCTAGCCCCCTTACTCTCTGTTGGCAGTGTATCGAGAGAATCTGCATAAACCTTTCTTGCCAAGGTTTGTAGTTTGTAGTTTTAGGGGGGTTTTTTTTAACAGTATCAAGGCACATAATTTAGGAGACATCTGTCCTAAGAACTTTTCTTTACATAAATATAAAGTGCATGCAATATTAGTTTAGGATAGGAGGTACACTGCTGTTATAAAATTGAATTTTTTTTTGCCCAGCAGCTTCATCCTGCAGTGGGGCTAGTTCCCAGGTCTTTTCCACCTGTAATGTTTTCTCTCTAGAGGATTTCTTACATCTATTGCAATATATCACTATTTTTAAATAGAAGAAGAACTCTGCAGGGAGATATCTATCTATATGTATAGATATAGTTATACTTAGCTCTCCATATACTATATATTTATATTTGCTTCCTAATATCCTCCATGATATTTGCTGTCCCTCTCCCCATGTGGTTATTCCTGGATGGCCAGGAACACCTTGCTGGAGAGGGCACCTTCTCCAAGGTGCCCCCTCAGCACTGCTGGTAGGGACTTCAGTGTAGCAGCAGGCATTTCCCTTCCCTCGCTTCCTCTCTGCAAGGAATACTGTATTTTAAGGCTTCTATTTCATAGCAATTTTGAGTCATCCCATTTTCCAACTTGTATTTAATTGGGCAGAGCTGAGTTTTATATCCTATAACTTGGACTTATTCCATGTCCAGATATAGCTAAGTAGTCTCTTAGGGGGTCATTTTCAAAAGCGATCGCATGCGAAAAGAGACTTTTCACACGCGAAACGTCCCTTTTCGCGTGCGATCACTAAATGGGGGCAGAGTTGGGGCCGACTCTGCGGAGACATCGCTGGCGGCGAAAGGTAAGGAACCTTTTTACCACTAGTTTCATGTAGTTATTTGGTACGAAAGCCGGCAGCCAGTGCACCGCAGTGATGCGATGGCTGCCGGCTTTCGCAGGCCCGCCCCCCCCCCCGCTTCGCCCCCCCCGCCCCCCATTACTGCCGGATTCTTTAAGGTCTGCGACCTTAGAGAATCCAGGCCTTAGATACTGAAATTGTTCAAAGGGCTGTATGCAGTGGGACTTAAAATATTTTCTGGTATTTACCAAATGATAATGAAGATGATATGTAGAACATGCATTCAACGTGCTTGTGCATCTAACTCCAATGAGATCTTCATTGGATGTTTCAGATTGGCAGTCCTTTCATAAAGTTACTGTTTAGCATACACAAATATTTCAATATTCCATTAAATCAGTCAGCCTGGGGGATATACTAACCATAAAGAGGCTATAGATCTCTTCATTATTTTATTAAAATGTAGTCACTGGGCACCTTGTTGAAGTGTAATCACCTCTGTCCCAGATACAAAGGTGGCAGTGGTGAAGGGCTGACTCTGGTATTCTGGGTCTTGTAGTTTGTGAAATGGATACCTGATGGGGGGAACAATAGATGTGATTACAGACACACTCCAGAAACTGAGTTGGTTTTTCTCCATAGTTTTGCCTTTATTTTTCTGAACTTTGTAGAAAAGTTAAAAATAACAGTTTAATCTATTTACAGTCAGCAGGCACTCTCTTCTCTCCCCCTGTTACTGTGTGCTAGAGGTGCATACTTCCCAATGGAATTAGTTCAAGGTTTGGGCTGCAGAACCCAGGGAAGATTCTTTTGCTTGGCGTAGAAACATTTCCATGAATGCCCAGCTGATGTGGTTAGTCCAACAATGTGTTACTTCTTGGCCACCATGCCAGAACATGAGTTGTCACTCCTCTCACATGTGAGTGTGAATAACAGCTGATTAGGGATGTCGTCCCCCAGATGGCTTGCTCACAGATCTATGGGATCCCAATGTGCTCCAAGTTACTGATAAGACTGGTCCACTGGATTACCAGCAGTTTTTCATTTTGCTAACCCCATGGCTTAGTGTTGAAGATTGAATGATGGTCTTGTTCAGAAGAGGGGAATATAGGATCTTGCTGATTCCCAACAGTGTTTCCAGATTCTTCTGGCATCCTGACTCTCCACAGCGCCACTATCAACATTTCCCATGCCCACTCTTATGGAGAAGTTTCTAGATCTTTCTCAGGGATCCTGATACATCCCCTGATGGACCTGATCACATCTCTTCCCAAGGCAGGGATGACTGCAGCATATGATTGCCCTAGTTTAGGAGAATGGATTTAGTTAATTATATGTAGCGACTGTTTCATGCTCCACTCATGACAGGCAAAACTAGGAGCTGCAGGGCCATCATGCACCTGATGAGGCCCTCGGGTCCTTCTGACAGGGGAGAAGATTTGCTTCAAGGCTCTTAAGGCTCTGAAACGTTTCTATACCTCTAGCAATAAACTGCACAGTTGCAGAGCTTTGGGATTGCTCCAAATATAAAATGTTTATTGAGCTACGTCTGGAATGGTAATGATTTGACAAAATGTAGACCACCTTTTGGTAACACCCATATCAGAAACAGAAATCCAAACAGTTGCACAAATACAGTTCATAAATCAGCAGGCACTCTAGTCTTGAGCCCTGGACTCCTTCCAAAATGAACCAGAAGGAAAAGAACAAGGAACCTGCTGGGCTCCTCCATTATATTGAAGCTCTTACACGGTAGACATCTTCCAATGGGGGGAGTATCTGAAAATTACTACATCTCTGCCCTGACATCAATGCCATGCATCTGAAGATGCACATCTTATTAGTTGGTGACAGATTTATGACCTCCTTACATATAGGGCAAAGAGCTTTAAAGAGTATAAATCTGTCCGTTAGGTCCAATATATAGAAATAAAGGAGAAAAGAGGAACTACTCAGCTAAAATATATCTTTACATAGAGAGATATTTTGGTGTAGTTCCTTTTTTTTTCTTCCAGCTCAGTTGGAACCAGTGTTAGCACATGGTGCTATGAGTCTTCACTTGCAATTTTTCCTCCTATTTTGAATATCCTCCCACTGTAACCAGTCTGGTCATTTAAGCAATGGTTCTAAAGCTTGGAGCTATGCATCAGGGGTTCTTCTGGAATCCTCCAAATCCTGCCACCAGGTGTTGAACTTAATGATGACCATGACTCGCCTCCCCCCAAACCGCTGCCTCCACATCATCCCCAGACCCTGCTGACCTACAATACAGATGACCCAGTCTGGTAATCGAACTTGGGGATCTTCCACATGGGAAGTGCACAGGCTTTGGCACTGAACCACTGAGCCCCATATTTAATGGATCAACTTACTTTTTTTTTTCTTGACTTGTATTGCTTCATATTGATGTGATGAAAACTGTGTTTCACAGAGATGAAAATTTAACCCAGTGTGTTATAATGTCCTATTTAGAGCACAGCTTCTTTAAAAAATTGGGACATAATGGTTAAGAAATAATAATAATGTTTCATTATTATTATTTTAAATCATCAAAATGGTTTACAACTAAAATAAAAATTGCAAAATCATAAATATAAACAAAATACAACATTAAAAGCCCAAAATACAAATTCATACCTAAAAATAAAACATGATGAAAGCATATTAAAATATTAAATAAATGACATGAAAATTAAGAAGTGAAAAAATTGCATGAAACTAATCCCAAAGAAAACCTCCCACAATGTCTACTCTTCACTATATGCTTTTTAAAAGATCCAAGCCTTTATAATCTTGAGAAACGTCAAATAATTTTTCTCATTTCAAATCAAAAGAGGAAGAGAGTTCCACAGAATGATGAGTATGCTCCAACCTTATCTAGGTTAACCAATGAACTACTAACTTGTTAGGATGATCTTAAAGTTTGAGATGTCTTAAAAGGAAATAAGTCAAAGATATACTGTGGATTGCGAGTACATAAAGCCTGATATACTAATGACAAGATTTTAAATTAACTCTGTAGACTAATGGAAGCCAGTTCAATCTATATATTATTGGAGTCACCAAAGAAGATTTTTAAGACCAAACAAGAGTCTAGCAGCAGTATTCTAACAGCTGAGGACCCCTGAATTTGTGGTACATCCCCGAGTTTCAGTGCTAACGAGATCAAAATATCCAAAACATTGTACTACAGGGCGAAACTAAGTCAGTGAGAACAGATTTCAAGATGACCATTTGTATTAATTTATTTGGAAAGATAATTCTATATCAATTCCTAAGATACTTGTACTTGTATCCTGCACAATGATACCACACCTGAGTCAATGTTCTAACATCTCTATAATATGCCAGCACTTATTTGACTTGAGAGTCAATATAAGGCAACTTTATTGGTGTCCAAATGACTGAGAAATAAGTATTTGAGTAAGGGATGCCAATAGAGAAACATGTAAAGATTGTCCCTCCATAGTAATCTGAACTAGATCTTGATTATGATGCAGTTTTTCTTCCCAGAGGTTTTCAGGTCCTACAAATTATTGGTATCTCCTAGCCTGCATTTTGAAATTGTGGTATACACCATCATCACAGTTGCTCTCCAAAGAACAGAAAGGAAAACCATGAGGCTACTTTAAGATGGAAGGTATCTCGAAGGGGCCAGAACTACATTTCCCAAAAGGCCTTGTAAGGTAGGCTTAGATCACCTAACTGATGACAGGCAGGAAAGAGGCCGGGAAGCATTCCGATCAGGTCAATGAGAAAGGAAAGGGAACTGGCCTTGGGAGGAGGAAGGGTGGGAGCCAGTTTCAGGACTAAGAGCTGGAGCAGACTTGGCTAATCAACCTGAAAGCATAGAGCTTAAAGTATTTGACAGTCCTTTAGAGGTGGGTGCGGAGGATATGCAGTATATAGAGGGCCTGGTAGCACAACAGTACTGAAAGTGAAGTGAACAGTTTCCTGTTCCCTACTTCTTGTAATCTGAAAGTAGCTCTATTGTTTCCTTTTAAACAAATGGCTGTGGGAGGATGGTAGTTACCCAGTCTGCTGAGACTACCAAGGGTGGTGGTGAGTACCAGTTTAAAAGCTGTTTGCAGAGAGCTGAGAGAGATATTTAGGGTAGCTATATAGTTTTCTTTTACCCTCTTTGAATTGAGGACTGGGAAAACTGTTGCTGGCTCCAGCCTAGTGAGTCAAAGGGCTTTAAAGTTTAATTATAGGGATAACGCCTGACGCCGCTCCTGAATCTGAAGATGTTTCAGAAGACTGCTGTAGTCTAATCTGGGATGGTCTGAGGGATACTGTACAGGTAATTTACCTGCTGTAGTTCTGAGCCGTGTTGAACTTTTGGATAGAGGTTATCAGCCTACAGAGAGGACAATGGCTTCTTGAAAGAGTATCCTGGTTGTCAACATCTTCAGATCTGACCTCCAGCTTGAAATACAATACTTCAACTGAATTTACTTAAACTGTTGCAAAACTGGTAATCCATAGTCCATACCTCAACATGAGTTCCTAAAATGGTACATATTTCCTATATGTTCTAATGTCCATTTTCCTTTTTCCTGCCAGTTTTTACATACAAGTTCTTAATTCCTTGGGAGAGGCATTTTTTAACATCCTTAACTTGTTAATAATAAACTCCTATAATATATGAAAAACCTGGCGAGTGGCAGAAAATAGTACTGGATTCCCTTTAAGCCTCCCCCACCAGAACTTGGCTGGCATGAATTAAAAATGAAAGGTAACAGCTGTATCTCTGTCTACCAATAACCAACCTGGCTGTTTCTTCCCATAGAGACCATCCTTATTATGACAGTGCATAGGTATAAAATAAAATCAGGCAAGCTTGTACTCCCTTTATCTTTACACTATCTAAGGGATTATTTTTAAAGGGGAATGTGGGAGGATTTCCTTTTCCAAGAAAGCATGAATAGCTGATCTACTTTTTTTTTTTGCTAGGTAATCTATAGCATGATGACTGTTTCAGTAGTATTGAGAGGCTGACACGCTTTTGAGCTGTGGTAGCAGGTGATAAATTCAGTTCTGTGGTGAAGATTTTTAATGCTGATAACTTTGTCTTGAATGAAGGATCTCCATCAGCATTGCGACTTCTTCTTGTATGCCCAGTTCTTGCTGCTTGGCTATGGATCGTCCGTGTCCCAGGTCAGCTGGCTATCTCTAGTCCTTCTCCTGCAGTCCCCTGTTCAGATACTAGCCAGATCTAACGCTGCTTAACCAAACACTTGCAGGGAGTACTAGGAAAAGGCTGAGCCAAACGCTCTCTGTCACTGCGGCTGTACAAAAGACAGATGACAGTTTTCAGCATAGCAATACCCATCTTTCAGGGTAAAATCTTCAGTTAGGAAAGAGAAGACGTACAGGGGAAGGAGATTTTTGCTTCCTTGGGATTGCCCACTGGGAAAAAAATGACTATTAGGGAGTTTTTACTTTCAATGTTTCAATACCTGTAGAAAGCAATATGGTAGGTCAGTCATCTTAAGGAAGACCAAAAGCAGATCATGATTCTCACTGGTAGCATCTCAGTGGTAATCTGAAGAAAGGCACAAAGAAACAGCCACAGAAAACTTTGTTTCCCAGTGGAAAAATTGCTTTTGTTATACAAAACTGGCATTTCCCTATATCGGCAACTATGAGCTGAATAAATGATCACCCACACTGACTTCTGTGTCTGGTGGAATGTAGTAACTGCTGGAGATGTGGCCAGAACAAGTCCCTATGCACATGCCTTCTAGTAACACGCTGGATATGCTTTTGGTTACCTTTTTTTGTTAGGGTACAAAGATTATTAAATCTGTGCATATAAACTAAGATTATGACAAGACCAGATGATTCTCCAGACTTCTGACTTCTGGGGGAATAATTTAAAATCTTTTGAGTGCTTGTCAGTGAACCTAAATGCAGAAATGATATCTCCCCTAGCATGGCATTCATAATTCTTTCTTTCAGTCAAGGAGATAATGGAGCTTGTTAAGCTTGGTTATATGGATGGAGTCCAAAGGCAGATTGGTTCACAGTGCCTTGGGGGGGGGGGGGGGTCTGTTCTGTGCTCTGTATCACTCTTATTGGCATTTTGTAAAGAAACTGCTGGGAGGATCTGTGAGCTTGTTCCAGAGTTTATCAAAGTAAAAAAAAAATTAAGTACCTGGTTCTCTGCTTCTTAGGCCTCCATTTGCCCTTGCATTCAAAGACCAGCATGGGAGGTGGGGGCAAGATGAGGCTAGGATGATGGTCTTGGGAGCTTTAGAACTTGTGTGCCTGTAGGCAGCTGAACCAATCTTCAAGATATTGGGAAGGAAAGTTTCCTTACTTTAATGGTGTCAAGTTTTAAACCAGCCTGCATGGATAAAAATGTGTAATGGAGAGGTTAAAGCATTAAAACAAATGATTGCTATTGCCATCATTATTTGTGTGGCATGTACCAGATGGACACAGTGCTGTACAGGGACACAGAAGAGACGGGGCCTGCTCCTTATAGCTTACAGTCTAGTCAAGACAAATAGAAAGGACACCTACGAAAAAAAAATCAAGAAGCTTTGTGTTAAAACAGCAAAGCCATGACTGAAAAGATTTGAGGATTCTGATTAACATCCAATGTGATGCTGGGACCGTACTGTTTAATAGAGAACTCTGGTTATGTACATTGTTACTGATCAGCCCCTCCTCGTTTAGCGTAAAGAGGCACATGGAATATTTACCTCGTTCTGATTAAAAAGCAGCTAAATTTTAAGGGCTTACCACAGCTACCATGGTTAACTGATATAACCTTGTAATAGCAAGTCTGTCAAAAATACAATGAAAAAATGCTATTCTGAGTGCTCCTACACACTGCAGCTGCAAACATTTGTAAGATTTTCTTTGAAGATAATTTGCTTAATTAAAGAAAAATGCAATTTGATCTGTCAGCCCCAAGATCAGCGGCCTCTCTTTTATTCAGACTCCAGAAATAAGATTGTTGGTTTATCTTTGAAGGGATATTGATAGGTGCACATCCAAAAGGATGCACTGTCATTTCCTATGAGCTGGGTTCTTGTTTTTGTCTTTTTTTTTTTTTTTCCTTCTGCTGCTCTGGGTCTCTGGCTCATTGGGAGCCAGGACTGGGATCCTGGTGTCAAGAGCACTTTATTCACAATTACCAGGGGACTTTTCCCCCCTTGGGTTAGTTGCCGCAGTTCCATGCTAAAAAGTAACTGAGGGCTCTGGGCACAGAGGCCTGGAGTCTGGGATGTTAATGCCCCGGCACATTTGTGAATGCGATTATCATTCAAGAGAAGGCATGATGGCATAAGCAGTTTATAGGAGATGGATATCCCTTCACTGAAAAAAGGAAAAAAAAATGCATATCTGAGAGAGTTTCGTACTCTCTCCCTTTGCTTAACTATATTATTTATGAATGTGTATTTTTCCATTTTGAGTTCTAAGAAGTTGTAAAACTGAAATAGTTTCTCTTAGCAAATCTAATAATCTTTCACTTTATATGGTAGGAATTTTATCCATTGGAGATCCAGTCATATCCTTGTCCTCTTCATCTGGTTCAGTAACCATGGAAACAGATACATAGAAATCCCGTTGGCATGCGATTGTGAAGGCAGATCTTTCAGGGGCCTCTATTCAAAGTAGAATTCAATAGAAGCCTAAAACTTGACACGCGAGTACAGCTAACAAACTGGCATGCAATCTTTTCAGGAATTATTACAGAACATATTTCTTGGTGGAGTCGGCAGATATTAACCAACTTTTATGTCCACCAGAGCCCATTTAGGTGGGTGCTGCAAGGCCAGAAAAGATTTATTTACTTACGTTCTTCCTATATAAGAAATGGTTCAACGCGGTTTACAACAATACATTCACAAGTTGTGTAAAACAAAAAAATAGGCAATCAATAAAATCGCAACATTAACACCTTAAAATGAGTTAATTGCTGTAGTAAAATAAAGCCTTCACATTTTTTCTACAAGATTTCAGGTCCCTTTCCAAGTGCAGCTCAGTTGGGAGTGCATGCCACAGCACAGGTGCAACATGAGAGAAAGCTTTATTGCATGTGGTTCGTGCACAGAATGTATCATCAGCAAGCTGTCCAAATTGGACCATACTGCCTTTGTTGGAGTATATTTCTTCAGGTTATCTGGGAGAGAGCAAGGATCTTCTAAATTCATCAACTTAAAAATCAATGATTAACATTTTATATTGCACACACCATTTTACAGATAGCCAATGTAATTGGCACAATACTGGGCTGATATGATCCGAGCACATTAGTCCCAATAAAATCCGCATTGCAGTATGCTGTATTAATGTAATGCTTTCATGCTTGCTTGGTGCAAGCCAACAACTAAGCTATTATAGTAATCAACTTGATTAAATAAAAGTGCTTGTAATACTGACCAGAAAAAAACTTTTTTTTTTAACCACCTGCCTTATATAAGGCTTAAAAGTCAACTGTGAGTCAAAAGTTACAACTAAATTCCTGGCTTCTATTGCCAAATTTAGAATTTCTCCTGAAAATGTTATGCTGTTGATTCCTTGGTCAGTTTGTCTCTTTCCTATCCAAAGCGAGGAATTTTTTTTTTTTACATTAAGCATCAAATGATTTTCAGTAAGCCATGTTTTAATTTTCATCATGCGAAGCTCAAAGAGGATTGTTGGAAAAACACCATCAACACATGGTAAGAATAACTTAATATCATCCGCATATAAAAAGTAAAGTACTCCTAGCCCCTTCAAATATCACATAAAAATATTAAAAAGAATGGAAGACAGTGCTGATGCTTGAGAGACATTAGAGATAATATGTCTCCAGGATGAGGCATTTCTCTTACCCTGAACTTGATATTGCCTATTTGTTAAAAATGATTCAAACCACAGAAATACCCTTGAATGCCAATTTGCTCTAGCTGGCACAGCAGCGACTTATGGGCGATAGTGTCAAAAGCTGCACTGGAATCTAATTGCACTCAAACTCCTGACTTACCTTGATCCAGTTCAGTCAGAGAACGTAGCAACATCTCAGTCCCATGGTTCTTCAAAAAGCATGTTGGTGTGTGTCTAATAAGCATTTTCCCCTCTAAACTTTTCCAGTTGCACTTTTCTCCACTGTTTTACAATTGGTAGGGATATTTGAAATAGAGTGGAAATTGCAAACAGCTTCCAAAGACACTGATGGATTTTCATAGTTACCTTTGTTTAATCTACCTAGAATAGTACCTGCAGTGAGCAATCTATTAACTATTTCACCTCTATAACTATAGGAGATATCTTTTAGGCTTTTAATAAAAGAGAAAGGACAAAGATCCAACAGAGAATGTGTCAGTTTTAAACAATTTATAACAGATGTTAGTTCAATCAAGTCACTTTTCTGAATGAAGTACAACTAACATTTTTAATCAATGGGCAAACCATAGCTACTCTATTTGAGTCAAACTGTACCCTTACGGGTAGATTTTATAAATTTACGCGAGCGCGTACTTTTGTTCGCGCACCAGGTGCGAACAAAAGTACGCTGGATTTTATAAGATAAATGCGTAGCTGCGTGTATCTTATAAAATCCGGGGTCGGCGCTCACATTTGTGCAACTTGCGCGCGCTGAGCCCGGCGCGCGCTGCCTGTTTCCTCCAAGGCCACTCTGAAATCGGAGCGGCCTCGGAGGGAACTTTCTTTCCACCCCCCAGCCCTATCTAAACCCCCTCCCTACCTTTGTTGGCAGATTTACGCCTGCCGAAAGCAGGTGTAAATCTGCACAGGCCAGCGGGCTGCTGGCGCGCCATCACCCAACCCGGGGGCTGGTCCGGAGGCCTCGACCACGCCCCCGGGCTGGCGCCACGCTCCTGGTCCCGCCCCAAGCCGCCCCCTGACCCCGGGCACGCCCCTGGACATGCCCCTCCCCGCCCCTTTTACGAAGTCCCGGGACTTACGCGCGTCCCGGGGCTGTGTGCGCGCCGGCGGCCTATGCAAAATAGGCGCACTGGCGCGCGTAAATCCAGCCGGATTTATGCGCGCAGGGCTTTTAAAATCCGGCCCATAGTTTATCAGTTTTATCCTGAAAAAAGTTTGCCATAGGATCACAATCGGGCATTGGATGTTGGTTCATCACTTTCAATCCTGTTAAATGTTTAACTATTGCAAAAAGTTCTAATGGGCAATTTAATGATTTCACAGTCCTAGCTAGGACAGCATTTTTCTGGGTTTCCTGGCAGTATTTCTTGTATTCATGCAGTTGCAATATGCATTTTTGTTTAGCACTCTCAATATTGTGCCTTCTCCATTCACCAAGGGAGGAGAGGTGCCACCACTGAAAAAGCCATATCTCTATTACATGTCATCTGCCTTTCCTGAAATGTCAGAATTCTTAAGTCCCCTTGGCTTGAATGAAGATCATGGTTTGGCACATTGATCTAACCTGGTGGATAAGTGAAGGGGACCCCTTACCTCTCAATAGACAAAATGTAAGAATGAGCAACTTCTTTGCATAAAATCTTTGAAATCATCAGATGTGAGACAGTTGGGTAGCCCATGAGTTACAAACAACTGTCAAAATGCTGTAATTCTTCGAGCTGTAATCAACTTGAGCCACGTCAAATAAGAATCTACAATAACGAGGAAGTTCTTCCCTTCAAAGGGACCTGCATGGTCAATGTGAATCCTTTGTCACTTCCCAAGTGGAAAGTGGGGGCTATTGGTGAGTTATGTCACACTCCTTGATAACCTTTTCTTTGTCTGTATCTATCCTAAGTCACCAGACATACTGTAGCTCCTGGAAAGCATTTCATATGTACAGCTTCAGGATGTATGGCATGGAAAATGGCTGGAAATCTGATGACTTTTGCTTGAAATAACAAAATGGTTTCTGAAAAGGAGACATCCCTTATGGGAAGAGAAGATAATACATGCTGCCTGCTTGAAAATGTTCTGAACTCGGGCAGTTTACCACTTGACCATCTCAGTTCAGGTCATGAGCCAGGACAGGGTCCTTTGCAGGCAGACTAGCTATCTGGGCAGCTGAAGGGGAGCATCAAAAAAAAGTTTCTAGCATCAAACTTTGGCTAGAAGTGTACCTGCAGCAGCAGGCAGCTCAAGGCATTAACATGGGCTACTATATTGTACATAACATCCAAAAAGTACCTACCCTAAATCTATAATCAACTCCAAGGTTAAATCAATATTTAATATTTTTTTAAAAAATTATCTATACAAAAGAGGAAAAAGTCTTCAGAAACCAACAGGACAATAAATTGCCACAGTAGTTGGGCTTCTTAATCATTAATCAAAAAACCTACTTTTATTGTGACCACGTGTCTTCAAAGAATGTGAAATAGCAAACTTCAGCTTATAAAGATTCAGTGTGTCTTCTAGCTGAAGCAAAACTTCCAATATGGGTAAGGTAGTGACATAATCCAATAATCCAATGGCCAGCGTTTCGCCAAAATTGGCTGCATCAGGGAATTTTATTTAATTCCCACTTCCAACAGACATTATTATATTAGCTTCAGTACAAACGATCTTTAAGAGAAAACATACAAGTTAGCATCTTCGTTCATTTTAAATTATTGATAACTCATAGTTTCAGGTCTTACCTTGAAATTAACCAATTCCATGTAACAAAAATTTTAATGTGACCAACTCGTCTACTCGTTGTTTGCAAACTAGCAATGCAGAAGCCGAGGTGACTTTTCTTTTTTAAAGGAATACTGACCAATCCGATGGCATCATTTTAATACTGAGTTGCCGATTTGTCAGTTTCATTTTTCAAACAGCCAATCAAATGCTGAAATTTTAAAACTGTCTGCCTGTTAGTGAAATGAAAAACACGACCAATAGATTTGTCAACAAAGGAGTTATCCCTTTTACATTATTCACAGAGAAGGCACCCAACATCTTAAATATTGTGTTCCAAAAATGAGATAAAAAATAATCTTAATTTTAGAGAAAATGTCCCCATTCAATGCTGCTGAGTTTCAATGGCTCCACTGTATTCAGCTGGTATATCCACCACTGCTCATGCTGAAGTAATATTTTTTCTCGACGACCACCCCCAGGATGTGAATGTACAAGTTCAATGATGAAAATCTTAGCTCTTCAGATTTGTGAGTCAAAATTCTACAACCATTGGTGCCTGTAGCCTTCCATTCTTCAAACAACTTCAGTGTCCTGATATACTCGTACTAAAACATCTCCCTTGTTTTTCCTACATGTGTTTTAGCGCACAGACATAAAACCACATATATTCCAAAGGTAAAAGAACAAGAACTGAAATGATTCAGCCGACTGATGATCTCAGCCAATGAATCGATACTGGAATGTTTATCCATAAATGTGGACAAATGTTTAAAACCTTTTGTTTTTGAAGTTGTTTGAAGAATCAACAGCTACAGGTGACCACCATTTCAATCAAAGAATACTTAAGAAAAAATATTTTAATCTTAAATACTCATAGAAAGGGAAATCCATAAAAAGATGGAAAAAAGATGCTGTGCTCCATTGTACAAATCTCCCATATGGATTGGAAAGACCACTTGGATGGTAATGGTGGGGAGGCAGACCTATGATTATATATCCTAGGCGAGCAACGATGGTTGGAGTTAAGTTTGCAGCAATGCATATTGGGGTAGATTTAAAAATATACGAGCGGGCGTCCATGTGCGCGCGCTACCCGGCGCACGCACATGGACGCCCAAGTTTATAATATGCACGCATGTTATAAAATCGGGGGTCGGCGCACACAAAGGGGTGCACATTAGTGGAACTTGCGTGCGCCGTCGCCTGCGGCCTTCCCCCGTTCTCTCCCAGGCCGCTCTGATTTTGGAGCGGCCTGGGAGGGAACTTCCCAACCTCCTAAATAACTTCCCTTCCCCTTCCCCTAACCTCCCCTGGAGAATTTCCTCCCTCCAGGGCTAGTGCAAGGTATTGGGCACCATAGGTGAATCATGAGCCTTAAGTCCCCCGATTCGCCAATAAAATTTTAGGTCCGTGGGCCCCATCCCGACAAGGTTTGATTATCAACAACCATGACTCCACAACCACTCTTCCCAGGACAGTCCTGTAAAAACAGATAGCTGAACTTTCAAAAGTCATTTTTGCTGGTAAATACTGGTTTACAGGTAAACTATTTTTTTTTTTAAATTACCCATTTTAAAAGCATCACAAATCATGCAATGTTTCACAATGTATATACTTTGGGGTATATACATTTTGTATAAATGCAAACTTTGTATTTTGCCATTTTGTATAAATCATTTTGTCATTTTGTTGTATACATTTTGTATAATTTGTATAAATTTTGTCATTTTGTATAAAGTCATTTTGTATAAATGCAAACTTTGTTCCATGTTATATTTGTGCTTCATGCAAATTATTGTCTTCTTCTAATTAATCTACCTGTCCTTTTTCGTCCTCTGTACTTTGCCCTCTACCTTTCACACTGCTCCCCTCTCCCTCTCCTTCTCCCTTTCCCTGTTTTTTGTAACTTCTCTCAGTTACATGTAAACCGATTTGATGTACCCACGAATACCGGTATAAAAAAGTTGTTAAATAAATAAATATATTCGCGAGGTGTTCCTGGGAGTAAGGTTAGGTTTGGGGGGGGGGAGGGGCAGTAATGCGTGTTTTGTATTTTCAAAACTACGTGCGTTGTTTTGAAGGAAAGAAATACCCGCAGGGAAAGCAGATGCAAACGTCTGCAGGCTCGTGTTCCTGGGGCAGTTCTTACATAGAAAGTATGCCCACATTTTCCCTTTGAGAAATGGTGCAAAGCCCTTGACTAAAAATACCCACAGATTTTGCTCTACAATGTAGTTTTCAAAATAGCCCCCTAATTAAACTTTGTGTCATATACATAATATAAATGTGTCAGAAATCATGCCACAGTGTCTGAATATGACACCTGTGATTTATTTTGGGGGGGGGAGGAGGAGCAGTCTGCAACCCCCCCTCCCCTGAAATATACAGATTCCTAAATTAAAATAAGTTCATGCTGCATTTGCTGAAGTGAGTCTCTGAAACAACTGGGTGACCTGGATGGCCGGGCCTAACGGAGATAGTTCCCTATACTTCCAATGAAAAAACCCATTCATAGCAAAGTATAATGCAGAGGCCGGTTTATGGAGCAGAGTCTCGGGTTTTTAATAGCCCATGAATCGTTGCTTGCTTTTTGTTTTTGTTTTGTTTGTATATTTTTGAGGTAGTGTGGGGAGTTGGAATGGGTTGTCATATAATAGGGGTGGTTATAATTAAAGGGCTGTTTAATCATTTTAAAGTGTACAATGGATGGGTTTGTAATTGTGTGGGAGTTGGTTTTAGGATGGATATTTATTGTGTACTCTATTTGAGAGCTGTCTATGACATGTATGAATTATTTTAATTGTAAATTACGGCAGACTTGGCTGTATTAGAGCATGATAAATGCAAATTATAAATAAATACATTCTTTTGTCACCTCAGTAACAGTGACACAAAATCCCTCCATTATATCAAGCTCTTTCTGAAGAAACACAAAAGCTTGCAAAAAAAAAGTCACTCAAAAATAATATAGCAAGCTTGCCATACCAAAAAAAATGCTAACTCCCAGAACTCAAATAATACCTTAATCTATAAAAAGCTGGTAATTCAAATATTACGCCGAGGCCTAGAACAACATTGCTGTTCTTTCCAACAGGGAGAAGGAGTGGCCTGGTGATAAGAGCAACGAGCTGAGAACCAGGGTTCAAATTCCACTTCCCCCACAGACTCTTCTTGTGACCTTCACCTGTTGCCTAGTTACACGCATAGGGGCAAATTTTAAAAGCCCTGAGTGCGCCAAAAGCGGGAGATACGCACACAAGTCGGGCCCGGTGCTTACCGAGTGGGGTTTAAAATCCCCCCCCCCCCCCGCGCATGTGTATATCTCCCGTTACGTGCACAAATTTTCAAAAAAGGGGTGGAGTGTGGGTGTTCCGGGACTTTAACATGAAATGTGCGCGTATTTACGCACACATCATGCGCCAGGGTCCCCTGCCATGCCACTTTACTACTGCTATGGATGGTGTGTAAGTAATAAAATAAAAATAGCTACGCTAGTCAGTGGGGTTTTAAGGGTTGAGGCTAACAGAGGGAAAGGAGACGATTAAACTGGGAGGGGGGGGGGTTGGAAAGTCCTATCCCTTGCTTGGGTGAACTGGGAACGGACTGGTGAAACTGGCAATGGCGTGGACTTGCGCCCTGCTTAAAATTCCCCCCAGTTACGCAGTGGAAACGGGATTTGCGTGCACATGTGCATGCCCATTTAAAATTGCGCACATCTACGCGTGTTCAGCCTATTTTATACAATGCGCGCATATACGCGTGTATGTTATAAAATGGCTGCGTACTTTGGCACAAGCCGGCATATGCGCATACACGTGCGCCAGCGAGGCTGTTTATAACTTACCCTCTTTTGAGCAGGCGTTTGTTTATGAATTCTAAAAATGCTGCAAGCTTTCTGGAGCATTATTTGGAAAGGCAAGCTAAAAATCCAAATTTATTAGCAATAAACTCCTACTGGGAAAACAAAACAAAAGCTGGACAACACAGAAACTACGTGTTAGCAGGTATCTCATGTTGGTCACATACAGAGAATATAGAAAATCCCTCCCCAAATATGGAATAAGTAACCACAAATTATGAAGAGAAAAAACTGAACTTGTCAACTCCAGCCTCACCTCCTCCCCTCCTCCCCTGCAGGAAACTGGATTATGGAGCACTTTCTGATCTCACCATCTTCTGGCCCTTTCAGGGCAGGAAGAGATGGTAAGAGAGGAGGGAGTAGAGAAGTAGCTTAGTGGTTAGAGCAGCAGGCTGAGAACTAAGGAAGCCAGGATTCAAATCCCACTTCAGCTCCTTGTGACCATGGGCAAGTCACGTCAGCCTCCATTGCCTCGGGCACAAACTTAGACCTAGATTCATCAAGCCAACCCTGAAAAACATCCTAGCTGTATAGCATGGTCTTTTGTTTCGCAGCAAAACAACGTGGCACTGGCCCTTTAGGCGCGAGGGCAGCCCCAATGTCACGAGACCACCATTGCTTTAAAAGGCCAGTGCCTAAAAAGAAAAAAAGTGCCTGAGAAAGGTGTGAGGGGAGGTCAGAGCTGACCTCTTGCTCACCCTTGGGGCAGCCACTCAAGGCAGCCCTCCCTGACCACCAAAAGTAAAAAAAAAATTAATATAGTAGTTGTGTGATAACTGTTCCCCCTCATTGAAGTTCCTCAGCGCATTGCTAAGCTTAACTCTTCATGTAATCCTTTTAATGTCTGTGATGCTGCAGTCTTTAAAGCAGCTAAGGAGATGTTGGCTCCCTCTCAGGCAGTTGTATCCAACAATTCTCTTTTAGAAGGCGTTGTTCTTACAGTTTAATACAAGTTTGACTGATTCCTTCTTTAAAAGAAATCAGGTCCTCATCGTAGCAATTCATCTAACTATAGACCTAATATCTCCTTTGCCCTTTTTGGCCAAGTTGCTAGAGTCAATTGTTGCTACTCAACTTTTCAATTTTCTGGAAGACCAGGAAATCCTTGATCCCTCTCAGTTCAGTTTTCGGAAGGAGTTAAGTGCAGAACCTTTAAGAACTTCTTTATTGGACACAGTGAGAAGAGGTCTGGATGCTGGTAATAGTTATATACTGGTTTATTTAGATATTTCCTCTGCTTTTGATACCATTGGTCATAATACTTTGCTGCCTCCCTCCCATCCATGGTCCAAATGAACCCTGCATGGGGCATCCTCTCTCCTTCTATGAGGAAAAGCCTCCTCCAAGGAATCCCTCCATTCCTGAGTAAAAACCCGTTAGAGACACTCTCATCTCTCCTTCAATGATCCAGTGAGGAAAAAAACTAATAATACATTTTTTTCAAGTGCATTCAAAGCAAAATGCCTGTGAAGGGAGTCAGTTGGACAGTTAGATTACAGAGAAGCAAAAAGGGTTCTCAGGGAGATCAAGGAAATGGCAGACAAATTGAATGAATTCTTTGCCTCTGTCTTTACTAAGAAGTATGTTGAGAACATATTCACACCTGAAAAACTCTTTAATGGTGAACATTCTGAGCAACTAAAACAAATATCTGTGTAAACCCTGGGCTGCTTGTCCCGGATAGGATCCCAGGAACCACACCTCAAACATAGTCTTAAATAATAAAATCTTTCCTGATGATAATTTCATCTGATATCCAAGATTCCCCGAGTAGGGGGGAGATGAGCTTAGTTCTCATTCAACTGTACAGTTGCTGGCAAACAGCAGTAATGATCTCATAGGTAACAACAGCAGTAATGAGCATACTAGGAACTAGTATGGTTTCCAGTTCAACTTTTACTATTAGGTGATGAAAATAATTGAAAAGATCTTTACAGTTCTTGATATTTACAGTTTAATCTTTACACTTGGAATCTCCAATAAATTTGAGACCTTTTATTCTTCCTTCATATTGATTAAGATGTTATGGCCATGTGGTAGATGGGAGCAGCATTGGCTTGGGAAACAGCCAGGGGAATGGAAGCACACAGACTCTGGCAGTTTCACACACAGTTTTATTTACAGAACAAACAAAACAAAAAAGGTATAAAGGCTGCTTACCTCAGCAGTCCTCAAATGCAGCTTCAAAAGTATCATACATAAGTTGTCCCATCTGTATCCCAGCTTTCAATCTGTTCCCTGGGACCTACCCAACTTCTCTGGGCCCTGACCTCTTATACCGTGGTGAGGCTAGCCTACCTTCCCCAGAATCCCTTGCAGGGTTGGTTCTTGAGGAGGACAGGGTCAGATAACTGTGACTGGTCCCTAAAGGTATTCTGAGGGAGTTTTCTATATCCTCCCTCACAGGCCAATTTAATGAATAATTTCATCTGTTCTTTAATCCAGTTATTTGAGTACTTTTTAAGATTCCTTCCCATGGTTGGGTAGATAAGGAATTTATTTCAATTTAGTTATAAAAATATCAAGTCCCCATTCCATACCTTTTCAATCCTATTCCTCCACATTCTCCTCTCCTTCCTCTTTCAGTATTAGACAGATACTCTCCAACCTTCTTCTCCTTCATGGATCTCCTAGAAATGGGCATGATCCCTGGAATGGGGTCACTTGTTTTCTATTAATCAAATTGACTTAGGGAACAGCCTCTGCTATTATTGGCATTAGTAACATGGGATCTTCTTAATGTTTGGGTACTTGCCAGGTACTTTGTAACCTAGATTAGTCACTGTTAGAAACAAGATGCTGGGCTTGATGGACCCTCGGATTGACCTAGAATGACAACTTCTTATGTTACCCAGGTAGAGAGTCCATCAAGCTAGGCTGAGAGAACATTGTACAAATCTCATCTTTGGGTGAGTTTCCTCACTCCGAAGGACCTCAAATCTTCACAAGAGTGTACTGTTCTGTTCGTATGTCTCACTCTGAATGTCAAAGTGGCCCCTAGCCTCTACACTACTACGTAAACCTCACCTCGAGGTACTAGGTGGGCCTCATATCGAGGTATAAATACCTACCTACTATAAGGGCCTTATAGCTAGGTTCTCTCTCTCTCTCTCTCTCTCTCTCTCTCTCTCTCTCTCATATCAGAAAGTGCAGTAAAGCCATATCACACAAATGGAAAAGGTTTAGTTATTTCCTGCATTAAAACTGTGCAATATGGCTTCACAAAGCCAACCCACTTGGCCAGAACGCCTCCCCTTTTCTAAATTTGCAACGCACCATGCATTATGGTGTTTTCGCATGCGAAAAACGCCTTAATGCACTTTGATAAATGACCCCCAAAGTAAGCTGTATGCTTTTTCTATAAGGATGTGCTTTTGTTTTGAAAATGAAACCAAAGACAAATAAACACAATTCTGGTACAATTCTGGTCGCCGCAGTTAGTATAGCTGTGTTTAAAAAAGGATTGGATAAGCTCTTGGAGGAGAAGTCCATTACCTGCTATTAATTAAGTTGACTTAGAAAATAGCCACTGCTATTACTAGCAATGGTTACATGGAATAGACTTAGTTTTTGGGTACTTGCCAGGTTCTTATGGCCTGGATTGGCCACTGTTGGAAACAGGATGCTGGGCTTGATGGACCCTTGGTCTGACCCAGTATGGCATGTTCTTATGTTCTGAAACACAATTTAATTTGTTTTTAAGTTTGGTTTTTTAAATTTTATTTCAATGTGCATCAGCAGCTGGCCCCTGTGAAAAAAAACTGTGCTGGTCTTATGGCTGCCCCTACCCTTCCATCTTCATCAGAATCACCCTCCCCACCAGCTATTACCCTGCCAATAAGCCCCTCGCGGTTTGCCCCACACTTCCCCGTACCCCCTTCCTACTCTCCAGCCACATACCCTATCCGAGGGTCCAAGGGACAGGAACAAACCCAAGTCACTCCCGACTTGCCAGGTCATTGTCTCAAAATGGCGCCAGCTGGCCATCAGGCCAGTGCCATCTTGTTGTGTGGCCTCTGGGCTGGCCAGCACCTTTTCGAAATGAGCTGCATGAGTGACTGGGGATCACTTCTACCCCTGGAGTAAATGACTGAGGGAGAAGTCCAGGTCCATTGTGGGCAAGCCCAGAGAGGCTTTTTTTGGCATTGGCAGAGGCAAAGGGGTTGGGGCCGACCATGACATTTGTTTGTTTATTTTTTTTTGTTTACATATTTGTTTGATAAATAAAATGAAACAGTCAACACAACCAAAATAAATGAAAAAAAAAAAGAATGAAATGAAAAACACATCTGTATAGTTTTCTACACGTTTTGACTTCCTTCTGCCGGAGTCTTGAATCTGGCCCTTTTAGTCCTTACGAATGGTGAAACCTTGGCCTAATAATTGGGCCTGCTACAACTTCCCAGGATTTCTAGATATCACCCGTAATGCCCTTCTGCTGACAACTGCAAAACATTAGTTTTCAGCTGCTAATTGGCCCATTCTACTGCTCTGAGGGATTTTTGTAAAAGAGCTGAAATACCCAGTTACTGGCTGGGAAGTTGGTGAGTGGGAGGAAGGGAGAAATCTTTCTCGAAACACGTTAGAAGCTGCCTGTCTGAAACTTTTAGGTTTTCTGTGCCTGAAGCCCAAGAAGGAGTGGAGGAGGAGTTTAATGGTTAGAGCAGCAGACTGAGAACCAGGGAAGCCAGCGTTCGGGTCTAGCTGGGGCTCCTTCTTCTATTCTATTGCCCCGCGTACAAACTTTGAAGGATAATTTCAAACAACTGTGCACAACAGTATATATTGTTGTGGAATAAGAATGGAGCCAGGCAGGGAGGTTTAATAATATCTTACTTACCTGTGGGTCTTTTGGCATCATTGGTGTGCAATGTCTTGATCCTACTTCTTGCTCAGATGTTGCAGCTTTGTGGCTTTCTACCGTTTAGCCATTTGTACCCATCAGGGGTGTGTGTGTCTGTGTGTGTAAAGTCTGCACTTATCTTTTATGTGCAGTATTTACCTCATATTTTCAAAGAATGTTTATGGATAAGTTTGCAGGTAAGCAGCCTAGTATGTGCCAGAAATAACGTAAATAAAGTTACACCTGCTCTATTGAGGGCGCAACTTGAGTAGGGTAACTTACATGCATGCTTTTTAAAATAAAGGTTGTGTAACTCCCAACTCTGCTCCCTCCTCCCCGGCATGCTCTCCCCAGTTTACTTAAAATGACACATGAAACCGGGTTATGCAAATATTTCTATGCCCACTGAACCCCGGGCTATTTTATAAGGGTCAGAATGGGGGGAGAGGGAAGGGCTGCAGGAACCATGGCCCTCTCCAAAAATTCAAGCTGCTGCCAACAATGGATGATGATGTGCCCATGAGGGTCCCCTGCCCCCGGGAGCAAGAAGAGGGGCCTGCAGGTGTATAGGATTTTGACATGCCCGCAGGTTCCCCCCCCCCCCCCTCCCCAGTGGGCAGGAAGAGGACCTATGGCGGTATGGGATAGAGACGCGCACATGGGTTCCCATCCCCTGCGGGCAGGAGGAGTGGCATAAAGAGGACCCATGGTGATGCGGGACAGAGATGCACCCGCCGGGTTCCCTATCCCTCATTGACAGGAAGAGGTTCTTCGCTGCCGAAGAAAACCCATTGCGTGGGGTTCAAGGGAAGAGAAGAGATGGAGTGAGAGAGAGAATGAGAGATTCTGGAGAGGGACAGGATTGAAGGTAGTCAGTGAGAGAGAGAGAATGAGAATGTGTATATTTTTGGTAAGGGGATGGGATTGGAGAGCATCAGTGAGTGAGAGGGGGAGTGGATGGGGAGATGTGCGTGAGATGGGATGAGCAGAGTGGTGAGTGAGAGGAGATAGTGAATGAGAAGGAAGGAGGATGTCAATGAGGTGAAGAAAGGGAAGGAATGTGAGTGAGAAGAGAAGGGGAAATGTGAGTAAGAGGGAAGGGAAAAGAAGGGGGTATAAGTAAGGTAGGAAAGGGTGGGAAAGAGAGAGGGAGTGACTACTTTTTTTTTTTGAGGGGGGGGGGGGGTCTTGAGTGGAAGCGAGTGCAGGGCCAGTGGAAGCACAAGGCAGCTGCCTAGAGCACCAGAGTTGTAGGGCTGGCACAGCACTGGCAAGTCTGCAATGATTGTGACTCCTTGTTCTTCCCTCCTGTATGGGCCCAGAAGAGGAAGTTGTGTCATATGGGCCTGTGAGGGTAGGAAGGAGGAGATGCAATAGTTGCAGCTGGAAGGAAGGAGGAGTCCAGTCAGTGCTGTGGGAAGAGGCTGCTGCTGCTTGTGCATTCAGGAGGGGGAGAAGAGTGAGCATGTATGTGTGTGTGTGTGTGTATATGAGAGCGAGTGGACAAAGTTTGTGTGCAGCCCCTCCCCCCACTAATCCAGAACAATCTCAGGGTAACTGCAAATCAAAAAGTTCCCAGGTATGGAGAGTGAGGAATTTCTTTTATCCTTATTAGTTTTAATTATTGTTAGGAGCTTTTATTTTTGGGAACTCTAAAAATATTTATATCAATTCAATTATAGAATGTTAGTCTATTTGTCAGCTGTTTCGAAATTATTTTTATTAGTATGGTTTTATTATTAAGATAGATGCTTTTATATTTCTTGATTGTATTGTTTGATGTTTTATGAGGAATGGTGATGGTTCTGTTTTTCCATTGCTACATTGCAAAGGCAGTCTGGCTTGCTGCAGTTTCCAGTTCAGTTCTTGTCTGCAAGTTTCCATTTGTACTTTACAGACTCATTATTCTGTGAGGGTCTGTCTGTGCGCTGCATGTGTGACAGAAATGAGGTATTCTGCTACTGTGTAGTGATCTATAGGAACCTGACTTGTTCTGTTTTCCTAATACGATGTGTATAGGTGTTTTAGGGCCTGCAGTAGTATTTGCAGTGTTGTGTTTTCTTGGGTAGGGTTCTTACTGTTTGAAAGTTGGCAGTTAATGTTTTTTGGGGGGGGTGTGTGTGTGTGTGGGGGGGGGTTACTATATAGTAATTGTAGTTCAGTTTACTTATAGCTTTCTGAGGACCAAGCCAAAACCTAAAACACTTTACAACAGGCCTAATACCGTATGGGTCCTGAGTGTATTTTTTGCAGGGCTTCCTCACTGGCACACAGTGGTGAAAATATAATAGACACGTTGTGGTAAATGCTGGGATGACATATCGCATGAGCTGGGATATTCTTTTTAATCAGGCAAGGGATCCTCAAACTATTAGGACGTTTATGTATCTTAAGGTCAGATTTTCTTGGTTTCTGATTACATCTCCTGGTGCTCTGTGATCTCCTCTCTCTCTCTCTCTCTCCATATACAGTACTGAATAGTTGCTTAGTACTGACTCTTCTGCTAGTAACGCTGATTTACCTCAGAGACAGGCCATTCCTGACCACAGGCAGAAAGAAGACCCCAGTGAAGCATTTTATTGGTTGGTCTGGCAACGAATAATTATACTCTATGATTTATGCAAAGAATGCACATAAGAGAGAATGACATTAACTGCAAATATAAAATAAGAAAGTGGCAGTGGGAGTGGGGGAGGAGCTGGGGCAGAGCTTGTGCCCCTCCCCCCAACCTGTAAGGCCTTTCACTGCCCCTGCAGCCATTTAAACTGGTAAAACCAGGTCTGTATGTGTTAATAGCTTTGAAAATCAGGCCCATGCAGGATAATTTTGAAAGGGAACTTCAGCTGCTAAAACAGAGCTCTATCTGCACCCTTTGTGCAGGCAATCTTAAGTGCATGGGGGTTTGCATTTTTGGGCATACTCTGATTTTGTAAAATATGAGGGCATATTTTCCCAGAAAGCCTTCCCTGCAGAAAGGAGCAGGTGTCACTTTCTGCGGGCCGTTTGCGTAAGTTCACTTTGAAAGTCGATATAACTGAAGACGTAGAACAGGCCACGACTTTATGTGGCTGTTTATAAAATTACCCATACAGAGGGCAATTTTCAAAAGCCACTCACCTGGGTAAATTGGCTTTCTGAGAAGCTGACCGCTTTTTCCAAGGATAAAAATCTACACAGGGATCAACAATGTGTGTACTTTTACCTGTGGGGAAAGTAGGTGGGCTCGGAGGTGAGGTTAGATCAGTGGAGGCACTGGCATGCGTAGTTTGGGATTTTCAAACCTTATGTGCCTTTTTTGGGGGGTGGGGGGTGGTATCGGCAGAATAAGCAGGAGGAAGTCTCTACCAATATTTTTTCCTTAGGCAATTATCAAAGAGAAAATATGCACATGCGTTCCTGTTGAGAAGTGGTGCAAAGTGTGTGTTTTAAAAATGGGCCCTATAGTGGTGTTTAGGAAAATCTTCTCCCCTTTGATAAGCCATTCTTTGGGTGACCATGGCAGCATCCATTGCCAATACCAGGTTGGTCATCCCTGATCAGACATTTAGGGCTGAAACATGGAGTTCTTGTCATATTGTGTACTGCATTATTTCTCAGATAATGTTGTCTATCTCCTCCTACCGAAGGGTCCTTTTTTTTTTTTTTTATGTTTTCTGTGAAAAAGGAATGAGGAAAAAATCATTAAGCAAATTACAGTAGATTTTTAAACCAGCGCATGCACACGGATGCACTGATTTTATAATGTGCGCGCCTGATTTTGTATCAGTGCAAGGGGAGGGGGGATTTTTTAAAAATCGTGGGATCGTGGCAATGCGATCCCACTTTTCCCCAGTTCCCTCCCAGTCCGCTCCAATTAAGGAGCGGACTGGGAGGGAACTTTTCTATCCCCCTAACTATCCTTCCTACCTTTTCCCCTCTCCTTCCTGACCCCTAATCCCTACCTACCTAGCTTTCTTTTGGGTTTTTAAACTTACCTGCTCTGATGAGCAGAAGTAAGTTACGCGTGGCGGCTAGCGGGCGCTTCCCCAGGACAGGGCCTAATGGCCGCTGTGCCAGTTGTCCCCCTCACCCCCTGGCACTTCGGTGCGTATCGGGGGATATGCACGTGGCTGGGCCGTTTGTATGATGTGCGTGGCGTGCGCAAGGCCCAGCCACGTGCGTATCCCCCGTTTTTTGTGCTCGCAGACTTTTAAAATTTGACCCATTGTTTCTGACCTCTTGGTTTACAATCCCTATTGGTACCTTTTGGTGCGTTCTTTTCATCTTCTCAGACAACCCTTGCTAAGCTCTGCCACTGGGAAGCCATTTATAATCTTATCATTGGGGAAGAAAGATACGGTAACTAGTTACTTGTAACTGAAATCTTCAAATATGAACATTTTGCATGGTGTCGCAAGCAAATGTAGGTTGGAGTGCAATACCTGCCGCATGCCAGATTTCTCTTTATAACAGGTTTGAGGAACATTTAGTCCTCAAGGGCCACAAATCGCTAGAATTTTCAGGATATCCCTAATAAATATGTATGGGAGAAATGTGTGGATGCAGCCTGCTTCCACTGTATGCAAAGCTATGTCTTGCACAGTCATTAGGGATATCCTCTTAACCCAATTGGTTTGCTTCCCTTCAGGACCAGAGGTTTCCCACCTCTGCCTCAGAGCATGCTTTGAATAAGCCTGGTACGAAAGAAAAGATCACATGCCTCATTTCTTTTTATAACCATTACATTGGTAGGAGGTTATTGTGTGATTTCTGCCTTACCATCCTGTTTCTGTTTTGAGTATTTTTTCACCTTTTCTTTTCCTTGTTTTTCAGTGTGATAATTAGAACTGTAGTGGAGTCAATAATCCATTCTTTCCCTGTTGAAGGTTGTTCATTCTCTTCCAAAAAATTGTTTTTCTGTATTTTATTAAATTGAGATAGCTGATGCACGGGGACCAAAAGACCATGTCTAATTCAGACATTCTGTCCTGAGAGTGTTTTCTCTTTATGGACGTACTATAAACTAGATTCTGAAGTTATTATTCGTTTTTTTATTTATTGCATCTTTTGAGCAGCATTTCATTTTTTCATTTTCATTTAAAAAAATGTATTAAACGCCTAACACAACAAAGGCCTAGGCGATGAACATAATTACATACATAAAATCAATCATTACAAACACATGGTTTCACAGAAACCAAATATAAATCATAACGATAATAATTCACATCATAATAAAAATTAAAAAAAAAACCAAAAAAAAAAAAAAACCAAATTGCTGAAACATCAGATGTCATATATCAAGAACTTCTCTCCGCGATTTTAAACATTAAACGCACGGGCAAGCAAAAATTCTTTAAAAGATGTTTTAAATTTCTTGACATCTTCAAGAGATCTTTAGCTTGCAAGGTGAGGGCGGGGGGGAGGGGCGGACAGAGGATAGTTCGTAGTCCAGCACTGTCTGTGAGGCCAGCTGGGTTGAAAACTCATTCTAAATCCAGTGCTTGCTAGGAATATCTTTCATTTGATCAACAATTACAATTAGGAAGCCGCCCCCTTCTGTTGGATCTAAAAAGAGTTTGTGGGGAATCTGGGATAACTACTGCTCCTTTTAAATTTTAAGTTGAGCGTACATTTATTCATTTTTGGAAATTAAACCCTGTTCTATGTGTAAACCTAGGAAGAACCAGAATAAACACAGAAGAGACAAACTGGTAGGTGCAATAAGACATAGAATGAATGAACAAGAGAAAGCTTTAGCCGCTTTATTTCCGGAATAGTTATAGGTACACGTGGGACGGGGTTGCCTCTTCCGCCTTCATTTAAACCATGCACAGGTGGGCGTTCTGATGCTTGGGCAGCTACTGTCCCTTCATAGCCATCTGGTCTGGGGGTATGGACACAAAATGTAGTGCCTATCCATCTGTGTGTGCCTCACTGGGTTTTGCTCTGTAAATCGTTGCCCTGCATTCCACTAGGAACTGCATTTTATCCGAACAAATATGTAATAGCTTCAGCATGGGGATAAAAGAAAAAGCAATAAGAAAACCAAAGTATACTGATGGGTTTTGTTTGCTCTGATTACTAAACGAAAGGCAAATTTTGACAGTTTTCTTTCAAGGCTACCGAAGGATACATTTCTATTGAAATTACAGCCTCGGAGCAGAAAGTGTGTGTATGTGTGCACATACCAAAAGGAGGAAGTGCAGGGGAACAGGGAGGTAGGTGAACTTCTGGGTGTAGAAATCGCCTCGTTTATTCAGTATTGACATAGGAACGGATTCAGGCATTTTTTAATGTAATTTATTTTTGATAATTTATGCTAATTTAGAGAGCGAATTTTATGTACTACAGTTATGTTTTAGCTTTTCATAATATATTTATGAAGAATAATGCAACTGAAGCCTGAAAGCTGCAGAAGCACAGCCCTATCTGATTCCTTTTAATGTAGGATACTTTATATTAATGTAACAGGCAGGCTGGGCTTTTCAACTTGTTAATTTGCAAGAGGGCTTTTTAATACAAAACCGCTTCAGATGGTGCAAAACGCAGCTGCACGAATTCTGACAAATACCAGGAGAAGGGACCACATAACCCCCATTCTAAAGAGCCTCCATTGGCTACCTATACACTTTAGAATAATATACAAGGCCATTCTTACCACTTACAAAAACATCAACCAACTGGCTCCCATTGAACTACAGATCCCTCTCCAACTACACAATTCGTCAAGACCGACAAGAGATGCATACAGGGGATCTCTACAGGTACCACCGTCCAAATCCACCAGACACTGCACACTAAGAGACCGGGCTTTCTCTACAGCCATTCCACCGTTATGGAACTCCATCCCCTCAAATCTAAGAACAGAACCATGCATCTCAACTTTCAAAAAAAGACTAAAGACCTGGATATTCACACAAGCTTTCCCGGACGCCAACTGATAGAACACCGCCAAGCCACCCCTAATCTCCAACTATACCATGGTTAACTAATCTCCAACATGGTTAACTAATCTCCAACTCGGTTAGCTAATCTCCAAATACACCATGGTCATCCTTATCTTCTATCGTTTACCTGTGTGAATTTCAATAACCTTTCCTTTCTCTTCCTTCTCAGCCAAGTTCTTATCACCCTGTTATATGTAACTGCCTTTTCAACACTATTGTTATAGTTATGTTTACTATGCACCCCTGTTTTATGTGAACCAGCACGATGTGACTGCTGTCTCGAATGCCGGTATACAAAAATCTGAAATAAATAAATAAATAAATAAATACAGGGGGGCTAGCAATGCTATAGAAATCAGAAGTAGTAGTAAGTAGTAAATGAACAGAATGAAAGAACTAGAATCTCCTCTCTGAAAATGACAATTTTTTTTTGTTTTGTTTTGGGCATATTAGTATTGGGTTGTTTTTAATACAGATATAAATGACAGATTTATTTCGCAGGGTAAAATACAGCAAAATATTTGAGATTTTTTTTATATCTGTTATTGGGCACAGATCCCTCCTTCACAAGGCAAATCTGCCAGGAAATATTTGGTATAAATAGTGCATTTGGAAAGAAGAATAAGTTCTGTACATATGTGCCCACGTAGTAAGGGGGAAGGCATGTTACAGGGCTACAAAAGTGAGGAGGACCTTACCCACAGTCAGTACCAAATGATGCACTGCATTCTGTTTTATACTACTGCACTTTTACATATGGCACGTTTATGAAAGTGCAGTACAAATAACTGAGAGCATGTAAAGTAATAGATCAGAAGAGAAAGGCCACCAAAACTGTAGCTCATTGTGAAAAATGGAACATCTCTACAGCCCGGTCTATGAGAGAGGCCATTTGACCATCCTGTGGAAATGGGTTCCAGTATAGAAGAGCTGACAGAGAAAACCGTAAAGCAAGACAGGGCAGGAGTTAGTTACCAAAGAGCTCCATTTTTGGGGTATAGGCTGGTCAGCCCTGGTTGAATCCCAGTGTATACCTTAGATCTTTTATAGTGTAGTTCTGCTTTTTTGCAGGAAATCAGAGATACAAATTCAAGTTAGAAATGGATCAGTCTATCATTGCAGAATGAAGGTAGGTGATTCAACCTACATAGGGAGCAAAGAAAAGGACAGTGTCTTGTGATCTTAGCAATCTTGATGGCTGTGGTGGAGGGAGATGGGGGGGAAGGGACTGTGGTATATGATCAGTGATTTGCCGATGTGGAGATCTCGTGTCATGAACAGAGCAATATACATCAACACATTATGTCCCACTGTCCTATTTAGAGAATAGCTTCTTAAAAAATTTGGGATAAAATGAGTTAACCAAGATTTTAAACTAACGACAGTGAGGGATGGATATGACTTTGGTGTCATGAAAAATTGGATTTCTAGCAATGTCCTGTCTTGAGAGTAAATATATCACGTATTATTTAAAATATTGCATTCATGCAAAACAGGGAGAGGGTTGCTGTTATAAGAGATCAGAATTGCACTGTATCCTTGGGGAAGGTACTGAAGAAGAAATGGATGGATGGCCGGGAGAGAATGTTCATGAATGCTAATGTTGTGCTCCATCACACCTTTTAATATCAGTCCCTGACAAAATACATTAATTTAGGCTTCCTTGGAGCGAGGTGAGGTCAGGAAGAGAAGTGTGTGTTAGAATGATCATTTTTTAAGGATGCCAGCCTACTGTTTGATGATATCCGTTAGGTGACATGTCTTGAGTTTCATATTCTATTTTCACTATGCACATGTAAAAGAAGGATTTGTATATTTTTAACCAGTGAGAGTCTCAGGTAGACGTGATCACTACTGCTGCCACCTCGCTTCGCAGAGACACACAACTTGATGCTTTGTTAGTTACGAGGATTTGGAAACTGGTCATTGCAGAATGTTAGTTATAAATATATAGGCAGCATTTTATTGAAATCATAGAGCGCCAAATCTTGGAAACTATCACGATGTCTGTGCTTCTTTTATCTTGTCGTCTGTCTGCTCCTGTACCCACTTTTACTTTCTTGCTCAGTCTCCTTTTTCTCTCTGATTGTTTCTATTTTTTGCCTTCAGTTATTACCTACCTCATTTGCCTGCCCTCTGCACACCTTTCCTTCTTTGCTCTTTTCCTGGTCCTTCGTTATGGGTTGGTTTGCTTTATTCTTTTGCTTTATATACTAGAAGATGGTGTAGAGTTCTAGTGGTCATGTTGGTCCTGGACAAAACTGGATTCTTTGTAGGATGTGACATCTGTTTTTTATTGAATGATGGTAAGAATAATCCAAAGATGATCTAGTCACTAGTGTATGCACTTTGAAGATCACATGCATCTCATAGGATTTACCTCATTTGACAAAGGGAACTATGCGGTCTTGAAAACTCATATACTAAAACATCTTTGGATTTTTCTTTCATTGGTTCAATAAAAAGGCATCATAGCCAGTGTGTCCTCTAAGGATTGGGTTGCTGTATACAAAACGTTTTGCTCGTGAGCAAAAATGTTTGGTTACATTACCCTGTGAGCACTACTTTCTTTGATGCATAAAACCTACCAATTTTATGCTCACAGCAGCCCAGTCTTTAAAGGGAACATTGGCTAAGTTCATCCATTAAAATAATTGCCTAATATATTAATAGCAATTATGAAAAAATATGTAAATGAAAAAATATTTTCTGCAAGAAGATTCAAAACCGCTTTCTGCATACAAGTGAAATTAATAAAGAACAAACTTCTATTTAAAATAGAAATGAGGAAGAGATGACTATAATGCCCTAAAAGCCAGTGATAAGTGCCATCATTTTCACAGCAAGAAACAGATACGTAAGAAGGCCTTTAAAATACAGACTGTAAAGACCAACAAATACTATACCAGAAACCACAAGCCCAACTCTATTATGCAATGCAACAATGGAAAAACAAAAACATTGTCATTCCTTTCAAAACATCAAGCAATAAAATCGAGAGATAAAACATCATTCATAATAATAAAAACATACTAATCAAAAGAATAAATATGTCCAAACAGCCTAAGAACATCCAATAATTTAAAAAACTTGCATAAATTTGTTCTAATATTTTCCAAGCATCAATAAAATAGTTCAAAACATCTGATGATTAAAACATCCAATAATTAAAAAATGTTCTAATAGTTCCCCAAAAAAACAAAGGGGTCCATATCCAGTCACTGTCCGGACAGCAAAGTTAGCCTGATAAATGTATCTCACTAACATTTTGGAAACAGAGTCAATAGTGCAGCTGCACTATTGAATAGAGCCAGCTGTCTTTTTTCATTTTTATTATAAATATCTCTTTATCAAATTTTTCAATATTAAACAGCAAGAAAACAAGACACAAGACATACAGAAATAAACTGTCAGAAAATATGTTCAAGATATAATCTCAAGAAAACAGTAAATATTATATTAGATCTCCACTGGGGAAGATGTTTGAGGCTAGCACATCATTCTTAATATAAACATTACAAGGCCAAATTACACTCAGGCTCATGAAGTCCATGAGATTCCCTAGAAACACGGACAGAAATTGAGTGCATCAAGCTAGGTAGAAAGTAAATTGTAAAAATCAACTCCTCTTGTACCTTTCATCAATTCCAACAGAAAATCTTCAGTGATGTCAAGTTTGCTGTTCGTACCTCTGACTATGTACATAACCCCCACCCCCAAATCTACCCCACACCGAGTTGGTATAAATAGGCCGGATTTTAAAAGGGTTATGCGTGCCGGGCCTATTTTAAAAAGGCCCGGCGACGCGCATAAAGCCCCAGGACGCATGTAAATCCCGGGGCTTTACAAAAGGGGTGGTCCGGGGGCAGAGTGGGGCGGGGCCAGAGGCGTCTGACATAGCAGCCATTGCCGCTGTGTCGGAGGATTGTGTGCCGGCAGGCTGCCATCGCTCGTAACTTGCGCCAGCCTCAGGAGGGGTTAGAGTAGGGCTACGGGGGGGGGGGAAGGTTAGGGGAAGGGGTGGGAAGGTTAGGTTAGGGGGGAGGGAATAGAGGAAAGCAGTGCGGCTCGGCGGGCACAAGGTGCACAATTGTGCACCCCCTTGTGTGCGCCGACCCCGGATTTTAAAGCATGCGCGCGCACATATAAGCCGCGCGCGCTTCTTTTAAAATCTACCCCATAGAGAGTGATATATTGATTTCTATACAGAGGTTCTCTCTCTCTCTCTCTCTCTCTCTCTCTCTCTCTCAACACTTCTGAGTTACCTAGCTAAATGCTTTTGAATATGGACCTTACTAAAATATATCAAAACAAAAACATCAAATTACACCCAATAATTACAACTACTAAGGAGTATAAAATCTCTTGCTCTCCATACCTGGGATCTTTTGACTTCTAGTCACCCTCAGATTATCATGGATTGGAGGAGACTTTATCTTCCTCTCTCTATCTAACACACACAATTCATTCTCTCACACACTCCCTCTCTCACATACACATGGTCTCTCTCCCTCACACATAATTATAGGCTCTCACAGGCATGCACACACAAAAATGTGACACACATGGTCTCCCCCTCTCTCTCACACACACATACTCACATAGGTTCTCAGACATGCACACATGCATGCACACAGGTTCTCCCACAGACACACATACACACATGTACATAGGTTCTCACATAGACATGGGCTTTCACACAGACACACACAGAACATTCACATGCACACACACAGGCTCTCTCTCTCATGGTGGGGTGAGCTCAACATCAGACCTTGCTGGCCAATGTTTCACTTCATGCCATGGTGGGATGAGCTCCACTGTGGCCCCCGCGGCCTCCTGTTCTCTTCAAGCCAAGCTCTGCTGGTCTTCCTGTGCTGGGAGGAAAAGATGTGTGTGCCTGCAGAAAAAGTTTTGCACGGATGTTCATGTGCGCAGCTCAGAGGGAACACTGATCAAGATCTTACTGACCTGGTGACCAAACTGGCTGTAGACTCTCTCCACCTGATAATGCTGGGAGATTTCAACTGGCACTTTGATTGCCCAAAGCATAGTGTGCCTTAAATTTCCTAACTACCATTCAGACACTGGGATTGTTACAAATAAATTTTGCACCCTCTAACAATGTAGGATGTATTTATTTTAAAACATTTCTTATCTGCCCTTCCTATTTTCGGGGGGGAGGTACAACATAACATCCACAGTTAGTTTGTTAACATAACAAAATAAACATTAAAACATATCAATTGCTATAATAATGCAAAATGAAAAATTACATAACAAATAAAAGAACAGAATAAAATCCAAAATAAAAAGCACAAGTTACGTTTAACCTTCATAGGCTTGCTTAAAAAGATAGGTCTTTAGGGCTCTTTTAAAAAAAAACTTGGTCTTTTCAAGTTTTGGATCTCCTTAAGAGTTGGGCCTGCTATTGAGAAAACATGTTCCCTGGTTTCGTCCAAATGAGTTGACTTCAGAGAAGGAATATCCAAAAGGTTTTGAAGGGATGATCGCAGTGCACTAGAGCAGTGGTTCTCAACCTTTTTTTGGCTGGGACACACCTGACAGATGGTTCTCACATGCGTGACACACTGAACATGTGACAATCACGGGGCTAAATGTAAACATGCACTCTGCATCCACAGGAATCCCCTCAACCCCAGCAATGAGTGCAGAACAGATCTAGGGCATTACCCTGTACAACTCGCCACACAAAAAAAGATATTCTGGTTCTGATGACATCCCAGTAAAAGCAAAACAAACTCCTTTTACTACCAGGCACAATAGCCTTCCTTATGAAAAGACAGTAATTTACCACTAATGCATATCCTATTGAGAAAACACAACAAATAAGATTGATACAAATGTCTATATGCTAGTTAAATACCTCACCCTTCACCAAGTACAGAAAAACCAGAAATTATAAATATGGAGACAGAAACTGGAATGGAAAACAAAAAAAGCCACTCTGAATGCTGTGCGAACCTGGAGAAATGGAAAGAGAAATATAGCACCTAACAGACTCTCAGGATTTGCAATAATGCACACAAACTAACCTGTACCTGGTACCCATTCACACCCACAGACACAAGCTCTCACCCATGCATCCATTCACAGACACAAGCTCTCACCCAGGCTTCCATTCATACCTACACACACCAGCTCTCACCCAGGCTTCCATTCACACCAACACACACAAGCTCTCATCCATGCACCTATTCACACCCACACACACAAGCTCTCACCCAGGCACCCACACACACAAGCTCTCACCCAGGCATCCATTCACACCCACAGACACAAGCTCTCACCCAGGCTTCCATTCACACCAACACACACAAGCTCTCATCCATGCACCTATTCACACCCACACACACAAGCTCTCACCCAGGCACCCACACATACAAGCTCTCACCCAGGCATCCATTCACACCCACAGACACAAGCTCTCACCCAGGCTTCCATTCACACCTACACACACCAGCTCTCACCCAGGCTTCCATTCACACCAACACACACAAGCTCTTATCCATGCACCTATTCACACCCACACACACAAGCTCTCACCCAGGCACCCACACACACAAGCTCTCACCCAGGCTTCCATTCACACCTACACACACCAGCTCTCACCCAGGCTTCCATTCATACCTACACACACCAGCTCTCACCCAGGCTTCCATTCACACCAACACACACAAGCTCTCATCCATGCACCTATTCACACCCACACACACAAGCTCTCACCCAGGCACCCACACACACAAGCTCTCACCCAGGCATCCATTCACACCCACAGACACAAGCTCTCACCCAGGCTTCCATTCACACCTACACACACCAGCTCTCACCCAGGCTTCCATTCACACCAACACACACAAGCTCTCATCCATGCACCTATTCACACCCACACACACAAGCTCTCACCCAGGCACTCATTCACATACAGACACACCAGCTCTCACCAAAAAGTATTCTTCCTTCACTGCAGGGATGGGCTTCAGTTCCGCCGCAGCTTTACTCTGGCGGGCCTTCTTTTTCACCATCACGGGGATGGGCTCCCGTGGTGGCCTCATTCGGGGTCGGGTTTCCTCTTCGCCGCCACAGCTTGTGGCGGCCTTGCTTGGTCGAGGTCGGGTTTCCTCTTTGCAGCCACGGGAATGGGCTCCCATGGCGGCCTTGCTTCATCGGGGTTGGGTTTTCCTCTTCACCGCCATGGGAATGGGCTCTCGTGGCAGCCTTGCTTCGTCGAAGTTCAACACTTCTATTCCTCCCACCCCACCCCCGGGCTTTCTGATGCCTGCCTCACCGGCCAATCAAAGGCTTCCTCCCTTCTTCCTACTCCCGCTGGCAGGTAGAAAGGAGGAGGCTTCCCATTGGGCTGTGGGGGTAGGAAGAAAGGAGGCTTCCAATTGGCCCATGGAGGCTGGAAAAAGAGAGATGGAAAGTACAACGGGGCAGTGGGACACTGGGAGACACGACACACCTGCCGGTGTTTGGCGACACACCGGTTGAGAAGCGCTGCTCTAGAGGGGGCATGTATTTTCATTATAGCATTAATCCATGGTGAATGTAAATTATATGATAAGGGAGTGTACAATGTTAGCCAATTTATACTGTATACGAAAGGTTATTGGAAGCCAATGGAGGGATTGTAATATGGGAGTGATATGTTTATGAATTAGAGTGTTAGTAAATGAGCAGCTAAATTTTGAATGATCTGAAGCAGACGAATTAGGTCGGAAGACCTGGGAGTAATGAGTTGCAATAATCAATGCCTGAAAATAGAAGTGCTTGTAAGACAGTACGAACGTCATCAACATCAAGGAAAGGTTTGAGATGTTGTAATAGCCTAAGTTTATAGTGTGAGGTTTGTATTACTGCTTTAATATGGTCATTCATACTTAATGATGAGTCAATTAGGACACCTAGATTCCTGGCAGCGAGTTCCCCTGAAGCAGAGAGAAGTTGAGCGCACTCTCGAAATGCTGCCAGCGTCGGGTTTTTGACTGCAGAGTCTTCAATTGCTTATCTCGCCCAGATAATAAATAAGCTAAGTAATTTTTTGATATACAAAGTTTTGGAAGAAAAAGTTTTATTTGCAACAAAAATATATTTAAAAAGTATTGAACTGTGTAACACTGTTTCTATAATGACAGTGTTTCCCCGCAGCGGGTCCCGGCTCTTGAGGTGTAAGGTTTGAGGAATTGTGTTTATAATCTTTGTATATAAGGCCTGTGTGCTGTCTTTTTGAAATTCATTGAAATTTTACAGCTTGCCTTTTTGGGTGTTTTTTTGAGTAGTTATGATAACATTATTTATTTATTTATTTATTTATTTATTTATTGAATCTTTTATACCGAGGTACGTATAGCTATACATCACTTCGGTTTACAGGGAACAATAACTTAGCAACAGGCTTTATATATAACAGTTTACATAGTAGAACAATAATCAGGAACAGGCTTTCCATTTAACAGCAACAGTCTATACAAATAATAAAAATAATGGCATTAAAGGTAAATCTGCTAACTTCATTAGCTATAATAACCATAATGTATTAAACTTCTGGCTTAACACAGTATCAATAATCTTACGAAGGCACAGTCTTATGTCACATTAGATTCCATAAATCGGTTTGAAAGATAGGGGGAGAGGTGAGAGGGATCAGGTAGGGATAGGAGAGAATGAGAAAATATGGGTCTAAGGGTAGAGATAAATCATTGATAGAAGGCTTGTTCAAACAACCATGTTTTGAGATTTTGTTTGAAAGTTTTGTGGCAGGATTCAAGACGCAGGTCCAATGGCATGTTGTTCCAGATTTTGATACCAGCTATTGAGAATGAGCGGTCTCTGGTGGATACATGTTTAATGTGTTTTAGAGGATGAGTAGATAGTTTCGCTTGGAGAATAGTTCTGATTGGTCTGTTGGAAGTGTGAAAAATAAACTGATCAGAAAACCATTGCATCTCTTGGTTGTGAATGGATTTGTGGATGAGCGAGAGAACTTTAACAGTAATCCTGTAGGATACGGGGAGCCAATGTAGGAACATGAGTGCTGGTGTAATGTGTTCATGTCGTCGAGTGTTCGTAAGTAACCGAGCAGCAGCATTCTGCAACATCTGTAAGGGTTGAATTGTGTTCTTCGGGAGTCCCAGAAGTAGTGCGTTACAGTAGTCAATTTTTTGGTAGGATTGTGGCTTGTAACACAGTTCGGAAGTCCTGAGAATGTAATAGTGGTTTAATCCTTTTCAGTGTATGGAAAAGGATTACAAACACCAAACAATAACAAGCCAGGTGGAGGACTAGCCCAGTGGTTAGATCACTAGGCTGAGAACCAATGCTCCTTGTGGCCATGGGTGAGCCACTTCATCCTCCTCCCATGTTTCAGGATGGGGACCTGCCGACCGTTCCTGAGCTGTAACCAGCCTTGAGCTCAGGTATGAGAAGGCGAATAAGTAATCTAACATCCAAATCCCTACTTAGCAGTCAGTCGGTTACTTGGTAGTGGAATGTACTGGAATGTGTTTCTTGATATTAACCTTTTTAGATCCTGCTCATTGAAGGAATTATTTCCTGATGCCCCTTTTTACATATCTTAGTTAACTAGACCCAAATATGGTATAAATATGGTATAAAAAAATTTGCAAGCAATTAAAAGTATATGAAAAAATGTTCCACTTGTGGAACGTTGGTACCTAAAAGGTTAAGGATGTTGTCTGGTATGAGGGAAATGTCCAGGTCCGTATTATTTCATGTTTGACAGCCATGCAGAGATCTGTTTTTCCCCTCTTCAATAAATGACGAATCCTGTTCCCTTCTGTAGCACTCAGGGCTGTGTGCACACAGCCAAATTACCTGGGGCCTCAGGAAATCAGTATTATTAATTTCATACATTATTTATGTGCTGGCACTGATACAAATGCAAAGCTAAAAATGATGAAAAGCATTTGTTATCGTTTTGGCTTAAGTTATCAACAAATTAAATATTAATGGGAGAAGCAGCAGTACCTTGAAACCACAACTCTGCCAACATTCCACAAAACAGGGGATATATTTTATATTGGGCAACTGTGAAATTTTCCTGAAAGCTTTCTAGTAGTATTTAATTGGCCAGAAACTGCAAAATAAATAAATAAACAAATTGCCTATTTTTTGTCCCATGTGTGAAAAATTTCCAGCTGTTTATCAGAATATATTGGTTACAAATTGACAACGTTTGTCAGAAAATCAAGAAATACTCCCAGATATGTATTTCTAGAATCTTGTGAGTTAATAATGCTCTTGGTATAGTATTAGTTACTTAGTACAAAAAAAAAGCTTCTGTAAAACTTAGCGTCATGACTGTTACAATCACGTGAACACCTAATGCTGATCCACAGCAGTATTTATGGCATCATGTGCTGGGCCTGTGATAAGAACTCCTGGAATACCAAGGGATATTTAGGAGTTTGTATGGTAGGAAATATTCGAGTTCCATATTTGGGGTAAGAGTGATGGGAAATTTTATGGGTAGAGAGACATAAAGAAATGACATCAATGCATTAAAGTTGTGTGCTGTCATGGTAGGGTCTCGGCCCCACTTGAGTTGGTACAGGAAAAGGTGTTAACCCCTAGCTCTTCCTCTACTTTGGTGGATAAGCGAGAAACAGGCTGGGCAAGGAGAGAGAGAGTAAGGAGAAGTCAATAGAAATCGGTCTCACCTCCTATGAACTGGGGACCATTATGGAGGGTCCATTGGGGAGCAAGAACAGGCCCTAGGGGAGGAGTTGTGGGAGTGGACTCTGAGATGAATAAACGGGGGGAGTGGACAGGAGGAGGAGATGGAGTTCCTTCCTTCTTCCCCTGAGCAGGAGCAGGTGCAGGAAATGCTGGAAGCAGGTTCCTCAGGAGAAGAACAAGAACTTACGGATACAGCAGAAGCTTCATAGGACCAAGGAACAAATACTGAAAGACCGAATTTCAGACTTAAATCTTCTCTGAATGAAGGTGAGGCAAAGATGGCTGTGGGGAGGTGGTGACTGAGATCTGGGATTAAGACAAGAGAGAAGGAGAAAGAGAGAGAGAAACCCAGAGGGGAAAAATAACTCTGTTACCTAGAAGGAGGTGGCCAGCTGCTGTCCTGTCTAGACAGGCTGCAATAGAAAGCCAGTGCTCTTCTTGAACTGTTCCTTGTGGGTTTGGTTGTGTATGGGCCCAGCTATATAATCACCTCACAATAGGCCACCTGCAAGCATGGTCTCCCATGTCTATGGACAGGGGCGGATTGTGGGAAAATAGTGGCCTGGGGAATTTTTCTCCATACTGGCCCATGGGTACCCAATTACATATACAATATAATTTACATATATAATTTACATATATATGTACACACCTCTATATTTCGGCATGGTCCTCCCGTATCAACACAGTACTATTTGCCAACACTCAAAGAATAACAACCCCACCTATGAAAAAGAATACCACAAATATTACACCAGAATCTAAAATATCAATACACCTCCTATCAGGAAAACAGAATAGGCCAAGCTACTACAGATCCCTACAGAGAAACCACATGCTAAAAGAATGCTTCATCTTAGTCTTTGCCTGTAGAACACAAACTCTCACCAAATACAGAATAAAGCCATATAAAGTATAAATAGAAATGTGCAGACAAAAACTAAACTGTAAAACGTATCACGCCAGACTCTATACAGTGCAACAATGGAAAAACAAAAAATGTCACCATTCCTCATGAAACAATCAATAAAATCAAGATATATAAATCATGAATCATAATTATAAAATCATACAAATCTGCCTGGAAAAGCTCAGAAACACCTGGACTCTTTTTAATGTTTTTCAACAAGTTATTTGCTCAACTTGAGTCAGAAAATCTATGTGGCACCCAAGTCTATCAGTTTGTCTGTCCATCCAGAGGCACGAAAACCTTCCTCAGAGGGAACCCATCAAGATCAAACTTTGGGTGAAGACCAACCATGGGCCTGGAATTGATCCTACTGAAGAAAACCTCAGATTGATGAGGGTGAGGTCATTTTCTATAGGACACAATTGACAACCACTGGAGAATTCAAGTATAATTGATTTTTACTTCCTTCCTTGTTTTTCATTAAATTCTACTTTGATAAGGATGAGAGTGTTCTCAAAGCATTCACATGCCACCAGTGGGTATTAAAGCACATAGACTGTGTTCTAAATTTATTTGGAGATGATTTTCTCCATGAATTTCTGATGTCTCCCTTCTCCTACCAGTCTCCTTCCTGTGTGTATGTGTGTGCGCTCGTACAGTTTTCACTGAAAAACGTAGAGAAATGATAGCAGGAGGTGTGACGACAGCCTGACATGACTCTGCCTTTGCAAAACCTTAGGATTATAGCACAAGGCCATATTTTCTTTGTGGGAAATAATATACATTTTGCAAATAGATGTAAGGCTCTGGAGAACTATTTCTGTTGCATTTTGCTTGCCTATAATTTAATTCATTTTTGTGCTAAGAGAAATGCAAATTGAAACCCAGGTAATGTAGCAACCGAGAAACATGAGGTGTTTGCATTACAGCTGCATTAAGTAGATTAGGCCTGCATGGAAAATGCTCATGCCAGTAAGACAATTTGGTTAATTCCTCAGACAAAAAAAATTCTAGTAGATTACGTGTAAGAATTCTGGCAGCAAGGCCTTAACCAGCTGGAAATGACGCCTACCCTTCTGCAGAAGATCAGAGGGTATCGCGCTGCAGTCTGATCAAGATTTGATGACGGCATGAATAACTGTCACACAATGAGACTGTCAAAACATTGATTGAATCCTGGCTGCGGACTTGAAATTTTTTTTTTTTTTTACGGAGGTAGACTTTCAATGCAGAAGCATGCTTACAGAAAAAGAGTAATGTTAAAAACGATGCCAGAATTGCTTTTATTTCAGAGCTGGAAGGAGTAAATACGTTGGCATCCAACATGATGCCTGACTGGCTCCCAGGAATATCTACTATTGAGAAGACAAACTGGAAGGAATAGCACTTAAGCTTTATATCATTTGAGGCTATCAGCTGTGAACCTTAGCAAAGTCAGATGGCACCGTGGGTGAGGGTAGCGTCGTTGTCATGCTCTGGCATGACTGCTTAGCATAGCATTGATAACTCAGTTGCTACCTGAAAATGAAGCTCGCATCCTGGAGAATATAAAAGGCTAAGCAGAACCCTGGTTTACCACATAACTTTCTGTATCATAATGGAGGAATACAAAGAGAGGCAAGAAGCCCTCTGATCTCCATTGACGCCAAGAGAAGAACAGTTACAAAGGGTAAGGAAACCAGAACATTTTATGGGGGAACCCAGCAGTATCAACTCTACCCATCCCAGGAAATAGGATACCAAACTATCTTTTTTTTTTTAAATTTTTAAGGCTGTGAGCTGAATTGTGTCCTGGTCTGCTTTGTGTCCTTTGAAAACAGCATTTTAGACTTAAGATGAGCCTTTGTCAAACATCATAAACAGTTTTTATTTAAAGCAAAACTAAATAAATAAACAGGGGCCCTTGCTACCTGAGGAAGCATGGGCATGCATCTTCTTGTAGCTCCTACTCTTAAATAACTGAGGCAGTCCAGTCAGACCTCACATAATGAATACACTAGTCAGTGGACTATGGGTGGGGTGCAAAGGGAGGGGTGGTCCATCCACGGTGATAGCCATGGGGGAATGCCATCAGGAGGGTTGAAATATGGCCCTCAAGTTTTGCTGTTTTGGGGTTTTTTTTTATTTTTTTTCAGCCGCGTGTCTCTGTGGCCAATTGGAAAATGGCAGCTTGTGGTTGCCTGCCGACTGCACCCCTGATTGTACCAGCACTAAAGAGAGGGCCAAAAAAGAAGGTGGTTTGCAGTCTGCGGAGCAGATAGGAGGCTTCATTGATGGGGCAAGTGGCAGCTCAGGTGGCTTAGCCTGACTGACCAGCAGCAGCACAGCACAGGGTAGAAAGTGGGACCTTGCCTTCTACCCCTGTCCCCTTGTGAAAAGAAGGCCAGCAAGGTGTGTGGGAGCAGGACAGGACCTCTCTGAAGCAGGCTCAGGAGGAAGTATGCCGTCTGTCTGGCTGTTTCTCTTAGGACTGTGCTACCAGCGTAGCATTTGAGTTGAGCAGAAAATGTTCAGTGATAGTGAGAGGGTGGGGGAGCAAGACTGCTGGGGACTGGGAGGTGGGAGAAGGGGACTGGGAGCAAGATCTGGGGAGTGGGGGGGGGGGGGGGGTCTGGGAGAGGACTGTTGGAGATGGCTAAATGAGAGCAATGTCTGTATATGAGAGCCAGAGAGTTGTGTGTATATGAGAACCTGTGTGTATATGAGAGCCAGAGAGTTGTGTGTATATGAGAGCCAGAGTTGTGTGTGTGTGTGTGTGTATATATGAGAGCCAGAGAGTTGTGTGTGTGTGTGTGTATATATGAGAACCTTTGGGGCGGATTTTAAAAGGCGCGCGAATAGCCTACTTTTGTTTGCGCTCCAGGCGCAAACAAAAGTACGCTGGATTTTAGTAGATACGCGCGGAGCCGCGCGTATCCACTAAAATCCTGGATCGGCGCGCGCAAGGCTATGAATTTTGTATAGCCGGCGCGCGCCGAGCCGCGCAGCCTACCCCGTTCCCTCCAAGGCCGCTCCGAAATCGGAGCGGCCTCGGAGGGAACTTTCCTTTGCCCTCCCCTCACCTTCCCCTCCCTTCCCCTACCTAACCCACCCGCCCGGCCCTGTCTAAACCCCCCCTTACCTTTGTCGGGGGATTTACGCCTCCTGGAGGGAGGCGTAAATCCCCGCGCGCCAGCGGGCCTCCTGCGCGCCGGGCCGCGACCTGGGGGCGGTTACGGAGGGCGCGGCCACGCCCCCGGGCCGTAGCCATGCCCCCGTACCCGCCCCCAAAACGCTGCCGACACGCCCCCGAAACGCCGCGACGACCGGGCCCGCCCCCGACACGCCCCCCTCGGAGAACCCCGGGACTTACGCGAGTCCCGGGGCTCTGCGCGCGCCGGGAGGCCTATGTAAAATAGGCTTCCCGGCGCGCAGGGCCCTGCTCGCGTAAATCCGCCCGGTTTTGGGCGGATTTACGCGAGCAGGGCTCTGAAAATCCGCCCCTATGTGTATATGAGAGCCAGAGAGTTGTGTGTGTGTGTGTGTGTGTGTGTGTGTGTATATGAGAACCTATGGGGCGGATTTTCAGAGCCCTGCTCGCGTAAATCCGCCCAAAACCGGGCGGATTTACGCGAGCAGGGCCCTGCGCGCCGGGAAGCCTATTTTACATAGGCCTCCCGGCGCGCGCAGAGCCCCGGGACTCGCGTAAGTCCCGGGGTTCTCGGAGGGGGGCGTGTCGGGGGCGTGTCGGGGGCGGGCCCGGTCGTCGCGGCGTTTCGGGGGCGTGTCGGCAGCGTTTTGGGGGCGGGTACGGGGGCATGGCTACGGCCCGGGGGCGTGGCCGCGCCCTCCGTACCCGCCCCCAGGTCGCGGCCCGGCGCGCAGGAGGCCCGATGGCGCGCGGGGATTAGAGTGTTAGTAAATGAGCAGCTAAATTTTGAATGATCTGAAGCAGACGAATTAGGTCGGAAGACCTGGGAGTAATGAGTTGCAATAATCAATGCCTGAAAATAGAAGTGCTTGTAAGACAGTACGAACGTCATCAACATCAAGGAAAGGTTTGAGATGTTGTAATAGCCTAAGTTTATAGTGTGAGGTTTGTATTACTGCTTTAATATGGTCATTCATACTTAATGATGAGTCAATTAGGACACCTAGATTCCTGGCAGCGAGTTCCCCTGAAGCAGAGAGAAGTTGAGCGCACTCTCGAAATGCTGCCAGCGTCGGGTTTTTGACTGCAGAGTCTTCAATTGCGTATCTCGCCCAGATAATAAATAAGCTAAGTAATTTTTTGATATACAAAGTTTTGGAAGAAAAAGTTTTATTTGCAACAAAAATATATTTAAAAAGTATTGAACTGTGTAACACTGTTTCTATAATGACAGTGATTCCCCGCAGCGGGTCCCGGCTCTTGAGGTGTAAGGTTTGAGGAATTGTGTTTATAATCTTTGTATATAAGGCCTGTGTGCTGTCTTTTTGAAATTCATTGAAATTTTACAGCTTGCCTTTTTGGGTGTTTTTTTGAGTAGTTATGATAACATTATTTATTTATTTATTTATTTATTGAATCTTTTATACCGAGGTACGTATAGCTATACATCACTTCGGTTTACAGGGAACAATAACTTAGCAACAGGCTTTATATATAACAGTTTACATAGTAGAACAATAATCAGGAACAGGCTTTCCATTTAACAGCAACAGTCTATACAAATAATAAAAATAATGGCATTAAAGGTAAATCTGCTAACTTCATTAGCTATAATAACCATAATGTATTAAACTTCTGGCTTAACACAGTATCAATAATCTTACGAAGGCACAGTCTTATGTCACATTAGATTCCATAAATCGGTTTGAAAGATAGGGGGAGAGGTGAGAGGGATCAGGTAGGGATAGGAGAGAATGAGAAAATATGGGTACGGGGGCGTGGCTACGGCCCGGGGGCGTGGCCGCGCCCTCCGTACCCGCCCCCAGGTCGCGGCCCGGCGCGCAGGAGGCCCGATGGCGCGCGGGGATTTACGCCTCCCTCCGGGAGGCGTAAATCCCCCGACAAAGGTAAGGAGGGGGTTTAGACAGGGCCGGGCGGGTGGGTTAGGTAGGGGAAGGGAGGGGAAGGTGAGGGGAGGGCAAAGGAAAGTTCCCTCCGAGGCCGCTCCGATTTCGGAGCGGCCTTGGAGGGAACGGGGTAGGCTGCGCGGCTCGGCGCGCACCGGCTATACAAAATTCATAGCCTTGCGCGCGCCGATCCAGGATTTTAGTGGATACGCGCGGCTCCGCGCGTATCTACTAAAATCCAGCGTACTTTTGTTTGCGCCTGGAGCGCAAACAAAAGTAGGCTGTTCGCGCTCGTTTTAAAATCCGCCCCTATGTGTATATAAGAGCCAGAGAGTTGTGTGTATATGAGAACCTGTGTGTATATAAGAGCCAGAGAGTTGTGTATTTGTGTGTGTATATGAGAACCTGTGTGCATATGAGAGAAAGGGGGAGGGGTAAGTGAGAGCTGAGTGTGTGAGAGAAAGAGGGGGAGTGTGTGTGTGTTGAGCCCTCAGGTGTTGCTGGGGCCAGCTGGACAGGCGCGGGCCTCTATGGAGGTGAAGATCCGTCGCATAGAAGAGGTTGCAGGCCAGCACAGTGAAGAAAGTGGAGTCAGGACGGGTAGCAGTCAGGACAGGCAGCAGGCAGAGTTAGGGTCAGGCTGTGGTCAGAGGCGGGCGGAGTTCACTTGGTGTCGTGGTTCAAGCAGTGGTCGGAGCAGGCAGAATGCAATCAGTAACGGTGAGCAGGCTGTGGTTAAGCAGCGTCAAGGTCCAATCTGAGGTCAAGCCAGAAGTCCCATCTGATGAGATGAAGAATGAAGAGGAAGAAGGAGGACGAAGGACCACAGGAGCAAGATGATACGCTGAAGTCAGATGAAAGGAAGATTGACCACGAAGACAAGAACTCAGAAGACAAACCAGACTGCCAGGAATCAGGAACAGGGCACAGGAACTTGGAAAGGACACACAGTGGAATCAGGAAGCAAGGATCAGAAACTAGGAATGCAGAGGCAATGCACTTCTCCGAGGGAGTTGCCCTATTGCTGAGATGTCTGTGGAGTGTTGGAGAGGGCCCTTTAGAGAGAGGAGCTCCTGACATCATCAGAGGGCGCCACGGGAATCTCCCGCTACAGGCCCTTGAAATCTCAAAGAGATGCATATGCGCCTAAGAGGATGGGGAAGGCACAGTCAGAGGCCTCCTGCTGCAGGCACCATCAAGCCTGCAGGAGTGCGGCAAATGGCGTTGGGAAAGCAGGTGAGTGTGGCGGACCATGGCCCCCTTCTCCCAATCCATGACAATCTCAAGGTGACTGGAAATCATCAAATCCCAGATATGGAACATTACTGAATATTGTTTGATGTCTGCTGTTTTGAAATATTGGTGTTTTGGGAAATTTATGAAGATATTTATGAGGTTTTAATATTGGATGTTCTATTCAACAACTTTTTTGACATATTAATTCTTTATTAAAATGGTTTACTATTATGATCGATGTTTTTATTTTTATTGATTTTATTTTTTTCATCTTTCTGTGTTCTGTATGATTTACCAAGGTAAGGAGTTCTGCTAGTGTATATAGTTTCTCTGTAGGGGTCTATAGCAGTCTGGCTTATTCTGTTTTCAGTAGGAGGTCTTAGAGCCTGTTGTAATATTTGTTATGCTACTCTTTCCTGGGTAAATTTGTTGCTATTTGAGTCCTGGGAATAGGCTGAGTGAGACTGGATTTCCTGTGTTTTTTGTATAAAAATAAATGTGCTGCATTTTTCTTATTTCCAATTTGCTTATGACAATAGTACTTAGTGTACTATTTAAAAATGTACTTGCAAACATAATATATATTCCTGTGTGTTTTAAATTTTAAAAATATATATAGGGTTGCCAAAGGAAGTATCTGCTCCATGTGCCAAATACTTTTGGTATGCCACTGACATTAGTGCAACCCTATATATTTATGGGTTGTAATACCTTTATTTGGACCAACATATAAACATTATCTAAAGATGTTGCAGTACACTTGCGGACCATATAGATTATCTGAAGGAACCTGAAAAAGAGTTCAGTATGGTCCCAGAAGCTCATCTACAGCAGCATCTTTGGATGAGCCTTAGCTTGGTCCAGTTAACAGCGTCCCTGCATGAAAGAGTATGAGGCCTTTTTGTAAATTGGCCTTGTGAGCATGGGAGATTTTAGGAAACACAGGGGGATCTGATAGAGAGCTTGGGCAATGATACAGGGAAAGATTTTTGCCATGGTTGCTAGCTTTGAGCTATATTATGCAGCCCCTCTTCTAGTGGTCACACATAGTACCAGGGCTTAGTTCTTTCAAAGTCCCGCTCAATGGATTTTCTGAATAGGTGGGTATGGTATACCTATAGGGCCCAAGATGTTTTGCAAGAAGTCTCTCCAGCGGTATGAACTCAGTCTTCCTGTCTCTAAGACTACAAGGGCCAATAAGCAGATGGGACACTTGGGTGGAGTGTTCCAAAAAAAAGTTTACTGTCAAACTTGGAATATGGTAATCGACTGGCACTAAACACGCTTTCTTCTAGTTACATCTATGATTGTTCCAAAAATTCCAATTCCACTTCATCTCTTTCCTCCAGGGATTTGGACAATCGGTTGCTCTGGCTGGAATGGATTGCCAGTCTTAGATAGTCCTCTCCTTCCATGATACCTATGATGCCCTGCTTGACTTCACAATCTCCACACTGCTCCACTCTGTTCTCCCAGTGAGGAGACCTTCAGTCTCTCCTCTTTTCTCCAGCTGATCTTTCACACTCCCATTTCTTTTCTCAGATGTAACTTGGATTTTTTGGACTGAGAGATCCTAAGAATAATTGAGCAGGAAACGCACCACTTTTCCCTTGCTTCTTTCTTGAGCAGGAAGATTAGGCACAAACATAAGACATGCCATACTGGGTCAGACCAAAAGTCCATCAAGCCCAGGATTCTGTCTCTGATAGTGGTCAATCCAGGTCACAAGTACCCAGCAGGATCCCAAAGAACAGATCCAATTCTTCTTGCTCATAACCAAGGATAAGCAGTGGCTTTCCCAAATCTTGTAGATGGAACTCCATGCCCCTTGACCTCAGACTTCAGATCAATCATAAAATTTTCAAAACACAACTCAAAACCTGGCTCTTCAAACAAGCCTTCAAGAAGGAGAGCGACACAGGCAATTAAAGAGAACAATTTAAAGTTAAGCAGCTCAAAGCACCCAGCGCCTTAATTCCAGCGCTCAATGGAATTAGTTTCAACTTATTTTTAACTGTAGTCAACCAGCAAGATGAATCTCTATTAAACACCCAACCACAATCAATGTCTTTTGATATAAACTCTTATATGTTACCGAATTCTACTGGCACCACCCATGTTATTTATGAACTATATTTTACTTTGTTATAGGTGCCCATCTGTAAACCGTTATGATAGTGAATTACTTAATGACGGTATATAAAAACTCTTAAATAAATAAATAAATAACTCTTTTTAAAGCCCAGCTATGCTAACTGCTTTCATCATCTCCTCTGGCAACAAATTCCACAGTTTAATTGTGCACTGAGTCAAAAACTACTTTCTGAGATTTGTTTTATGTATGCTATTTATTAGCATACATAAAACAGTATTAGTTGAAAGGTAAATTATCATTTCCTGTTTGCCCTTTTCACCTACTAAAGATTTTATAGACCTCTGTCATATTCCTCTCAGCTGTCTCTTCTCCAAGCTGAACAGCCCTAACCTCTTTAGCCTTTCCCCATTGGGAAGCCATTCCAGCCTCTCTATCATTTTGATCGCCGTTCTTCTATCTTTTTTAGTTCCACTTTTTTAAGATGGGGCAACCAGAATGGCACACAGTACTCAGTGTGGTCAACCATGGATTGATGCAAAGGCATTATGATATCCTCTGTTTTTAATCTCCATTCCTTTCCTAATAATATTTATCATTTTATTTGCTTTTTGACAATTGCCATGCACTGGGCTGAGGATTTCAAAGTATTGTCCACAATGACTCCAAGGTCCTTTTCCTGTATGGTGTCATCCAATATGGAATCTATCATCAGGTACCTATAGTTTGGATAATTCTTCCCTACATGCATCATTTTGCACTTGTCTATATTAAATTCCATCTGCCATTTAGATGTCCAGTCCCCCAATTTCTCACAATAGGCTCACAATCTAACAATTTTATTAATTATGTGTCATCTGCAATTTGATCACCTCACTCTTCACTCCCTTTTCTAGATCATTTACAAGTATATTAAAAAGCAATCTCAGTATGGGCACTTCACTGTTTACCTTTCTCCATTAAGAGAAATGATCATTCAGTCCTACTCTCTATTTCTTATCCTTTAGCCAGTTACCAATCCACAATATGGCTGTTATGACTTGTAGATGTGTGGGCCCTGGGCCGAAGTGAGAGATGGTACCACCCATAGGGAGGAGCCCTGTGAGCCTCACCGTCGGGAGGTGCGGTCTCAGTGGATGTCAGACACAGCTGTGGAATAAAGTCTTTATTATAAAAGTAGAAAACGCACAGCTCACGGAGCAGGGGGTTGCAGGTGAAGGAGATAAAGTCTGAGAAGGGGTACACCCAGAGGGAAGGTCTCAGATGTGGATATCCGGTAATGGTCCGCAGAGTGGGGTACACCGAAGTAGCCTCTCCAAAGTGAAGAACAGCCTTCATTGGCTTCCGATCACAGAGAGAATATGGTACAAAACATATTGTATTTTGCATAAGGCCATTTATGGACAAAAAACTGACTGGTTAAACTTTTCAGTTCACTTACACAATCCTCACAGATCATTGAGATCACCAAACAAAGGGTTCCTTAATGTCCCTTCAGTTAACACAGCTCATTTGGCCACCCATCAAATCCTCTCTAAACAAAAGAGCTTTATCCACAGCAGGCCCCGCAGAATGGAACTCCATACCACCAGAACTAAGACAAGAACAATGCCCGAACACTTTCAAAAAGAGACTAAAAACCTGGCTATTCGAGCAAGCATTTGATTAAAGCCAAGCAACTACTCGTTTCCTCATTTTAAAATCCATCAGACTTATGTCCTCTCTTATCCTAGTTCACTCCCCTGTTGTAATGTAATTGCATTCTTATATGCTTGTTGTTGTTTTAATATAAACCGAAATGATATGTAACTTTGCTACATGAATTGCGGTATATAAAAATGTTAAATAAATAAATAAATAAATAGTCTGGGAAAGAGTTATCTCTATTGCAGGGTCAAGCATTTGGAATACCATGTCGGCAGAACTAAGACTGGAGACAGAGTTAAAAAAAATTTAAGAAAGACTTAAAGACCTGGCTCTTTGAGCAAGCCTATACGGACAATTTACAATAGGTCATTAACTTCGAGAATCCACCATACTTGATTTTTCTATGCTGTATATATCTTTTAAAGTTATTGCTTTATGCTTCTTTTAGATTACTAAAGTTCTTTTTACATTGATGTATTTCCTTTGAATGTTTTTTGTAAACCGTTGTGATGTAAACACGAACGACGGTATATAAAATTTTTTAAATAAATAAGATGCAGTAGTGGTCTGCAGCACAGGGTACACCGAGGGATTCCTCATGCAAAGATGATGTTGTAGTGTCCTGGGTACAGGTACACCGGCGAGGGACAGTGGCGATGTGCGGCAATGACCTGCAGCACAGGGTACACCAAGGTGGTTCCTCACTAGAGCTGGCACGTAATAGGCCTGAGACCCAGGATACACTGGAGAGATTTCTGTAGCGATGACGAGGCAATGACCTGCAGGGCAAGGTACACCGAGGTGGTTCCTCACTGGAGCTGGCATGGAATAGGCCTGAGACCCAGGGTACACTGGAGAGATTTCTGTAGCGATGACGAGGCAATGACCTGCAGCGCAGGGTACACCGAGGTGGTTCCTCAGTAGTGCTGGCACAGTAGTGGCCCAAGGTACATGTACACCGGAGATGATCCCACAGTAAAACTGGTTCAGAAGTAGTAGTGAAGTCAAGGTACTCACAGAGAGATAGCTCCAGGAGAGATCCTGGGGAACAGGAACAAACCGCAGTCCAAGGCAGAAGGCCCTCCAAGGAGCGGATAGCCAGGGACGAGGAAGGGCTCCCGAGGAGCGGGTACCCAGAGCGTCTCATGCCGAAGAGCAGGAACTGGAACAGGAAGTCTGTACAAGAGAAGCAGATTCAGCAATGAGGGAACTCCTTGCTAACTCATTGATAGGCAGGGCCAGGCAGCTTAAGTACAACAGTGTGTGGACGTCATCCGGAGGGATGCCCCCGAGGTTCCCGCAATGACGTGCTTAATATAGGCCCACATGCGCGTGCGCCTAAGTGATCCCATGAGCAAGATGGCGGTCAGCAGTGCCCACGCTGTTCCGGGAATGCCAGGGAGGTCGGCGGTAGCTAGCGGAGGCCTCTATTTTCCCCAATGATGTCAGGGCTGTATTAAAAGAGGTGAGCATTAGTGGTCGCAGCTGTCTGCGACCAACGGGCGTAACAATGGCATTACTACTTATCCTATGACTTTTTCATTTCCTGATGAGTGTCTCATGAGGGAATTTGTCAAATGCCGTCTAAGAAAAATCTAGATGCACTATATCAACCAACTCATCCTTGTCAACGTGTTTGTTATCCCCTTCAAGAAAAAATCTAACATATTTGTAAGGCAAGGTTTCTCTTTGCTAAATCCATGTTGGGCTCTGCCCTATTAGTCTGTATTTATCCCGATTGCCAATAATTTTGTTGTACATTTTTCATTTCCATTTCATTCCATTTCTGAATCACTTTCCAGATTAAATAACTCAAAGCAATGTACAGACATGACATATATATAATGAAATAAAACAGAATACACATACAAGAAAATGCAATACTAAAATAAAGTTAACAAGCAGTCTGTAGTTTCCTGGATCATCCCTGGAGCCTTTAAAAAAAAAAAAAAAAGCATTATGTTGGCTATCCTCCAATCCTCAGTACCATAACTGATTTGAATGAGAAGTAGAGATTACTAGTAATAAGTCTGCAATTTCCTAGGTGTATACCATTTGGTCCCAGTGATTTTTTACTCTTTAATTTGTTGATTTGCTCTACTAAATCTTCCAGTTCATTATGATTTGATTCAGTTCCTCTGAATCCACCCTCAAAGAATTTTTCTGTCCTTGGTATCTCCCCAACACCTTCTTCAGTGAATACCAAAGCAAAAAATGTATTTACTTTTTCTGCTATGGCTTTTTCTTCCCTAAGTGCTCCTTTTGTCCTCGGTCATATAGTGGTCCAACCAACTTCCTCACAGGCTTCTTGCTTCAAATATATGTAAAAACGTTTTTATTTTGAGTATTTGCCTTTCCCGGCAAACTTCTTTTCAAATTCTCTTTTCGCCTGCCTTATTAATGTTTTACATATAGCTTGTTGGTGCTTATGCTCTTTCTTCTTTGGAATCAAATTTCCAGTTTTTGAAAGATGTCTTTTTTGGCTTTAATAATCTCTATCACTTCACATTTAACCATGCTAGCATTCATTTGGTTTTCTTTCTGTCTTTTTAAATGGATGTTATACATTTAGTCTGGGCTTCTAAGATTGTATTTTTAAATAGCATCCATGCTTCCTGCAAAATTTTAACTTTTGCAACCACTTTTTTTAGTATCTTTTTTAATTTCCTCATTTTATTATAGTCTCCCTTTTTAAAGTTAAATGCAACTGCAGTAGTTCTACTTATTACTTCTCTTCCTTCAATGGTTATGTAAAATTTGATTATATTATGATCACTATTGCAAAGCAGCCTCATCACTGTTACCTCTTGCATCAGATCCTGTGTCACATTGAGGATTCGATCTTGTCATCAGTTCTAAGATCAGCTGCTCTATGAAGCAGTCCTTTATGGCATCTAGAAACTTTACCTCCTTGTCATTTTGTGATGAGACATTTACCCAATCAATATTGAGTAACTGAAATCTCCCATGATTGTTGTATTGCCTAGTTTGTTAGCTTTCCTAATTTCTATTATAATTTCACTTTTTATCCCTTCTTTGTGATCAAGCAGTTGATAGTATGCCCTGACCACTAAACCTTTCCCTATCACACATGGAATTTCTATCCATAGAGATTCATAAGAACATAAGAGCTTCCATACTGGGTCAGACCAAAGGTCCATCAAGCCCAGTATCCTGGTTCTACAGTAGCCAAGCCAGGCTGCAAGTACCTGGCAGTTTCCAAGGGGTAGATAGAGTCCAAGCTGCATTATCCCAAGAATAAGCATTCTACATTGCATTTTATCTCCTGAATACTTTGATCCCATATGACTCTATGCCATCCCTAACATATAGTGCCACCCCTCCACTAATTTAACCTGGCCTATCATTTTAATATGATTTGTATCCTGGTATTACAGTGTCCCATTGATTATTCCACTAAATCTCTGAGATGCCTATTATGGCTACATCTTGCTTCAGTGCCAAATATTCCAACTGTCCAGTCGTTTAATTTTTTAGATTTCTGGCATTCACACACAGGCAGTACAAAATAATTGTTTTTAATTATATTCACAATCTGCCTGTAAAGGAGTGGCCTTTCAACTCCTCCTTAACCTGTGTGGGATCTGGCATCTAGCCTGGTCTACTTTAAAAGCCGTAGAGAGAGAGAGAGAGAGAGAGTTGTGTGGGAAAGTTTCCTGGAAATAAGCATAATGTGAGCCTAGCTGGGAACAGACAAGCCCCACATCTCCAGGAGAAGGCAGCTCCTGACACATCTCTGTCCCAAGGTCAAGCTGTGAATGCACTGCTGGAGGTAAGCAGTCCACATGTGGTGAATGCTGGTGCGATTAATAAAGAGAAATCTTTTAAGAAAGAAGGCTGGAGTCAGTGTGAATTATGTCTCCAGCCTAAGAAGTTTACTCTGCCTAGCAGTTGAAATGGGTAATTTGGAATCCTTTTTCTCTGTATGCTCTTTATTTAAATGTGCCTGGGCGAGGTCTGTCTCTATCTCAACCTATTGGGATATTTTAACTTCGCTATTATGCAAGTATCCTTTGGAAGATACCTCACTCTGAACCATGGCTCCTGAGCAAATGTTGACTTTCCCCATGATTTAGTTTAAAAGTTGCTGTATGCTCTTTTTAAACTCCCTCCTAAGCTTAAAACTTCAGTAAAAGCTCCCAAAAATATTCAAAACATAGAGCTGCCACAATCTAACTATTGGGTGTGAGACAGAACATGTTCTTCTCTCTTCCTAACCTCACTCAGCAAAGACTTTGAAGACAAGACTGAGCAGGGATAGGAGAACTTATTCAAACACTAAACCCAGGAATGGCCCTACTAGCAGGCAGTTTCTGCAAAGTACGTGTGATTCTCTGCAAACAGCTGCTCCTTGCAGCCAGAGCTACAACTGCTGATCCCCAAAATACACTGAAGCTGGGGGGAGGGGAGCAGAATTTGAAATGCATTTAGCTGTATAAAACTGGGTTTTACATGAGTAAATGCACTTTATGAGGCAGATTTTATAAATTTGCGCGAGCGCGTACTTTTGTTCGTGCACCAGGCGCGAACAAATGTACGCTGGATTTTATAAGATACGTGCGTATCTCATAAAATCCGGGTTCGGCGCGCGCAAGGGGGTGCACATTTGTGCAACCTGCGCGCGCCGAGCCCGGCTCGTGCTGCCTGTTCCCTCCGAGGCCGCTCCAAAATCGGAGCGGCCTCGGAGGGAACTTTCTTTCCACCCCCCCTCGCACCTTCCCCTCCCTTCCCCTACCTAACCCGCCCCCCCGGCCCTATCTAAACCCCCTCTACCTTTTGTTGGCAGATTTACGCCTGCTGAAAGCAGACGTAAATCTGCGCGCACCAACGGGCTGCTGGCGCGCCATCACCCGACCCAGGGGCTGGTCTGGAGGCATCGACCACACCCCCGGGCCGGCGCCACGCCCCCTGGCCCCACCCCGAACCGCCCCCCTGAACCCGTACACGCCCCCTCCCCGCCCCTTTTATGAAGCCACGGGACTTACGCGAGTCCCGGGGCTGTGCGCATGCCGGCGGCTTATGGAAAACAGGCGCGCCGGCGCACAAGGGCCCTGCACGCATAAATCCGGCCGGATTTACGTGCGCAGGGCATTTAAAATCCGGCCCAGTGTGTGTAAGTGGGCTTTTTAAAATTGCTCAGATAGTATGCTATATTTACACACAACTCCTTTGAAAATTACCTCCTAAGCCTATTGTATAGAGAGAAGTTTTGGATTTTTATCCTACACTTAATAAACATCTGGATAAAGGTGAACCAGTAGATTTTCAGAAGGCGTTTGACAAAGTTCCTCATGAGAGGCTTCTAGGAAAAGTAAAAAGTCATGGGATAGGTGGCGATGTCCTTTCATGGATTACAAACTGGTTAAAAGACAGGAAACAGAGAGTAGGATTAAATGGACAATTTTCTCAGTGGAAGTGAGTGGGCAGTGGAGTGCCTCAGGGATCTGTATTGGGACCCGTACTTTTCAATATATTTATAAATGATCTGGAAAGAAATACGACAAGTGAGGTAATTAGATTTACAGATGATATAAAATTATTCAGAGTAGTTAAATCATAAGCGGATTGTGATAAATTGCAGGAAGACCTTGTGAGACTGGAAAATTGGGCATCCAAATGGCAGATGAAATTTAATGTGGATAAGTGCAAGGTGATGCATATAGGGAAAAATAACCCATGCTATAGTTCACAATATTAGGTTCCATATTAGGAGCTACCACCCAGGAAAGAGATCTGGATAACACATTGAAATAGTTGGTTCAGTGTGCTGTGGCAGTCAAAAAAGCAAACAGAATGTTGGGAATTATTAGAAAGGGAATGGTGAATAAAACGGAAAATGTCATAATGCCTCTGTATTGCTCCATGGTGAGACCGCACCTTGAGTACTATGTACAATTCTGGTCACCACTTCTCAAAGAAGATATAGTTGCGATGGAGAAGGTACAGAGAAGGGCGACCAAAATGATAACAGGAATGGAACAGCTCCCCTATGAGGAAATAAAGAGGTTAGGACTGTTCAGCTTGGAGAAGAGACGGCTGAGGGGGGATATGATAGAGGTCTTTAAAATCATGAGAGGTCTAGAATGGGTAAATGTGAATCAGTTATTTACTTTTTCGGATAATAGAAGGACTAGGGGGCACTCCCTGAAGTTAGCATGTGGCACATTTAAAACCAATTGGAGAAAATTATTTTTCACTCAAAGCACAGTTAAACTGTGGAATTTGTTCCCAGGGGATGTGGGTTAGTGCAGTTAATGTAACTGGGTTTAAAAAAGGATTGGATAAGTTCTTGGAGGAGAAGTCCATTACCTGCTATTAATTAAGCTGACTTAGAAAATAGCCACTGCTGTTACTAGCAACAGTAACATAGGATAGACTTAGGGGCGGATTTTCAGAGCCCTGCTCGCCTAAATCCGCCCAAAACCGGGCGGATTTAGGCGAGCAGGGCCCTGCGCGCCGGTGAGCCTATTTTACATAGGCCTACCGGCGCGCGCAGAGCCCCGGGACTCGCGTAAGTCCCGGGGTTCTCCGAGGGGGGCATGTCGGGGGGCGGGCCCGATCGTCGCGGCGTTTCGGGGGCGTGTCAGCAGTGTTTTGGGGGCGGGGGCGTGGCTACGGCCCGGGGCGGTCCGGGGGCGTGGCCGCGCCCTCCGTACCCGCCCCCAGGTCGCGGCCCAGCGCGCAAGAGGCCCGCTGGCGCGCGGGGATTTACTTCTCCCTCCGGGAGGCGTAAATCCCCGGAGAAAGGTAAGGGGGGGTGTAGACAGGGCCGGGCGGGTGGGTTAGATAGAGGAAGGGAGGGGAAGATGAGGGGAGGGCGTTAGAAGATTCCCTCCAAGGCCGCTCCGATTTCGGAGCGGCCTTGGAGGGAACGGGAGTAGGCAGCGCGGCTCGGCGCGCGCCGGCTATACAGAATTCATAGCCTTGCGCGCGCCGATCCAGGATTTTAGTGGATATGCGCGGCTCCACGCGTATCCACTAAAATCCAGCGTACTTTTGCTTGCGCCTGATGCGCCAGCAAAAGTACGCCTATTCGCGTTTTTTTGAAAATCTACCCCTTAGTTTTTGGGTATTTGCCAGGTTGGAGACAGGATACTGGGCTTGATGGCCCCTTGGTCTGACCCAGTATGGCATTTTCTTATGTTCTTATACAATACTCAAGGCAACTTAGAGCATTATTAAAATTCAGGTACAAAAAGTCTCTTCCTGTAGAAGAACACCTTACCATCTAACTGGCTACCCGAGGCAATGGGCAATAAAGTGACTTGCTCAAGGTCAAAAAGAGTAGTGGAAGATTGATTTGAACCCTGTTTTCTTTGGTTCTCAGTCCATTGTTTTAATCACTAAGAGCTGGATTTTTTAAACTATTGCGGCTCTGTGAATTCGGCAGTACCGGGGCGCGGGGGGGGGGGCAGGCAGCTTTCGTACCTCCGCAGTGTTATCGCTGCCGGCTTTCGCACCCAATAGCGCCACCGTGAAAGGTGGTGCTATTGGGCGCGCTACTGGCAGTGATAAGGTGTTCTACCTTTTCGCCGTCAGGGAAGTCGTTGCGGAGTCCGCCCCGATTTACCTATTGCACGCGAAAAGTCCCTTTTTGCGTGCGATCCCTTTAGAAAATGACCCCCTAAGTCACTCCATCTTATAAAACTGGGGAACTCTTAGTTGATGCATCATCTGAAAAAGAGTAAGAGCAAACCTTCTTCTGGTTGCACAGTCGGTGCTGGGTAGCTGTTCCCAGCAGGTCAGACAGACAACACCAGAATCAATGTGTTGCTTTCTATGTAAAAAAACAAAACAAAACCAAAAACAGAGAATTCTGGATGCGCACAGTCCTACAGCTGTGTCTTACACCAGGATTAACACTTGGCTTGCAGAAGTAGCGTTCTAGCACAGGCTTGTGATTGTAGTGCTGTCACTATTGTTTGATAAATTCTATGGGGCCTCAGCTTAAAACTGATGAATATTCCCAAGTACAATCAACCTTTCTCCCCATTTGTGTTTCATTAGTGCGGTAGAAGAGGGAGATGATAAATGACCAGAAAGGTTGACTACAGCATTAATCTTACTGCAAAGGTTTGCCTGTCACAAAGATTTGATAAATCTGGCCTATACCATATTACCAGAAAGGATAGTTACATGGCACAAATGTTTCAGGAGGGCCCTATCACTTATTTTATCAAACAGAACTGCTGGACCTAATAAAAGCAGAAGAGATATAATACTCGAAACTGTGCTATTTTTTTTTCTTTTAACTCAGATTGAAATTCATCACTCATTCTGGTAGAGCAGTGGGGCTACCATGGATTTGGTTCTACAACGGTGATGCGTTAAATTCTAAAATGTATGATTTTGTTGTTTAGAAATTTTGGCAGGCTGGCTCAGAGTTTCATAAGAACATAAGAAAATGCCATACTGGGTCAGACCAAGGGTCCTTCAAGCCCAGCATCCTGTTTCCAACAGTGGCCAATCCAGGTCATAAGAACCTGGCAAGTACCCAAAAACTAAGTCTATTCCATGTTACCATTGCTAATGGCAGTGGCTATTCTCTAAGTGAACTTAATAGCAGGTAATGGACTTCTCCTCCAAGAACTTATCCAATCCTTTTTTAAACACAGCTATACTAACTGCACTAACCACATCCTCTGGCAACAAATTCCAGAGTTTAATTGTGCGTTGAGTAAAAAAGAACTTTCTCCGATTAGTTTTAAATGTGCCCCATGCTAACTCAATTCCTGTTAGTCGTGGCAGTTCTTGTTTTGTTTTTTTTTTTCTTACTATTTATAACGTTTTATAATATGTAGCCAAGTAAAAAAAAAAAAAAAAGGCTTGGCATTTCAATGTAGCAATAAAATACAACAACAGCAACAACAACAAAAAATATACAAGAAATTAGCAATAATCCAAAATGAGAAAAAGAATGTAAGGCACTTTTGGCGACACTGACACTATGCTAGCCAAGTTTTGAAAATGAGTTTCAGAACATGCGTGCCACAAGTAAGTTGTTATAATATCCTGAAGAAGTCTTATATTAGTGAAGCGAGACCCTTTGTAGGGCTGTTTAATGCTTGTACGTGGCGATCTATTAAGATTCAGTAAATGGTGCATATATTTTTTCACTAAGCACTTTTGCACGTGTTGAACATGAAGGGGTTATTCTTTTGGATGTTTTTTGCCAGTGCTGTTTAAACTTTACCAGTTGAGGCATAGTTGTAGCAAAATGTTGCCTACAAGGTTATGAACTAGCTTTTTCAACCTGCTTTGAAATAGGTGAATAGTTAGGTCTGGGGGGTGGGCTAGATAGGGGAAGGGAGGGGAAGGTGGGGGGGATCGCAAAAAAAGTTCCCTCCAAGGCCGCACCGATTTCAGAGCGGCCTTGGAGGGAACGGGGAAAGCCATCGGGGCTCCCCTTGGGCTCGGCGTGCGCAAGGTGCACAGGTGTGCATCCCCTTGCATGCACCGACCCCGGATTTTATAACATGGACGCGGCTGCGCATGCATGTTATAAAATTGTGCGTAGATTTGTTCACGCCAGGTTGAGCGAACAAATCTTTGCCCGTGCATATTTTTTAAGATCTGGCCCATTGTATCTAAGCATATAGGTAAGTTTTTCTATCAATGCAATTTAATGCACCTTCGTATGCTACAATATTATAGAGGTTGGTAGGTTCCACATACTAGCAATAGTATATCTGCCTGCAAGAATCAGATGTGTTGCAAGGATCCTTTTGGAAGTAACTAAACAATGCTCTTCCCAATGTCCAAGGAGGCATAGATAAGATGTGAGAGCAAATTCTACCCCCAAGACAGTGGAAATCATACTCTCTACCTTCCTCCAAAAGGACTCCACAAGTGGGCATGACCGCTGCATATGAACCCTCTCCTTAGCATAATCTTGAAGGCCTGGGAAAAAAATCTGTATAAGAGGGGACATCTGTAAGTGCGATGTATGAGTTTGATCAATGCTCCACTCTATGACTACAGATAGAAATTTTGTGTGTGTCCCTGCAGATTTTCTTCCAATCATCTACATCCAGAGTCTGACTGCCTGTCTGTGAGTCCAGGAAGAGCTATTTTGCTCAAAAACATGTTCATCTGCTCCAAACCAAGCATCCCATGATCGGAAAACAAATCTTGGTAACATTCCTGAAAAAAAATCTTATTGATCTCGCCAAGATGGTGCATACCTTGCTTATCATAGATCCCAAGGCTAGAGCCCAGCAAGGACCTCTTATGCAGGTCTTTAGCCAGCAGAGCTCCTGTCTTGTTTCCATGTTCATAGAACTTTTCTCTGGTAAATTTAAAGGTCTTTTCAGTACCAAAAATGTGAAGGCCCTGGAGCTCAGCTCTGCATTTCTGAAGAGCTTTCTACACCCTAGGAAAGCAGGAGGCCTTATGCCTAGTCTCTAATTCTTTAAAGCATCTCTTCAAGGACAGTTCACGTTGGAGTCTCTCCTTTTTAAACTGACTAGCGAAGCTGATAATCTTGCCTCTTAACATGGCTTTTGTTAGAGTTAGTGAGGTTTGGGTGGACCCTTGGACACTGTGCAGCTGACCACGCCCATGGGGGGGGAGTCCCGTGAGGGACCACAGGTCAGGCTCAGCTCTGGACACCAAACACACGGGCTGATACAGTAAAAATCGCGCGATACAGTAATTTAATTTATTTAAATTAGGGCTGGTGGTAAAAAGAGGCGCTAGGGACACTAGTGCCTCTTTTTGGACAGGAGCGGTGGCTGTCAGTGAGTTTGACAGCCGACGCTCAATTTTGCCGGCGTCGGTTCTCGAGCCCACTGACAGCCACGGGTTCGGAAACCGGGCGCCGGCAAAATTGAGCGTCCGGTTTTCAACCCGCGAGCCGCAGGCCTATTTCAAATTTTTTTTCTTTTTTTTTTTTTTTTTTTAACTTTCTGGACCTCCAATTTAATATCGCCAGGATATTAAGTCAGAGGGTGCACAGAAAAACAGTTTTTACTGCTTTTCTGTACACATTCCCTGTGCCAATAGAAATTAGCGCCTACCTTTGGGTAGGCGCTAATTTCATAAAGTAAAATGTGCGGCTTGGCTGCACATTTTACTTACTGAATTGCGTGGGAATACCTAATAGGGCCATCAACATGCATTTGCATGTTGTGGGCGCTATTAGGTTCAGGGGGGTTGGATGCATGTTTTCGACGTGCTATTACCCCTTACTGAATAAGGGGTAAAGCTAGCGCGTCGAAAACGCTGTCCAATCGCGGGTTAACTGTGTGCTCCGCCGGAGCGCACTGTACTGTATCGACCTGACAGATAGTTCTTTATTTAGACAGTTTGAGAAGCCACCAGAGGTGGCAGTAGTGAGTAGAAGATGTAGCCCGGCTGGGCGAGTAATCCCCAGGGTGCTGGAACAGCGGTTCCTCCGGTAGCAGTGCTGTAGTGGAGAGAACTGAGAAAATGAGTACAATAGAACATTCACAGAGTCCCAAATATGGAGAAACCAAAGATAGGGAGAGCTGGCCCTCGAGGAGCGAGTATCAGATCCCTGGAGGTAGAGAGACTGTGTCCCCAGCTCCCACCACCCCCTAGGGAAATGTAAGTACACTCATACATATGACCTTCATGCACACAATGGTGTCTGTAGCGAATTCTTCCAAGTAGAAGAGGAGATAGATGCAGGCAGCGAGTCAGGGAACATGGGCCCTCGAGGAGCGAGTACCGGTTACCTGATAGCGACCTGAAAGAAGCAAAGAGGCTCCCGAGGAGCGGGTACCCCGTTAGCAGAAAGAGTCCAATGGAAGTTGGAAGGCAGAGTAGCTGGGTATGGAGAGCGAATCCCATCCGTAAGATTACCCTTGCTAACTCAATGGCTAACAATAAACAGTAGGCTTAAATATCCGGGCAGCATGACGTCATCACAGGTGGACGCCCTTGAGGAACACGCCAATGAGGATATAAGAATGAGGGCCACGTGGCGCGCGCATCCTAAGGTACCTGGAGAGCATGGCGGGAGGCAGCACCCAAGCTGGTCCGAGGACAGCAGGCAGATGCTGCAGCAGCCAGGCACCCATGAGGAGCAGGAGGAGTTGCAGAAAAGGAAAAGTAGGCGGAGTGAAGCCATCGGGAAGTGACGGTCGCAACAGCCTTAAACGTTTCCCACAATATAATAGGAGTTTGCTCTGCACCCATATGCACGTCCTGAAATTCTTTAATAGCATTTGATATCAGGGTGAGGAACTGATCATTACCCAAAAGGGAAGTATTAAGACACCACGATTCAGTACCTTGCAAATCCTGGGACACGGCCAGAGGCATTAAAATTGGCTGATGATCTGAGAATTGGAAAGTCCATGTCCAACTGGCCAGCCATACCTGCAAGCGCTGCCGCACATACAAAGAAGTTGATAAGACTATAAGAATTGTGGCACTGCGAAAAATAAGTATAATCTGTGCCTGTTGGATAGTGAGCCCTCCAGATATCCATCAGAGCCCTGAGCTCCTCTGCCTACTATAAGAAGAATTATCCAAGTCTGGATCTAGGCAAACATTCCAATCCCCACCCACAATGTAAGGAAAAGAAGAGAGAGCCTCAAAAGTATTCAACTGTCTATAATATCTCTGCTGGCTTTCATTCGGGCCATACACATTGGCCAGGACAAACTGTTTCCTGTATGTGGAGCATTCGTTAGCTACAAAATGACCGTCTGGGTCATTCAGCGTTCTAGTAACATTGAGAAGAAAGGCCTTCTGGATTAATGTGCAAATACCATGGCTCTTGGAGTTGTAGGAGGAGTAAAACACCCGACCCACCCATTCCCACTGTAACTTCTGATGCTCCACGTGTGTCAGGGGTGTCACCTTTAGCAGGGCCACCATAGACCTTTAGAGTTCAAAAAATTCAGAATCCTTTCCCTCTTAGCTTATGAACCAATACCCTTCATGTTGAACGAGATGACATTAACCAAACCATTGCATCAGCCATTATTGCACTGCCAAACCAGCATAACTGTATTTGCAGTACACTGCACTCTCCTCCATTTCTGAGAAATCCTTCTCCAAAAACCAACTCTCCCCCCCCCGTCACTAGTGAACATTAAGAACATCCCCCCAAATCACTGCAGCCACAGAACAGTGAGAGGCTGACCCCATTGCTGTCAAACCTAACCCTCCCTTCTCTCTCCCCCACACCCAAACAAAGCCCAACTGGGTAGAAGAAATCCTGGTGTCTGTAAGAACCTTTAACTCAGTATCCAAATCCCCACCTCTCTCCCCTAAAATCATACCCACTAGTAACCCATATCCCGCTGTTAACCCCTTATCCCCCCCTCTTGCACCCCAATCTTCCCAAAAACAACAGCCCAAACAGTGACATTGCCGGATCAGTTCTGCAGATGTCCTCCCAGGACTCCGCCGCTGCTGCTGCTGCACACATAACAAATCAGTAAAAGATAGTTGAGCGCACGCTCCACTCCTCTCTTTGCTGCAGCAAGATTATGTTCTAACATCAGCCCTGATGCCATCGCACTCCTTCACGCAGCCACCAAACCCCACGAGTTCACAGAGCAATGCTTCCCTCCAGGTGAAGGAACACAAGATGTCACTTTCGACAAGGAAAAATCAGTATAAAATAAAAATCCCCAAAGCATTCCCCATAGAAGCATTGATATTATCCCACACTGGGTCCCCTGCTCCCTCCACCCTCTAGGGAAATGTAAGTACACTCATACATATGACCTTCATGCACACAATAAATCAATTGCTCCTCTATGAAAACAATTCTAAGGATGTACGATGCTGAATTAAGTGTTGCCACCACCTGCACGTCTCAGCTTCTGCAGAAAGGCTCCGGCATCCTTCACGTTCTCAGAGGGAGACCTTGCTATCAAGTTGGACCTATAGACGGGTGGGGTACATCAACGCATTGGGGATACCTCTTTGCTCAGTTCTCTTCTAATATCTGCAAATCCTTGGCATTTATGCTGAAATTCAATGGAGAAATCCTGAAAGAAATAAACTCTTTCCCATATAGAATGTCTCCGTAGTGATGGAGTTTTAGTGTCCGTGTTCTAGGGCCGCCATTTTCTGTGGGTATATTAGCCTCACCTACTGTAGAGACTTAGTTGCAACACTCTGTCCACCACCTTCTCTAACTTCATGTTCAGGCTGGAGTTAATTTTTTCCCCAATCTGATGCATGACTGCCTTAACCACATCTACCATCTCACTCGGTAATGTGGTGTCAGACAAGGCCTCATCCTCCAATAAATTATCCAGCTAACTCTACGCTGGAATGCCTTCAACTATCCAGCTAACTTTTATCTGGCTAAACAGCCAGATAAATTGGAGCCGTTCAGATAGGCAGGAAGAGATTAAAAATTAAAGAAGGAGGAGGTATATACACATATTTATGTATATTTTATATTTACCTGTTCCCTGGGGAGCCTCTGGTTGGGGCTGTCACAGCCCAGGAGTAAAGAGAAATGAGGCTGAAGTGTCCCAGAGCTGATGTCAATGCTGGCAGAAAAAGAAAAGCTCCAGGGAACTTAGAAGACTTGGGAGAGGTGAGGCGATAATCAGCTGATGTGCAGGCAGCTGCTAGAGTTTCTTTCAGCTGCAAAGGGGTGGAACTAAAAAGAGTGAGCTAAGGAGAAGCAGAGCTGTCAGTCCAGATGTATTCCACTTATTAAGAAAGGTGGAAAGAAGGCAAAACGATTACTGGCATGGTTAAAAGGGGAGGTGAAAGAAGCTATTTTAGCCAAAAGATCTTCATTCAAAAATTGGAAGAAGGATCCAACAGAAGAAAATAGGATAAAGCATAAACATTGGCAAGTTAAATGTAAGACATTGATAAGACAGGCTAAGAGAGAATTTGAAAAGAAGTTGGCTGTAAAGGCAAAAACTCACAGTAAAAACTTTTTAAAATATATCCGAAGCAGAAAGCCTGTGAGGGAGTCAGCTGGACCGTTAGATGATCAAGGGGTTAAAGGGGCACTTAGAGAAGATAAGGCCATCGCAGAAAGATTAAATGATTTCTTTGCTTCGGTGTTTACTGAAGAGGATGTTGGGGAGGTACCCGTAATGGAGAAGGTTTTCATGGGTAATGATTCAGATGGACTGAATCAAATCACGGTGAACCTAGAAGATGTGGTAGGCCTGATTGACAAACTGAAGAGTAGTAAATCACCTGGACCAGATGGTATACACCCCAGAGTTCTGAAGGAACTCAAAAATGAAATTTCAGACCTATTAGTAAAAATTTGTAACCTATCATTAAAATCATCCATTGTACCTGAAGACTGGAGGATAGCAAATATAACCCCAATATTTAAAAAGGGCTCCAGGGGCGATCCGGAAAACTACAGACCGGTTAGCCTGACTTCAGTGCCAGGACAAATAGTGGAAAGTGTTCTAAACATCAAAATCACAGAACATATAGAAAGACATGGTTTAATGGAACAAAGTCAGCATGGCTTTACCCAGGGCAAGTCTTGCCTCACAAATCTGCTTCACTTTTTTGAAGGAGTTAATAAACATGTGGATAAAGGTGAACCGGTAGATGTAGTATACTTGGATTTTCAGAAGGCGTTTGACAAAGTTCTTCATGAGAGGCTTCTAGGAAAAGTAAAAAGTCATGGGATAGGTGGTGATGTCCTTTCATGGATTGCAAACTGGCTAAAAGACAGGAAACAGAGAGTAGGATTAAATGGACAATTTTCTCAGTGGAAGGGAGTGGACAGTGGAGTGCCTCAGGGATCTGTATTGGGACCCTTACTTTTTAATATATTTATAAATGATCTGGAAAGAAATACGACGAGTGAGATAATCAAATTTGCAGATGACACAAAATTGTTCAGAGTAGTTAAATCACAAGCAGATTGTGATAAATTGCAGGAAGACTGGAAAATTGGGCATCCAAATGGCAGATGAAATTTAATGTGGATAAGTGCAAGGTGATGCATATAGGGAAAAATAACCCATGCTATAATTACACAATGTTGGGTTCCATATTAGGTGCTACAACCCAAGAAAGAGATCTAGGCGTCATAGTGGATAACACATTGAAATCGTCGGTTCAGTGTGCTGCGGCAGACAAAAAAGCAAACAGAATGTTGGGAATTATTAGAAAGGGAATGGTGAATAAAACGGAAAATGTCATAATGCCTCTGTATCGCTCCATGGTGAGATCGCACCTTGAAGCGTGTATACAATTCTGGTCACCGCATCTCAAAAAAGATATAATTGCAATGGAGAAGGTACAGAGGAGGGCTACCAAAATGATAAGGGGAATGGAACAGCTCCCCTATGAGGAAAGACTAAAGAGGTTAGGACTTTTCAGCTTGGAGAAGAGATGGCTGAGGGGGGGATATGATAGAGATGTTTAAAATCATGAGAGGTCTAGAACGGGTAGATATGAATCGGTTATTTACTCTTTCGGATAGTAGAAAGACTAGGGGGCACTCCATGAAGTTAGCATGGGGCACATTTAAAACTAATCGGAGAAAGTTCTTTTTTACTCAACGCACAATTAAACTCTGGAATTTGTTGCCAGAGGATGTGGTTAGTGCAGTTAGTATAGCTGTGTTTAAAAAAGGATTGGATAAGTTCTTGGAGGAGAAGTCCATTACCTGCTATTAATTAAGTTAACTTAGAAAATAGCCACTGCTATTACTAGCAATAGTAAAATGGAATAGACTTAGTTTTTGGGTACTTGCCAGGTTCTTATAGCCTGGATTGGCCACTGTTGAAAACAGGATGCTGGGCTTGATGGACCCTTGGTCTGACCCAATATGGCATTTTCTTATGTACTTATGATTTTTACTCTCCTTTTACAAAGGCAGCAATGCTAAGGCTAATGCTGTGGAAAATTCCTGTCAGTGTGCAGGTTAATGAGCTTCTTGTGTGCACTTGCTGAAAATATACTGTGAAGAGCCTGATGGAATAACACATTTGAGTTCTCCACTAATCAAGGGATCCAGATGTGTAATTAGGCTCAAACATTCCCAAACGTTTATTCCTCCAACTTTCATAGAAAGAAGGGGGGAGTTTAGAACAAATTTAAACCTACTTTCAGTCCATAAAGTTGTTACGGCTGTGGCTGCTGTGCTACCGCCTCACCACCAGGGGTCCCTCTAGGGCTGGCTTTCCTGACAGGCCCAGTCCATCTCCTATGTCCACTCTATGCTCTGGGTGTGCCCTCTTAACCCTGCCTGACAGTTGCCTCGGTGCTTCGGCATCGAGCTCACCTGGGCTCCCTGCTCTAGCCTGCCTTGCGTGGCCTTCGGGCCTATCCTTGCCTTGCCTTGCCTTGCGCGGCCTTCGGGCCTATCCTTGCCTTGCCTTGCGTGGCCTTCGGGCCTATCCTTGCCTTGCCTTGCCTTGCGTGGCCTTCGGGCCTATCCTTGCCTTGCCTTGCGCGGCCTTCGGGCCTATCCTTGCCTTGCCTTGCCTTGCCTTGCCTTGCGCGGCCTTCGGGCCTATCCTTGCCTTGCCTTGCCTTGCGTGGCCTTCGGGCCTTTCCTTTCCTTGCCTTGCCTTGTGCGGCCTTTTGGCCTTCTTCCTTGATTTCCATACCTGGCCTACGGGCCTTCCGTGTGTGTGTGTGTGGCCTATGGCCTTCTGACCTGCCTTGCCCCGCTATTGGTGTGTGGCCTACGGGCCTTCCGTGTGTGTGTGTGTGGCCTACGGGCCTTCTGACCTGCCTTGCCCCGCTATTGGTGTGTGGCCTACGGGCCTTCCGTGTGTGTGTGTGTGGCCTACGGGCCTTCTGACCTGCCTTGCCCTGCTATTGGTGTGTGGCCTACGGGCCTTCCGTGTGTGTGTGTGTGGCCTACGGGCCTTCTGACCTGCCTTGCCCCGCTATTGGTGTGTGGCCTACGGGCCTTCCGTGTGTGTGTGTGTGTGGCCTACGGGCCTTCTGACCTGCCCTGCCTTGCTTACTGTGCCCTGACCCAGCCTGGACCCAGACACTACTGACTGCCGCCTGCCCTGACCCAGCCTGTACTTAGACACTGCCACTTGCCGCCTGCCCTGACCCAGCCTGAACCCAGACTCTGATTCTTGCTGCCTGCCCTGACCCAGCCTGGTACCTGACTCTGTTCGAGCTTCCTGTCTCTCTCCACCTGGAGCCACCCTGCCGGGTGGTGTTCACGACTCCTGACCGGAGCCCAAGCGTAACAGTATGCCGAAGCCATCACATTTTCCAGGGGAAGAGATAGGTCTGTGTCCTGCCGGTGAGTCAACTTTTCACTAATTCAAGATGCCTCCTTCTTTAAAGTTTTATACCTGCCATTCCTGTCAGACTTTGAATTATCCAAGCTATCAGAACTGTCTAGCCTGTGAACTTGTTGGTCAGGAACACTGGTCATGCAATAACTGCAACAAGAAAAATGTCTCTGTCTATCAGGAGTGTTTGAACTGTCTGGCTCCTAAACCAGGGTGGTGGAAATGCTCCTGTCTCCCGTGTTTGTTACCTCCAGGCAAGCCCTGCCCCTGTTGTTCTGCTCTAGGACCAGCTGTGCAATTAGAAAAAGCTATCAGCTCTCCTAACCAGTATTCTGTTTCTGGCTCAACTAAAACAGACATTTTTGCTGGCAGTTTGTGGGTAGAAAAACCCAGGACTTACCTGGCCAAGAAGGCTTCTGTGAGACCAGTGCTAGAGCCTCGGGAACAGGTTTCTCTACAACGGAGAGAGCTGATTAACTCTAGCAGGGCTCAGCTTCCCACAGCTGCCAAGTGGACACTAACGAGCACCTTCCCTAGACGTCCTAGAACTGCCTGTGCCTTCTCTAAACTGCTCCTCCAGAAACAAAATCAGGAGCATCAGACTTTGGCTCGAGGTATCAAGCCCACGGCAGTACAATCTGTGTCTTCCATGCACACTACCTTTAACCAGGCTACTCTGCCATCTGAACCTGCTGCACTACCCCGAGAAGAGCCTGAGTCTGCTGAACCGGCCCTGCTGCCGTCCTCGGAGGGGTCCGCACCAGCCCTGCTGACAGACTTTCTAACTCTGCCATCTGAGCCTGCCGAACCGGCCCTGCTGCCGTCTTCAGAGGGGTCCGAACCAGTCCTACTGACAGACTTCCTGAGTCAGCCATCGGAGTCTGCTGAACTGGTCCTGCTGCCACCCCGGGAGGGGTCCATACCGGTCCTGCTGCCACCCCTGGAGGGGTCCATACCGGTCCTGCTGACGCCCCGAGAGGGGTCCGAGCCTGCTTCATCGCCCCGAGAGGGGTTCGAGCCTGCTTCATCGCCCCGAGAGGGGTCCGAACCTGCTTCATCGCCCCGAGAGGGGTCCGAGCCTGCTACAACGCCCCGAGAGGGGTCCGAGCCTGCTACAATGCCCCGAGAGGGGTTCGAGCCTGCTTCATCGCCCCGAGAGGGGTTCGAGCCTGCTTCATCGCCCCGAGAGGGGTCCGAGCCTGCTTCATCGCCCCGAGAGGGGTCCGAGCCTGCTTCATCGCCCCGAGAGGGGTCCGAGCCTGCTACAACGCCCCGAGAGGGGTCCGAGCCTGCTACAATGCCCCGAGAGGGGTCCGAGCCTGCTTCATCGCCCCGAGAGGGGACCGAGCCTGTTACAACGCCCCGAGAGGGGTCCGAGCCTGCTTCATCGCCCCGAGAGGGGTCCGAGCCTGCTTCATCGCCCCGAGAGGGGCCCGAGCCTGCTACAATGCCCCGAGAGGGGTCCGAGCCTGCTTCATCGCCCCGAGAGGGGTTCGAGCCTGCTTCATCGCCCCGAGAGGGGTCCGAGCCTGCTACAACGCCCCGAGAGGGGTCCGAGCCTGCTTCATCGCCCCGAGAGGGGTCCGAGCCTGCTTCATCGCCCCGAGAGGGGTCCGAGCCTGCTACAACGCCCCGAGAGGGGTCCGAGCCTGCTACAACGCCCCGAGAGGGGTCCGAGCCTGCTACAAATTGCCCGAGTAGGATCCGAGCCTGCTGTACTGGCCCAGCTGCCGCCCCTGGAGGGGCCTGTACCGGTCTTAATGCCGACCTTGGAAGGGTCCGGACCGGTCCTACTATCGCCTCAAGAAGGGTTACGGACTATTTCTCTGCCCCAGGTGGGGTTTGTGTTCCCCTTGTCACCCCAGGAGGGGTTATGGAAATCTGCACCGCCTCTGCTACCCCAGGAGGGGTCTAACCCTGCCGCCTTGTCCCAGGAGGGGTTATGGACTATTTTTCTGCCCCAGGTTGGGGTTGTGTCTGCCTTATCACCCCAGGTGGGGTTATGGACTGCCTTATTTCCTCGGGAAGGAGTTGACCCTGCCGCATCACCCCCGGAGTGGTCTCCCGTTATTCTTGATTACCTCCTGCACAGATGGGATCCAGGAGGAGGGGGAGGCCTTGAGGGGGGGGTACTGTTACGGCTGTGGCTGCTGTGCTACCGCCTCACCACCAGGGGTCCCTCTAGGGCTGGCTTTCCTGACAGGCCCAGTCCATCTCCTATGTCCACTCTATGCTCTGGGTGTGCCCTCTTAACCCTGCCTGACAGTTGCCTCGGTGCTTCGGCATCGAGCTCACCTGGGCTCCCTGCTCTAGCCTGCCTTGCGTGGCCTTCGGGCCTATCCTTGCCTTGCCTTGCCTTGCGCGGCCTTCGGGCCTATCCTTGCCTTGCCTTGCGTGGCCTTCGGGCCTATCCTTGCCTTGCCTTGCCTTGCGTGGCCTTCGGGCCTATCCTTGCCTTGCCTTGCGCGGCCTTCGGGCCTATCCTTGCCTTGCCTTGCCTTGCCTTGCCTTGCGCGGCCTTCGGGCCTATCCTTGCCTTGCCTTGCCTTGCGTGGCCTTCGGGCCTTTCCTTTCCTTGCCTTGCCTTGTGCGGCCTTTTGGCCTTCTTCCTTGATTTCCATACCTGGCCTACGGGCCTTCCGTGTGTGTGTGTGTGGCCTACGGGCCTTCTGACCTGCCTTGCCCCGCTATTGGTGTGTGGCCTACGGGCCTTCCGTGTGTGTGTGTGTGGCCTACGGGCCTTCTGACCTGCCTTGCCCCGCTATTGGTGTGTGGCCTACGGGCCTTCCGTGTGTGTGTGTGTGGCCTACGGGCCTTCTGACCTGCCTTGCCCCGCTATTGGTGTGTGGCCTACGGGCCTTCCGTGTGTGTGTGTGTGGCCTACGGGCCTTCTGACCTGCCCTGCCTTGCTTACTGTGCCCTGACCCAGCCTGGACCCAGACACTACTGACTGCCGCCTGCCCTGACCCAGCCTGTACTTAGACACTGCCACTTGCCGCCTGCCCTGACCCAGCCTGAACCCAGACTCTGATTCTTGCTGCCTGCCCTGACCCAGCCTGGTACCTGACTCTGTTCGAGCTTCCTGTCTCTCTCCACCTGGAGCCACCCTGCCGGGTGGTGTTCACGACTCCTGACCGGAGCCCAAGCATAACAAAAGTAGCCTTGGGAACTATTTAAGCTGAGGTCATCCCTAGAGTACTGATCTCACTGAAGGGTGGCAGTTGGGAAGTCAGTCAGTCTGGCTTTGATTGATTGAGGGGGCAGAAGGGGTGCCAGACCTTATCTCTTCAGAGACTGCTCTCAAGTGCCAGAAAATCACTGGCATTGAGCACAGAGAGGCCAGGCAGACCATTCTGTGGAAGAGTTTTGTGTGAATGTGAGGGTGTAGCAAAGTGTTTCTGAAACTAGAGTCAAAGGTAAGCAGTAAATTCAGAAAAGTCAGTTACTTGTTAATTTCGGTGATCTCTCCTTTGCTTAAATATTGTACAGCTGTAAGGCTTAAATTAACATTTTCCCAGGTGAGAAAAAATTATAAATAAGAGAAGAATTACCTGTGAAAGGGGTCACGGGCTTTAGATGCCAGATTCCTTAATATTGAAACCTGTGTAATAAATTATAGTGTGGATTTGAGAACCATTCTTAAACTGAGAATAATCCTTGACTTGTAGGAAGAGAATACACAGTTGATGTAGGAAAGAGAGAGAATTTTGACTGTTTGTAACTCTGTGATAGAACAGTGAGAATAAGTTCAGCACAAGAGAGCTGGCAACAGATTTATGTTACTCGCGTGCATTCAGAAGGGGCACTTCCAGACTCCAAGCCGTCCTCATATACTCCACTCTACAGCAGCAGTTCAGGCAAAAATAACTGAGTTTGCCAGATTTGTGAGCAGAAAGGAAAGTGTGTGAGTGAGAGAGTTTATTTCTCTCACATTGATCCCCAAATTTCCTCTGTGCTCTAGTGAGAATAGGGAAATTTAATAATTGTTTTTTTTTTATATACAAAATGAGCTAGCCTTCGTGGACACACATTTAGGGAACTCCTGTCTAGTACATCTTCGGAAGATAAGCGGGGATATAGTACTGAAGGAACACTCTCTATTATTTTAATTAAAGCTTAGATAGGTGAAGAAGCAAGCCAGGAGGCGAAGCTCTCCACACAGACCTTGGAGAAGGAGCTCCACTCAGCTATTTCAACTGCACCCGGTACCAGCATTTCTCCAGCCCAGTGGCTCAACACGGGAAGAGAGGACGGGGTTGCTTTTTGCCAGCTTGTCAGCTAAGTTTTGCCACTCCTCAAAGTCCAGCTAGATTGTACCACTGACAACATTACAGAAAGTGAGAGAGAGCCATATAATAAACAGGGACAGACATAAGTAACTGTGTTAATAAAGTAAAGGAAAAATCGTACATTGCAGGAGAACTCAAGACTCACAAAGACTGGAAAACATTTAAAAGAGCCCAGAGTAACTAAAAACATACAGAGATAGATAAACAATGGCATATACCTTGTCTTAACCTACCTGAAATTCCATCTGAAATCAGTGCTCAGCTGCTCCTGAAAGACAAAAATGTAACACAAAGACTCCTATTTTTTAAAGAAACATTAAGTAGTGTTCTATTTACAGGTAAAGCACCACAGATTATAATAAAACTGTACTTATCTGATTATCTGAAAGAATCAGTTCTCTTAGTAAGGTTTATATTATTACCTATATCAGCAAAGGGAAAAGTGTTAAATGTTGATATTGAAACTGTTAATAGAAATTTATTGATAATTCTGCTTAATTGCATTTAAAACAACATCTAAAGTTATTTTAAATGCAATTGTAATCTATCTAATTATTGCTTTCAAGACTCTGGCTTCCCACTCAGTCCCTGGGAGATTGCTTGGGTGGGTTCAGTCCCTTGTTTCCTTTGAGAAGACCAAGCCGTGAGAAGAGCAACATTTTTCTCTTTCCGTCTTCACGTTGGTGAAGACATCTTACGGTGACTCACTCCCTACCAGCAGAAATCCCATTACTTACTATTGCCACCGTACCACTGAAGCAGGAGAATCATTACCCCAAAGAGTCTGATTGGTTAGACTAAGACCCATGGTTTGTCCGGCTAAGTCCAAAACTTAGCCGGACAAACCGCCTGAATATTGACCTCTATTTTACAATGTTTGGTGTTTCATTTGTGCTGTCAAGTGTTGTGCATTGCTTGGTGCTTATTTTAAAAAAGCGATTCACAAGCTTAATAAAATTAGAATGAAATGGTCTGCAGCGGTTCTCAAAAATCCGTTAGTAGTTCTTTTGGAGCCTGAGGAGTATGAAAAAACCACTTTATTCACCTTTCATCAACTCTGGTACATGTTAGATTATCTCCAGCTCAAAAAACGGCAAGTAACTTTAAACTGAAATTTCACACCTGTTGCACATAAACCTGAAACAGGTAACTTTTTAGTATTTTTAGATTGAAAGTTTTAGGGGGTTTTAGAAATTTTCAGGCAAATTTTAAAATGAGCGTGCTTGCTCTCGTAAACGCACACATCGGCAATCGAGCGGAGAAACGCTGGAATTTTAAATCATACTCGTGCTCCTGCATGTATGTTTTAAAATACGCCTACCGTGTGTAATTATGCTCCTAATGTTAAGAGGTTACTCGAGCAAACCTACTTCACGTATCTTCCATAAGACTTTGCCGGCTTTAACACGCGTATGTCAGCGGATTTTAAAACATGTTTGTGTGAGGGACATTCCCAGTTTTTACAGTTAGTCCACCAGTTTGCCCGGTCAATATCGAGGTGTTCCAGACTCCTGTGGTTCTTCATCCCGCACCCCTCACCCTGTCCTGTAAGCCCTAAAATATGAGATCTGCAGACTTGCTCCTCACCAGGAACAGGGATAAACTTGCGCGGTTTTAAAGTACGGAGTTACGTGCGTAATGGTTGTCCCTGCCTCAGAATGCCCATGCCCTGCCACTTTTCTGCAGCCTTATTTTGGCAAGTGCATGGGTATCTGCGTGCGTAAGTCACAGCTTTTAAAATCCACATTGCTCACGCACGGCCCACATGCATGAGTATGTGGGCATTTTTGCGTGAGCAACGCTTTTAAAATAGACCTCATTGTTACGACTGTCACTGCCTGACATCTCCACTCCGCCCTCTGGTGACTCCTCCCGCGGTTGACGGATGTTTGGCTGCCGCGGCATCTGCTGCCGTCCTCTCCGGCGTCCCCGGTCCGGCTTGGGCGCTGCCTCCGCCATGCTGTCCAGCTGCCTTAGGGCGCGCACGCCGCGCGGCCCTGCTTCAAATACTTTCTTTGGTGCGAACCTCAGGGGCGTCCCCCTGTGATGACGTCACGCATTCCCGGATACAAAAAGCCGACACTACTGCTAGCTAATCGAGTTAGCAACAGGTATTCATACTGGTGAACTCCTTACGGATGGGATTCGCTCTCCGTACCTAGCTATTCTGCCTCTCCATTATTGGACTTACTCTATTTGGGGTACCTGCTCCTCGGGGGCCTCTCTCTTCTCTTTCAGGTCGCTGTCTGGAACCAGGTACTCGCTCCTTGAGGGCCCATGTTCCTGGACTCGCTGCCTGGACTTCACTTCTGCCTGGAAGATACCGCTGCCTACACCATCAGTGAGTTACCATCTACTTTTCTCAGAGCTGTTCCCTGGAACCAGGCACTCGCTCCTCGAGGGCCTGCCTTTACCTCAGCTCCTGTGTTCCCTACCGAGGGAAACCGCTGTGTGAGTACTCAGCCAACGAGGCTCTATTCCAGAACCCTGCATATACTTCATTGTACTCACTATCTCAGTTTCTCTTCACTACAGCACAGCCATGTGGGATCGCTTTTCCAGAGCCCTGAGGGACTACAAGCCCAGCTGGCCTTCATCTCTGCTCACTACTGCCACCTCTGGTGGCTCCTCAATACTGTTAATAAAAGATCTATCTGTGTTGTGTGTCCTAAGCTGAGCCTGACCTGTGGCCCCTCACGGGACTTCCCCCCGTGGGCGTGGTCATCTGCCACAGTGTCCAAGGGTCTACCCAAAACCTTACAAACAATAACAATCTCTTTTTTTTCAGAAGGATCAGAGTATGTTTTGCTCTTTTGATGATCTGCAGGATAAATTTGAATTGGTCAATAAAGACTTTTATGCCTATTTACAGATTAGGCATTTTGTGAAATCAGATTTATCACTTAAAATTGGTTCCGTGGATCTGGAGGCTTATGAAGAAATCCTGTTAGGGAAGGCAGGTAAAAGGACATCATGTGCATTGCTGATCAAAGCTATTATAGCGTTAAATACACCAGGAACATTGCAAGATCTAGTTACCAAATGGATACAAAAGTTGGATGTGCCAATCACAATACAAATTGTACAAAAATGTCTTGAGAGCATCAGTCAGACCTCTGAGACCATATTGTTAAGAGGGACGCAATTTAAATTACTGTGGCATATGTATGTTTTCCGCTTTTGGTCATTTAAAGCACAGATGTGTAAGTTAGATCTATGTCTAAAATGCGAGGTGATGAAAGGATCTTTATTTCACTGAATCTGGGCTCCCGAATCCAGATATTTTGGAAGGAAGTACTCACCTATCTTGGGAAGCTATGTCAGCTCATAATTCCTATGTCCTCCATGTTATGTCCCTTTGATCATATGGATGAACTCAACATTAATGTTACAAAGAGCCAAGTATTTTTCTTGAAGAAGTCTTTCCTTGTTGCTAAAAGGTCTACACTGGAAAAATGGATATCTTCAGATCGACCTACAATTATACATTGGAAACTACGAATACACAAGTTAACAGTCAAAGAGTATTTGTCAGCTAAGAACTCTACATCAAAAAATATGACTTGTTTCTAGACATTTGGCAAGATTATATTCAATCTTTAAATGTTAGAGCAAGGCGCGCTTTGTTTGACTTAGCATGAAAAGGTGAAGCTACGAAACTGAGGATGTTACTATCTTTCTCTCTTGGCATGAATCATTAAACTCTTTGGACTGAGAAGCAAGCTATGGACAAGTTAAGTTTTGTTAGTTAATGTCATGGAGGGGGATCAGGCATTGGACAGAGGTGGGGGGTTTGGGAAGAGGGAAACTTGTTCCTTGGCTGTATAATGATAATGTTATGTTTTGTTGAAGGAATATTGAAAATGTAAAATAAAGATGATAAAAACTGAATTTGTGTGCATGCAAATTACTAAAACAAATAGTGATTTTAATATCTATGGATTTGCTTCACATGCATTCAGGATTTAGAATTTCTGTCAAAAAATATTTCTTGATTTAAGATTACATCCTAAATTTTAAAAAAAACCCTGGTTCAGAGGCCCTGCTTATCTCAGAAAATCTGAAAACCCCCCCCCCCCCCCACTTTATGTGAGTTTTTTAGGCTGAGTCAAACGGAGAATCATGTCGGTTTTGCTACAAAGTGCATTAGCTTCATTATCTGAAACCCTGTCCAAATGAATATATGGGTATCATACTAGGACCCAGGAAACCTGGTCAACACATCTGTCACTAGTGAGCAGTGGGCATAGCTAATCTGTATTTTCAGCCTCTGATAATGCTTATTGCTCTGGCCAATGATTTTTTTTAAGAAATCTCCTTTGCATCTCCTGACTCTGCTGCTCTGTACAGGGTGACTAGGTGCACACAGGCATGTAGGCAACTGGCAGCCATGAAGAAGTTGACACATTTTTGGAAAGAAAGCGCTCACAGAAGCCAGTCCTGCTAGAGATATTGTATTGTGACTGCTTCTTTGTTCCATATTTCAATGCCTATTACTGGCACCTCTGTCTTTTCTGCTTGTGTATGTTTATATGCTATTGAATTGTCAATAGGTTTTACCCGCGTTACGTGCACTTAATGTGGGTAAATGGGTTTTTGAAAATTGCTATGCTAGTATGATACATTTAGATTTTCCTTGGAAAATTTCCCTGACAGTGTTTTTGTGTATAACGAGCAGCATTTTGGATGTGCTTTTGTTACATTACCTCTCTTTTAGTCATTGCCTGGCTAAAATGTAGCTGGAAAAAAAGAAGCGGAGAAGAGGGCATTCTGTGGGCATGGCTAAAATTGATCCGGCCAGCTCCAGATGTGTCTGGCCAGAACAAGTTACCCAGGGAATTTTAGCTGGGTATATTCAGCAGCTAGGTTGCCACTGAATATCAAGGTAAAATTACCCAGGTAGCTGTCCTGCTCACCAGCCCGCTGAATGTCAACATCTTAGTGGCTGTTATACCAATCCATTAAATAAATGCACCCACAATGACATGCTGCTAGCAACAGCGACACCCAACATGTGCATATTTTGGACTTCACAGAAGCCTGCCTCATAGACACATTGACATATATGTGAACAGCTCTATGCAACAACTGCGTACAGTGCAATTATATTTTGTATGAAAAAAATTGGAATAATTAGAATGAAATTTTTCTTTTTCTTTTGCTTTTACCTCTTTGCTGTATCAACAATGAGAGCTGTCTGGAAATTTGCTCATTACTCTTCTCCCATAAGAAAAACAATTGAACTCCGCACAGCAATGCCCTACAGCTGAAGAATCTGAATACATAATCTACACATAACCCTACTTTTCTGCTAACTTTAAATCTGTTCTATAAAGCTATAAAAAGAATGACAAAATAATATCCTATAAAGATTATTAGGTTGCCTTTATACATAAGTGTTTTTTTTTAGTAGTCATTGAAATTCACTAAAAGGAGAGAGAGACCTGGTTTAAATATCCCTATTAATAGAGCCCTTAGCATGGAAAACTCTTGAGCATAGTCAAAGAATCTCCTCCCTATTACAAAGCAGCCTTTCCAGGTTTCTGCCTAAATCAAACAAACCAATAACCTTAAATAACAGTAAAATCAATCACACTAAGTAGGGAAGTGCAGAAGCAATATTTTTGTTTTGGTTCTTTTCGTTTTGGAGCTCATTTTTGGGGGGATTCGGTTCATTAAGTGTCTAATTTTCAAAAGGATTTACACACATAAAACTGGGGTTTTACAAATGTAAATGCGCTTTACTCGTGTAAGCGGGCTTTTGAAAATTTCTACAATATGTGCCATTGAATTATCCATAGGTTTTGCTCACATTGAGTGCACTTAATTCTGGCAAATGGCTTTTTAAAACTGCTACGATAGTATGTCACATTTACTCCTTTGAAAACTCACCTGTTAAGGTTTTTCAGTTTGGTTTGTTTGATGAACTAAAATAAACATTTAAATTTAAAAAGAAAAGGCCTCCCTCTCTCAAAGTCCCTAGCATCCTCTTCCCCCTTCCATGGCGTTGTTGGAAGGGGCAGCAGCGATCCCCAGTGGTTCTTGCCTTGCCGGTTTTTCTTTAAAAATGTTGCCAGTTGGCACCATTTTTAAATCTCTTTATTGTATTTATATTCTGCTTTTTTGGCACTTCAAAACATGTTTAAAGCTTGTTTTATGTCCTTATTACTCTATGAACTTTGAAATTACAACTGTCAAAATTCTGATGGATTCTTCTAACGCACTATTTCAAAATACCATCACAACACTCCGAAGATAGCTCTAGCCTAGTATATTATTTTGACAGTGAGACCTCATATATTATGGCGGGCTATTGATTCGTTTGCCCTTGAACGCCAATATCTATAATGTACGGTGATATAATTGTGGCTTCACCGTAACAAAATGTTATAATCATCGGTCTCTCTGCCAATTGTTAATGGTAAGTCCTCGTGTCAAAAGTACACAAGATTATAAAGGGCAGTAGAAAGGGTGAACACTTATCGTGGCACAATGTGCAGATGTGCAGCAGGATTAAAGCTCTGGCGATGGCCCGACACGGCTCGTGTTTCTGGAAACCTTCTTCAGGGGCCGCCGTATGCCAGTACTGTAATATAATACAACTAGATTAAGACTAGAAAGAAGAGATTTTTAACACAACCTGCTAAGCTGCTCAGTACCTACTTTTTTCCAAAACTGCCAGTGTGTTCTGTTACGGGGCTGCAGCGATATTCGGGCAGCAGGATCTGCCATTTTAGACTGCCTGTTTTGTACCTACCTTTGAGGGAGGAAACAATTGATGCTGACGTCAAACCACTTAACTCAAATGGATAAACTAAATGAGTGACGACCATTCCACAGATTCATTAAGACCAAGAGGTGATTCAGATAATAACGTAAAGATCCACCATTGTTCTCGGAGATTCAGTAATTGATTGCTGTCACCACCGCGGGAACTCGGCGTTATTTGTTCCAGGATTGTCCATCGGAGTTGGTCAAAAGAGTGACCTAATGTAATACAGTGGCTAACCATAGGTGCCTCCAAGTTTGCGGTATTAAGGCGGCTACGATGTTCGACCAGCCGCGTTTTAATTTTCCTGCTTGTGCGTCCAACATATGTTAATTGGCACGGACACTGAATCAAGTAAACCACCGATGTGGAATTGCAGGTTGTTTCTGATCTTTTATAATAAATCTTGCCTGTGCGGGGGTGTTGCCATGATGATCCCTCCATTGTGGTGGCACACATACCGCAACTCCCACATCCAATGTGATTACCTTGCTGGATGACTGTATTTTGATCAGTGATTGCCGCGTGCACTACAAAGTCCTTCAAATTTTTGCTTCGTTGATATGCAAACAAAGGGTACTCAGAAAAAATGTGATGCAGTTGCAAAACATGCCAATGTCTTTTTATGCTTTGCATAATTAAATAAGATTTGTCAGAATGTGTGAGTACACAAATGTCAGTGGTGACAGGAGCCTGAATTTTATATTCCAACAACCCTGATCGTGGGGAGTGCCACGCTCTTTTGAAGGCTTTATATACTGCACTGTATGGGTATCCCCTAGAAAAAAATCTCTCTGCAAGATTTCCTGCTTGAGTTTTAAAGTCGAGATCAAATGAACATAGGCGTCTAAGCCTAAAAAATTGGCTAACAGGGAGGCCTTGTTTAAATGCTCTGGGGTGAAAACTGTGATATCTGAGAAGATTGTTTCTTTCTGTATCTTTGCGATGAATGGAAGTATGTAAATGTTGATCATGAATGAAAATGGAAATATCTAAAAATGATATCTGTGTATTGCTATGTTGTGTAGTAAATTTCAAATCACTGTCTACAGTGTTTATCCAAACAAAAAATTCTTGAACAGAAAAGTTGTCTCGTTTCCAAAAAATGAGGAGATCGTCTATATAACGGATCCAAAGAGCCACAGCGCTGAACCAATGGGAACTATATATGTGAAGTCTTTCGAGTCTATCCATGACCAAATTGGCAATTGAAGGGGCTGCTGAAGACCCCATTGCTATGCCGTGGATTTGTAAATAAAATTGGGTATTGAATGAAAAATAATTGTTTTGAATGACTAATTTGGCTACCTCATATATGAACCAGAACGGGATTCTGGAGCCTACCATATTATTTTTAAGAGTTTCCTCTATGGTAGAAAGAGCTGTGACATGAGACACATTCGTGTATAATGAGACCACATCCATCGTGACTAAAGTTATGGGTTCCCTCAATACTGTAAAATTCGCCAACTCTTTTAAGGTTGCTGTAGTGTCTTGAATGTATGACTTCATCTTCTGGACATAAGGTTTCAAAAATTTGTCGAGAAAGATGGCTAATGGTTCCAGTAAAGACCCATTACTGGAAACTATGGGTCTCAAAGGAGGGTCGGTTGATGATTTATGGACTTTAGGTATTCCATATAATGTAGGACTCCCCACGATCAGGGTTGTTGGAATATAAAATTCAGGCTCCTGTCACCACTGACATTTGTGTACTCACACATTCTGACAAATCTTATTTAATTATGCAAAGCATAAAAAGACATTGGCATGTTTTGCAACTGCATCACATTTTTTCTGAGTACCCTTTGTTTGCATATCAACGAAGCAAAAATTTGAAGGACTTTGTAGTGCACGCGGCAATCACTGATCAAAATACAGTCATCCAGCAAGGTAATCACATTGGATGTGGGAGTTGCGGTATGTGTGCCACCACAATGGAGGGATCATCATGGCAACACCCCCGCACAGGCAAGATTTATTATAAAAGATCAGAAACAACCTGCAATTCCACATCGGTGGTTTACTTGATTCAGTGTCCGTGCCAATTAACATATGTTGGACGCACAAGCAGGAAAATTAAAACGCGGCTGGTCGAACATCGTAGCCGCCTTAATACCGCAAACTTGGAGGCACCTATGGTTAGCCACTGTATTACATTAGGTCACTCTTTTGACCAACTCCGATGGACAATCCTGGAACAAATAACGCCGAGTTCCCGCGGTGGTGACAGCAATCAATTACTGAATCTCCGAGAACAATGGTGGATCTTTACGTTATTATCTGAATCACCTCTTGGTCTTAATGAATCTGTGGAATGGTCGTCACTCATTTAGTTTATCCATTTGAGTTAAGTGGTTTGACGTCAGCATCAATTGTTTCCTCCCTCAAAGGTAGGTACAAAACAGGCAGTCTAAAATGGCAGATCCTGCTGCCCGAATATCGCTGCAGCCCCGTAACAGAACACACTGGCAGTTTTGGAAAAAAGTAGGTACTGAGCAGCTTAGCAGGTTGTGTTAAAAATCTCTTCTTTCTAGTCTTAATCTAGTTGTATTATATTACAGTACTGGCATACGGCGGCCCCTGAAGAAGGTTTCCAGAAACACGAGCCGTGTCGGGCCATCGCCAGAGCTTTAATCCTGCTGCACATCTGCACATTGTGCCACGATAAGTGTTCACCCTTTCTACTGCCCTTTATAATCTTGTGTACTTTTGACACGAGGACTTACCATTAACAATTGGCAGAGAGACCGATGATTATAACATTTTGTTACGGTGAAGCCACAATTATATCACCGTACATTATAGATATTGGCGTTCAAGGGCAAACGAATCAATAGCCCGCCATAATATATGAGGTCTCACTGTCAAAATAATATACTAGGCTAGAGCTATCTTCGGAGTGTTGTGATGGTATTTTGAAATAGTGCTTATTACTCTATGGCATGCTACTTACAGCTGTAAAACATGGTGCTTGCTGGCCCTGAAACTGGTGCCATTTTTAGAGGACCTGTAGGGTAGGGAGTGACTGGGGATTGCTTCTGCCCTTTTCATCCTTTGAGCAGCCCTATGGAAGTGTGGGGGCCATGGGATGATGGCTTTTAAAAAATCTCTAGGCAACTATTGGGCAAAAATGTTTGAGTTTTTGAACCCAATTAAAGATTTCTTTTTCATTTGAAATAAACAAAACCCAAACTGGGCATTTTTGGTTTGGCTTGCACATTTGTTTCAGATGAATGCCTTGACCTCTCCAGGCCCCTCTGATTCTACATACATTCACAGCATTAATATTGCGCCAGGCTTTGTGGTGGTTATAAAGGACTAGCGTGTGGTAATTTGGTTCAGTTAGTGTTTGGGTCTCAGGCTTGGGCTAGGCCCCTTGATTTGGCTCATCTGCCTCTAGGCCACTGGGTATGGTCAGTGCAGCTTGAGGACTGGAGTGCAGGCCTATAGCCATTCAAAGGCTTCTCCATTGGGTAATCTTAAATTGTATTCTTCTAAATATTCCTGGTTTCCATTGTTTTGTATGGGAGGATTAAGACAGCTCCCTCCTTCTTATCTCAAATTTACCATCTAACAGCTTTCAGAGATTTGCTCTCTGCCATTTCTTTTGTAGATCAAAGTCTGTTGAAGTAGTGGTTATTTTACTTATTTACTTTGTTAAAGTGACAGAATGCAAGAGACTTGTGTAGGGTGAAATGGTCCCCACAAATAAATAGATTGTGACTGAACTGTTATTTGATCTGGTTCCAAAGTTTGTACTGTGATGCCGTTTAACCGGTATTTGGTTCTTGGATTGGTGAAATAAATGTTGTTATACTTTGAGTTAACTGTTGAATAATAGTCATCTAAAATGGTCTGCAGATTAAAAAGATTATTAACTTTTTGAAAAGAACATAATTCTGCAAGCCAATCCTGCTGAGATTTGGACAGAGAGGAACAGGAAGAGAATAGTGGAGTAAACCTGAAAAATAAATGGGACAACTAAATATATTGGAATAGCAGACCTTTGCTAACATGTATGATATTTCTTTGTCTATCCCAGAAAGTTGGCAATGATGCCAGTGCATAACTTGGCGTGAGTAACTGCTTCCAGTTTAGTGCTAATCAGCTCTAAGAATTTCAGCAACCTGCTGCATTTCATCTTGCACTAAGCAACATGTACGCATTTTAGCAAAAGTATCTAAATCAACTGTATTCAGCTGGATTTCTTCAACACAGCAAATTTTAATAAAGCAGAAAAACACAACAGGTCATGCAATTATGTGGGCTTATTGTATACCTCAGGTAGAATTTGGCTGAATGTCTCAAGACACCTGAGAAGTACAGTAATCCTCATGAATGCATGTCCTGGAGTGTCTTATTGCTATGGTGGAATAGCTGCTAATAATAAAACATGGAAAAACTAATTGTACTGCATAGACTAAATGTGAGTTTACTGGATACTGACATGCATATATAATTACCATTATCCAATCATATTGCTATGTTTGTTGGCTGTCTAAGGGTCTAATGGAAATTGTAACACAGGGGTTGAAATTCCAGCATTTTTGTAAGGAAAACTAATTTATACAATGAAGTAACAATGACCCATGGTATTATATCTATCTTCCTTTTTATACATTCCAACATATATAATGTTGGAAAGAATTATGTTAAATAGATCTGTCTGTCCATTTGTCCATCCGTTCATTTATCTGAGAGCAACATATTTCTCCAAAGAAGGATCAAAACGTCACCAAACCTGGCTCACTGGAAGAAAATGTGAATTTCTTGGACAAGCTTGAAAATCAGAAGCTTCAGGTCAATATTTTTGAAGAACAAATTTGCCCAAACAATTCCTATTGATTTACTCTGGAAGACATTCCTGGGAACAATCCCACTCAGATATACCCTGCATATGCTCCCTACCACACACACAGACAGCTGAGATTTATCGGTCTTCGTGTGTCTACGTGTCCACCTTCTCCTCTACCAAATGTAACATTCACCTTGACTTTACATATAGCAATAGGCAGTCCACGTTCCTCTGCTCGAATTTACACCAGAATGGTTGGTGCGAACTGAACTAATTGGTACCTTCTCTGGTATTTTTTCCATGTCTGTGTCTGTCTGCCTGTCTTGCTTTGGGCCAACTAGCATAAGAGGTGGGAGGAAGAGGTGTTCTTTGGGAATGGAGTCGCTCGCTGACATTTCGCTGCTTCTAACTGCCTCCCTTAAGCATCAGGATCCTACCTAAGGCTTCACATGGTCACATGAACAGTCTTGAATAAAATGTTTTATTCTGAAACAGCATAGGCCTCTCTACTTTGTAGCATTGACACAAAGGCTTGAATATGTTGCAACAAGCAGAAAAGTGTATTGAGTCATAAATATGTGTTCAGCATGTAACATAATAACTCGACCGTCCTCTTCTACAAAGCATTCCCAAAGTCATGTCTCTGCATGGTTTTCCTATTTGTTTCGTTTTTGTTTTCTTCAGAACTTTTATTTTAATTTTCTTTTTTTTTTTTTTTTTTTAACCCCCATGCCCCAGACGGCAGGAGGGCTGAAGTGAATCCTCTTCTGAGGTTTTACCCTTGATGCCCTTCTTTTGTCTGGCAAGGTAGCTGCGATAGCAGCCGCCGCGGTCTTCCTTCCCTCCAGACTGAGCTTGTCTTCTCTGCGCCATGCCCAACCTCCTCCAGCCCTTTTGGATCAGACACACAGATCTGAGACCCCCTATGTATATTGCAGCTTGACCCTTAGGTGCTGGCTCTCCTTCGGCAGTTTTAGTTTCAAAATGTTGCATGCCTTTTAATGGAGCACACTTAAAGGTCTTTCTAGACAATCAGTTTTGAAATTATAAATTTGCTTTAGAGTATTACCAGAACCAGGCCATTTACAGTTTAGAGTTTGTCTGAAAGTGCTATCACATTGTCTGAAGAATCTCTTAAAATATGGAAGGGAATCTCCTAGCAGGGAGCTAGCAACACTTGCTATCTCTGTATCCCCCAGCAGGAGAGCCACTTATCTTGGAAATGGTGTAGAGTTATTGCTAACTATGAGGGAGTCAATAGTCTGTGAACTAGTAGTCACTGCATGGAATGTAGCAGGCACAGGAATATAGACTTTGTTTTGTCAATGATATGATATATGTCAGAGAAATAGAAGAGCGTTGAGACTGCCAAATATGATTTATTAAATAATAAATGATTTTAGATCTCATAATTGAGACTTATGAAAGGTTTACATTTCATGGCTTGGCTTCCTACCCATTTGAACAAGTGAAATTTGTGTGCTGGGGATGAAGAGTCAGTGCCAGGAAATAATTCTCTGCTTTTGTTACTTTGAAATTCTCTCCTGAATATAATCAATGGGCTTGATGTGCTGGGTAGGTGGCAGGGGGCGTTGGAATCATTGTGTGTGTGTAAAAAGGAGGTGAATCCTTCATGAGAATAAAATGAACCTGCTAAAAGGGGAGGATGGGAAAACATGTTATATTTAAATAACTCCCATCGTATTCAGGTAGGCAGGCAGTCTTTAATAGATATGTTGTACCAAAGGCCCATTTAACTGTTATGAACATTTTCTGTCTTCCTTTTCCATTTGACTGCATACCTTCGTGCTAGATGAAATCTCCACTTCTCTATTCTAGATCATTATAAATCATTTGGTCTATGAGTACATTGCTTGTTATCCCGTAGTAATAACAACGAGTAGAAAAATAGCTATAATACAAGTGTGAATGTCTTTGCGTATATGTGCATGTACAGATAGTATATTAGGCCTATTGAAGTCCATATTAAACAGTTCAGCGAGTGGAAAGCTGCTCAGATATCTTTAGCTGGGATATTCAGTTGGATTTGCTCAGGTAAGTCTGCCACTGAATATAACCACTTAAAGTTTCTTGTTTAGGCCTGTGATTTCCTCGATGATCCATGCCCACATAAATTTATCAGTACTCTATGGATAAATGTAGGATGTACCCCAGAACACTCCCCCACATCACACTACTCTCTGCTTCTTTTTATCTAAATAATTTTGCCCAGATAAAAAGTTACTCGGATAACATTTCACCAGTCACCAGGATGGGAAATTGAAATCTAGGAGTTTCTCTGAGTAACTTAAGATAGCCCCAGCAAACACTTTTCACTATTGATCTAATTGAAAAAAGGAACAATGTTTTCACAAGCAAGCCATGGCCTTTGAAATGCCTGTAATGCAGCTGATGAGTGGTGCTGGTAATGACTAATGACCACTTCCTTCATCCTTGTGATAGAGTATGTGACAGAGAGCCTCAGACTGCCTTAATGGACCGGCTCCAGCTATCTGGCCCGGTCTACCTTAAGACAGACAGGAAAGGGATCCTCAGATGGGGGCATTTCCCTGAGGTAAGGGATACAAAGGTGAGGCCCTGAGAGAGTTAGAGAGGCCCCAGGGAGAAGAAGGAAGCTGTAATGGAGTGCTGTGCTCTTGTTGAAAATTGTTCTTGCATTGTCAGTCTGCTGAGGTAAGAAGCCATTTTGATTTTGTCTTGCTGAACATTTTGTAATTAAACTGTTGAAAAACAGAACAGACTCCAGCCTGGTCTGTTCTCCGACCTTCTCCTGTCTTAGACCACTCCAAGGGTATCACAATCCTACTGTTTTTTTTTTAAATTTATGTAAATTCATTTTGACCATAAAGGTAATAGGTGAGGGGTTCCTAAACTCATTCCTCAAGGGCTGTGACCCAGTCAAGTTTTTAGGATTGCTGTAATGAATATCCATAAAATCTATCTGCCTGCAACCAGATCTCATGCATATTATTTATGGCAATCCGGAAAACCCGACTGGGTTGCTGCTCTTGAGGACTGAGTTTGGTGACCCTCTGTACTAAGTTAACTACTTTTTCAAGGTTAAATGTGGTTATTCTGTTCATTTTCAAATGGTTGTTACAAACTGAGTTTGGGCCAATGACATGAAGCCTTATTAAATTTGTCTTTTCATTGTGAACACCTGGCTTTCTATGCAAATAACCTATTTATAATTCATTTTCTACTAATGCTGAATATTCTCAGTGACTTCCGACATGCATATAGTGAGAATGTTTTTCAAAATTGTATTGCACATGAATTCATTTTCCTAATATGACTGTCAGAAATATGTAAAATGGAGCAATAAATTAGGTAGTATGGTCTAGTTATGTGTGTATAGATACAGATTTATTTACATATATCTGTGTTTTCTGTTTTATAAGGGCATATATCTGTCATGATCTGTTTTATAAGGGTGTATATCTATTGTGAGGTTTTAGGTGTGATTACATTCTCTATGCAGGCTTCAGAGTGATTCACCAAGAAATGAGTGTGTTTAATTTAAGCTTTATGACTTTTATAAGGCTCTTGAGAACAGGAGGTTTTGAATTTGGAGTGAAAACATGCTAAGTCCCTCTCGCCTTTTTTTTTTTTTTTTTTTTGCTAATTATAACCCCAAATAATATTTATATGTTCTCTAGTTATTTCTTATAGACTGTTCCACCAGCAACAAGACACTTACATTATTAAAAAGTCTGGAGAGCTGACAGTATATCCCTTTTATCAATGCTACTAAACACTGTTCTCCCTATATATAGCTGTCCTTAGTGCACAAATTGAGCACAGCATACATACTGCTTCTCCCTCCCCTCCCAATGGAGATCAGTCAACATCTCATTATTTTTTCGGCTTCTCATGGTGCCATTATCCTAGGTTCCTGACAAAATGGAATAAATAGGAATGGAATAAAAAGGTATTTTAGTTCCTAATAGCCGTCAATGAGAGGGAAAAGAGAAAGAAAGGCAAAGACATCAAAGATGCAGGGAAAGAAAAGAAAGTGCTGAAGATATTTTTTTCTGGGGCCCTGGCAATTACCTTCTGCTTTTCTTTGGCCTTCCAAACTCCATCGTAACTGGGGCTGGGATTTAGTGCCATGAACTGTTATTCACTTTCCCTTGTTTTGTATCCCTTCCCAACTAGGCCCAGTCATTGTGGTGAAGAGTCCCCAGATTGGGCCCTAAGTTCAACCACTAGTTATTGCTATGGCCTGATGATTTGGACTTCTTCCCTCCTCCCCCTCACCCCAGTGGCTGTGAATGCTGCCTCAACAGCACTGCCACCGCCAGCTGGCCCAGGGAGTGGAAAATGATCTGACTTGGAAATCAAATCAAGATGCTTTGCATGGCAGTGCGGAAAATGGCCGCTGATCTACCGGCCTGTCCCTAAGGTACTTCTAAAATAGGAAAAACTGAAGTAGCATGGTGCATGGAAAGGCGATAAGAAACTTATTTCAAAAAGGATAATGTAATGAAATAAGACGTGCAGACCCACAGTGTGGCAGTTGAGGTGCAAGATTTACTTTCTTGGAAATGAAAGAACTGTAAGATTGCATCTTGAAATCTGTCAATTGTGGTAAATGGGAGTGTGTCCATGAATTTAATTGATAAAATGACCAAGACAAATATTTTGAAGTGGATAGACAATGGAGTTAATGAGCAAGTTTGAAAAAACGTACCCCATGCAGTATACAAAATTTACAAAGGCATTCTTTATATTATAGAAACATAGAAATGACGGCAGAAGAAGACCAAACGGCCCATCCAGTCTGCCCAGCAAGTTTCGCACTTTTTTTTTTCTCATACTTATCCGTTACTCTTGGCTCTTAGTAACCTTTTGGTTCTATTTCCCTTCCACCCCCACTATTAATTAATTAATTATTAATATTGAGAAGAAATTTCCAAAATGTGATTGTGTGTATGTGTTTGGGGAGCTTGTGTTTGTGGGCGTGAATGAGAGTGAAACTCTCTGTATGTGCGTGAGAGAAAGCTCAATTTTGTGTGTGTATGACAGGCAAGAGTTGTGGATGGTTCTTTGTGTGAGAGGAAGGCCGTTCCTGTGTGTGCACAGGAAAAAAAAAGTTGTGGGTGTATATATTTGAAGAGAGTTTGAATTTACATGTGTCTGTATGTATGTGTATGTTTGTGACAGTGATTCTGCTGTTTGTGTGGGTATTTTTGTGTATATAAATTAGAAGATGTCTGTGTATATTGTCATATTGGCGGGTGCATTAAAAAGGAAATGTGGGAGACCAGACTGCTGGGTCCCTCTTCCGGGACCGGACCAACTCCCCGCCCCTGCTGATGTGAGTGGGAGGAGCCGCGAGCAACAAAAACACCTCGGCGGCGTCAAGGAGAGCCGGAGACCAGACTGCTGGGTCCCTCTTCCGGGACCGGACCAACTCCCCGCCCCTGCTGATGTGAGTGGGAGGAGCCGCGAGCAACAAAAACGCCGCGGCGGCGTCAAGGAGAGCCGGAGACCAGACTGCTGGGTCCCTCTTCTGGGACCGGACCAACTCCCCGCCCCTGCTGATGTGAGTGGAAGGAGCCGCGAGCAACAAAAACGCCGCGGTAGCGTCAAGGAGAGCCGGAGACCAGACTGCTGGGTCCCTCTTCCGGGACCGGACCAACTCCCCGCCCCTGCTGATGTGAGTGGGAGGAGCCGCGAGCAACAAAAACGCCGCGGCGGCGTCAAGGAGAGCTGGAGACCAGACTGCTGGGCCCCTCTTCCGGGACCAGACCAACTCCCCGCCCCTGCTGATGTGAGTGGGAGGAGCTGCGAGCAACAAAAATGCCGCAGTGGCGTCAAGGAGAGCCGGAGACCAGACTGCTGGGTCCCTCTTCCGGGACCGGACCAACTCCCCGCCCCTGCTGATGTGAGTGGGAGGAGCCGCGAGCAACAAAAACGCCGCAGCTGCGGCGCATCACCGCCACCGGCGCGTCACCAAAGCCGTGCGCACCCAAGGGGTGCGCACGGCTTTGTCCGGCTTAGTCCGGATTAAGACGGATAAGGGAAGAAGCCCTTTGTTTGATTCTCCACAACTGAGATCATTGGAAAACAGGTACTCCTTAAAGCGTCTATTGTGCTGGTTAGATTTTGTTGCTTATAGTTTAATATGCCTGCCAAAAGGAAAGGGAAGGTAAGGGTGTTTCCCTCAGCACCCCTGCCTCCCCTTTTACAACTAGAAATAGACCGCTTTATGACACAGTTTAAAAAAGAGGACCCCGAGGAATCCTTTGGAGGCCTCTTGGAAGGAGAACAAGCGGCCTCCCAGGAAGAGGATTCCCTCAGTCCTATCTACCGTCCGTCTCCCTTCCAACGAGGAACAGGTGGAGGAACTGAATCTTTGCCCACCGATGAGGAGGTGCATCTGGGGGAGTAACCGATGAGGTTACTCCCCCAGATGCACCGATGAGGAGGTGCATCTGGGGGAGTAACCCCCGCCTTGATATCGGGAAGGGAAGGAGTTGAGGATGTTCCTCTTGAAACAGGGGAACCCTCATCATCCCCTATAGGTCCACAACAACGATCTCCCCAACCCGAGAATGCCGTGGAAGTAAGGCCATTAACAACAAGGCCAGAGACAGTTACATTGGGAGCCATCTGGGACTTGGTAAGTGGTTTGAATGCCACTGTGAATAGGTTGGAAGGGAAACTTGATAATGTTGCTTCTAATTTACAACAACAGGTTTCTACTATGCAGAATTAAGTAATTGGTCTTACTACTAGAGTTGATGAAATAGAACGAAAGATAGAAGTGGTTAACTCTGTGAACAATAAGCTTATTAGTGATTATTTAATATGTTCCAAACGTTTAGAATATCTTGAAAATAATGTTAGACATTTAAATGTTAGGATTGTTAATTTCCCCAAAATTGTAGGTGAAACTGCATTTTCATCTTTAAAGAGATTTTTGTCTGAGATACTTGGTTTTTCTGAAAATGAAATTCCCTCTGTTAATTCATGTTTCTTTGTTAAAAAGAGATCTTCTGATCTAGTAGTGACTATTCCAGAAAACCTTACTGGTTTTCTGGAAGACTCGACTTTACAGGTTCTTGACAGGAATACTTTAATTATATCATTAGTAACCACTGGGGATATTACCAAATTAATGAAGCACTACTTTCAAAAATTTCCGATTTCTTATATGGGACAAGATGTAAAAATTTTCCCAGATCTTGCACATCTACTCGTAGTAAGCGAAGAGAATTCCTGGCATTAAAACCCAGAGTTTTAACTTTGGGTTTTTCTTTTCTCTTGAAATATCCATGCAGATGTTTAATTAAAAGAGGTAATGAATCCTTTTGTTTTAATTTGGTGGAACAACTGACCCAATTCATAGTTGCTAGAGAACCAATTACCTCTTCCCCAGTGGTAACCTAGGTGTCAGGCAATATAAATAAATAACTGTGATAATGTACCTAATTCTGTAAGATAATTTCAGGTTAAAATTTCTCCATATATCTTTTCCATTGATTCTCAGACTTAGCATTTATACTCCTGATGAAAAATTTAACCTAATAATGATGGTAGTTCAACATAAGTATATTTGAAATGTTTATTTTCCATTTGTTTTATTTGATTTCTTTATTATGTTGCAGTTGAAGAGATTGAATTTCAAATGTTGTATTTGAAATGAATGATATTTGAAGTGATTATTTGTAACAATATAATAAATAAATAATTAAAAAGGAAATGTGTCTGAAGAAAGGAGGCAGTGTGTGTCTAAGAAATGGAATGTGTCTGTATGTGTATATGTCCTTGCTGATTTCTGTCCATGTGCTTTTTCAACTTACACATACAACTTTCCATTGCTGGTCAGTTTATATGTGTCACGTAGATGGAAAGTGTGAGCTTATGTGGGAATGGATGCTGTATTGCTGCATCTGATATAGCTGACACACAGGCCAATTTTGCAATTGCCAATGCCATGGAACGTATAAGCATAATTTTCCTAGCAATGGAAAGTTGTGTACATAAGATGAAAAAGGACAAAGACAGAAACTGGTGTCAACAGAGAAGGTATTTTCCACCACTTTCTGTAAATAACACCTAAAAAGTGGGGTGATGTCAGTATGAATTTGGACTTGCAATATGTCAGACTGGCAGCAGGGTTCTGCACCCAGGGTGTCAACAGGAAGGCAAAGTAAAAAGAATATCAAAAATCAAATCCTGCTTTGGGCAAGGGTAAGTAGTAAGTACTAACAATTTGGAGGTGTCATGAAAGAGACAGAGGTTCAAGCACAGCTGAATTTTTAGCAGTAGAATAAAAGGTGGAGTGCGGAAAGCAATCAAAACAGACAAGGTGATGGAAAAAGCAGGACAATATGAAAACTGTCTTTAAACTCTTGTCGGGCAACTGTCTTTAAACTCTTGACTGACCAACCAGACAGGCACAGCATCAAGTCAGAACATGGAAAAATGTGTAGCCAGGCCCCCATTTTGGTTTCTCTCACGGGTCAATCAGCTCCTTCTGTCCTCCAGTCAAGCCAGCTTGTTGTCCTCGTCTGATTGACGATTGACCAGGTCAGCCATCAAAAACCCACACCATGGCATTTCCAAATGATCTGGCTGGTGCTCAGTCACTGTAAGGCTATGGCAAGCAGAACAGATATCCCCTATTCCTCATGGTGGGGCGGAGTCTTCCTCTGTCCACAAAAGTTAGATTGCACTGAGTGGCTGCAGAGTGATGACACTCTGCCATACCTGTGCATCACATCCTTCTTCTTGGTTTATTGGCACAAAAATGCCATCTTCTTCCTCCTGTGGTGGGAATCGGCCATCTTGGTCCAGTGCCGCACTAAGTCAAAGAATATTATAAATCCACACAAGTCACATAGAAAACTGGGGATTTCTTTTTCCACAGAGTCAAAAATATCTGCGCCAGCAGATCCCTATCAGGTGCCAATGTATGAAGCCAGTCCCCCATTTTGGTGATTTATCCTATACTATGGGTGCTACAGGTCCAGGTTTAAGTCCAGGCGGAGAAGACTACTTCTCTTCTGGGGCCCCTGTGGCTGTCTATCTCAACCTCAATGATCATTTCACACTATCTCAAATAGTTCCAGAAGGTTCCAAATAGCGAAAAATAAGAGCAGGGAAACCAAAATTATCACCACAGAGAGAAACCAGGAATCACAAAAGGGTCCATCCATCTCCCCTATTAAGTCCACATGGGAAACACTCAAAGAAAACACTGGAGTCCGTAGTTGGTGTTCAACTAAAAGATAATCTTTACTGTAACTTAAAGTAGAGGATCCAAATCAAGATGACAAAAATAAGAATCTGCATATATCCAATGATCAATAAAAAAACAAATGGTTTCTCCATCTATCCTTAATCTGCTCACTTCTTTTCTTGTTCTTGCACCTTCGTCCTGATTGAAAATATCCTCACTAGTGAGAGTGGGATAACTTGTGTGTGTGCCTGTGAAAAAGAGAGAGAGAGATTGGGAGCCTGCTTGTGTGTGTACCTGTGAAAAAGAGAGAGAGAGATTGGGAGCCTGCTTGTGTGTGTGCCTGTGAAAAGAGAGAGAGAGAGATTGGGAGCCTGCTTGTGTGTGTGCCTGTGAAAAAGAGAGAGAGAGATTGGGAGCCTGCTTGTGTGTGTGCCTGTGAAAAAGAGAGAGAGAGATTGGGAGCCTGCTTGTGTGTGTGCCTGTGAAAAAGAGAGAGAGAGAGATTGGGAGCCTGCTTGTGTGTGTGCCTGTGAAAAAGAGAGAGAGAGAGAGATTGGGAGCCTGCTTGTGTGTGTGCCTGTGAAAAAGAGAGAGAGAGAGAGATTGGGAGCCTGCTTATGTGTGTATCTGTGATTGAGAGAGACTGGGAGCCTGCTTGCGTGTGTGCCTGTGAAAAAGAGAGAGAGAGATTGGGAGCCTGCTTGTGTGTGTATCTGTGAATGAAAGAGACTGGGAGTCTGCTTGTGTGTCTGCCTGTGAAAAAAAGAGATTGGGAACTTGCTTGTTTGTATGTCTGTGAAAAAGAGAGTCTACAATCTCAGGGTAACAGGAAATGAAAGGATTCCAGGTATGGGAAGGGGGGGGGGGGGGGGGGAAATTTTTTTTAAAACCCATATTAGTTTTAATTATTGGGTGATTGATATGTCTGCTGTTAAATATTTGATTGATTTGGGGGAAATGTTTAAAGGATTTTTTAAAATCCTTATTCTTATTTATTAGGTGGTATTTTATTTGACATCTCTTTTGAAATATGTTTTTCATTAGTATGATTTCCTCACTGTTATGAATGATTTATATTGCTTGACTTTGTTTTATGAGGAAAGGTGATATGTTTGTGTTTGATTTATTGAAATGATCACTGAGATTGTGATCTACAGCACCAGGGGCCCCGGAAGAGAAGTCTTCCTCCCCATCCAGACTTGAACCTGGACTTGTGGCACCCCTAGTATAGGACAAAGCATCGAAATGGGGGACCAGCTACACATATGTCAGAAATTAGAGAATAGAAAAATAAATGCAGGACTGTCACCTTGCTTGCATTAAATCTTAAGTGCCAAATTCTTGACCACTCCTCTAGTTTTCTTTAATCATTCCTCATTTTACTTACTCCATTTGGAGTATCCTACCCTGTTATAGATCTTTGTACCATCAACAAAGTAATACATCTTTTCTAACAATTCTATATCAATATCACGTACCCTTAACCGGGACTGATTCTTGAGGCACTCCACTATAACCTTCCTTTTTACTCAAGTAAACTCCATTCATTTTTACCCTCTGTTGCTTATTACTCATTTTGGTTTCTAACCCAGTTGACCAACTTCTAGTTTGCACCACATTACTGGCCTCTTGTGAGTAACTATGTCACAAGCTGCTTTAAAATCTAAATCTCTCACTCCTCGTTTAATTCTTCGGACACCCTGTGAAAACAAATGATAAAATTAGTTTTATATGAGTTTCCTGTGGTAAAACCATGCTGCTTTAAATCCTGTAACTTGCTTGAGTCAAGATATTCCACCATCTTCTCCTTTAATAGTGACTCCATAAATTTATCCATTAAGGTCAGACTGAGAAGGATGTAATTACCAAATTTCTGTGGTCCTACTTTTATTAAAAGGGAGGGCATTTCCAGTTCTCTGGAACCATTCTGGTCTTCAACAGTGGAGCTGAGAGAACCTCTGTAAGCTCTTTTAATATCCTGGGATGTATCCCGTCTGGTCCCCTTTGCCTTGTATATTTTCACTGTTGTAAGTTCCAAGCAAAATATCTTCTGTGAATACTGGAGAGGCATCTACATCCTGCTATCTGCCTTTTCTAACTCTTCCTTCAGTGAATACTAAACAAAAATATTTGGTATTTCTGCTTTTTTTTTCCTTTTCATGATTAATTGGTGCCTTTTCCTGATCGGAGAGTTTTCATGTAGGGAAAAGAATATACAGGAAAAGAATAACAAAAAAAGAACCGAACTCACAATCCTTTGGAAAGAATAAAAAATGCTTCTATGTTTACTAATGAGGATGTTGGGGAGATACCGGTTCCAGAGATGGTTTTCAAGGGTATTGAGTCAGATGAACTGAACGAAATCACTGTGAACCTGGAAGATGTAGTAGGCCAAATTGATGAACTTAAGAGTAGCAAATCACCTGGACTGGATGGTATGCACCCCAGGGTTCTGATGGAATTCAAAAATGAAATTTTAGCTCTATTAGTTAAAATTTGTAACCTATCATTAAAATCATCCATTAAACCTGAAGACTGGAGGGTGGCCAATGTAACTCCAATTTTTATTAAAGGGCTCTAGGGGCAATCCGAGAAACTATAGACCAGTGAGCCTGACTTCAGTGCTGGGAAAAATAGTGGAAACTATTCTAAAGATCAAAATCACAAAGCATATACAAAGACATGGTTTAATGGAACACAGTCAATATGGATTTACTCAAGGGAAGTCTTGCATTACAAATCTGCTTCATTTTTTAATTTTTATTTATTTACTGATTTTGTATATCATAATTCGGTGAAGCCATCAAAACGGTTTACAAGATGTTAAATGAAATATATAATATGCAATACATAAGAACATAAATACAATGCGTGATAAAAAAGGGGTTAATAAACATGTGGATAAAGGTGAACCAGTAGATGTAGTCTATCAGGATTTTCAGAAGGCATTTGACAAAGTCCCTCATGAGAGGCCTTTAAGAAAACTAAAAAGTCATGGAATAGGAGGTAATGTCCTTTCATAGATTACAAACTGGTTAAAAGACAGGAAACAGAAAATGGGATTAAATGGTTAATTTTCTCAGTGGAAAAGGGTAAACAGTGGAGTGCCTCAGGGATCTGTCTTTGGATCGGTGCTTTTCAATATATTTATAAATGATCTGGAAATGAACGCGATGAGTGAGGTATTCAAATTTGCAGATGATACAAAATTATTCAGATTAGTTAAATCACAAGTGGATTGTGATAAATTGCAGGAGGACCTTGTGAAACTGGAAGATTGGGCATCCAAATGGCAGATAAAATTTAATGTGGCAAGTGCAAGGTGATACATATAGGGAAAAATAACCCTTGCTGTTGTTACACGATGTTAGGCTCCACATTAGGAGTTACCATCCAGGAAAGAGATCCAGATGTCCTAGTGGATAATACATTGAAATTGTCAGCTCAATGTGCTGTGGGGATCAAAAAAGCAAACAGAATGTTAGAAATTATTAGGAAGTGAATGGTGAATAAAACAGAAAATGTCATAATGTCTCTGTATCGCTCCATGGTGAGACAGCACCTTGAGTACTGTGTACAATTCTGGTCACCGCATCTCAAAAAAGATATAATTGTACTGGAGAAGGTACAGAGAAGGGCGACCAAAATGATAAAGGGGATGTATCAGCTCCTCTATGAAGAAAGGCTAAAGAGGTTAGGGCTGTTTAGCTTGGAGAAGGGATATGATAGAGGTCTTTAAAAGCATGAGAAGTCTAGAACAGGTAAATGTGAATTGGTTATTTACTCTTTCGAATAATAGAAGGACTAGGGGGTACTCCATGAAGTTATTAAGTAGCACATTTAAAACTAATTGGAGAAAATTCTTTTTCACTCAATGCACAATTAAACTCTGGAATTTGTTGCCAGAGGATATGGTTAGTGCAGTTAGAGTAGCTGGGTTTAAAAAAGATTTGGATAAGTTCTTGGAGAAGTTCATTAACTGCTATTAATCAAGTTAACTTAGGGAATGGCCTCTGCTACTACTGGCATCAGTAGCATGGGATATACTTAGTTTTTAGGTACTTGTCAGGTACTTGTAGCCTGGATTGGCCACTGTTAGAAACAAGATGCTGGGCTTGATGGATCCTTGGTCTGACCCAGTATGGCAATTTCTTATGTTCTTATGATGATCCATCTAGTCAAATGTTGCAGATGTATCTATATGAGAGCAAAAATGAAAGAAAGTCAAACAGCCGCAGTGTGAAAAATGAAAGACATGGTCTATAGCTGAAAAAGTGATCTCAAGGATCCTGACTGATGGGAACACAGGTGATTGCAGAAGTCAGCAAGCTGAGCAAGGAGACCGAGCACCCCATGAGTTGTGCTATGCAGGAGAGGAGAGAGAAGGGCTAATGGCCTGAGAGATCACCGTGGTTCAGGGAAGGCTGGCAGCTTCAGAATTGGAAAGAGAGAGGATTTAACAGAAATGGGGATGAAAGGGAGAAGGAAATTTTGAGAGATTGGGGGCTGCTGGATCATTTGTAGGACACACACAGAATGAGCAGATAATGGTGAGTATGCTGAAGGGAAATGAGGATAACCGAACAGCGCGACAGAGGAAAAGAGGAATTGATTGTGGACATTTTAATGTCTGATATTCAAAAAGCTTTGTCTGGGTAACTTTTGGAGTGCAAGAATCTTACTGGTCTAAACCTGGGCTTAAAATTAAATATTTCTTTCCATTGCAGAACCATCCCACGATTTTGTGCAATGCAGGATAATGGGCAGTCTAAACTCATCTGAGGCCCAGTGCTGAAAATCATACAGGTGGGTGAATTCACAAAGAATCTATTTTCAGTCCGTGCGTTTTCAATAAATGTGGGTTAATGCAGGGTCAGATCTAAGATTCTGGTGCCCATAGCAGGACCAGAAATCAAGGGGGAGAGGGGAGGAGGGCAGAGTGCCATGGTGGTAACCCTCTAAAGCAGCACCAGTGCCCAGGCTTCAAGCAATGGGGAACAGGCTCCTCTCTAGCACCTTGAAAATCTGGTGCTCTAGGCAATTACCTATGTTGCCTGTGCCTAAATCTGGTCCAGGGTGAATGATATAACGTCTAAGAGCCAAGTAGGGGATGTGTGAACTTTGCTAGCATAGCCTGCTATACCATTACCTGCTGCTATCTCATTTCATTCCACTGCTTTTGAGACAGAGATTGCCAAGCATGTCATGGGTGATATCAACCATGCCATGTGCTGTATGTTGCAACTGTTGTCAAGAAGGAGTAGTCCTCTACTTGGAAAATATCAGAGATCACAAATCTCATTTTAATATGACTTAAGTGTGTGACTGGAGGGGATAGCTCAGCGATCTGTAACATCTCTATGAAGCGATTGGAATCTGATAATGATTGCAGAGCATAGAATTTTGTTGTGAGATGTTTTAAAGGAATTGGTGTAAGTTTGATGTTTTAAATATTTGTTTGTATTTTTGTTTGAGTGAAAGGTTGTGCACCGCCTAGAACATGTTTTATAATTGTTGTATATAAACCCTTAAAATAATAAAATAAATACATAGATCTCTATGAATCCAGAGTTGTCAAGTTCAGATCCTGTTATGTTTGACTTGGCCTCTTATCCTTCTGAGGGAGACACAAAAAAAGTACCCACTGTAACTGTACAAATAATAACTTTATTATAACTTTTCGGTATCACTGCAAACGCTTTTCATAAAATTACCAAAATTAAAATACAATAACATGGGCAGGTGGGGGACACCTCAGCATTCTCCCCTCATTCCCCTAAATACACAGACACCAATATTAGGTAACAAAAGGCCGCAGTTTGTGGAAAGATACAAAACCAGAGTTTGAACAAACACATGAGCACCCCCTCCATAATTTCAACCCCCCCCTCCCCATTTGTACAGCCTTATGACAACTCACCACCTTGTCCCAGTGATGTCAAACACTCCCTCCCCAACATCTCAACAGTAGTCCTGTGCCGCTCCCCCCTCCCCCACTGCCACCAGGTCCTACCTGCCACGTCCCAACAGGATAGGACCTCCAGCCGATCAGTGACCACACTGCCCACCAGCGGCTTCAAGCAGTACCGCTCCCTCCCCAGCTGCCATCCCACCAGACAGAAAACTTTTGTAATTTGCACATTGGAATGACTGAGGCTCAGGTTTACCACCACCATCTGCGGCATAAACCAATTACCACTTTACAGTTACAAATCCGACAGTGCCCCAGGAAGGGAGGGTGGGAGAAAATCCCGTGCCAAACGCCGGCACGAGGAAACTGAGAGGATTCCCGCCAGAGCAGGCAAGCCAAGCCGCTGCCTCTCATCCGGCAACCGCCATGGCTTGGCCAATCAGGGAATTCCTAACTCTTTTAAACTAGCCACCCCTCGCCCATTCTCTCCTCCCCCAGGACCTAGCAACCAAATGCACCCCTAACCTGCAGAAGGTGAGGCCATGTTAACGACGACAGGGTGGACCTAGCTCCCCAGCCTTCTACATAGTAAAACAACCCAAGAAGATGCAAATGATTGCAGTTGTGTGGTGTGTTCCCAGCCTCAGTTATAGATACCTTCTTCACTTGGGAGTAGACATCTGGCAAGCTGCCACATGTGGTTTGACTTTCTTCCTTCTTATAGTGCACTTGGTTGTATGTTCTTGAGGAAAACTAACTATGTGCACATTGGACAAAATACAGTATAGCCAAAATATTTACTCTGTATCTGCCAGCCACAAGTATCTATTGAAGACTAACCACCTGTTCGGTTTTTAATGGCTTTGCTTTATTTTGAAATGATCTGTTCTGTTTATAATAGAAACGTCTTTCAGTTTGTTCCTGTTTGAGTATCATTTTCCATAGTGAGTTAGAGGAGAGTGGAAGAGAACAGAGAGAGACAGCTGATGGGAGTGGTGAAGAAAACGTTCAAGGCTAGTGGGTGCAGGAAGGGGCATCGTAACTGAAGCGGGTGCAGTCAGATGACATCCGGTTACAAAGGACAGGCCAAGCCAGCCCATAATTAGTCCAATGCTGTAATTCATCCATACAGAGAGGCAGACCCAGGACTGAGCCAACTGATCTCTTATGATCTTGAGTCATTTTGTAGTTCTACAAGAGGGACAAGGGGGATTGCCTGCATGTGAGGTGCTTAAACCATGGCCACCTAAGGTACTACCTGGCCTGCAGAGGTATGACAGAGGGGCTTAGATAGCCGTGCTAGGGTGTGTCTGTGGCCAAGAGACTTTATTAGAGTGTCTCCTGTGAGCAGTCTGTGTGAGATTGTGAGAGCTTGCATGCCAGAGGCCATGTGAGGGAAATGTTAAGCATTTGTTCCCTGAAGAGACCTTGTGCATTTGCATCTGAGGGAAGCCCTCTGTGTGAATTACACTATTTATTTACGTATTTATATACGTCTTTTAATCATTTCTGCAAACCAGCTCGAAGTCTTAGGTGCCTCAGGTACGGTCCAGGGAGGCTCAGCCAAACTTTATCCCCAAGCTGCGCTGTCGCTCTCTCACCAAGCCCGCAGCCGGGCAGGCACCCTGAGAGGTGCCTGAAGGGAAAACTGGCAAACCCATCCAAGCTATACTGCCTGACCTGGGTAAAGCTGGAAGGTCCGAGGGTTAGATTCAGAGCTGCCCCTTTCTTTTGGCTGGCATGTAAAGAAAAGTATGTAAAGGATTATCTAAAGCCGCTCAATCCCTATTGGGGGGAGGGAGGTTCCTCCATTGCCTCACATTGCCTCAGACACAAACTTAACGCATGATTTTGAAAAACATTTACACACTTAAAACTGGGTTTTACACTTGTGAATGCATTTTACCTGAGTAAGTGGGCTTTTGAAAATTGCTACAATATATGCCATAGGATTTACCCATGTTAAGTGCACTTTACATGGGTGAATGGCTTTTGAAAATTTCTCCAACTTTAGTGTACCTCCCCTCCTTGGTCCAGACTACGAATTGCCCCTATGCTCAGGATGGGGAATATCTCATGAGAAATTATATTTACTAATATGATTTATCTTCAGGTTTGTAGCTTGAGTGGGGGATGAGACAGGGTACTGGTCACCCTGATTCCACAATTCTGTGCCCTTCCCAAACAGCCTCTCCCTCATGGTAACATAGACCAGATAATATCATCACCCGAGGATAAAACAGTAATTAACCTTTTTAATAGTAATATGTAGACAGTAAATGGGACAAGTACAGTAGTGAAGTATAATATAAACTTGCAATTTTCTTATTTTAAATCAAGCAATGTGCTCCTAGGCCTGGATATCTCTGGAAAGGAAGTCTCTCAGCTCCTGGCTCCTCTGTCCCTTGTTGGTATTTTACATATAGCTTGGCTATGAAGCAAGAACAGCTGTCTGTCCCTCTGTTTCCTCAGAGTGCAGACTTCTGACTCACCCTCTCGATAATTAGCTCTTAAGGTGAAGAACTGATTGCAGGGCTGCCAGATGCACTCCTCTGTTCCTGGATCCTAGCTCCAACTCCTGTCTCTAACTCCTGGCTGTCACTGCCCCCCACACACAGCTACAGCCAGCCAAATTGCACCTTTTCTACCTTAAATGGGCTTCCAGCATTCCTTTGGCTTCCTCTTCTGCTGGCTATGTAGTGCTGTTGTCTGGGCAGGCTAAACAGTATCATCCCTTTCCCAGCTTGTTAACAGTGAATGCCGAATGCTGGTTCTTTCAGAACATTTGTCATTCACAGGAGAGACACAGGGGTTTTTAACATATTTTTATATTCCTTCACCTTGGCTGTAGTTGTAGACTCTGCAGGGTTGAAAATACCTTTTTGACAGGTCCAAAACACATCACTGAGATCCAGGCGCAGCTCAGTCCATATTGTAAGGCTCCAACACATGATAAACTCATGAGGACAGGAACCTGGTTTATAGTAGCTTGCTACAGTAGTTATATATTGTAAGCCCTCTGGAAATAGGGAAATACCTACAGTTTCTGAATGTAATCTGCTGTGAAAGTGCCTGAAAAATAGAATATAAATCAAATAAAATAAATAAGATGCTACTTATTATTTTATTTTTTATTATTTTACTAGAGGCTATGCTCCTGCTCGCTTTGCTCACCAAGCTCTTCAGTGGGCTCTCCACGCTAGATTCCATTTTCATGTCTAGGTGGAAAATGCAAGCTGGATAGGGCAAGTGATGCTAATGAAAGGGCAGGGAGACCTCTATAGAATTCCCCTCCCCAAACCACCTTTATTTCCCCCCTCAAAAAAGAGAGAGTGCTAATTGCATGGCAACCTCAAAAAGTGAGTTTTATGACGCCATCAGTTCAAAGTATGCATTACCGGTGTCTTGTACTTGCTCTGTTGGGGATAGAGGAATGAGGTAGGTGTGTGTGTGTGGGGGGGGGGGGGGCTTCGAGGGGGGGAGAATGTAGGTCAGAAAGCTTGCAGAAGATGTGTGAGGTTGAGGGGTTGTGGTAGCGGTGAGGTTGTGGGGGGTGAGATATATGGTGAAGGGTGAGGTTCATGCATGTGATGGTGTAGGTGGTATGTGTTGTTGGGTGGGGTGTGAGGGGAAATTTTCCCTCTTACACTCACCACATTCTCCCCTTACCCTTCTCCTCCCCACCTGCGTGAGGCTGGTGTGTATGTGCTGCGAACGCATAAGTGATATTGGGAAGTGAGTGTTGAGGGGAGAACCCATCCCCTTCTTCCACCCATCCTCCCTCCCTCTTCTCCTCCTTCCCTATGCAAGTGTGGGGGTGTCAGTGTGTGCGTGCGCACATTCTCCCTCTCCTCCACTGCACTCTTCATTTCCCCCTCATCCCTGATGTGCATGCAAATGGGGTGGGGGCGGGAGGGTCTGTGTATGTTGTGGGAAGATGAGAGTGAGGGTGTGTGTGCTGAGGGGTGGACTCTTTTTTTCCCTTTACAATCTCCACAGACTCCCCCCTGTTTGTGTTGGCTTGAGGGGATATTTGTGTGTGAGTGTGTGTGTGTGTAAATGGGGCTGGGGTGAGTGGTAATAGGAATGAATTGGGTGTGTGTGCATGTCTGGGAGGGAGGGAACTAGGGGAGTGTGTGCATGGTCTTGAACAAGTAGATGTGACTCGGTTATTTACACTTTCGAATAATAGAAGGACTAGGGGGCCATTCCATGAAGTTAGCAAGTAGCACATTTAAGACTAATCGGAGAAAATTCTTTCACTCAACGCACAATAAAGCTCTGGAATTTGTTGCCAGAGGATGTGGTCAGTGCAGTTAGTGTAGCTGGGCTCAAAAAAGGGTTGGATAAGTTCTTGGAGGAGAAGTCCATTAACTGCTATTAATCAAGTTTACTTAGGGAATAGCCACTGCTATTAATTGCATCAGTAGCATGGGATCTTCTTAGTGTTTGGGTAATTGCCAGGTTCTTGTGGCCTGATTTGGCCTCTGTTGGAAACAGGATGCTGGGCTTGTTGGACCCTTGGTCTGACCCAGCATGGCAATTTCTTATGTTCTTATGTTCCCCTCACTCAGTTGTGTGTAGATGTTATGGGCTGGGAGTGAGTAACTGAAGTTGTGTGTGCACATGCGGCATGCGGGCGTGTGTGTAGAGAAGGCTGTGTAGGGGGCTTATCTGTGTGAGAGGTATATGGGGGTGTGAATATATAAGACCCAGATGCAGTTCAAAGGTCTCAGGAAACAACCTGTATTCTAATTGTTTTTACAGTACCTTTGATCTTAGCCTTTTCTATTTCCTATCTTTCCCTATGCATGGGTCTGAGACCTTTTAACCCCAATCCCATCAAGAGATTCTATAAGTATGCTAAGTAACACGTAAATAACAAAGCACTGTGGTGACCTGTGCTCAGGGCTCAGGACTGTTACAGATACCAGAGAAACTGCCAGAAGTAATACCAAATAAGGGCAGTGGGGAAATGGGCGTACAGAGATAAGAAGGGTATAAAGTTTTGCTTAGAACAAAGAAACATTGGACTGGCTTCTTTTCTCTGCTACTTTACAGGCAGCTGGTGGAGATCTGATTCCAGTACCTCAGAAAAATGACTGTGCAGTGTTTTAAATGTACTTTTCTGAGTTTCTTTCCTATTACTCCTCTCAATAATAAAAGTTCTTTACTCGAAAGAAGACTGCCTAAGTTGTTATCTAAGAAAAACTGGATAACTTAAACTTTATTAGGCCTTGCAGAAAAACACACAACAGAAAAGGGTGGTGGATGCTTGGAATAGCCTTGTGGGAGAGGCAGTGTTGAGAGAGCAACGGTGACAGAATTCAATAAAGAGAATAAAGACCGCATTAATTTGTGAGCTACAAGGAACGGTTTTGAGTAAGAGCACATGGCAGGCACTACACTGGGGGCTTATTACATGTCTTGGTTGGTGATGTGGGCACCGGGCCAAAGCCTGATTTCTGTCACCTGAGAAGTACTGTAATCTTCCTTATACTCTGGCATGACTGCTACTAGGAAATAACTAGCGGAAAACAAAATGATTATACAATGTCTTCAAACTCACCTGTGCATCTAATTGGAATTAACATGCCTATGTTTTCATAATTAGCAGAGCTGCCTGCTTGATTAAGCCATTTAATGTTGTGCATAGCATGCTGTGCGGGAGTTTAAGTTAACCAGTTACCAGCGCAGTGAGTAGATCTTCAAGTCAGGCAAATGGTGGTAGAGTCCATGCTGGCAGCAAAGCATCCATGGGGTCTTAAGGACCTCTCTGAGTGAGATCAAACAAAAACATTTTTTGTAATTTTTCCATGTTGTACTTCACCTTATACCAACAATTGTTGGAAAAACCCAGAATATAAATGTAAATGAAATATAGTTGAGCCCTATTAAGTGATTACCTGGTAATGAAACAATCTGTTAAAAGAATATTAACAACATGCTGCTGTGTGCAGCTTTCGTGAGGGACAACTGGACTGCTCTACTGTACGGAACCGAAGAGTTCCAAATGAGGGAACCAGACTCGATCCAAAGGCTCTGAGGTGAACGGCTGCAGTGTTTGACCAGTTCCCTCCTGTTACAGGTTATACATTGTCTTCTTTATCATGGGTAATGATGGAAGATGTGAATGTGTCACTAAAGCTCTTTTTTAAAAACCAGCCTTCACCTTTTGTATGATTCATCCAGTGAACAATGTCACAAACCCACAATCTGGGAACACACTATCTTATTGTTCTCTGTCTCTGTTGTATCTGTGTTGGGAACAATTCCTGGCTATATTACGCTGCACCTACCACTTCTTTCTTCAGCTACAGAGGACATAATTCCTTATCATATTACACAGCAATTACCAGTTAACCCCATGTCATCCATGCTGGGAAAATCCTCTTACTATTCAACAGATAATTTTAATTTTGCCTATTGCTAAGGGCACTCTTGCTGGATAGATACCACCTGTTGGATACCATCTCTTTTGCGAAGGAGGTGATTGCTTATTGTATGACACTGTACTTAGCAATAAACCACATTTTATCTGTGCTGGAGTGCTTCCTTATTGTATGGCATTGTCTTTTATCTTTTAATCCTCTTTTTTGCTCTGTAGTGATCTCTGATTGCGCTGTGTTGTCAAGCCATTTAACGCCATGGGAGAGATGATCTCTTATTATGGAACATCACGCTGTACTTACTATTTAACACTAACTCACCCTTAAGGGAAGTGATTTGTTGTAGTTTTACACTTGTTATACATTTTGAGGTCATAAGAACATAAGAAATTGCCATGCTGGGTCAGACCAAGGGTCCATCAAGCCCAGCATCCTGTTTCTAACAGAGGCCAAACCAGGCCACAAGAACTTGGCAATTACCCAAACACTAAGAAGATCCCATGCTACTGATGCAATTAATAGCAGTGGCTATTCCCTAAGTAAACTTGATTAATAGCCATTAATGGACTTCTCCTCCAAGAACTTATCCAAACCTTTTTTGAAACCAGCTACACTAACTGCACTAACCACATCCTCTGGCAACAAATTCCAGAGCTTTATTGTGCGTTGAGTGAAAAATAATTTTCTCCGATTAGTCTTAAATGTGCTACTTGCTAACTTCATGGAATGCCCCCTAGTCCTTCTATTATTCGAAAGTGTAAATAACCGAGTCACATCTACCTGTTCAAGACCTCTCATGATCTTAAAGACCTCTATCATATCCCCCCTCAGCTGTCTCTTCTCCAAGCTGAACAGCCCTAGCCTCTTCAGCCTTTCCTCATAGGGGAGCTGTTCCTTCCCCTTTATCATTTTGGTTGCCCTTCTCTGTACCTTCTCCATTGCAACTATATCTTTTTTGAGATGCGGTTACCAGAATTGTACACAGTATTCAAGGTGCAGTCTCACCATGGATTGATATAGAGGCATTATGACATTTTCCTTTTTATTAACCATTCCCTTCCTAATAATTCCTAACATTCTGTTTGCTTTTTTGACAGCTGCAGCACACTGAGCCGACAGTTTTAAAGTATTATCCACTATGATGCCTAGATCTTTTTCCTGGGTGGTAGCTCCTAATATGGAACCTAACATCGTGTAACTACAGCAAGGGTTATTTTTCCCTATATGCAACACCTTGCACTTGTCCACATTAAATTTCATCTGCCATTTGGATGCCCAATCTTCCAGTCTTGCAAGGTCCTTCTGTAATGTATCACAATCCGCTTGTGATTTAACTACTCTGAATAATTTTGTATCATCCACAAATTTGATAACCTCACTCGTCGTATTCCTTTCCAGATCATTTATATATATATTGAAAAGCACCGGTCCAAGTACAGATCCCTGAGGCACTCCACTGTTTACCCTTTTCCACTGAGAAAATTGACCATTTAATCCTACTCTCTGTTTCCTGTCTTTTAACCAGTTTGTAATCCACGAAAGGACATCGCCTCTTATCCCATGAATTTTTAGTTTTCTTAGAAGCCTCTCATGAGAGACTTTGTCAAACGCCTTCTGAAAACCCAAATACACTACATCTACTGGTTCACCTTTATCCACATGTTTATTAACCCCTTCAAAAAAATGAAGCAGATTTGTTAGGCAAGACTTCCCTTGGGTAAATCCATGTTGACTGTATTCCATTAAACCATGTCTTTCTATAAGCTCTAAGATTTTGATCTTGAGAATAATTTCCACTATTTTTCCCGGCACTGAAGTCAGGCTCACTGGTCTATAGTTACCCAGATTGCCCCTGGAGCCTTTTTTAAATATTGGGGTTACATTGGCCACCCTCCAGTCTTCAGGTACAATGGATGATTTTAATGATAGGTTACAAATTTTAACTAATAGATCAGAAATTTCATTTTTGAGTTCCTTCAGTACCCTAGGATGCATACCATCCAGTCCAGGTGATTTGCTTCTCTTTAGTTTGTCAATCTGGCCTACTACATCTTCCAGGTTCACAGTGATTTCGTTCAGTTCTCCTGACTCATCACCCCTGAAAACCATCTCCAGAACTGGTATCTCCCCAACATCCTCATTCATAAACACAGAAGCAAAGAATTCATTTAGTCTTTCTGCAATGTCCTTATCTTCCCTAAGAGCCCCTTTAACCCCTCGGTCATCTAATGGTCCAACCGACTCCCTCACAGGTTTCTTGCTTTGGATATATTTTAAAAAGTTTTTATTATGAGTTTTTGCCTCTATGGCCAATTTCATTTCAAATTCTCTCTTCGCCTGTCTTATCAATTATTTTACACTTAACTTGACAATGCTTATGTTTTATCCTATTTTCTTCAGATGGATCCTTCTTCCAATTTTTGAAGGATGTTTTTTTGGCTAAAATAGCCTCTTTCACCTCACCTTTTAACCATGATGGTAATTGTTTTGCCTTCCTTCCACCTTTCTTAATGTGTGGAATACATATGGACTACGCCTCTAGGATTGTATTTTTAAATAATGTCCATGCCTGTTGAATACTTTTAACCTTTGCAGCTGCACCTTTTAGTTTTTTTCTAACTATTTTCCTCATTTTATCAAAGTGTCCCTTTTGAAAGTTTAGTGTTAGAGCTGCAGATTTACTTATTGTCCCCCTTCCAGTTATTAGTTTAAATTTGATCATATTATGATCACTGTTGCCAAGTGGCCCCACCACCGTTACCTCTCTCAACAAATCCTGCTTTCCACTAAGAATTAAATGTAAAATAGCTCCCTCTCTTGCTGGTTCCTGAACCAATTGCTCCTTAAAGTTTAGTGGCCTCAGCCATTTACAGACAGCTGGCAGCAGTGGGAGAGTTGGGACTGGCTTGGGAGGTAGGAAGAGGTGGGAGTTGTGGAAAGGGTGGGAGGGGCGAGTAGGGAGGAGAAGGCCTTTTTTATTCCAAAATTAATGAGATCTTTGTGTGTGGAGGGCGGGGGGCAGGCTGATCAGCCTCCTTTGGCCTTTTGGCCCCTGCCATTTCAAAACATTTTGGAGCGCCTCAGAGGGTGGGGAGCACAGGCTCACCAGCTGGAAGTGGTTGAGTAGTATTTGGGTGGGGAGTTTTGGGTCATAAGTCTGCTGTCTCAAACTTTTTTTAAAAATTTGGTCGGTACCTATCCAGCTATGTTTGAATATATCCACATAAGCTTAGTTATCCAGCTAAAATTTGCTAAACAACTTTAATTGATGATATTCAGTGGGATGCTTCTCCCACTGAAAATCCATAATAACTTACCTGCCTAACTTTAACCTTCCATTGTAGGAATTTCTGAATATTAACTTCATTGTAAAAAGAAAAACTCCTTTCCTTAGACACTTATAGTTTCATAGTGGCTGTGTAAAACTAAATTGTAACAGATCATGAGGTAGATGCTTAACCTCGATCAACAATAATGGGAAAGGCAGAGGAAAAACTTTCCTGCTTTACAAAAGAGAGTTACCAAACAAACCAAACTGCTAATGTAGGGTAATCCAAATACAACACCACAATCGAAATCTACATGTCAATACCTAATATGGTGTATTCAAAATTTGTTGGTTTTGCTATGAGAAATCCCTCTGAAAAGCTTTTTAGAGAGGAAGGTGATAGTTTCATATGTAATGCTATTTTGAAGGTACCATCCAGGTTACCTAAGTAGACTTATTGTAATCATCAACATACCACCATCCACCCGTTTTTTTTTTTTAATTTTTAAATGCTTCACCCATAAAATATTACAGTGGGAAATAAATTGTTTATAATGCCGCCCTAAACTTATGCTGTATTCTAATCATATTTCAATCTCAATATATGTCAGCACCGTAGATGCTCATAAAGAACCACATATAGTTAAGGCAAACAAATTCTTAGCTGCTCGTTGTTCCCAACATGGCCAGGTTTCGGATGCAATCCTTCGTTGGGTCGCAGCATATTAAATGAAGAAAGCTTCTGGGTCTCTTCAACAATGCGGTGCTGCCAGCCTCAAAACATGGCAGTCTGCATGAGTGTGCTGCGGTCCCTGACGAAGGATTGCATCCCAAACCTGGCCATGTTGCAATTTCTTGTAGTTTATGAATGCTAACCTTTTTTTTTCTTACCTTTTCAGCTACTTCTTTATTAAATCATAGTAACCTCTCTTCCTTTTGTTTACTTTTCTAACAAAAAGGTTACAATATTTGATTTTAGTTTTGCCCACTGCTCTTCTACTTCCCATAGACCCTCCCATCTAGCTAATGACATTTTGAGGTACTCTTCCATTTTAACAAAATTAGTTTTCCTGGAGTCTAGGACCCTTACCTTAGCATGAGCCATCACTTCCTGTACTTTAATACTGAGCCACATCATCCAGTGTTCACTGGATCCCAGATAACCACCACTACGACATCAAAAGCATTCCAATTGGTAAGCACCAAGTCCAGTATCACCCCCTCCTGTGTGGGTTCTGTTACCAGTTGATGGAACAGTTTAATTCTGCAGAGAATCCATGATCTCCCTATTTCTAAAAAAGAATACAGCTGGGATATTCCAGTCAGCAGACTGAAATCCCCTAGCAATAGAATCTCCCTTTTCATGGCAATCCTGTGAATATCCTCCATTAAATCTCTATCCATTTCTTCTGACTGTGATGGAAGTCTGTATATTACACCAATATAAATAGATGTTCCATTCCCTCTTTCCAGATTAACCCACAGTGTCTCCTCCTTACCTCATAAATCCTGCAGTTATGTTGTTTTAATATTTTTATATATAAATATAGCTCTACTCTTCCTCCCTTTCTTCCTACCCTATCCTTCCTAAATAGATCGTAGCCTGGTATAATTATATCACAGTCATGGTTTTCTGTGTTCCATGTCTGTGTGACAGCCACTACATCCAAATCAGCCTCTTCCATGACTGCTGCTAGTTCCGAGACTCTTATTTCCCATATTATGAGCATTAGTGTACATAGCTTTCCAGATGTTGTCCTTTATTCTTATTACTCTTCAAGTATTAAATGTTTTAATTACCTGAGCACCTTGTTCACTCATTCTTGATGATTCTAGCTAAAAGCCCTCCTCATTAGGTTTTCTAATCTGTCCTCAAAGACGCCTCACCCCATCTTTGATAGGTGGATCCCATCTCTGTTCAGTAGTCCTTAAAACATCATCCCCAGATCCAGACACAGCTTGGTCCACACTGTAAGGCTACGACTGTTAGGAATCTGTTAGGAAAGCTCTGTGTTAGAGCTGGGAGTAGCAATCTGTAATAAATCTGCTGTTAGTTAGACTGCGGAGTTGCAATCTGTTCTTATTGGCTCCTAAAGAAGGAGGAGTCAGCAATCTGATATAGTTGTGGGTGGATCCCTGGGCCGGTGGCAGATGACCATGCCCCTGAGAGGATATCCCGAGAGCGACCATCGGCTAGGCTTGAGTATGGAGACAGACACACATTAGTTCTTTTATTAAACAGGTTTTTGAAACCACCAGATGTGGCAGTAGTGAGCTGATATGCCCGGCAGGGCTGTAGTCCCTCAGGTACTGGAACAGCGATCCAGGATGGCTGAGCTGTTGAGAAACTGTAGAAAGCGAGTAGGCAGAGTTCATGAACAGAACTAGATGACAAAACTCACAAGGTCTCAAGGAAGCTCAGTGCTAGAAAGGTTTAGGCCCTCGAGGAAGCGAGTACCTGGTTCCAGGGAAAGCTCTGAAAGAGCGATGGTAACTCACAATTGTATGTAACAGCGATAGCTTCCAGGCACTAGAGAATCTTCAGTGTGTCCAGGAACATGGGCCCTTGAGGAGCGAGTACCGGTTTCTATCTGTATAATCTGAAAGTAAAGAAAAGAGCGAGGCCCCCGAGGAGCAGGTACCCCTGGTAAGTCCGAGGAGGCAGAGTAATTTGGGAGGTGTAGCCAAAGCAATCCCCTTCCTTGCTAACTCACTTAGATAGTGAAATAGAGACCTTTAAATATTGGAAGCAGATGACATCATCTCAGGGGAACACCCCTGAGGTTCGCGCTCTTGCTGGTATTTCAATCAGAGCGCGCGCGCCCTAGGTCTTCAGGCAACATGGCGGATCTGCAACATCAAGCCGGTCTGGGTACGCCGGAGAGAGACAGCATGGAGATGCCGTGATAGCCAGCCTTCCATCAGACCCGGAGGGAGTCGCCACAGAGGTAAAGAGGGCGGAGTGAGGGCATCGAGCAGCAACGGTCGCAACACCAACACATGATAAGCTTGTGTGGGCAGGAACTTGGTTTATAGTAGCTTGTTACATCTGGTTAGCAGAAAGTCACCTCCCATGCCCCTCAGAAAAGAGTCACCAGCATCATTAGCTTTGCTTCCTAGACATAGTGGTTGCTGACCTTGCAGCTTTGGAGCACATGAGCTTAGGTTCCTCCTCATCCTGGGATAGTTTCTCCATTTCTATTTCCTGGGCTGCATACTGGATCTTCAGCTCAAGAAAAGGTGGGTTCTGGTTGAGGATTCTACTGGTTTTAGTAATCTCTGTCCAGCTGCCATCTTGTGGTCCAGTTTCTCCTTCTCCACTGGAGTTTTTCATCTTAGATGCCTCAAGAAGCATTCCATTCATTGTTGTAGTCCTTTTTGTCATGGATGCTTCTGAGCCTCACTGCCTCCTCTCTCAGCTCTGCCACCTGTTTTATGAGTGAGTTAACCTCTGGTATCTTTAACCCTGAACTGGTTTCTCACTGTGGCTCAAGATTTCTGTGTGGATGGAGGCAGAAGTATTAACTCTGGTGGCAGCTGCTTTGGTGCAATGTTTCCCAGCCATCCTTCTGCTCATCTTAGGACTTTGAGACCTTTAGAAAAAAATGAAAAAAGAGACCTACCAAATCACTATCTTGACCTCAGCAGACATGCAAGTTCAATTAGCTGGCTTCCTTTCTGTGAAATCTAGTACTTACACATTGATTCCCTTTGTATAGGTCTGTTTGCTTGCTCACATGTAATTATGAAGTACAGAGTAATTGTTAACATAGTGTTAGCAGTCTTTGGCTTGCTGGAGGATAAAGCAGTATGGACTCTGGCTACTCTTCTACAGAGTTTTATTATTTGCAAGCAAATTAACAAAACAGAAGCCTGCTTACCTCAGCAGAATTAGAAACAGGACAACAGCAGCTTACAGGTAAGTAGTTTAGCATAACTCTTTCTTCTACTTTCATCTAGGGCCTGTGTTCCTCTCTGGAGCGTGACTTCTTATCCATGTGAAATGCCCTGCAGCCAGGAATCCCTTCTGGGCTGCGTTAATGTAAAGCAGGCTAAATGCCTAGTCCTGGGCTTTTAAGGAGGGTTTAACATGCACTCCTTTACAACAATGTATATTTTAGTTTAGAAAATGTGTGTGCTTTTTAGCCATCTGGTGTATAGTCTATAAAGAATCCTGTTGCCTTCAGTACATAAGAACAGACCAACTAAAAATAATTACCTGAAAGATCTATTATGTTATTACTAATTAAGCTCCTCCTGAACTTTGTTTTTATAAATGACTAACAATTAATCTAAAGTACTTGCTTACGTTTCTCTGCCAACCAATGTCAGGTTATTCTGTGCAATCCAACATCCTAATTAGTGGTTTAGTCTATATAATAAGAATAGAAGGTGGGATGGGTAGGAGACAAAAACAGAAAAACAAAATAAAGAAAAGCTCCCAACAGCAAAGCAGCCTTTCCCTCTATAAACTTAAGATCCGTTTTTCAAAAATGACTACTGACTTAGCCAGATGGGGAGTGTTTTCAGACTTACCCAGCTAAGTAGAGCTTTTATTTTTAGACTTATCCGGCTAGTTTCGCCATTTTTACTGATGCATTGCCAAGATCAGTCGCTGTTTTTACTGATGTAGTGCCGAGATCAGTCGCCGTTTTTACTGATGCATTGCCGAGGTCAGTTGCCATTTTTACTGATGCATTGCCGAGATCAGTCGCCGTTTTTACTGATATATTGCCGAGATCAGTCGCCATTTTTTCTGATGCATTGCCGAGGTCAGTCGCCGTTTTTGATATGCAGTCCTTCTGATGGGCGTTTAAACAAATTAAACTTTGTGCCTGTTCCGATTTGAGTGGTCAGCCTTGAGGCAGGCGGTGGTGTCCGCAGAAACGTGAGCTCATGTTGGGTTTTCCTTTTCTGTGAGTCAGCTGGGAAGTTGTAAATGGCCTGTCTACATAAGATGAGTGCATTTCTTTCTTAATATTTTGTTTATTTGTTTCAGTGGGTATATGAAAGATCTTATTGCTTTTTCATATAGAATTTTTAATAAACTAGCTTTTTATACAGCATTTAATGAACCGGCTTATGAATGAAACTGAAGGTGGGTACTGCTGATACCACTTGAGGCCCATTGTGTGGTGAGAGGTGGTGGATGTAAACTAATGAAATGCCATTGTTCTGATGCTGAGTTCTATAGTATTTGTATGAAAAATCTGTTTGAGTTTTGTTAATTTTATAGAAATTCCCCCTTGTCTTTTGGTATTTTTGAAGGGGCTTCTGCTTTTGTTTTATGTAGTTTAACTGTTATAGCTCAGCCAGCTCCTGGCTGTTTCATGGTGGCTTGAAGAACCCCTGTCATACCTGGTACCATTCTGTGCCTTCACAATGCCTTGGGGTATTCATGAGGCTGTTATTGTTGCTCTTTGAGTGCCTTTGACTGTTCATGCCACTGTTGTTGGTGCCCTTTACTCCTTTCCTGATTTCCTTGGAGTTTTTATGCCACTGTGCTCTTTGCCATACCCCACACTCTATACCTTGGGGTTTTGATGCCACTGTACTGTTTGGTAATTTGGTAAAACCATGCTGCTTGGGATCTTGCACCCCACTGGATTGTAAGGAGTTAACTGAAAAGTAATTACTTCAGGTCTCACCAGTGCCCTTTTCCAAAGTGGGGTGATCCCAATGGAAATTGAAGAACAAAATTTAGAAGTGCCAACTTCTGAGACAACCCCTTCCTGGTAGCGTTCATTCCCCAGAACACTCCTCGGTGCAGACTCACCCACCATAGTTTTCAAATGTAGTGGCTCTCACAGCACAGCACCCTCCATCATAGATGTAGATGAGGGACAGTAAGATACAGGTAGCATTCTCACTAATGGAAGTGCCCATGCTCCCAGTGCTGTTCCGATTTGATCCCAGTCAGGTGCAGGTGGATAATCTTTGAGGTCTGGGCTAAAAGATATATAAAACTGCAGCCGGAAAGCCACTTCTTTCCCTTTTATATTCTATTGTTGCACACCTCTATCTCTTTGTCTATAGTGTTGTTTTCACTTGCTGATTACATTGCCTCTTTGTTGGAGTTACTTATGGAGTATAACACATTTTTTTCTTTTTGTGCCTCCCAATACACTTATATGGTGCTCTTAAAAGTTGTGAGGTAAATTTTTAAAAGCCTGGCGAGCGCCAAAATTGAGAGATGTGCACGCCTAGTGGATTTTAAAAGCCGCCTACATGTGGACGCATCTCCCAATGTGCAAAAATCTCAGATTCAGAAAGGGGCATGGTTTGGGTGGGGCACGGGCATTCCGGGGCGGGGCCGAGAGACAGACGTGCAAATACTCGCGCACCTGTGCACGTGCCAGGCCCAGTGCTGCATAACTTTACTTCTGCTATGAAGGAGGTGTAAGTTTAAAGAAAAAAAGCCATCCCTGAGGGGGTTTAAAGGGCCTGGGGTAACTGGGGGGGTTTGGAAGACCTAGCGCTACCCTGGGTGAATTGGCGGACAGATTGGTGAAACTGGTCATGGAGAGGATGCACGCCGGTTATAAAATTCCCCCACTTGTGTGGCTCTTATCCAGATGCAAAATCGGGCGCACCCAGGCTATTTTATAAGATACACACGTGTGTTGTAAAATTGCCATGTTCCTGGGTGCACAGCGACACACATGCATCAATGGGCATCCTATGAGCCTCTTTGAAAGTTTATGTCCCTGTTAGCTCCCTTTTAGCAGTAAGTTTTATATGTGTGTGCTATACTTTGTAATAATTATCATCAGTTTGGGGGTCAATTTTCCAAAAGCCACTAAGCGGCACAGATAATTAGCTAATTTTAGCTAATTATCTTTAGTCAAATTTTCAGCCAAACCCACCTAGGTAGGTTTTGGGCTGAAGATTTGCCTGCACATAGCCAGTTAAGCTTTGACTAGACTTAGGACCGCTATTTATGCAGTTGGGATTGCCTGGATAATAAGGATGTGCAGCCTTTTATTTTTGTGTTCAGTTCAGGTCATTCATTTTTGGTCCATTTTCCAACACAATCTAATTTTTGGGGTGTGGTGGTTGAATTTCTAGGGTTATTCTTTTTGGAAAATAGTGTATTCAGACTATCCAAATGCACATCCCTTACAGCTAAACTTAGGCAGTTAGAGCTGGAAATTGGTTAGGCCTGTCCCAGCAAGACACCACCCTTTTTTTTTACCTGGCTAAATTTGGCCACCTTGTGCATTTAAGTGGTTCAATGTAATTGTTCAGTGGGGTGGGGGAGGAATTTTGAAAATGAGAGAGATAACCAGCTAACTTAAAGTTGGCCAGTTAAGCAGTTGAATAATTGATCCCTAGCTTAAAGTGCTTTTGAATCTTTTAGCTTGGAAGATTTGGTTCCTGCCAATACTAGCAAAAAGAAAATAATAATAAATGTTGTTTTCTTTGTATCTCTGTTTGTTGGAAACTGTATTTTCTATGTGTGATCTCTCAATAGTTGGCAAATAATTTTTCTGATTCCGTAATCAGATTTATAGGTAGCACAGACACTCCACTGGTTTCTTTTATTTATGTGTGTATGTGTGAGAGAGAATGTGTGTGTGTGTGTGTGAGTGAGAGAGGGGTATGGTACGGGGGCTGCCAAGCTGCCTCTTCCTTGGTTGGATTTAGCCGGTAACTCAGTGTTTCCTTTCAGGCACTGGGGTTGTAAGGCTCTGCTTACCATAACTTGTTTGGACTGGACTACATTTTCACTTTGCCTAGCTCATGCTCCTCTCCTCTCTTTTCTAAATGCTGGATGAAGGCAAACAACCTTGTGCCAGCTCTGTCCACAGTTGTATGGGCTGGCGAGAGCTGCTGGTTCATGCAATTGGTTGGTGGTTCTGTACCTCAAGCAGAGCAGAGTTCTGACATTTCTAGTGCTGTAAATGTGGGAAACCTTTTAAAGTGCTACATGACCGTTTGCATGACGTGTCCTTGTGATTCCAGGAAAATACTATCTTTGGACTCGGGGAGCAGTTCCACAGAGTAGGTACTTGCCCTTTGCATTAGTTACTCTATTGTTGCCATTTAAAATACCAGTAGTCATCTCTCTGTGACAGTAGGTGAGGAGAGAATGAACTCCTCACTTTCTAATTCTGATCGCGTTGATCATTTCCAAAAGGTTTCTAACAGAACATGAAATAATAGTAGCCAGCAATTTACTTAGAATAATTCAAAAGCTTTCTTAGTTTTCAAGGTAGTGGGGTTTGTTTGTTATTTTGGCAACTTGCTCCTTTTCTTTTCCGTTTCCTGCTGACTCAGAACTGCTCCAGCTGGGACTGAGCAAGCCTCTGTTTTACTCCATTTGACTCTGTCTCTCGTCCCCTCCTCATCCAGACAAACCATCACAGTGACAATCCAGTCGCAGACTGCAGGTCCCTGAAGAACAGGGCACAAGTGCACTTTGGAGCCAGCCGGTGGCAGGGGGAGGACAACTCCGGTATTCTAGCGCCAGAAACGGGCCTGGTTTTCAGGATATCCACAATGAATTATGCAGGAGATAGATTTGCAAGCCCTGCTTCCATTGTATGCGGATCTATCTCATGCAGTCTCATTGTGGACACCCTAAAACCAGGCCTGTTTGTGGCTCTTGAGGACCAGAGCTGGCCACCCCTGCCTTAGCGGGTGTGAGTGCCGCCTGTGCAGCTTTTCCAGGACCTGCTAGCCTAAGCAGGAACTGAACACAAATCTCTTGCACAGCTGGACTACTGGGCCATTGGGCTAACCCTGCTTCTGTGTGTTGATGTGAAAATGTTAAGTTTTCCAGTGCTGGCTAAAGATAGTGTAAACCTTAACTAGTGATCTGTATATAAAAAGAAATGTAAGGGAGGGACACTGGGAGCAAAGTGGAGCACGGGCAGGGGGATGGGGGAGGATGGCAGTTGTCAGGTTGATCAGGAAAGAGGACTGTGTGACTGGGGGAAAGACAGACATCGTTCAGAACTGGCTTTAATGAGTTAATTAAAACATCCGCTGACTTCTTCATTTTGGTGCTTGATATCGGATTTGGACAGATAGTCCTGTTTGGCTTCTTTTCATGAGCACCCGGCTTTTGAGATGTTCTGCACATGTGGGAAAGACAACTGTGTGCACAGGCTACTGTGGGAGAGCCGCTGGGATTCCTTACTATTGCCTTCATGATGGAACCGCTCCTTGTGATGCTGACGTGACGGGATCACCCCTTGTGTCCACGAGTTACTATTTCAAGGCATTTTGGATGGGAGGGACCCTGGGGGTGCCCTTGATCTGAGGGTTTATTGATTGGGCCTGCAGTTCAGCGGGATGGCCACCGGAAGGCATCGAGCAGAGTGCTGAGCTGTGGATTATATTGCATTGCAGTCCTGTAACCTGAACGTTATTAAGGTTTCTGATTGGTGAGGGAGTGGCCTAGGAAGGTATAAATTCTCACTCAGTTTGACAGGTGCTGCCCTTTCTAGGATGGAGCTGGGGAGGAGAGGGGCCTGCAAGGATGCAGTTGTCCTGGAGTCGCCAGCCTGTGGGCTGGTGGGGCCCAGCAGGGGTTTTTCCCCTCCAGTGAAAAGGCTCAAGGCTGAGGAATGGAGAGCCTGAGATTCCTCCCGTTGAGAAACTGACTGGGAAGAGGAGCGGTGATTCCTTCCCCTAAGAAAGAGAGAGCCTGGATGAGGAGATGAAAGGGCGTTCTCGGGTGAGGGGTACCCCACGGAGAACCTGAGCGTGGAGGAGATGGGGGAATCCTGCACATTGTTCAAGTGTGAGGCCCAGGACAAAGGAAGACAGGTTCCTGAGGACAGGAGGTTGTGAGTAGCCCTTGGGGTCAGATGTGTGCGACCAGAGGGATATTAGGGATGTACACTCTGTCCCAGAAGCTGTAGAGAGGGGACTGGGAGTATGGTACTTTAACCCTTGATGTACCAGATAGTTGTATTACAGTGTATCTTTTCCTATGACTCTGCATTCCCTGAACTCTGGCTATTCAGTACTGACTGTTTAGCCTCTGCTAACATGAACACAGTTGTTGGCTGGAAAATCCAGGAAAAACGAAGTTTGGAGTGTTGGTGAAGCCTGTAAGTGGAGTATGTGCCAGCACTAACTGAGAAATAGGGGGACCAGGTACATGGAGTGGAGGATAGGAGATGCCCTCCCTGAATAGCCAAAAAAAATAAAAGTATTCTGCCCCCTTGCTTCCCATTGGGTCCATGTGACGAACCCACAAAATAAGTTAGAAAGCCTAATCCTCACCATATGGGGACAGATCCTCTTGACAGTTTGTGTGTTCAGTGATTGGGGTCATAGTGCTCTGTCTAAGGAATGGACTGTTATTCTCTCATATTACTAGCTGTCATCTAACGAATATTCACCAGAAACGTATGGATCCCAATGCTTTCCTCCCTACCTCTCACCTAGCCAGGCAACTGTCATTTGCCCTCCCCACCCCCACCCCGGTCCTGATCTGAACACTTCCCCCTTTTACCCCTCATATCCTTAAAGTTTTGGCCTTGCCTGCTTCTTTTTGATCCCACAGGTTGGCAAGTAGCATGCACCAGCGTCCTCTCTCTTCTAGGCCAACAGTCCCTTTCCTTCCTTTCGGTGCTGTGGCTTTTCAAACTAGGCGCATTGGGTGGCACATAGCGCTCCCTTTTGGCCGACACCACTACAGCACCCCCTCTACAGTCTCCAACAGACTCCTCACGCCGCACCAAGAGCCCTAAGCATATTGGGGTAGATTTTAAAAGGTTGCGCGTGGGCGTAGTAGCGCGCGAACATGTACACCCAATTTTATAACTTGGGTGCGCAGGCACGCGCAAGTTATAAAATCAGGGGTCGGCACGCGCAAGGGGGTGCACAATTGTGCACCTTGCATGCGCCGAGCCGTGCTCCATTACCCGTTCCCTCCCCCCTAACTTGACCTTCCCATCCCTTCCCCCCCCCCCCTAGCCCTACACTAACCCCCCTCAAAAATTTAGTTTTACCTTTTAGGCAGGTGCAATTTGCATTTGCCAGCCGACTGCCGGCGGGCGATCCCCGGCACAGCAGCAAATATGGCCGCTGTGCCGAGAGCCTGACCCCGCCCCCGGACCGCCTTTTTAAAATAGGCGCCCGGCATGCGTAACCTTTTGAAAACCCAGCCCATTATATAGAGAGACTACAAATGACTAGGGGAAACATACATTCAGACCCGTTCCTTCTGCATGCCAATTGCTTGAGCTTTGCCAAAGCATTAGCAGTTCGGGACTCTACAAGCCAGCTGAGTGCTCATTATCTTCCATATCATGATTTTTGTAATAAAAATGCTGATAACTTTAACCCTGGCTGTTACAAGATTTACAGTAGTGGTTTAGGTTGAATGCCATGCGGAAGTGACACAGGCTACATTTATTTATTTTTATTTAGTTGCTTTTCATTTATATTCTGCTTTTTCAGGCACTTCAAAGCAGATTACCTTCAGGCAGTGTAGGTATTTCTGTCCTCTGGGAACTCACTGTCTTAAGTTTGTACCTGAAGCAGTGGAGGGTGAAGGGACTTAAAGAGCGATGATGCTCTTTGTTACTGTACTTGAATTTTTGTGAGAAACCTATAGAGAGAGACTAAATTAAGACCTTGCTGCCCAGGGCTTGATGCTTGCCACCAGGCCTAAGGCACATTTGTGACTGGTCTGTGCCAACAGTAGGAATAATTTTGCATCTTCGAGGCTGTCCATCATAGGTGCCCTATGTCTTGTAAGTAACCCCTGTTTTCACCCATGTTTACAAAATCCAGTTCAGCAGGACATGTGTGGGGCAGACTCCAAACAACCACCTGCTTGAGATGTTCAAGGAAGACCAGAATGTTTTTGTCTTTATTTTATTCATTTATTTATTTTTTTTTTAAATAAAAACCTTATTAATTATTTTGGCCTGAAATTTGTCAGAATATAAATTGCATTCTAGGGCTATAATACCCAGAAATATTTAAATTTACTTGCCATGCGACAAGGATGCCGCTCTGTCTCTTTCACTCCCGAGATGGGAGTGAGCCTGGTGGTAGCATCTCGCTCTCCCTGCGGGTCCTTCTTAATTTTTTCATTTGCTAAATTCTCTCACTTGTGTGTTTTGTTTTTGTTTTTTTTTCAATTTTCCCTAGCCAGAGCGATGTGTTGTTCTGATGGTGCCAAAAATGTTGGAATTAAGCTCATGCTCCACCAGCGCCCATGCTCTGACCGAGCCGGACCCGGCAGCGACCCTTGGGATACCCGAGTTGGAGGCTGAGTCTCAGAGGTATGTCCTGGCACTTCCTGAGGCCGAGGCCTGGCGCAAGCACCGCCTTGGGCTGACGCAAGCCACCCGCTCCTGCAATCTGCTGGACCCTGAGACGCTCTCGGAGACTATTGTTTCGCGGACTGCCAGTTACGATGCCTTGTACGAGCTGCGGGCCAGAGAGACGGAGACTCACTTCCCCTTCGAGGGGAGTAGCATGTTCCAGGTGCCCACGTCGGGCGCTGACCCCGAGATGCCGGTGAGCCCCCATATTATCAAACGCAGAAGAGGCGGGTTGATCGAGCAGCGGGATATCATCAAGGCACACGAGGCCCACAAGATGCAGAGCACGCCACAAGCAAGGCGGAAGGAATGGGAGTAAGTATCCATGTAAACTTTAATTTGCTTGCTGTGTTGGTGCCTGAGGGGGGGGGGAACAGCCATGGGAAATATTTTGCCTATTAAGTGATAAATTTAGCAATGGCAAAAATCAAGGTCCCTGTAAAAAAATAAGTAAAGTACTGTTGAAATGGGGGGTAGGGAGTTGCATCAGTTTATAGGCCAAAAGTTAAATTCTACTGGTAGTCCCTGTTTTGCGACATCTTGTTAAGCTCCCAGTGCAGAAAGATAGCTCTAGAAATCATGAACTCTTATCAAATTCTAGTGACATGGTATTTTCTGTGGAAAAAGTGAGCAAATCTCTCTAGCAAGAACTGTCTCTCATTTTCCAGTAAAAGACACTGGGGAGATCACTCCCACAGTCACGTTTATAGAATAAGGATAACACAATCCATCATTAGGATTTTATTACTCACCTTTCCAAATCTGTGGGTGCAATCAGATATAATTGGTAGGTCCCTACCTCAGAGGGCTTACGATCTAAGTCAGAGGTAGGCAACTCAGGTCCTTGAGGACCACAAACAGGTCTGGATTTCAGGATATCCATAATGGATATGCATGAGAGAGATTTGCATACAACAGAGGCAGTGCATGCCAGGTACTTGTGGTACTTCCCAGGTACTTGTGACCTGGATTGGCCACTGTTGGAAACAGAATACTGGGCTTGATGGACCCTTGGTCTGACCCAGTATGGCATGTTCTTATGTTCTTATGCCAATCTACCTCATGCATATTCATTATGGATATCCTGAAAACCAGACCTGTTGGTGGCACTCAAGGACTGGAACTGCCCACCCCGATGAGTGGTGCCTGAGGAAATAGAAAAGGGTGAGTGACTTGCCCAAGATCACAATAAGCATCTGTGGAAGAAGTGGGATCTGAACCCCAACTTCCCTGGTTCGTTGTTGTAATTTACTGATCGAACCACTAGGCTACTCCTCCACTCGCTCTGGATCAGAAGGAACCAGTAAGCTGGTGTTGGTTTCTCAATTCTTTTTTTCAAACCCTTTTGGAAATTTCTCAATATTAAAAAAATTTTGAAACGGGACTTTCAAAATGACATGAGGCTGCCTCTGTGATTGAAGATCCCTCCAGCTATAGCTACCTTCTCGAGGCTGTCCGGATATCACATGTCTTGCCTTTCCTAGTAATAAAACCGGATTACAGATTCTAGAAAGCCTTGCAATGGGAATTAAAAAAAAATAAATCAAGGCTAGCCCCCAAAACACACCCATGATCTTGGACAGTTTGCTTGTGTGTGTTGATGCTTCCACCCCAAAAAAGGTAAAAGATTGGTCAGTTTGGTGATCTGTGCCTTATTCTAATGCTCTTTTCTTTAAAGCAGGGCAGTCTTCAAAGGCTGCACACCAGTTGGGTTGTCAGGATATCTTTACTGAATATGCACAAGAGAGACTGAGCTTGCAAATCCTAATGCATATGCATAAGATAGGATATCCTGAAAATCCTTCTAGTTAGTGGCCCTTGTGGACAGACGGTTCCTTCTTCTTTCTTTAGAGATGATATATATTTGCAGAGATGGCCAACTCTGGAGCTTGGGAGCCACAAACAGGTCTATATTGTCAGGATATCCACAATGAATATTCATCAGATAGATTTGCATACAGTGAAGGCAGTGCACGCAAAGCCATCTCATGCATATTCGTTTTGGAGATGCTGAAAACCGGTCCCGTTTGTGACCCTCGAGGACCGGAGTTGGCCCTCCCCGCGCCCCCCTCGATATATTGTGTTTCTGCAATGTTTGGAAATAGAACCTGCTCTCCTTGCCTCCCCGAATGGGTAATGGTAGCCTCATATTCTTGGGGTAAAACGTGCAGATGTCAGTGCCAGAGAGGCCTTGTCAATTACAGGGTTATTCCTACTACTCCTTGCACAGTAACGTCATCGACCTGAATCAAAGCTTGTAGATTAATTTCTTGTTAATATACAGATTATAATGTTCTTAAGATGCATGCACTAAGGGTTGGGGTGGGAGAGGAGGTGTTACTGTAGAAAGATAGTATATTACTTTAAAGTGGCTTAAGCAGTCCTTTTTAGATCATTCATCCGTTTTGAAGATAGATATTTAGTGCCCAAACTCAAAATTAAAAAATTAAAAAAGTAACATAACATTCCACAGCCAAATGCATTGGATAATTTGAATTATATAAATTACAAGGGTCTAGTTATCAACCTGCAATGGGCAGTAACAGGTTTTATAAGTAAATAAGCCTCCCCTGCAAGTAACGAGAGAGCCGAAACAAAACACAGTAATGCAAATCGTGGTTCGATAAATAGGCTGTCACAGGCAACAAGTACGTTTTCTCCAGTAACCAAGGTCTGGGTTTATCCATAGCATTTTTGTTCTGTGATTGACATTTCATGTGCTTTCATTCTGGGACAAGACTTACAAGGATCACCAGAGGCTCTCTTGAATTTGACCTGAAGCGGTTGTGAGGTGACAGCGTAATTTGACTTGCAAATTACAAAAGCTGGGCTGCAAATGCCATTTGCCAGGCTATTCCGCATCGCAAAGTAATTTGACATATGGTAAAGTTGGAAATAGTGCATTGTTTGCCCAAACCTTAATTTTACTGTGGAAAAAACCCAGAGGTCGATATTCAAAAGCCATTTAGAAAGATAACTTTGAGTTATCTGTCTAAACGGCAAGGGGCAGATTTTAAAATCTGCGCGCGCGGGGTACATTTGTGCGCGCACATGTTATAAAATCCAGGGTCGGCAGGCGCAAAGGGGTGCACCTTACGTGCGCCGAGCCCAAGGGGAGCCCCGATGGCTTTCCCCGTTCCCTCCAATGCCACTCCGAAATGTCTCGTAGGGAACTTTTTTTCTGCTCCCCCCACCTTCCTCTCCCTTCCCCTATCTAACCCAGCCCTACCTAAATCCCCCCCCACCTTGTTTTACTTATTTACGCCTGCCTCTGGCAGGCGTATCTTGTGAGCACCGGCTGGCTGCCGGCGCGCCAACCCCCGGCACAGCCGCTGTGCAGGAGGCCTCAGTCCCGCCCCCAGATCGGCACCACGCCCACAACCCCACCCCTTTTTCAAAGCCCCGGGACATACGCATGTCCCGGGGCTTGCACACGCCACCGAGCTTATGCAAAATAGGCTCGGCGTGCGCAGGAGCAGGTTTTTGGGGTTACGCGCTTAACCCTTTGAAAATCTACCCCCAAGGTTTTGTATATTCAGCCCCTTAACTGGCTGTTTTGCCCGTTCCTTATATCTGGCCCTGAGGACGTCCAATTCCCGTCTTCTGAAACATTCTCCTTAGGGCTTTAAAGCTGGCAAGTCTCGTGTGCTACTTCTGAGAGTCTAATTCGGCTGACACCAAACTGCTTAGCCTTGCATGCCATAGCGCTAAGATTGTGCGTTTCTGTCATGGTTTATCATGGTAGGAGTCGTAAGTTGCTCGATGGCAGTAAAGAAGCAAAGGAATGTAAATTTAAGATCCTTCTTTTTCTCCTTACAGAAATATTTCAATATTCTTATTTATGAATAAATAAGATTCATCTTCACTGGTGTCTTGAATGTACTTATTGCATAAGATTACGCTTGCTATTTTCAAATGCGGTTAGTGTCTAAACCTCAAATTCTTTCCCTTACGCTAGTAGAGTTATCTTGGGACGATCCACATGCAGCTGGCTAAACGAGTCAGCTTTTGGATTTATCAAAAATTCCTTGGAGCTTCACTGGAGAGAGAATGTTCTGAAAGAAACCCTAACCCACGGGCAGAGCAGCAATGCATGGAATCCAGTCTAAGGCTAATATATATTTGGTTTGGTCTGGAGGAGGCATCCCTTTTCTTCTCAATCCTTGCCTTAGTTATTCTGTAACATTTGGGGACCACAAAGTAAAGCTGAGCTGTTCTGTTTCAGGAAATGTCTGAGCCATCCCTCTGACACCACCATAGGCTCCTGTTAGCACTATCCCTTTACAGGCAGGGCCTTTACAGTTGAGGTCTTTTAACCCTGACAGAATAATGCATGCCCTGTACAGAGGGGAATAATGCTAGTATAAACTTTTAGTTTTAATTCTGTTAGATTTTGCATGTTAAAAAAAAAAAAAAGCACTATTTATTTTATTGATTTATTTGATTTCTATTACGCTTTTCAGGCACTTCAAAGCAGATTGCATTCCAGCACTGTGGTTATTTCCCTGTCCCCAGTTGGGCTCACACTTTCTACCTGTGGCAATGGAGGGTGAAGTGGCTAAAACTCGGAGGGGTGAATTTTCAAAGCAGTTACGCACACACCATTAGCATATTCATGCCATGATGCGATGCTAATTTAGAAAAGGGGTGGAGTTTGGGGCGGGATTTCTGGCCAAGTGGCTGGCTGGCTTTGCAATTTGCGAAGCCATATCGCACAGTTTTAGTGCAGCAAATAACTACACCTGATGTTACCCAGGTAGAGAGTCTATCAAGCTAGGTTGAGACAACATTGTACAAATCTCATCTTTGTGAGAGTTTCCTCACTCTGAAGGACATCAAATCTTCACAAGAGTGTACTGTTCTGTTCATACGAGCTAAGTCTGAACTTAAACAGCTAAGGGACACTGAATATGTGGGTCATAGAACATGATGACAGATGAAGACCATATGGCCTATCCAGTCTGCCCAGCTTTATAGTCCTATCTTCATCCTCCATGGTCCCCTATGCTTGTCCAATGTTTTCTTGAATTCAGATACTCTCTGTCACCACCACCCTTTTTATAAATAAATCTTTCCTTAGATCTGAGTCTAACCCCTTTCACCCTCATCTCCTGACCCCTCATTTCAGAACCTCCTTTCCTTTGAAAGAGGCCAGCCTCCTGTGCATTTATTCCTTGGAGGTATTTAAATGTCTCTCACATATCTCTCTTTACCCTCCTTTCCTCCAGAGTGTACATCTTTAGAACTTTCCACCCCCCCCCCATTTGCTTTATGATTAAGACCATTGACCAGTTTAGTAGCTGCCCTATATTTGATTACATTAGATGCAAAAATAAGGGATGTTTTGAGTGTTACTGATCTTAAATGGAGATTGAACTGGAGGGAAAGTTGTTAAGTGAGAAAATAAAAGAGGAGTAAGCCAGGTTGGATTTCCTGTGGGACACTATCAAACCAACCCATCTTACTTTGACTCCCATTCCTATTTTTGACGTAGCTTGACAGGGAACAAGTGGTCTGGGAATTGGATGCTCATGTTCTATTTTTGGATGATTGTGGTTAAAAGCTATAGGTTGGGTAATACGGTGACTTAGGTTAAGAGGAATCATCCTGTTCATTTTTCACCTGGCAAGGTGGGCAAATGCAAGCTGGCTCTCGCCAAATGCTGAGGCAACTTTTGTTCCAAGCCAGGCTAGACCTGCGGAAATCTTCATAGAAATTCAAACTGGACCCATCTGGGAATACCAGCTAGGCCACAAATGGTTCATTCAGTCATACTGGGGGGGGGGGAAAGGTGTGCAAGAATTACAGAAGTGTAATTTCCAATAAAACAATACCATATCAGGTGTGGCAACTTTAAAACAAGAGTCTACAAAGTAATGAATTTTCATTGTTGGTGAAAACAGTTACTTTTGCAAATACTCCCTGTGCAGTAGCAAAGAGCTAGATGGTCTGCATGATTTTATTTTGGTTTCACCAATAAATTCCTTCCTGTTTCTCCTGTTTTTTTTTTCCTGCAGAATGAATTAGTATAAATACAGGGAGGATAACTTTCAAACAAATGTGTGAGGTGGCATATGTATGCTTATATGACCACGAGCAGATCTACACTAGTATTTTCTAACACGTGTGTATGATATATACGCGTTTTATAAAATATGCATATCTCTACCCCCAACATATGTGCAAATGTACGAATAAATGCAAAGCATTGAAAGAACATATATTAATGCATTGAATGTGCATCCTTTTCCTACCTATTTTTTAAATATATGCACTTATATTTTACATGTGATAATAAAGTAGGACTTATCGGTGTATTTTAAAACCTGCATGCATCAAGGAAATGACCATTTTACCAATTAGTCCACCAATTTGTCTAGTCCTTCTCCAGGTCATTAAGACCCTCCTGGTTCCCCCCAGTTCATCAAGATCTCCCACCTTCTCAGTATTACATAATAAACAGGATTAATATAATTTTCTCCACATAATCATTAGGTGTAAAATTATGCAAATAAGTTGGCAAATCTACACGTGTGTCTTTTAAAATAGCAGCTTATGTGTGTAAGTGTTGGCCTCGCCCTAAAATGCCCTTAGACCGCCCCATTTTATGTGCATATATGTGCACGTGAAAGCGAAACTTTTGTGTAATTTGGACTTTCATAAAATATGGAATATGCAAGTAGAGGCTACTTATGTGCATATAAGTTTAATTTTTGATAATTCACCCTGTAGTACAGAATGTGGAAAATAACTTGGTAGACAAGATTTTGAGTATTGTATTGCTAGCGTTTCACTTTCCCCAAATCTCTACGTTACACTTGTTCTCTATCCTGCGTTCTCCATCCTTGTGGGTATCACACAGCCTGCTCAGGCTGTAGCAAACAATTGTTGGATGTTATCTTCTACTGTACTGTCAGAGCCAGGAAGTGTTCAGGGGTTCAGGCATTATGAGCCACTGTAAACGTGCAGATCCTCTCATCACATATTAATTATGCAGCAGCATTTAGCAGGACACAAGATCAAAGAGCCTCATCTTTGGGGTTTTTTTTGCACTAATTCCTCTACCTTCTTGGCTTTCAGAGCTTACTCAAGTGGCCTGCCATAGGGTGGGTGTCTGGCTGATGCCTGGAGGAGAGAGCTATTTGGTAGGTAGTATAACGTTCTAGATTTTGACTATAGGAGTGTAACGGAGATGCAGGAAGAGACCGCAGATTTCTCTGCTTTCCATCTGCAGACTGCCTGTAGTCAATCGTGGAAGGCCCACACCTATTTTGCTCAGAAACCTGCAACATTTTGGTGGTCTGCATTGTATTATAAAACCCGTGAGAGAGATGAATAAACCATGAGGTTAGGTATGTGTGAATTTAGGGGAGAAGTCGGGTGCGTTCCACAGTATTTTTTCACAGGAGAACTTTGCTGTTACTTTTTCTAGTTTCACAGCTACTGCTGTTGCAGATCAGAAACAATACAATTAGAGTGTATATAATTCATTGATACAGAGTGTAAGATTTATATTCACAGGGAAGGCATCTGACCCACATTTATATCCACTGACTTGCAGCGAGGGGAAGGAATTAGGGAATGTTTAAATTGTACAAATGGATCAGTAGCATGGCACCTGAGCTTTTCAAGTTGCAGGCATCCTATATGCTTGCCCTATGTCCATTTCTTAGCAGGGAGTTAATAGACATAAGATCAAGCTTTTGATTTTAGTCTTACTAAAACTTGAAAATGTTGAATGCCGGGCCTACAAGGGAAATTAATAGGCATGCATTTTCTGTAGTTAATAATACAGATTTTTAGCCTGCCTTTCCAAATAACACTCAAGGTGACTTACAGCATTATTAGTAATTCACGTACAATAAGTCTCTGCCCTAAAGAACCTATGATTAGGGAGGCTAACTTTCAAACAACTGTGTGCAGTGGCATATACACGTGTATGTGGCCATGCGCAGATTTACTAAAGTATTTTATAACACTCGCATATGATATACACGGATCTCTACCCCTCAACATATGTGCGTATTTAGGCTTATGCGCAAATGCATGCAATGCATTGAAACCACGCATATCCATGCATCGAACGCATGTGCGTTACCCACCTGTTTTAAAAATATATGTGCGTACATTGTATGTGTGAAAGTAGAATAGGAATTACCCGCGTTAAGTCCCGATTTTGTTCCTAAGCGGCTGCATTTTATAACATGTGCGTGTCGATGAAACCACCGCTTGTATCCATTAGTTCACTTGTTTGCCCAGACTTTCTGCAGCTTATCGAGGCCCTCCTGGTTCTTCAGCTTGAGGTCCGCCGCGTCAGTATTACACAATAAGCATGGTTAATATCACTTAGGCTAGATAAACTAGCATGTGTAAAAATACGGGAGTAAATTAGAAAAAGCTCGCATGCAAGTGTCTTTTAAAATAGCAACTTACATGCATAACTGTTGGCCCTGCCTGGGAATGCCATCTTTTTTTTACATCCATATATGTGCATGTGAAAGTGGGAATACGCGTGTATTGTGGACTTTTATAAAATGCAGAATGCGCAAGCAGAGGCTACTTACGAGCATACCTGCTCATTTTCACATGCATAATGTTCTGAAAATTCACCTTAAAGGAAGTGCCCTGAGCAACAGAAGATAAAGTGACTTTTCCAAGGTCACAAAGAAATATCAGTGAGGGACGTGGGATTTGAACCCTGGTTCTAATCTCAGCCCATTGCTCTAATCGCTAGCTCACTTGGTTTTCATTTCTCTTGTTTTCGTTGTCTGTGGTTGGGGAAGTTTTGGCATTGCATAGGTATATATCATTAAAAAAAAAAAAAAAAAAAAAGTATTTGTCTTTTTAGCCATCAACTAGCAGATATGCATATTCTGTTACTCGTGCCTCTTGACTGACAAGCTGTGCTCTCTGTCTGAAGATTGCAGAGGTGAAAAATGCTGGCCTCTGGGTAGCAATGCGAGGCCTGACACCAAATGGGCCTGGTGAAGCTTCCCTGAAAATCGAGCGAAATCCGAATGCTGGAGGGTGTTCAGTGTTCATTCAGCCTGGATGACCGTCCAGGAGGTCGGCTGCAGAGAATTCCAGCTGAAATAGACATGGTTAATTGCTATAGGGCCAGATGTGCTAACAGGTTTTTCACGTTTCTATGGGAAAAAAAGCTGAGGACGTCGTGTCCAAACGGCATGTATTGGCTCTTTTGAAACGTGACCTCTTTACATCCCTCGGGAGTTGTAGGCCCACATGTAAAATGTTCAGAGGGTTTTTTTTTTTAGGAAAAATACTGAAAATGGTTATTAAAAAATTCTCTCAGAAAAGCCAGAAGTGTCTCAAGCAGCCCTTTGAGGGTACCCGGCCTCCCTCCTCTTTCTTACAGTTTGCTGTTGTTACATGTATAATGGAAATGGTGCCAGTGTCTTGGTCACCAGGGATCCTGAATAAATAATAAGCAAGTCGGAAATACAGCCATTAATTGTCAATTAGTGTGTTTAATGCACCAGCTGATCTCTGTGTCTTCTTTCTAGGTCAGTTTGAAGAAATTTGAATGCTGAGAGCACAGCTTGCATGGCCAGGCAGGGCCTGGCTTTTAGAGGCTGCGGCTGCTGAATAATAATCAAACGCCGGGTTGTCTCTTTGAGAGAGGGAGATTAATGAACCTTGGATTCGGTATTTAAGAGACAGGGTTGCAATTAATGAATTGAAAATCACATTCACTAAGAACCAGGATTTTTAAAATGGAAACAGGAGCATTAACATAATCTGGTCTCATTTGTTTGCCAGCAGTAGGAGTGTAACTGCTCTCCTCACCGGGGAGTTCGGGGGTGGGGGGGTTGTGACCCACCCTCCCGGGGTTGTTTCTTGATTGGAGGGAGGGCAGAGTGGTGGATGGAAACGAGGGGATCGATAAGTCCTTGAAGACCCTGGGGCTGGTGGAAACTCTTGTAATACTTTCCAGTAGGAGTAACGCACCTGGTATTGCCCAAAAAAATAAATCCTTATACTTAGGTATTTGATGCACATGAATAACTTGGCAAACAGTATATACTTGTGGTACGGTGCAATCCATAAAAAGTCATAAAGACAATACACACTACAGTCCAAAAATCACAGTCAGTGCAAACCTGCGCATAGAACTGGGGGCTTCTTCGGCAACCACGCACTCTTTGGAGCAGGGACCCTACCTGCACTTCCCAGTTATAGGCACTGATTTACTCGGTACAGATCTTTTTTAAAAAATTTTTCAAGCAGAAACACTTCTCTAAAAGAAAAACAAATGAGCTCCTGTTGACTTTCATTCAGACAGCAACTCTGGAGACTTCCTCTGACTCCCAATGCAGGGAACTTGTACTGGGAGCAAGGAGTATGGAGGTAACGCCTCATTCAAGGGGATCTCTGAGGGAGGGAGGGACTGTGAGCTGAGTAGTTGGTGTCTATGGGCAGACTAGATAGGCCATATGGTCTTTTTCTGCTGTCACGTTTTATCTGTTTCTGCGTTTTCTTATAAGGAAGTGCTGTACTTCACCATATGTGTCCTAATATGCTATGCCAGGTCTAACTCCTCCTTTTTGTTTTCTATATCACATGGATTTCCTTTCCCCTTCCTCTGACTCAATTCCCACTTTGATCTCCCCCAACCTAATTCCCTAATCTCTGCTGTCTCCTCCCCAGGTATCTTTTTCTCCTGCCATCCCTAGGACCCAATCTCTGATCCCTACAATCCCCGAGTTCCTTCTGTTCCACTCAGTCCCTCACTTGCTCTCGCCCAGTACCCAAAGTCTTCTCTTCCCAGCTGGGGGCTGCTCTCCACCACTCAATGTACCAGATCCTTGTCACCCTCCCATCCAATCCCTGAATACCATTTTCTCTTTCCGAGGCCTCATCCCCACACCCCAGTCCTGAATCTCTCTTCCTTCCACTCTCCATTAGTACCCCACTCACCCCCAACTGCACCTAATCCCTGACTCTTCACTTCCCGCATCCCCAATTTCCCACTCTCCCACCCAATCCTCCACTTCCTACTGACATCTGCTCACTTCACCAAATCCCAGAGTCCCTGCTCTCTCTCCCACCCAGGCCCTCAGTGCATTGCCCAGTCCATTATGTCCCCTCTCTTGGAATCCCTACCACACCTAAGTCCCCCTCTCTAGGCCTTTATCCTTCCCTTCCTAATGCCAGTTTCCCACTTAATCCCTGAGTTTCCCTCCCCAGTGGCCTGGTGCTTCTCGTGCTAAAGCTCCAGTCACTAACAGACATTGGGAGGGGGCAGGTTTGAATGCAGTTCTCCAGGCTCCTTTTGGGCAGTAACCCAGTGCCTGGGCTAGCTGGCAATCAGTAACACCCAGCTACACCCTCATTTCTCTCCTCTCCTGCACTGCATGCCATGTTTGCATAGTCTCTGCTCCTTTTTACCATGCTGACCTCAGGCAAGGGTATCGACCATAGCTGGGAACTCTCAGGATTTCACCCTGAGACTCAGGGAATTTCCTTCAGTTGCAGGGTCTTGGGGGAAATACTAGAAACCTCAGGGTATCTCTGGATACAGCTCAGCCACCCCCCTTCCTCAGTAAACTTGCAGAGAACAGAAGTGGGGTGAGTCTGGATCAGTCACTGTGAGCAGCATATGGGGAGAAACTGGAAGGGCTCAACACACACAAAAACTCAGTCTGCAGCTGTGATTTCAGGACTTGGGGACTCACTCAGCTAAGAGTAGAACGAGGATGCATAAGTCATGGAGCAGAGAGTTATAGGGGGTGGGAAAAAGAAGATGCTGGGGTCAGGGAGAGAGAGAGAAGGGGAAGTATGCTGGAATCATCTCTGGAGGAGGGGCAGGTGATAGTGGTGGGTGGAAGAAAGAGAGAGAAACGGTGGGGGTGGTAGAAAGAAAGCGGATACACATTCCATTCCTACCTCTCCCCCAGGGTGACCACAACTCCAAAGTTCCCAGGTATGGTATTGACTCTGTCCATCAGTAGTTAGTCCTGCACCTGTGCTTGGGGCTAGAATTGCTGCAGCAAAGCGCATAATTGGTGCCTTGCTTCAGGACCAAGACAGCAGTAATACTTTGGTGCCGCATTGCATGAAGGCAAGCTTGCAGCTTTGTGTTTTGAGGCCATTAATCCAGTGCTAGGTACTGTCATGTACCGTCTGAGGAAAAGCTCTGGGTGATAAAGTATTTTTGTATCAGTGCTAGCAGATGTGGCATACAGACAACATTTTTGGAGTTCCTGCTGTTCCTTGAGTGGGAGAATATGTCTTGAGATCTCTCTTCAAGTATAGCTAATATCTATAGAGACAGAGGAGATATTTCTAGTGCAGAGTTGCAACATTATTGTTGTGTTCGTGCCTGCTCTTCGCCCTCGCTCCACCCTCTCTACCTGTGTGGCGACTCCCTCCAGGTCTGAGGGACAACTGCTGCCGCGGCGTCTCCCTTCTGCGTCTCTCCGGAATCCCCGGGCTGGCCTGACGCTGCGGATCCGCCATGTTCCTGATGATGTAAGGGCGTGCGCATGCGCTCCAGAGTTTGTACCGGCAAGGGCACGAACCGCGGGAGCGTCCCCCCCGTAGTGACGTCATCCGCTTCCAACTTAAAAGGCCTTTTGCTTGAACTATGAATCGAGTTAGCAAGGACTCGAATCATACTCTTCCTGGTTACGATTCGCCCAAGCTACTCTGCCTTCTTGTACTTACCAGGGGTACCCGCTCCTCGGGGGCTCCGCGCTCTCTTCTTGATTTCAGATTGCTAAGATGGGATCCAGTACTCGCTCCTCGAGGGCCTACGTCCCTGAATGCTCAGAAGACTCCTTACTGCCTGGAAGCGATCGCAGATGTGAACACTGTGAGTTCTATTATAGATAGGAACTGGTTCTCGCTCCACGAGGGCCTATGTTCCTAATCACTGTAGACTCTCTTCTGTTTATGACGTTATCACAGGTACGGAGATCGTGAGTTCTTATTCCAGACTGCATATAGGAACCAGTACTTGCCTACGGCTCCTGTTCCTGAATATACTGAAGATTCTCTGTTGCATAGAAACCATTACAGATATATACAATTGTGAGTGTATCTACTACTGGTTATGTATCCAGCATACCCAGTCTACTCACTACCTATAGTCTCTTTCTACAGCTCAGCACCCAGAGATCGCAGGTCCAGTATTTGAGGGACTTCAGCCCTGCCGGGCACATCAGCTCACTACTGCCACCTCTGTTGGTTCTACTTCCAGTCTAATAAAGAACTATCTGTGTTTGTCTCCGTACTCCAGCCTAGCCGGTGGTCCCTCTCAGGATATCCTCCTGGGGGCGCTGTCATCTGCCATTGGCCCAAGGATTCACCAATTTCCATTAAGTGTTTATTCCTTACACTACTAGAGCGGTATCATACGGACTGCCACTCTGTGGGAACCAACCCACAACAGCTCATTAACTCCGCCTATGGAGTATTACAAATTGCTAACTCCTCCCCTTGGGGAGCAGCATTGAACAATTATGTAGAAGTGCAATGACGTTTTCATGACGTGTTTTGTGATGGCAAGTACTTTGGCAGTCCATGCAATGAACTGGGGGTTACTACAAGTACTTGAGATACTGCTTGGTTATATGACAGAGAATCCGACCTGGCAGAATGAAAACCCTGAGCAACCAAAATTGGGGATATTATGGGGGATGGGCATTACAAGTTCCTGTAAAGTGATAAAAAGTTATGTTCTGTTGTTGACACCATTTGTAAATATTAATAATAATAGTATAAATGTCCATAGCAAACATCAGTATTTGTGGACATATCTGTGAGCCCAAATCATTTTGAGTGAATCAGATTTATTAAGAGAATGGACAACATGGCACTGTGACTCTTAGAAAGTTAGTTGGCATGCTTTTCAGTTAGAGCCTCCTGTGGTGGCTGCAGATGAACCAAGCTAGCCCTGTCCGCATGTTACACCATCAGAATCCCTTTGATAGGCTGCAGCCTTGAGAAAAATATTGCCTGCTGCAGACAGCACAAAGACTGGCCTGATTACAAGCTGCAAGATCTAAGAAGGCACAGATGGGTCTCAAAAAAGAAGAATTTGACATTTTGGCTGTTATCCTTGAAAACAGGGTGGTGCAGATTAAGAACTTAACTGCAGAAAACAAATAATGATTATGGAAGAAATGGATGAATCTGTCAAAAATGTCCTAGTGAGTTTATTATATATATGTATATATGTGTGTGTATGTATATATATATATATATATATACATATAATATTAATTTTTTGTCTTCAAATACAGTAGTTTTCAACATAGTTGCTGCTTTAACATTTTGTGATGACCAGAGCTCAGCTTCCTAGGCCTTTTGTATGAAAGAAACCAGAACAAGTTGTACCCTCTGGAAATGTCATGCAGCAAGAGCAAGGCCAGTTGCATTTTGACTTTGCATCAAAGATGTGTGCACCATAAACAACAGCTTTAATCCCCTCATCTGCTCGCTGTCACTGCCGAACGAGGTGACCTTGACTAGCACATTTCGTAGGCTGGATTTGGGTGGGTATGAGTGGCATTATTGCAGCATTGTTTTCCTGGCAGGCTGAGTTGATACTGCACTTAGTTTTCTACCTCCCCCCCCTATCTTGATGACATCTCTGCCGGATGTTGTGATAAATGCAGACACTTTACTTAAACAGCATCAACTCGCGCTGATCACCGAAGACGTGTAAAACTTTGACATGAATGGGAATGCAGATTGCTCTGTGAAAAATGAGATGGCTTGGCTTGCATGTGCATCTGCTCCAGTGCATCCAGGTCATATTTGCACAGTTTGCTGGCTAAAGCTCACTTCCACAGATTGTAACTGCACAGAGGGAATGATTTATGCAACTCCAGCTGTGTTCTTCCAGCTCATGACAGCACCAGACAATTATTAACAGATTGTTTGATGTCATGAGTAGGCAGGGCACAGCTTGATGTTCATAAGCCATTTTGTTTATGAAGTGTGTGTAAAATAAAAGTTATTTTAATTAGTATACTGAGCAAATTTGATCAGGAAGTCCCAGAGTGGATCATGGATTCCATAGAGCTTTGTTGAGTGACATTTATTGTTAGAAGAAAGGAGATACCCTTCAAGGCAGCAGCATTAACTGGATTCTTCAGTATATCAGTTTGCCTGGTTCTTGGCTCTTTTAGTTTTATTCCTAGGCTTCTTCTTTTTTTTTTTTTTCCAATGTCCTTGTGGGAATGAACGGTGATTCCCACAGGCCTGGAGACAAACTAGTCTGATTCTAGCCTTTCTGAAAATACTTTTATTATAGCTTCACCATCACACAATGTGGTACTCTCTTTCCTTACAGTTCAGTACTGCTTCCCTCAGTACTCACAGTTCAAGTTCGTCTCAGTGTTGTGTCCGTCGCAGTCCGACGTCTCTGCTCCGCCCACCTTACCTCATTGGTCACTTCCTTCGGGGTTGATGGAAGGCTAGCTGCTGCGGCATCTCCAGGCCGTCCTCCTCCGGCGTTCCCGGACCGGCTGGACGCTGCAAGCCGCCATGTTGACCAGATACCTAAGGGCGCACGCGGCCCGACTAATGTACCAGCATTAGCGTGAACCTCAGGGGCATCCCCCTGAGATGACATCACCAGCTCCAGATATTTAAGGTCTCAGTTTTCGCTAACAAGACGAGTTAGCAAGGGTTCGCTTCCTCCTGGTCACTGCGGATGGGATTCGCTCTCCGCAAACCCAGCTACTCTGCCTCCTTGGACTTCACTAGAGGTACCCGCTCCTCGGGGGCCTTGCTCTCTCTTTTTCTTTGCAGGTCACAGTCCGGAACCGGTACTCGCTCCTCGAGGGCCCACGTCTCAGACTTGCTCCTGAATACCACTTCTGCTAAGAAGTCAACGCTGCTTACAACATTAGTGAGTTTCCATCTATCTCTCAGAGCTTTCCCTGGGTCCAGATACTCGCTCCTCGAGGGCCTAATGCATACCATCTCCTGGGCTGCCTCAAGAGACTATTGTGTGAGTGTTACCATCAAGGACTTGTTTCAGAACTCTGCATATACTGCCTACTCACTTTCTTAGTTTCCCTACAGCTCAGCCACCCTGGGATTGCTGTTCCAATACCTGAGGGACTACAGCCCAGCTGGGCGCTTCCAGCTCACTACTGCCACTTTTGGTGGTTTAATATATTGCTTCTAAGAAGTCTTTATTGCTTAACATCAGCGAGTCTGTATCTAACTCTCAGAGCGTGCCCTGGAACCAGGTACTCGCTCCTTGAGGGCCTAATGTATACCAGCTCCTGGGCTGCCTTAAGAGACTATTGTGGGAGTGTTACCATCAAGGACTTGTTCCTGAACGCCGCATGCTTTGCCTACTCACTTTCTTAGTTTCTCTACAGCTCAGCCACCTTGAGATCGCTGTTCCAGAACCTGAGGGACTACAGTCCAGCCAGGCGCTTCCAGCTCACTACTGCCACCTTTGGTGGTTTACTATATTGTCTAATAAAAGAACTAGTGTGATTCTGTCTCCTACACTAAGCCTGACCAGTGGCCCCTCTCGGGATTTCCCCGAGGGCGTGGTCATCTGCCACTGGTTCAAGGATCCACCCACAACTATTCTAAATAACTACAGATTGTTAAATCCCAGCTTTATTAACAGAGCTTTCTGACACTCAGCTCAGTGTTTGGACAGTGTTATGTTACAGGAGCTGCCTTCCTCTTGGAGATCTGGGCCTGGTCTGGTTATCCCACCTGGATCCCAGCTCTTATTCCTCAGTCTCTGGCTATGCCCCGCATACTCTCCTTAAGGATTTTAAGGTGGACCAGCCATCTAGCCTGGTCCTGCACATTTAAATAGAGGAACACTAGGGGCACTGTCTCACAGCCCTGATATTTGTATTTCTAATCATTCTGCACTTTCAGAAAATAAAAATTGTTCACTTTTTATTATGGTCCTGTCCCTGTTGTTAAAAATCAACTTTCATCAGCTTTTGTTTCAATTGTAGGCAATGGCTGTGGTTGTAACCATCTGCTACTATGATTCTTGTACAGGGTTCTGATGAGGACCAGCATGTCTGCCTTGCAAGTTACAGAACTTAGATAAAACGGTGAGAGAAGTTTAGTAGAAGGAACTCTCAAAAATATCGAGCACTTAGGAAGAGAACAAAACTTAGGAAAATGAGGATCTCCGAGGCTGGGAAATGACAGCCAACTGAATGATCTGAAAAGATTTTCAACTGCTGCTGCTTTTAAATTCACATTTCAGTAAAGTTGGTCAGAGGATTCCTGTGCTGAAATTCTCATTATGAATGTGTAAAGCTACAATGTGCACAGGAGCTATGGGTTAAATGATTGTACTTTTTCAGAAAGCAAAATTATTTTAAACGTATCTTTATTATAATTTGGGTCAACTAGGAACACCTGTGGCCCAATGCTGGTACCTTTGAGGGAGACCTATGTTCTGTGAGCTGATAAAGCTCTGCAGGAATTGAGAGACACATTTAGGTAAGAGCTGGAAGGCCACTGAATATTACTAAGTTAATATACTGTATTTAGTAAAGACTATGGGATGGATTTTCAAAACTTTACAAGTGTAAAAATTAGCATATATGTGAGTAAGTAGTGTCTACTCACGTATTCCATAAAAGTAAAAAAATACACACATTTTTACCTTCACAAGTACATATATGTGTGTTAAAAAAGGGGCAGTCTAGGGGCATTCCAGAGCAGGGCCAACATTTATGCATGTAAGTTGCTATTTTGAAAGATGCATGTACATTTTACAACTTACTGGTGTATTTTTGCACCTGCTAATTATCTGGCGTAAGTGACAATAAACGTGTTTATTGTGTAGGACTGACTGGGTGGGAAGTCTGGGTGAACTGGAGGGAATTCAGGCTGAAGAACCAGAAAATCTCGATGAGCTGGAGAAGGACTGGATGAACTGGCGGACTGATTTGTAAATTGGATGTTTTCATTTACATGTGCATGTTTTAAATTGACCGATTTATGCGAGTAAGTCCTACTTTACTTATGTGCATAAAATATGCATGCATATATTTTTAAAATAGGTAGGAAAAGTATGCATGTTCAATGTATTGATATAAATGGTTTAAATGCATTGCATGTATTTGCGTGTAAGCCTAAATATGTGCATTTGCTGCAGGGTAGAAATATGGATAGTTTATAAATCTTTCAAACAAATATGTGCGACAGCATATGCGTGTGTATATAGCTGTAAGCAGATCTAAGTATTTTATAACTCATGCATGAGATATGCGAGACTTATAAAAACTTTGGGGTAGATTTTAAAAGGGTTACGTGCATAAATTATGCACGTAACCCTTTAAAACCCCCCCTGCGCACGCCGAGCCTATTTTGCATAGGCTCGGCAGCGCGCGTAAGTCCCGGGGCTTTGCTGGGGGGGCGTGTCGGAGGGTGGCGTGATGTTTGGGGCATTCTGGGGGGCATGGTTCCAGCCCGGGGCGTTTCGGGGGCATGGCCAAGGCCTCCGAAATCACTCCCAGGCCGGGGAATCGCGCGGCAGTGGCCGACCGGTGGGCAGGTGTAATTTTCGCAATAAAGGTAGGGGGGGTGTAGATAGGGCTGGGGGGGTGGATTAGTTTGGGGAAGGTGGGGGGAGGCCGAAGGAAAGTTTCCTCCGAGGCCGCTCCGATTTCGGAGCGGCCTCGGAGGGAACGGGCAGCACGCGCAAAGTGCACAAATGTGCACCCCCTTGCGCGCGCCGACCCTGGATTTTATAAGATACACACGGCTACATGCGTATCTTATAAAATCTGGCATACTTTTGTTTGCACCTGGTGCGCGAACAAAAGTACGCACGGGCGTGCTTTTCTAAAATCTACCCCTTTCTATATATGCTTGCGACCATAGACACTAGTATGTGCCACCAAACACATTTGTTTGAAAGTTATCCTCTGAGTGCTGCAGAACATTGCCCGTTTTCTTGAAATAGTCCTTTGGTACAGGATAAGCATTTTGCCCTAACAAGCCCTTCTTATACTGAGTGCATAATGCTTAGTCACTAGGGGCAGGTTTTTCCAGGTCTTAACTTGAACTCCTAGTGAAAAGCTTTATAACATTTTGGAGACTGCTAATTTTTCTGCTGTGAAAATAAACTTACAAATGCTGGAATGCTTTGAATGTACAAAGGAACAGAATTCTACAAACACCACCAAAAAGAAACCAATCCCAAGTCAGGCACATGTGCAATGTGGTCTATCAAATCCTCTCTTGGCAAATACTGTACCTTGGTTAAACTGGTAATAGTTCCCATGAGCTATGACTAAAACATGATACAGTCAGCTTCAGCCTGTTAAGCAGCAATATTTGAGAGAAATATTTTATATACCAGCGCTAGCATTTAAACTTAGAACGTTCTGGAGGGGAAGAACCAAAATGGTGTCACATATATTTTTATTACCTTTTGAACATGCCTCACACAAAGAGAAAAGGCCAACTGAGGGACGCTACCTCGACTACCCCTCAGTCGGCAATGATCCGGACAAGGATTGAGGGCTTCTGCACCGCTGCGGATCAAGCTCTGGAGACTGGCACCACTGGGGCAGGAGGTAAGCAGACTCCTGCACCCTGGGAGGAAACATCTCTGAGCCCTGGAGCCCCAATGACTCCCTTGCCACCATCGCATGATGCAGCTGAGAGACCGGGTGATCAGGCAGGGCGGAGGGCGCCTGAAGCCGATAGGACCGTCTTTGAGAGAGGCCCCCCCCAGCCGAAATTGCGTCTCGCGACAGCCGCAGTGGAATCTGGACATCTACACTGCAGCCAGTTCTAACATTGGGAAGATTGGAGGCAGGTCAGTTGGGAACTCCAACGAGGAAACCTACCCTAGCAGGGAGAGAATTCTTGGAAGAGTCCCAGAGTAAAGATGGAAAACCCCAATGGTAACTTTTTCATTAAACCTTCGTTGTAACAATGGACTCTTTGTGGAAGGCCCTATCTACCTTAGAAAGTTAAATTGTTTCATTGACGTCAGCCTTAAAAGATTCTCAAAGTCAATTTGCTTCACTAAAACCGGAGGTTTTGGCACATACATTTAAAATTGAAGAATTTGAACTCAAAATATCTCAAATTCAGAACACTCAAACTGCATTAATACAAGGAGAAACTGTAATTTCAAGAAGAGTAGAAAATTTGGAAAAGTCTTCTAAGTATTTAAATCTTAGAATGTTCCGGAGAAATATACAGAGGTCTAATGTAAGTACAGGTGAGACCTGTCCTTTCCAGGCCAGAGACCAACATCCCCTAAGAATTAGTGCAGCCAAATGTCTGGCATGCCCATTAATCAGACTTCTTAGCTCTGAATGCAGCATATTTAACAGGATTTCTGCATGGCCATCATTCTAATATTCAGACCATTGGGTTTCCCGTTATGTTGGTGACAACTTCCTGCTTGAGTCTGATCCAAGTAGCAGAGATTTCCACTGACAGGAGAATAGTGGTTGGAAGTGTTCCTTTTTTGGGAGGTTAATTCTATGCTCTAATAATTGAAAAATCTTTCAAACCATTGTGGAAGGGAGAAATCTGAGATCCTACTGCTTTTGGCAGACATTCTTTTGGTACAAAAAAATTCTTTGCCCAGTGGTCTCCAACTCTTTTAGCTAGAGAAAGCCAAAATGCTGGATTCATGGCTGAGGAATTCAAGGCAAGTTTTAAAAAATTTATGAAAGTGCTCTTGAAATATCATGAAGTGCAAAACTCAAGACAAAATGGGTTCACTAAACATGTACATGTGCATCCTCTTCCATCCCTTTACAGGAACGTAAGAAACCACTGGATCCTTGCAAGTGTAACCCCTGGACTGATGTCCTCACCTCAGTCCAAGGACCACTGCCGCTGCAAGGGCTTACGCTGTCGTAACCTCCCATCATTCCCTTAAGCCCTTCTCTTTCCAGGGTTCCCTGTAGGAGGTGGGGGAGACTTCTCAGCAAGGCCCTGAGCATTGCTCCCATGGTTCTTAAGGTCTACAGTAATAATCACGCTGGACACTGGATGTTGTTACTGATAGCTGATTTTAAATAGATCTGAATAACAGTATACAAGTCGTGGTTTAATGCAATCCATTGTGTATTCCAGTTCCAATAATGCTGTGACTCTTTACTGATGGTTTACATTGATTTTCTGTTTCCACAGCCTTTCCCAATTGCAGGGCCGCTTTTGGAGGCCCTTCCTAAAATAGGTGGAATAGAATACTTCACATGATTTAGATGGCATAGAAAGCAGTCCCACTTTTCTTAACTTAATTCAGATATTTACTTCTAATTCCACTTCCTGCAGTATTTCCTGATCATCTTTCAGTGGTTTGCTCTGGATGGGTGCCACGGTTCACATTCCCCCTCCTCCTCGCAGGAATGCATGTGAATCCATTCCTTCTGAAGGATCCTTGGATCTCTCTGAGTGACAGACTCCTGAAAACTCCTTTCTAGCTGATGGCGCCTAAATTCCTTTGACCCTGAGGAATTTAGATAGTTGCCTATGCTTTAGCTGCTACTATGGGTTTTGCAGTAAGAAGCAAGAAAATAATGTTTAAAAGAAGATAGAAAATTCCTAATTGACCTTTCCTGAAGAGCTGAGACAGTGGGCACATAAACAAAGTTCAGAAACGTCTTGTGGTCAACATTCTCCCCTTGCCCTCAATTCCTATCATGAGTAAAGTCCTAAAACTTTGTTAAAAGTTTGTGCAAAATGCTCTTTAAGCTTCAACCACATATTTTATGATAATTTGCTGAAATGCAAGCTTTGACTGAGATTGATAAGAGAATTTGACAAACATGTGCAATATATTTAGAAGCGGAGGAATAGCCTAGTGGTTGGAGCAGCAGACTGAGACTCTGATAAAGCCAGGGCTCAAATCCCACTTCATCCAGACATGTCGTGTGGCATTGGGCAAGTTGCTTAATCCTCCATTGCCTCAGGTACAAACTTCAGGCCCTATTTACTAAGCATTTTTCTCCTAGACACACAAGGGGAGAAGACCTTCAGTAAATAGGCCCCTTAGACTGTAAGCCCCTTTGGGGAAGGAAACTACCTACTGTACCTGATTGTCCTTTACCTTCAGCTCAAATTTGGAAAGGCGAATAATTAAATAAAAAATGCATTCCAAATGTAAACCCTCACCCCTGTCTTATGCATGGCATATGGAACTTTTGGAAGCTACCCTGCCTGCGCAGTTCCCAAGGAAGCACTAGGAGCTGAAAGGGTATAGAGACGGCACACTAAGAAGTATTCTGAGAGAGAGAAACCACCGAGGAACTAACATCACAGACCAGAAGCAAGATGCCAAGTTCTTCCTCGAGGAGATGGAAGGAAGTTTGGCTGACCCCCAGGATCCCCTAGTATCATCAGGGATTGGACATCCCTTTGTAGGTGATATTTAAGGAAGTCTGGGGTGAGAAACAGTATTGCTCTGTTGGGCAGATGACTGCTTTTCCATAGCTTGTGAGAGAAGAATGTTAATTGCTTCTGCTATTGCTTTTTCTATGATGATAAATGTTATCATAATTGTTACTCAATGTCTCCCAGCTGTTCTGATAATTGGTAGAAAATTCTTAAGGGAACATATTAGTAGATTCTATACTTGTTACCAAAAAGGTAAAATAGTCCCCTGCGTGAAATAATGTATAAGAATGCCATCATTGATAATTAAGCTATCTATCACTCCTTCTCTGTTTGATTTTCTGTTGTCACACGTCAGTCTATGTCCTGGTGAAAATGGGGTCTCCATGCCTCTCAGCAGTCAACAATTAATAAATCTTTTCTCTCATCCTATATCTGTCACACATAATGGGCCAACATTTCTAGTAAGCTTCCCTCGCTGATGAGGTACAACCTGTCTATAAACTCATTTATTTTTGTCTCTCTCACAAGTCTTCTTTCTCCATAAAGGAAAGCGTTTCTGCATCTAAGGCTATGCGCCTGGTCCTGGAGCTTGCTTCTCCATAAATTCAGTATTTTAGTTAATCCATGAATCCTGTGAAAGGGAATGTGCTAGATATACTGCAAAATTGATTATGTATGTTGATGTGTAAATCTCTTTGGGCTCTGGCGTTAGCGATCAATACATTTTAATAAAATACAAAAAAGTATAAATAAATAAACAAACTGTGATTAGGAAAGCAAGTACTCCTAAACAGGAGCTGAACAGGGGACGTGAAATTGAAGCTTGTAGGAAAAATATGCTGGGTCAGGATATTTGGGGCAGTCTATTAATAGCTAATATCACTTGAAAATATATACAGTATATGTACAGTAAATAACCAAGGAGAACAGGCTAATAAATGCAATGGCTATGTTTTTAGGGCTGAATATAATCTGCTCTGGAATGTAAATTCACCAATTAAAAAAAAAAATATTAAATTCAGAGCCATTCTGTATCTCCTGAACACTTACTGGTATTGGTACAGTTTCCTAAGTAGAGAGAGGATTCAGCAACAGAATGATCTGCTGTAAATAGCCAAGAGACAGAAGGGGACATCCCACTAATCTGTCTCGCTCAGCTGGGAGCAATAGAAAAAGACGCTATTCATAACTCACAATGTAAGAGCACAGTGTACATAAAATATTTTGGACCTTCACCTATGGAAGAACTGTAACACTTTTCACTGGATTTGCCTTATGCATTTCTTCTTTATAATCATAGGTCCAGTTTTATTCCATCATTTTTCTTCCACACCAGCATATGTCCCTTAATGCAAAATTGCACTTATCATAGGGGTTCTGACATGAATCCATGTTTCGATTTAAATTCTGCATCGCGGGGAAGCTGCCCCAACTCCTAATGTTGATGTCACTTTTCCTTCAGTGCCCTGCCTCTCATTTTATCTAGTTACATTTTAGTCTTGTAATAACTTAGCTGATTAAAATTTCATTGGTGAAAAGAACAGGGATTTCATATTTCTGGGTTTGGCTAACTTAGAAGTTAGTTAGAAAAACACTTTTGAATATTAACTTTAGTACTTTCTTTTAAGTTGCTTAGAATTGTAGATAGGCAGGCTATATATTTTTAAATAAAGTGCAAAAATTATTTTTAAGCAATGCAAAAATGAAGTGTTTAAAAAGAAAAACATGACTTAAAAATTCAAAAGAAATCAACATTTCCCAGAAAGTGTCAGTCGATATGCTGAATCACAGCGCAGCTTTTGCAGAAACTCTGTAGATAAAAGGGGTTAATTTTCAATAAACTATTCCACCGCGTTTTGACAAGGTATGCCTGCATCAGGATTATAACACGGAAGCATAGGAAAGTATTGTGATTCAAACAGCTCTTCAGGAGAAGCTCTCCAACTGCTGTGAGACTTTAAATGAATGCCGACTGTGACAGCTTTCTCAGAACCAATACATTTCCACGACACAGCCAGTCTCAGTTTATGACCAGGCTGGTGTAACTGTTTCTGAAGATCAAGCGCGCTGTGTTTCTCCAGAGATGGAAGACAAGGTGATTCAGACTAAATCTGTATTCTGTGGAAAGATTGAAACAACCTTGGGACTTCCTGTCTTTGTTTGGTTTTTCTTTAGACTTATGTTAAAAAGAGCAAAACAAAACAAAATACCAACTTTTGACTGTTGGGACAAAATTACAAGATTCAGAAGCTTTTTTTTGCCTGAAGATCAGTCTCATCAGAAAAGTTTGGACATTTTATTGGAAGTCCTTGCTAGGCTTGAAGCTTTAGTAGCAGCAAAAATTGAACTTCAGCATGGAGTGGCTGTAAAGTTTGAGGACGGGGGGGGGGGGGGGGGGGCTGCAGTTCACCCCGGGTGATCGCCAGGAGCGGGAGGTCAGCGGCCGCGAACGGAGCCCATCCTGCTCGCGACAGAAGAGAGAGGCCTCCGGGCCGCGAGCGCTGGGATCACTGGGCTGCCGCCTAGAGCCTCACGGGTCTGGAGCCGGCAACCGCACAGCTTTTTCTTCTCCCCGCGGCCCGGAAGAGGAAGTGGTGGATCCGCGTGGGCGGGAAGAAGGAAAGGTCATGCAGTCGCGGCCCGAAGCAGGAGGAAGAGCAACAGCAGAGCTCCCCACCGAAGATCCGGGAAGTAGAACCACACCAGCCCCCCCCCCGTGCCGCCTCAAGAAAAACGAAGAATCCCCGTCTGAAGGAGGAAACTGCTGCTGTGCTTCTGATGGGGAGCGGGGTAAGAAGTGGGAGAGAGTGTGTTTGTGTCTGTGTGTGAGTTAGAGTGTGTGTATGGGTGTGAGGGTGGCAACTGTGTGTACATGTGCAGGGGTGTGTGAGGGAGAGGGGAACCGGAGATCACTGGGCGAGGAGGGGTGGAGAAGTGAATGGGGAGGAGCGATGGAGAGCTGAATCGGGGCCAAAGGAAGTATCCACCCCGGTGCCAAGTACTTTAGGCACGCCTCATCAGGACAGGATCATTAAATACGAGGCAGTTGTGGATAAATGCAATGAAAGTATCATCTCTTGAAACCACACTTTCTTCATCTCAGGATATGTGTACTGCATTCATTAAAACGAATATTATACTTCATAGGAGACGGGAAAATGCTTTAAAGAAAAGAAATCTACGTTTGGTACATTTTCCAGTGGAGGCTGTTTCAGGTATTGATTTATTTACGAGTTATTTAAAAGAAGTATTGGAAGTCCCTGAGACTGCTCTTTTACCTATTGTTCCTGCTTATTACTTGCCTAATAGAGGGAGAAAGTAGTCTATGAAAAAGATGGATGAATTTCCAGTCACTAACGATAGTAAGCAGGTTACATCTATCGTGGAAGTTTCTTTAGATTTATTGCCTGAATCATTAGGGAAAACAACTTTACTGGTAACTTTATGGTTAGAATCACAAATTGAATTTTCACATTTTTTCCCAGATGTGATAAGAAATTTCATGGACAAATAATGTGAATATTTCCAAATGTTACTATAGAAACTCAGGCATGTAGACGCAAAGTTTGATGTTAAAATCTCAGGTGCTTACATTGGGTGCCATATTCTCTTTTATGTTCCCATGTAAATGCTGCATTTACTATCAACATGATAGGTATCTATATATTTTTTTATTTTAGCTATAGAAACATAAGAGATTAAGAATTGCTATACTGGGTCAGAGTGAGGGTCCATCAAGCCCCCTATCCTATTTCCAATAGTGGCCAATCCAGGTGATAAGTACCTGGCAGAATCCCATGCTGCTAATGCTCAGGGATAAAGTGGTGGCTTTTCCCAAGTCTATTAGGTAAATAACAGTTTATGGACTTCTGTTCCAAGAACTTGTCCAAACCTTTTTTAAACTCATCTGTGCTAGCTGCCTTTACCACATTCTTCAGCAATGAATTCCAGAGTTTGTGTGTTGAGTAGAAAAAAAAGTTCTCTAATGTGTTTTAATGTTCTGCTAACTAACTTCATAGTGTCCCCTAATGTTTGTATTTGAAAGAGTAAATAAACAATTCACATTTACTAGTTGTCTTCCACTCATGGTTTTATAAACCTCACCTCAACAATCTCTTTTCCAAAGTAAACAGCCCTAACTTCTTGAGCCGTTCCATCCCCATTATCACTTTAATCCTCCTTGTCTGTACCTTTTCCACTTCAGCTATATCTTTTTTGAGATATGGAACCAGACAGTTCTCTAGGTGCTGTTTCAACATGTAATGATACAAAGGTATGATGACATGATCCATTTTATTCTCAATTCCTTTCCTAATAATTCTTAACATTCTGTTTGCTTCTTGGATCACTGCCATACACTGAGCCAAGGATTTCAAGATATTGTCCACGATGACACTCAGATCCTTTTCCTGGGCTGTAATTCCTAATATGGAATCTATCATCATGTGACTACAGTATGGGTTACTATTCCCTGTGTGCATCATTGCATTTCTTAACATTAAATTTCGTCTGCCATTTGGATGCCCAGTCTCCCAGTTTCTCTATTCCTGCAATTTCTCACAATCCACTTGTGAATTCACTACTTGGAATAATTTTATGTTGTATGCAAATGTTATCACCTCACTCGTTGTTCCCCTTTTGAGATCATTTATAAATAAATTAAAAGGCACCAGTCCCAGTACAGATCCCTGAGGCACTCCACTGTTTACATTTCTCCACTGAGAAAACTGACCATTTGTTTTTACACTCTGTTTCTTATCTTTTAACCAGTTTGTAATTCACAATAGGACATAGCCTTTTATCCCTTGATTTTTTATTTTTCTCAGGCATTAGTAATGGGGGATTCTGTCAATCTCTTCTGAAAATTCAAATACACTATATCCAGTGGATCACCATTATCCACGCTTATTAATTCTTTCAAAAAATGTAGCAGATTGATGAGAAAAGACTTCTCGTGTTTAAGTCCATGCTGGCTGTGTCCTATTAAACTAAGTATAACAAGTTACTATAAACCAAGTTCCTGTCCCCACGAGCTTATCATGTGCTGGAGCCTTACAATGTGAACCAAGCTGCATCTGGATCTGAGTGATGTGTTTTGGACCTGTCAAAAAGGGGTTTTCAACCCTACAGAGACTGCAAGCTGCCACATCCAAGGTGGAGGAATATAAAAATACATCAAAACCCTCTGTGTGCTCTCCTGTGAATGACAAATGTTCCGCAAGAGACAACATCTAGCACTCACAGTGTTAACAATTTGGGAAAAGGGCTGAACTGTTTAGCCTGCCCAGAAGAGGAAACCAAAGGAATGCTGGGAGACCATTTAAGGTAAAAAAGGTGCAATTTGGCTGGCTTTGTGTGTGCAGGGTGGGATGGCCAGGAGTTGGAGCCAGGAAGAGAGGAGTGTATCTGGCAGCCCTACAATCCGGTCTTTTCCGGAAGAGCTAATTATCAAGAGTGAGAGACAAAGTCTGTGCTCTGAGGAAATAGAGGGACAGACAGCTGTTTGTGCTTCATAGCTGAGCTACATGTAAAATCCCAACAAGGGACAGAGAAGCCAGGAGATGAGAAACTGAGAGACTTGCTTTCCAGAGATGTCCAGGCCCAGGAGCATATGGCTGGATCACCCTCTTAAGAGACTGAGTTAAATAATTTAAACTTTGCCCAGAGAGTATCTTAGCAGAAGGGGAGAGCAGGTTTATTTTCTTGCCTTTTGTGACAACTTCAGTATCTCATCTTAACTGCTTTAGCATTTCAGCCAAAGTCAAGCATAAACCCTTGCTGTGGCAGGTCCTGGGAAAGAAAAGCTGGTGGACCTGGGTCTTTCTGAAAGAGACTGAAACTGTGCAAGATTTCTGTTTAATACCAAGTAAACCATTGGGGGAAGCTCCCCAGGAAAGAGAGACCTTTCACGCACTGCAGTGCCCATCTATTTGGTTTGTCATCTAGCCAGCTCCACCATCAAGAGGGACTTCTTCATTTTCTTGATTGCTTTTTTTCCCCATACAATTTTGGGTTTGGGACAGATGCACCCTTTACAAACTGTTGACATTGGGGTAGATCTGTCCCCCCCCCCCCCCCTTTTTGAGTACTCAGGAGTAAAGATAATTTTTGAAAGCTGTGTTCTTCACTGCTTTTCTCCCACCCTTTCTCTGTTAGCGTTCCTTTTTTTTTTATTATCCATATGCCCTGGCTAACAGGCCATACCCAGTGTTATTTTTGCATTGCTTGATTTAAAATAAAACTTCAAATTTATATTATACTTCACTACTGTACTTTTTCTAGTTAATGTTCTGGTTGTTGCTGCTTACCTACACAGTACTAGTAAAAGGGTTAATTACTGTTTTATTCTGATGTGATGAGATTATCTGGTCTGCAGTGAGAGGTTCTTTAGGAAGGTACCACAGAATTGTGGTATTGAGATGCCTGGGACCCTGTCTCATCCCCTACTCAAGCTACAAACCTGAAGATAAATCATATTAGTAAATATAATTTCTCATGTGGTACTCCCCATCCCAAGCTTTGGGGTAATTCATAGTCCAGACCAAGGAGGCGGGGGGCACAATGCTTTTCTAAATGTTCTGTGATTTTATTCCTTAGACTAGTTTCTACTATTCTGGCACTGAAGTGAAGCTCAGCAGTCTATGGATTCTTGGATCATCCTTTAAGCCCTTTTTAAAGATTGGTGTTGCATTGGCCACTCCACTCTTCAGATTCAATAGACAATTTTAATGATAGGTTACAAATTACTAGTAATAGATCTGCAATTTATTTGTTAATTCTTTCAGAAGTCTGGGGTATAAACCATTTGGTCCAGATGATTTGCTAATCTTTATCAGTCTGCCCTATTACATCATCCAGGTTCACTGTGATTTGTTTCACTTCTTCCAAAATATCACCATTAAGTATCGTTTTCAGCACAGGTACCTCCCTAACATCCTCTTCAGTAAACACTAAATAAAAAAAATTAATTTAGTCTTTCTGCTATGGCCTTGTATTTCCTAAATGCCCCTTGAATCCCTCGATGATCTAATAGTCCAACTGACTTCCTTATAGGATTCCTACTGCGGATATATTTTTAAAAGATTTTGGTTTTTTTGCATCTATGGTCAGCTTCTTTTCAAATTACCTTTTTTGCCTACCTTATCAATATTTTACATCTAACATGACAATGCTTATGCTTTTACCTATTTTCTTCAGTTGGATCATTATTTCAAAAATTGAATGTCTTTTCGGATAAAATAGCCTCTTTCATCTCATCTTTTAACCATGCTGTCCTTCCTTCTACCATTTCTAATGCATGGAATACATCTGGTCTGGGCTTCCAAGATGGTATTTTTAAACAATATCCACACCTGATGTAAATGCTTCACCTTTGTAGCTGAACCTTTTAATTTATTTCTACCTATTTTACTCATTTTATCAGTCTTCCTTTTGAAAGTTAAAATAGATCAGTAGATTATGCTTAATGTCCTCCCTCCAGTCATTAATTCAAATTTAATTGCATTATGATCACTGTGGCCAAGCAGCACCACATCCTGTATTCCTCTAAGAATTAGGTCTAAAATAGCTCCCCATCTTGTCCATTCCCAGACCAGCTGCTCCATGAAATAGTAATTTATTCCATCTAGAAACTTTTTATTTACCTAACATGTTCTGAGATGTCATTTACCCTCTCAATATTAGGGTAATTGAAATCTCCCATTATTAGTATGCTGCCAAATTTGTTAGCTTCCCTAATTTTCATTAGCATTTCATTGTCCTTCTTTTCATTTTGGCCAGGTGGATGGTGGTAGTATATCCCCACCTGGTAGTATCTTCCCCATCACACATGCAATTTCCACCCATAAAGATTTAGTCTCCTGTGGGATCTTTGTACTGTTGGCGCAATATTTCCTAAATCCCACCCCTCCCAAAAATTTGGAATCTATGCCATCCTGAAAGTAAAGCGCCAACCTCACCTCCAAGTTGATTCACCCTATCATTGCAGTATAACATGTACCCTGGTTTAGCAGTGTCCCATTGGTTATCTTCCTTTTACCAGTTCTCTGAGATGCCAATTATGTCTACCTCTTCATTCAGTGCTATACGCTCTAACTCTCCCATCTTACTTCTTAGACTTCTGGCACTGGTATACAGACACTTCAAAGTGTGTGTTTTGTTTGTATTAACAACCTGATCAGTTGACTGGGATAATATGGAATCTTTTATTTGTTTAAAAGGCATTTATGAATCTCTCTCTTCCTGTTTAAGAATCACTCAAAGCAATATAAATCAATATCATAATACACATCAGCTAAAATAAAACTAAAACATAACAAAACAAAAATCTACACACACAATTAAAATGTTGAGAGTGTATCTGCTGTGTACCTCGCTTACGGTAACAACCTAGTTTAGCCATGTTTTCAGCCCTCTTCGAACTTATAGGCACATGGACTACTTTTGCTTTTATTGGAACCTCTGTGTTGGGATGCCCTACATCTCCTGTTTCATTAGGATCCTTTGAAGATACCTCCCTCTGAACCATGCGCTGTTGAGTGACTGAAGACTTTCCCCCTTGTTCTAGTTTAAAAACGGCTCTCTCTCCTATTTAAAGGTTAGTGCCAGCAGCCTGGTTCTACTTCAGTTAAGATGGAGCCAGTCCTTTCAGACTAGGCTCCCCTTTGCCCAAAATGTTGCTCAGTTCCTAACAAAACTAAAGCCCTTTTCCCTGCATCATCACCTCATCCATGCATTGAGACTCCAGAGATCTGCCTTCCTCTGGGGTCCTACACATGAAGGAGCATTTCAGAGAATGCTACCCTGGAGGTTCTGGATTTCAGCTTTCTACCTAAGAGCCTAAATTTGGCTTTCAGAATCTCCATCCCATACTTTCCCATATCATTGGTGCCCATATGCACCACGACAGCTAGTTCCTCCTCAGCACTGTCTAAAATTCTATTTAGATTACTTGTGAGGTTCATTGCTTTCACACCAGTCATGCAAGTTACCAAGTGACCCTCATGTCCATCAGCCACCCAGCTATCTACATTGCTAATTATCGAATCACCAATTATGATGGACGACCTAACTCTTTTCTCATGGGCACAAGCCCTTGGAGACCCATCCTCTGTGTGAGAGTATAATGCATCACCTGGAGGGCATACTACCTACAGGATCATTTCTTACTACACCAAGTTGATGCTTTCCATTCGAGTGACCTTGCTCCTCCTGCCAGACTGGAGTTGGGACTTGGCTACTATGTCCCTGAAGGTCTCCTCTATATAACTTGTCTGCTTCAGGTCCTCCAGATCTGCCACTTTAGCCTTCAGAGATTGGACTCATTCTCTGAGAGCCAGTAGCTCTTTGCACTGGGTGCAGACATACAACCTCTCACCATTTGGTAGATAATCATATATGTGGCATTCAGTGCAAAAGACTAGAAGGCCGCCATCTTGCTGTTGGACTAGAGTCTGCATCTTAATTTTGTGTTCTTAATTCATAGGATCATTCATCAAAATCTGTTAATGCATGTGATAAGAACAGTAATGCAAATTTTTGGGAGGGATGGGATTTAGGCAATATTGCACCATAACACATGCTCTCACACAATTTTAATGCTTGAAATAACTACACCTTTTTTCCAGGCATTAGGCTGTGTGATATGCCCATAACACAATTTGAGAGAGAGAGAGAGAGACTATCTACAAGGCCTGCATAGTAGCGAAGTATTTATATCTCTATAGGAGGGGTGAGGTGTTGGTGGTGCTTTAGGGTTTAGGGACCACTTTCTCATGTAGAGTGAGACGTACAAATAGCACAGTACACCTTGGTGAAGATTTGACATCATTTGGAGTGAGAAAAGTCTCACAAAGATGACATTTTATCTCACCCTAGCTTGATGGTACCCTGTTATAGAGTCCATCAAGCTAGGGTGAGAGAACACAGTAGAAATTTAATCTTTGTGAGATTTTCCTCACTTCAAAGGACGTCAAATCTTCACCAAGGTGTGTACTGTGCTGTTCGTACATCTCACTCTACATGAGAAAGTGGCCCCTAAAGCACCACCAACACCTCACCTCGACCTATTAGATGGCCCTCCTGTACAGATATAAATACTTCACATCACTACTATGAGGGCCTTGTAGATAGTCAGTCTCTCTCTTAAAAAAAAAAAAAAAAAAAAAAAAAAAAAAAAGGTGTGATAAGTTTACCAGTGCAAAGCAGTAAGTTACCACATGGTGCAGTAATTCTAGAATTTTCCTAAACACACTCCTTTTTCTTAACAAGGGCGTTATCAATACATTAACACATTTTGATGAATCTAGGGGTTAGGTTGCTAAAGGAATAGGTATGAGTAAACTAAAGTTCTTTAAATTAATAAGGTGCATTTAATATTAATTTGGAAAAGACCTCAAGGAGACAATTAAACTACTGATAAGGACTGGGTCATTCCCTTGTTTCCTGATTGACTTTTGGTGTAAAAATGTCACTTTTTGTTTTAAATGGAATAAGAGACTATAAATTAAAGAATTTGCTTAGAAGTATGTGGGAGGGAAAGAGAGACACATAGAATGACCTACCTTTTCTTTTCTTTTTAACAGGCAAACACAATTAGAATTACCTACCTTTTCTTTTTAATGAAACACACAAACTAAAGATTAGTTTACTCCGCAATCTCACTCTTCCTCCCCAAATTACCCAGTAAAGCGATACTCACCGCTTCTTTTCAGCCACCAGCAAAATCGGATAGTCAACTTTCTGAATTTTTAAAGAGTCAAAGAGGATTCTAAGGAAAGATTGTGTGACTGGAAGTTATTATTAGAGGAATGATTTATTCAATTTCTGTTTGGTTTGGGCATTAATATTGTATGTTCTCCCCCTTATGATGGATTTATCATGGAATACATTTATCTTTGTGTATTTGGATTTTTCTGATATATTTCCTTTTTTATTATGTATGATTTCTTATTGTTGATTTACTGACATTAATAAAAAAAATGTTAATTAAAAAACATCCTCTGGCCATCATAAATCAAGTCTGTGCTTTTAGCACTGATGCAATTACAAGGAAACTCACAAATATAAAAATCCTTACAACCCAGCTCATAAAAGTGAGGAAACATGAAGAGGTCATCAATGCACATACTTAATGGCAAAGAATTCAAATTGAAACATTTCTTAAATAAGGGATCCCCTTAGAGGGAACCAAATTCTAAAATATGATGTACACTGGCCAGGCCAGATTGACTGCACCCTGCCATGTGGAGAACCTGATTTTGGCTGCCAGGTCAGATCTTCCATTCCCTGGGCAGGCTGGGTTTGAGGATGCTGCAGAGGTCTGGCAGCACTATGGGAAAAATAAACAGAATAATTCTCCAATCCTCTATACAAATATGTGAAAAAGTCTGCCCCATAATTTATTGAATTTATATTCTTTTTCACACATATTAATAAGTATCAAAAAAAAAAACCCCAGCAAACAGCTAGTTCTTGCAGCATCCCAGACCCTTGTAGTATCTGGAAAGGGGTCGGTTCTGGAGCCTCTTTCAGTTTTGGTTCTCATATTCTTGAAGCCTTTTGTACCGATAGTCCCATCATGCATACCTGATTTTCCACATGAGATCGTTATTTTGCATATGTTACCTTCTGTACCAGAACAAGCTTGTTTGGTAACTTTGGACGGAGAGGGGGGAATTTTCAAACTGTCTTCATTAGAACAAAGATTGTGTGTATTCTTTAATCATGAGCCTTGCCGGAGTTTTCAAAGAGAAAATACTCACATGCTTTTGCCTTGAAGCTTGTTGCGCATACAAAATCCATGCAGTCACTTGCACTTGCCTTTTCTGTGGGTAGATTTTTATACTTCATATTCACTGGTGGATAGAAAGGAACCCTCTCGTATTCTAGCACAGTTCATGTGTGATGTTCTAAATATTGGTTTTGGTTAATACTTTTTTTGCTTTGAGATTTTTTATTCACAGACTAAAGGGACAGCCATGGCTCCTGATGTTGCAAATTTGTATGAGTTGCACTGGCCAGTTTCATTACCTTTTCATGATTACATCTTTCTTTGCTAAAGATGTATTGATTCTATTGACATTTGGACTGGTTCTGCAGCACAATTGCAGGATTTTCAAACCTGGTTCAGTTCCCTGTTATAACAACCGGAAATCTTTTATGCAATTTCACAAACCTGAAATTTTCTTTTCTGGATAATTTGGTTAGAAAAGATGAAAGTGGCTTTCTTTCAGTCATTTTTTGTAAGCTTACTAACCGTAGTGCATGTCTGCTTTTTATCAGCTCTTAGGCAAAGATGTTTTATAAAAAAAAAAAAATCACTCCTTAGTCAATTATTTTGTTTGTGCAGACTTTGTACTTATGTTGCTGAATTTAAGAAATGAGCCAATAGCTCTTGCAAACAGATTTTTTAGTTGGAGTCTCTCTTATAACTGCATTAATAAAACTTACAAAAACAGTGTTTTTCTAACAGAATTTTTGCTGCATGTTATGAGAGAAAATGTGGAAGAGAAATCGTGCAATACCTGTATGTTACATTATTCCAACATATCTCATCAAATTTGTGATGGTACCAGAAAATGTTGAGCCTATTCCCCGATTTTTTTTTGACCATCCATGATTGCTTTTGCGCATGGGACTCTAAAATCAGGCATAAAGTTGCATTAATACCGCACACACTACAGACTTTTCTCCATTGGATTGTAATGTGTGCACACAAGAAGGACATTTTTCAATCAGGCAAGTCTTCAATTAGTCCTTGAACACTGTAATGCAAGGACTCTACACATCCTTTACTTTTCAAAAGTCTCAACATGTGCACTGAGGACTCCACTGCTCCCTTATCACGTTGCCCCAGACTCTCCCCAATCAATAAACCAAACAGTCTGAGGTCGAAATAAAACTTCTGTATGGGGATATTTATTTATTTATTTAGCATTTTTCTATACCGACTTTCCAATAACAGAATTATTGATCAATTCGGTTTACATTCTCAACAATAACAATGAGGGCTGCAGTCTTGCATGGAGCAATTACTGAAAACGTGCAACTATAAACCATCAAGCCATACTGCAACAACCAAAACTGTGAAACTTGAACCAGCAAGAGAGAGACCCACTGATCTACCTCCGCCTCTGACTATTGTCTGCCTGTCTACCTGGCAGTAGAAGCCATTGCGCTGGGTCCAGGTTACTCACCTGCATTGCTCAAGTGTCCATGCTCTATAAAGAGACAGGGAGTTCAAGTACTAAAGTGGTTGCCATCCTTCCCCAAGTGCCACTCAAGCTGTGAGTGTGCATTCAGCTTGCATCATGCGTTCCGCTGCTAGCGGCTGTAGAAACCACTGCAGGCATTCACCGTGTGCCACTGTATCTGCTGTCTTCTCTGTGAATTTGCCTGGCAAGCAGGCCATCCTGCCGCAGCCCCGCAAGAAATGATTTCTCATTTGCAAAAGGGGGCCCCTCCCACCCACTAAGAACTGCGGCTGTACTGAGCTTATTAGGGCGTCTGAGCTATTTTGTAAGGCGCTATTAAATATATATCCAGGATAGTGTCTGACAAATGCAGTCCATCTGGTCGGAGCAACCCTGAGCAGCTTTCATTTATCAGGTCAGAGAGGCTCTGGAGAATAGGCATGAAGACTTGCATACCTTTGTTGATCTTCCTCCTAGTCCTTCCTGTCACCTGATGGGCCTGCTCGCGTTGCTGCATGTGCCTGGTGACGATGCAGTACCAAACAATGTGGGTTTTGGGGAATAGCCCTGCCATTGCAATGCATTCTGTTTGCATCTTTTGGACCACCATCGTGTTACAAAGATCTTTTCCTCAAATCCTTAGAGCCACGTCTATGGGGAACAATACCAGAAAGGTTAAGTCCCTGGAGGTCCCAGACGCATGCCAGTCAGGAGGCCATAACCTCAGTGCACCAAGACGTCCTAGATCTGATGCCCAATCCGGGAAGAATTCTAGCTCACAATTGGGTCTGGGTGGGTCCTACCACGTTGTCAGTCCATTAACATCATATAGGAAATATTCCAGAGCTTAATGGACCTTAAGAGACACAAATACGTGGATTCTTCTTTACTATACCTGCTGTGGCCATAGCCAGCCAGCAAATGGAAACCCTCCCCATCAGCATGGCCCAGCAGGCAAAGTTTTTAGGAGCCTCATGAGGGATTGAAACGCCCTCGGGGTAAACTTCCTTGCCCTGCCAATGCTGGCTAAGGCCTCTGTCAATCTGGCAACTTTGTCCTGTGGGACGATGGTGACTCTAGCCTGTGTATCTATCTTTATGCCTGGCCGTCAACTCTAAATAAAGGTACTGGGCGGGGGGTGAGTGGGAGAAGGGAAAGGGTTGTGGTGGGAGGGAGGCGGGGGGAAACAGGGCATATCAGGATTTTTTATTTCTTCGGTGTAATTTAATCGGATTATATTCGTTTTTTGAATATATCTGGTTAAGTCTCAAGTTAGGTGGCTAACCATTGCTGAATAACTATATTATATATATATATATATATACACACACATTGCCTTCATTTTTGATTTCTAGATATAGATTATATATATCCGGCAATATTCATAAAGAATATCCAGTTATGTGTAATGTTATCTGGCTATGGTTAGTCGGATAATTTTAAACAAGTATATTAAACGGGACAATTATCTCACTGAATATACGGGAAAAGTTATCTGGCTACCTGTAGCCAGATAACTTGCCCACTAAACGTCTTACTGAATATGGACCCCATCTTGTTTTATGTACATTTATATGTTCTACCCCTATTGGTTTGTAATTGCTACCTTATGTCCTGCTCATGAATGTCTAGGTTCATGTCCTAATGTGTACTCTGCTGACATGATTGTATAATGTGACTATTACCTTATCTTAATCTTCCAATGACTGATTTAACTTGCTGTACATTGCTTTGGGTGAATCTCTTCATAAAAATGGCTAATAATAAATAAATAGGAACAGGCTGATCTATAATCGGGGTTTTCCTTTAAATATTGATCAAAATCCTCATTTTAACCCCACATGTAATCACCTACTTCAAATTTCCTCAGTCACGCCCTTGCTTTGCTAACTCAAAGCCTCTGATTTGTTTTTGCTATATGTCCTGTCTGTCTTGACTAATGATAAGTACCAAGAAGTAAAGATTGACCACGACGTGCCTCTGTGCAGCGCTGCATATATCTGCTATGCCCTATACCGCCTCATAACAGTAAACCTGATATTCAGCAGCGCGGGGAGCAGGCAACTTATCCGGCTAACATAATGTCTCTTCTGAACGACCCCAGCTAACACAAGGGTAGGCAACTGTGTTCCTGGAGTGCCACAAACACATCTATTTTCCAGGGTATCCACAATGAATATGCATGGGGTATATTTGCAAGCACTGCCTCCATTCTATGCAGATCTATTCCCTGCGTCTTCATTGTGGTTACCCTGAAAACCACACTTATTTATGGCATTCCAGGGCTGGGCTAACAACTTAGTCTGATAACTTGGAGGCAGTCAGCGAGCAGGAATTCTGAAAACCCACTATGTGGCTGGCTAAGTTCCAAACTTAGCTGGACAAACCATTTGAAAACTGACCCCCATAATATGAATAATAAGGTGGCAGGGCAGGGCACAGCACTCCAGGAGTGACTTTTCGTAGACTCTGCAATTTTTCTCTCTGTTTGGTCTCAAGGAGCTTCAATCACGACACCAACGCTGGCTATGTCATGAAGTGAAGGTCACGTTTTCTGCATGGCTTCTTCCATCCAATAGGACCCACCTACCATTCAACATTCCTACTACTCCTCTCAGTGTTCTAAAACTCACCTAAAAATCATCCTTCTTGTCTAATTATACTTAGCTTCTCCTTTTTTTCTTTCTCCTTTCTGGTTTGATTGCTACTCTCCCACCTACTCAAGTGGATATTGTAACTATCTTTACCACTGCCTTTTATTAAGTCATGTTTGACAAAGCCATCAGCTAAGAACTGTAATAATACTACTAATAATAATGATCATGTCAGAAGAGGGAAAGACATTATAAGGGAATGGGCATATTTATTATATACAGGCTGGGGATATTAACTACAAAATTTGGAAGTTAAGGGGGGAGGTTAATAATAACCTTGTATAAATACCTAACGGGCAAATATGAATGTTTATGTGAGAGTAAGCTCAAGCTAGAACTGCTGGAACCGAGAGACGACATGTGAAACAATAATGCCTTTATTTCGAAGTCAAGGGAAACATTTTTATAATCCAAGTAATTAAAATTTTGAATGATCTGTTATTCAGTCATCTTCAAACGAGTTATTTAAAAATAAAGTGCACAGACTACTAACTGATATGACAGAGGGCCACAGGGATTTATGAATGACACAATTTTAAAATGGATAGTTTGTTTTCTTCACTGATTTTAAAAAAAATTTTTCTTAGGTGGTTGTTTTTTTTTTAACGAAGATGATTCCCAGTTCAGTTTTTCTCATCAACTCCTATGTGGGCAGCCTAATGGCTCAGGGGAATGGTTGCAGTTTTTCAGAGCCTTTCACCTCCTGGTTCGGATCCCAGCTTGGGTAGCCTGTGTAAAGTGTGCTAATTCTTGTGGGCAACATAGCAGATGTATTTGCATCATGACTCCTGACAGATTTCTGTGAACCTGAATTTGGCTGCACACCTCATTACCCGCTCATGATAAGGAGAGAGCGAATCCTCCTGTACCATTCCCATTAGCTTGTGCATATGATGACAGGGCATCTGGGACATGAATTGGCTGCTTCTGCAGGGGTGATGACACACAGACCTCCTGAAGTCAGCTTTCCTTGTTTTTCCTGTCTTTTATAATGAGAGCCAAGTCTTCTAAACATACCCGGACAGTGTCGAATTCCAGTCATTCTATTTAATCAATCAACCAACAAACTATAAGTCAATTTTCCTCAGAAGCTCAACACTGTTAACAGCTAGAGAGGTGCTTTCATTGCGTTTTGAAAGCAAAATGAATACAATTTTCTTCATTTTTATTTCATCTCATTTTCCAAAGGAGCCACCAGCCCTGGTCCCCTTACTAGCCAAAAAATACCCTGCACTAACATCACAAAATAAAAAAAATGTAACCCCCCCCCCCACTGGGACCTGATCACACCCTCCCCTACACCCCCTCCAGACCAACTTACCCCATCTGTGTGTCTTTAGAAATCCAAATGGGCAGGAACAATCTCCTGTCACTCCTGCCTCCTTTGAGCCTTATTCAAAATGGCATCAGCTAGCTCCGAGGATACCAGCTAGCCCTGAAGCTGGTGCCACTTTGTTGCATGTAGAAATCTCTCTACATCAGTACAACAAATTGACGCCAGCCCCAGGACCACCTGGCACCATTTTGACTATGGACCAGGCAGGACAGGAGCGATGAGGGGATCGCTTCTGCCCCCCTTGGATATCTAAAGACCCATAGATGGGAGTAAGATGAGCCCAGGGGGCTTTGGAGGAGTGAGCAGGCAGGCCTGGGTGGAATTTTTTAATTTAAAAAAAAAAAAAAAAAAAAAAAAAAAAGTGTTTTTGTCATGCCTGTGAAGATTTTTTTTTTGACAGGGGAGGTAGGACTCCAGCCCTCCTCTTTTCACTTTTTGGTTTTTTGTGTTTTTCATTCCTTTACATTTAGAAATAAACCATGAGCAAAATGAAAAAACAATGGAAACAAAAATGAAAAAAGTGCACACCCCTATTAACATTTAACAAAATACAGCATCATCGAAACAAAATCGGCAATAATAAATAGTACAATATAAAAAATCCAATATATTATACATAAAGGAATAATAAGCAGAAAATATAATACAATATAATACTGTCTGTTATTAAACTTTTTATATTGATCCAAAAAGTTATTCAGAGGTCACACAGTGAAAAGAATAGTTTATTTGTTGTGCTTGAGAGCTTTCACTTTGGGTCCTGGTCCTGTAAATATTACATCTATCTAAAGAGCTAAGAGGGAGCCCTAGATTCTCTGTCATCCTTCCCTTCTCTTTTCCTCTACTTTTCTCCTTTTCCAGCCTTCCTTATCCTCTCCCTCTCAAGCTGGCCATCTTTAACTTATTCCCTTCTTCCCTTACATAGCACAGCCTCTCTTCAATTACTCCAGCCTGTTTCTTGTCTTCTTCCTGATGCTTCTTTTCCTCTATTTTTTCTTCCATGTCTCAGATTTCTGGACTCTCATCTTTTCATCTTATGCCCTCCTTTCCCATCCCTGTTTCTCTTTTCTCATAGCCCCCTCTCTCTATCCCCGTTTCTCCATCTCTCCCTATCTCTTGCCTTCCTTATTCCTATTTCTCCTTCATCTTTCCATCTCTTATCCCCATCCCTGAATCTTTCTCAATATATTATCTCTCCCCATGTCACTCATCTCTCTCACTCCTCCTTCCAGTTCAATCCACATTCCCCTCTCCTCTATCCAGCTTGATCCCTTGCCTTTCCCACCCATTTGCTCTCCTGTCCCTTTCATTTTTTCTGCATTTTACTCCCCCCTCCCTCCTTGCCCAACAATGCCAGGTCCTCACTACTTTTCACCTCAAGCCCTTGATATCAGATCCTCCCCAACTTGCTGGTAGAGGAAAGCAACAATTCACAGCTAAAGGTAGCCTAGCCTCCTCCTACCATGCAGTATCTGTCCCAATCTGAGGTTGTGCTTAGCCAGTGGCATCTGTGAAAATAGTGTGAGATCTGAGGGTCCCTACATATTCCAAGCCATGCAGTAAAGGAGACTAGAAGCAGATAAGAAATGCTGCTCTCCTCCTATTAGTGTGGTTAGGAGGGGAAGAGAAACATGGATTAGCATTGGAGATAGGAGTGGACCCAGTGTTGGGGTGGAATGGGGTGTTGTGCTGGGGAACGTGCTGGAAAGGAGGGAAGAAGTGCAGAGGTTGATATGAAATTTGGCAGATATGCTCTCCTTCTCCTCGGCTCTTCTTTTGGCCAGCTCCCTTCACTCCACCCGATCTGTGAAAGCCATATCTTTCATCTGCAGGTGGTCTGCACTGCAGGGCTGTCTTTAGGCCTATGCGATGTGACTTCTGTGGAGCCCCTCCAACTGTAGGGCCTGGTGTAATTGTATTGTTTGCAGCAGTCTAAAGATGTCCCTACTTCTGGTCTGTCCCTACTTCTGGTCTGAGCCCTCGTCAACAGGGAGTTATGGCATTAGCAGGAAGCTATGGAATTAGTCTATACTCTCTGTTGGGAAGAAAATACTCAGTATGTCTCCTGGAAGCTCCAGGTTGTCTTTAAAATGTAGGTAACTACGTCTATTCTATCCCAGTAATGACTCCTGATTGGAAACATGTGCACCTGCTGCAGCAACCACAAGCTCTGGTCTGCAGCCAATGATGACATCTGCCCCTGTGTAATTCTTCTCAATTAGCACCAATGATACCTGTAACCCTCTTGCTTCCTAGAAAGAGTGTTGGGAGTTCTGCTCGAGGAGACAAATAAGTAAAATGCACAACAATCTCATCCCCTCTAAGGTTAGGCCCTCTGATTTCAGATAAAATATAATATGAAAGACAAAAGTAAACTATAATGTATGTTTGCAGAGTCCAGGATATAAGCAAAGATCAGCTGAGAAAGCCCTGTTCACAGTTTATTTGCACAGGGTCTGAGATGCTTTGGATTCACTGGCAGTCACAATACACTGCGTTGTTATACTTTTTCATAGACACAGTCCAAGAGAAAGCATTCCTACTGCATCCGAGAGCGTTAACTCTTTCAACGTTAGCTACAACTCTTCTTCACACTACGACAGTGCCAGCACGCCAGGTCCTCATAATTCTTGGCCATATGGCTGCATCCATTTACGTGGTTCCAAATACGCGCCTCCATATGCGCCGTCTACAATGGGGCTTGAAACATCAATGGGATCAATTTCTCCAACCATTGTCAACCCCCATTTCATTAACCAATAGTATGAAACAAGACCTGGAATGGTGGATACTTCCAGGAACGCTACAAACGGGCTCCCCCTTACGCCCATTACGACATCAGTTCATACTAACACACATGCGTCCCCCACAGGATGGGGAGCACACTTGAACCACTTACAGACACAAGGTCAATGGACTTCATACAGACACTTCACATCTACCTCTTGGAACTGAGAGCAGTACGTTACGCCCTTCGAGCCTTCGAAAGCTACCTTCGGGGAAAAATTGTAATGATTCACACGGACAATCAAGTTACAATGTTTTACATCAACAAAGAAAGAAAGAGGGTCCGGTTCTTAGAACCTCTGCAAAGAAACTGTTCAGATTCTGGAATGGGCCCACTGCAGACTCATTTCCCTGCAGGCAACTTATCTGCCAGGCATTCACAATTCCAGAGCAGACAGATTCAGCAGGATTTTTCATCCCTAGAAATGGGAGCTAAATCCAAAAGTGATCAGTCACATATTCTCGGTATGGGGTCTCCCATCCATAGATGTCTTTGCAACAGAAATCAACATGAAGATCAAGACCTTTTGCTCCATTTACCCGAGCCCGCACAGACTCAGACTCACTGCGGATGCCTTTTTAATCAGTTGGAAAAACAATCTCCTATACGCATTTCCTCAGATACCTCTCATCGCTCGAACAATTCAGAGATGTATCGAGGACCAAGCAGATCTGATACTCATAGCACCTGCATGGCCAAGGCAACCATGGTACAGCTACCTCCTACGCCTATCGATTTACAATCCAGTACCTCTAGGGGACAGCGATCGCCTTCTTACACAGGACAATGGATCACTACTACATCCCCTTCACTCTTCCCTGCATCTTACAGCATGGAGGTTGAGAGGCTCGCATATCAGCATTTGAGCATCTCTCCTGCTCTCCAGGACATACTACTGTCCTCAAGAAAACTTTCCACAAGATTAAATTACCAAAGAAAATGGATTCGCTATACTTCCTGGTGCTTATCAACAGGAACAGATCCATTCACTTGCTCTCCGGAACAACTTCTCTCGTACCTTCATTTGCTATACAGTGACGGACTCGCCACTTCTTCTTTACGGGTACATTTAAGCGCTATTGCAGCTTACCACATCCCTCTTAATGGAGACCCTATTTCATGTCATACTTTAGTTTCGAGATTCATGAAAGGAGTACTATGCTTATGTCCACCTTTACAAAAACCACTAGTACTGTGGGATATTAACACAGTTCTCGAACAACTCATGCTTCCACCGTTCGAATCTTTAGAAACCTGTCACCTTCGTTACCTCTCTTGGAAGGTGCTCTTTTTGGTGTCATTAACTTCAGCGAGACGGATAAGTGAATTGCACTCCCTGGTTTATTTCCCTCCTTATCTTCAATTTTACCATGACAAAGTGACCTTATGGATACACCCGAAATTTCTGCCAAAGGTGATATCCAGTTTTCATATTAACCAGACTATCACCTTACCTATGTTTCATCCAAAACCTCATCACTCTAAATTCACAAGGATGGCCAGTAACAAAACAACTTTATCCACATGGATAACTAACTGCATTCAGTTTTGCTATGCTCAAATATCACAGACGTTACCTGCAGCACCAAAAGCACATCAGGTATGCGCAATGGCAGCTTCCATAGCCAACCTCCATGAAGTACCAATCACAGATATCTGTAAAGCAGCGACATGGTCCTCGTTACACACTTTCACATCCCACTATTGTTTGAACAAACAATCAGCGGATGACGCATTAATGGGTCGGACTATCCTCCAGAAGAGTACAAAATCCACAAACAAGAAGCCTTCATAGGAACTGTCCGCCATTACCTCTAGTATTGAGCACATCAAGCACTCTGAACGTAACAAAACTGCTCAATACGTCAGCTGGGGACTCCCAGACAGCATGGCTAATTTAGATGCTTATCTACGTGAAAAAAGCAAGTTTGCTTACCGTAAACGGTGTTTTCTGTAGATAGCAGATGAATTAGCCATGCTGGCCCGCCCGCCTCCCCGGACAGTTCTAACATAACTTACTTGCTTTGATACTGACTGAGGAACCTGAGGCAATCCTAGCAACAGGCAGAAGGGAGCCCCTGGCTGGAAGATTTTACTAGACTTAGAGAGAGCTCCATCACCTAGTGGCACGGAAGACGTACCCAGACAGCATGGCTAAGTCATCTGCTATCTACAGAAAACACAGTTTACGGTAAGCAAACTTGCTCTTCTAAACCTGTACAGAGGCGCAGTGTCCCCTCACACTCTGGTCGCAGTGTAATAGCACTTTGCAATTGTGAATACACAAAATATGTGTGATCTTCAAGGTAAAATGCAGCCTGAAGTTCCTGAAAACTTTTAAATTGGCCCCCTGCCCTTATCTAATTAAAAAACAAAACATAAATTCATAAAATAGACAAACCTACTAAAACAATTATTTCAGTATAAAATAAATCATAATAACATCACAAAACAACAGAACCCATTGTAAAACATAAAGGCACAATATTAAGATTTTCTTCCTTTTATAAAATTGCCAGCAGGCATATTGTGGTTGCTTAGGCACAGCCATGAGTTTGGAAACAGCTAGAAGTACAAAAAGGAGGCCAAACTCCAGCTGATTCCACACACACTATTTACAATTAAAAACCCAAAAGTATAGCACAGAGGCCACTTAGCAGTCTCACAACAATACAATATATGCAGTTCTTACTTAAGCTAACTTCCTGCCTTTTCTCTGGGATTTCCCCAGCCTTCTGGGCTCTGCCTTCTTATCCAAGGCTTCAGGGATTCTCCCTGGCCCAAAATCTCATGCTGAGTTGGTTCTTAAGGAGGACTGGGCCAGATAGCTGTGGCTGGTCCTTTAAGATGTTCTGAGGGAGTTTCTTATACACTCCTGCACACATATACATATCATAAAATAGAGATTTATTTATTTAGTATTTTTCTATACCGACCTTCATGGTTAAATACCATATCAGGTCGGTTTACATCGAACAAGGGGATAGTAACAGAAAATACATATTTAAATAAGTGGATAAACAGAAGAATCAAAGTTACATTCAACAGGGATGGTAAAAACTTGGAAGCTTAAGCAGCTGGAAAGAAAGGCCTAAGAAGGCATAAAGTTAAGTAAACATAAAAACCAACACGGTAACATGGTTAGTGCTAGATTAGAAGAGACTTGTGCTTGTGGGAGTTAAAGGATGTCAAAGTGTTAATCATCTATTGTGTGTCCGATGGATCTGGGAAGGCTTGTCGGAACAGCCAAGTCTTGAGTTTTTTCTTGAATGTAAGTAGGCAAGGTTCCAGCCTGAGGTCTGAAGGGATGTTGTTCCACATGGCTGGGCCTGCTATTGAGAAGGCTCGGTCTTTGGTCGAAATGAGGCGCGTGGCTTTGGTAGGAGGGGCTTGTAGAGTGCCTTTATGGATTTCTCTAATCGGTCTGATTGACGTATGAGGTTTGAGTGGGATTTCGAGATCAAGTTGCAGGTGATTATGGATGGATTTGTGTATTATAGAGAGTGATTTATGTAGAACTCTGTAGTTAACTGGTAACCAGTGTAGATAATGGAGGATGGGAGTAATATGTTCTCCTCGCTTGGTATTGGTCAGAGTTCTGGCTGCCGCATTCTGTATCATCTGTAACGGCTTAATAGTTGAGTTGGGGAGGTAAAACTGAGATAAAACTAAAACAATTATTCCAAGAAAAATATAAAACAGAACCCATCACTAACCATAAAAATATAAATCAAAATATTACAATATTTTTCTACTATAAAATTATAAACTGATATATCCTAATCGAACATCCAGGACTTTGCCAGTTTCTGGAATTTCAGGTAGTTCACTTCTGATCAAAGCCAAGGAGCTTGATAAGTAATTGTTGACTGGCGCATTTAAAGAGCTTGTTAAGACATGTATTGACAGTTAACATTCTAATTGGTACTCCAAATATCCTTTTTCACAAAAAAATGATACATCTAGACTAGTTATTGGAACGTTGGGTTCACCACTCTAGAACTTCCATACTAAGTTTCACTCTGTATGGTCATGTAGCTACCTCCTTGCTCAGCCCACAACATAAGACAGACAGTAACAGCCAGAGTCTCCCAGTCTGGGCAAGGCCTGCTAGGGTATTGCACTAAGGCAATTGAATGCACAGATAATGTAGGAGAAATCCCGAGATGAACATAATAAAGAAATCAAAAGCTCTAATGCATGATTCTCCATTAGACTTTTTTTATTTTGCTTTAGCTCTATTTGTTTTGGCAATAAATTTCTCTTCTTTATGAACTCCATATCCCATGAGGACCAGCTTCAGGATATAGCAGGGATCATACTGAGCAACTGGAGTATATAGAACATAAGTCGACCCTTTCTAGGAGAGAATGATCGAAGCAGCAGAGTGACATGGATGTCTGCAGTAAGGATAATTTAGCTCACCCAGTCTGCCCTGTTGACCCTGCCTACTCCATTCTATTGCAGGTCATGTTAGTAATGTTTTTCAAGGCCACTACCTTGAGATGTCACCTGAGCACATCTACTAGATCAGGCCAGCAGTGGCTCCTCCCCCTTGTGAAGGTTTTGTAGTACCTCTAATAACCTCCCAGTGAGAGAATGCGTGCTTCTTTTTAACATGGAAAATAAAATCATATACTGTATATATGTACTCAGGAAAATGCTACACTCCGAGCAGTCTGTGCAATAAATCTGGAATGCAACAGGAGATGTTTGTATAATTCATCCTTATGGCTGATGTAGTGTAAGGAAAGCTGTAATGAAAATTTGAAGGTTGTAACTGCAAGCTGGAATAATAACACACACATGAAAAAGCAAATAATAACCCGGCAGCCAATGTGCAAGAACAGGATCTGTAATGAGAATCGTAAAATAAGCTGCAAAGAAAGCTTTACTCCGTTGGATAGGGGAACTGTATATATAGCAAAGCAACTCATAAAATCAAGAGATGAATGAGGACAACTTGTACTATCCTATCCTGAGAAACTTTAATCCTAATTCAATATATAATCATGTATTTGATCTCGCAGATTGAACTAGTATTGCACAATAAACCAAGAGTGCTGATCTCCATACTGAGTTATGTCAAGATACAGTAGTAAGACTCTGAGATCAGCTCATTTTAGATAATTGTTCACCATATGCCACATAATCCTTTTTTTTTGGGGGGGGGGGGGGGGGGGGGGGGGGGAGAGTAGAGAAGAGTCTGTTCGTGTGAGTGGATGGGGAGAGGGAAAGGAAGAACCAGAGGAGCATTAAATTGCTAAATTATCTAATGTTTGGGTACTTGCCAGGTACTTTGACTTGGATTGGCCACTGTTGGAAAGAGGACACTGGGCTTGATGGACCCTTGGTCTGACCCAGTATGGCATTTCTTATATTTCTTAAGTTTACATCTGAAAGTTCAGTATGAGATACAGCTCTTTTCTTCTTTTACATTTTATTGAAGCAGTTTTCTGAGGTTAGAAAGACACAGCGAACAAAGACAAAATGTTTATTAACTTTTGCTTCTCTCCTGAGACCATCATTTAAAAACACAAATTCCTTTCTCTAGTACATTTAGTTCTTGTGGCAGGTTAACTGCAGTAGAAACAGAACAGGTTTTGCACGGGCAGTGGCAGTGCAAGGCTCCCCAAGCTGCCTTGGCAATGTGTCTGCGCCCTGCTCTGGAGGGACCACCTCCAGGTCCGCACACCTGCACCTTCCTTCACCACAATTCCGAGATCGCCAACAGTTGTGCCAAGTAGTGCCACCTTGTGATGGTGGTTTTGGTGATGTGGATGCTTGTCGAGTGGGAAGAGGACTGAGACCAGCAATTTCATTTTACGTAGGCCATCAGTCAGCTTTCAGGTGTGTCATGTCTTTTTCACTTACCACTGAACTGGGCTGCATTTACACAGTCAACCTAGAGGTGAAAGGCTCTGGAATCCTGGGCTAATTCCTTCGAGTTGTCCCATCTGCTGAGATTACGGTATTATATGTTTGCTGCTTCTCAGTTCTCCAGATCATGTTTGTCTCCTTTTCTGTTTCGTTGACCAGTTCATTCATGTACCTTTTAGCGCCTTAGACTAGACACAGGAGACAATCTTCAGTCTGCATAGGTATAAAGTCTTTGGATACTTTGCACCCACAGGCCTTGCATCTAATTTTAAAAGGAAAATTGCATACATTATTTCAGCTGGAAAATTGTTCCTGGGTACAAAGGACCCATGGATTTTCCACCTGCTTCTTCTGCGGACAGAGTTTGCCTGGGAAATAATGCATATAGATTGGAAAATCAAGTCTGCACTTGTAGTTTACCCACCTCGCCCGTAACTGCTTTGGGAATATCTCTCCTAAAAGCAGTAAAAGGTACCAGTCTGAGGTTATCTTCTCCAAATATTCAGTGCCACTTATCTGGATGAAGTGCAGCTGAATATTGGTTAGTCGGTCAACTTTTGAACAGCTAGATTTGTTAACGTAGCCACTTAGCACTGGAGATCAGCACACAATCGGTTAACTCAAGTCCCACTCACCTAATGGAGTGGTAAACTTGGGGCCCCCTCCCTTCTCCCAATGTAAAAAGATTCTGTTTGTGATATATCAGGATGGTCAATTTATTTTTAGTTTTCCGTCTGTATGATTACATTGAAAAAAGAAGAGGTCCCAATTTGTCCATATTCCTCGGGTCCTATCAGTGGTACCTCAGATGAAAACTGATCCTTTCTTTAATGTAGACGTTTAATTTTGTTTCTCAGGTGTCTCGTGGTGGTCAGTGCACTGAGTGCTACTCTGAATGCCTTTGAGAGAAGTCCTTTGAGAGGCCTTTGTTGCAGGAATTCCTTTCTTCCTCATGGAATGATTGACTTCATTATCATTTTCATAAGACCAATGGTGTGAGGGAATCTGTGAACAAGACAATATATAGATGAGGTCTAAATGTTCCAATTTTAACAAAGTCTGGTCAATCACAGAAACTCTCAATTCAACAAAACCAGAGAGGGGGGGTGGGTTTATATTCAGGTAACCCATGCACAGGTTAGCTTCAGTCGCTAAGTGGCAAACGAGCATATCCTAGCTAGGAGTACATTCAATTTGGTACACTCACGTGCACAAGGTGGCAATCTCTCTGTGATTCTGTCTCTGTGTAAGCAAAAACACACGCCTTAGCTCAGTGTTTCCTAACCCTCGCCTGCAGGCACACCTAACCAAGTCGAGTTTTCAGGCTTGCCACAATGAATATGCATATGATAGATTTGCATGCCCTGGGGTTCCAAAGTGTGCAAATCTGTCTCATGCTTTTTCATAGGTAGAATTGTTACTGTTTGAGTGCTAGCAGTTAGGGCTGCTTTTTTATGGAAGGTTTACCATATTGTAATTGAAATTCAGTTTACTCGTGGCTTTCCCGGGGCCAAACCCACACCCAACATGTGTTACCATAGACCTAATACCATATGGGTTCCAAGTGTCTTGTTTTACTTTTTTGCAAGGTTTTCTGGTTGGTACCACAGTAGTGCATGTAAATATAATATACATTCTGTAAATTATATTTTCAAAAAGTCCTTTCTCATGTAAAATCTGTTATTATAAATGCACAATTTTTAGTTGTATGTGGAGAGGGGGGGGAGCAAGGCTGTATGGTTCACCTGGCCCTAGAGAAGAGTGGAAGGTATGACTTGTTGGCAGATGACGGTGGAAGATGAGAGAGGGGAGGGTGAGAAGGAGGATTTGGGGGTGAGGGGGTATCAAGAGAACAAGAAAGGATGCAGCTGTTGAGGAGAAATTCAAGGGGCCAGACAGCTGGAGATGGTAAAAGGAGGGGGAGATGACAGAGTGACAGGAGGGAGTTGGCAAGGTATAGGATTGGCACAGAGAACTGGAGGGGAGAGAAGGGGGATGATATTTAGGTGAGTGGATAGAGAGACAGAGATAAAAAGAATGAAGACAAAAGAAAAGTAAATGGAAAGATCAGTATTAGACAGAGGTGTAGGGGAGGACCTGAAGAAGACCGGAGGAGAGAAATAAAACAGAAAAAGAACAGGAGACCCTATAAAGGAGTTAGGAGACCAAGAAGAGGAAATGAGTGCCAAAAGTGATTACAAAAATAAAATGTCCAGAAAGCAAGGACAGATAAAAGCATTTTATATTCAGTTTAGTGAATGGAATATGTCGGCTTTGGGAATGTGCAGCTCATGATATCTTTGGTTTTGCACAGTACAGGAGGCAATGTTTCTATTTCTTTGGGGTTGCATGGCATGCAGGGTCTCCCTTCTGGGAAGGGGGGGGGGGGGGTTCCAGTTCAGTTTTTGAATGAAGGCTCATGATGTTGCCAGGATCCCTGTACTGGTTCCGATTGAGCTGGAAGCCCAAAGGAGCAGGAGGAAACTGCTGGGGTAAAATAAACACAAAAATGAAAGCCCCCTCCAAGTAGCAGAGTCTCCCAGCTTGTGGAGTTGGATGTTGTGTTCAGGGTGAGGGTGCACATTTTTACATGGCCGTAAGTGCCAAATGGCCTGGCTACAGCTCTGCTGGCTTCAACCTGCAAGAAGGGAAGTTACTAGGAAGACCAGGAATATAAACAAGTATGATTGCTTGTGATGTTTTCTTTCTTTCCACTACCCATGATATGTCCAGGAGAGATGGATTTCTGGGATTTATTGGACACTCAAACTCTAAATTAGTTAATATTAAAAGATTAAATTTGCAGCTTTAATGCGTTGGTGTTATATTGTACTGTACATTGCAGTATGTTTTTCAATGGAAGATAGCGTAGGTGGTAATGTGCAAATATCAGTACAAAAAATTGGATAAGAAACTGTACACAGAGGATGTGTGTAGGCAGTAGGATCTTGGACTGGAGGGGTAAATTAATAATGATATGGAATTGGGAAGTGGTGGTAAAAGAGCGGTGCCTTTCAGGGGGAGGGGGTTAAAAGCTCTGTGCAAGGAGCGTATTTTGGGGTATTTTTATTATAAACTATGTTAAGGGTATGCAGGGAATTTTTTTTTTTTCATTTTGTTTCATTAAGCAGGTTTGTGTTTGTTTCATTGTGATTCTTTCTTTGCTTTATGTTTTAGTGTATGTGAAATGGTTTTCACGTGCACTAAATGCTTTTAGTGTTAGCAAAAACCATTTAACAAGCACTAAAACGAAAAACAAAAAGACAAAATCTTGTTTGTTTTTTCTCTTTCATTTCATTTTGAAAACAATTATTGTTTCAGTGTTTACAACGAAAGCACATCCCTACTGTGTATGCCATTGAGACCAATAAAATAGGGTGAGGGTCATTTCAAAATGATCGAGCCCCACTGAGAAACAGATTGATCCCCCCCCCCCCCGAGTAATTTTATGTGTCACGGAGAAGAATAGCACTTTAATTATGAAATAAAATTGAAATGTTATCTCATTAGTCTATAGTTTATGCTAGATCATGTTACCCAATCTAGCTGGCATGGAAAGAGTACAGATTTATTCATTAGTAATATCATGGATAATATGCATTGTCTCATTAGTATGTGTTCAATTCACTGAAAACTTTTAGGCCTCTGGTGGGTGAACAAAGCTGATACCTTAAATAAGGAACTGTCATTAAAGCTCATATCTAGCAAAACAAGAAAATATTTGTCACTGGCCTGCAAAAATAGAGTGTGCAGAAAAAAGAGCCACCATAGCCACTTAGGGCTGGATTTAAAAACACGCGCGTAGCTGGGCCTTACGTGCACCGGGCCAATTTTCAAAGGGCCCAGCCATGCGTGTAAGACCCGGGACTTGCAAAAGGGGCTGGGGAGGGGGCGTGCCCAGAAGCCTTCGAATGGCTGCTGTGCCGGGAAATCGTGCGCCGGCAGTCAGCTGGCGCGCGCAAGTTACACCTGCCTCTGTCAGGCGTAACTTGTGCGATAAAGGTATGGGGGTTTTTTTTTTCCGGGCTGGGGGGCGGGACAGGTGGGGGGGGGGAAGGAAAGTTCCCTCCGAGGCCACTCAGATTTCAGAGCGGCCTCGGAGGGAACGGGGAAAGCCAGCTGGTCTCCCCGAGGGCTCGGCGTGCGCAAGGTGCACTAGTGTGCACCCCCTTGCACGCGCTGACCCCTGATTTTATAACATGCGTGCGGCTGCGTGCGCATGTTATAAAATCGGGCGTACCTTTTAAAATCTGCCCCATTGTAGATAAATTGCTTCTAAATATATAATCATCGGTCTTTGCAGATACTAATCCTTATTTTATACTTCACGCTTTTATTTATTTTTATTTTTTAAATTTTTTATTTATGCAATTTCAAATATTACACACACAAACAATAATTCAATGAAATACAGATACATTGTAATATAATATATATCATTGTACAAATTTAAACCAGAAAAGCAACTTTGATCTGTATTATAGAGGAAATCTCCAAGAAAAGAAAAGGAAAATTAAAAGCGGATAAAGGCAATTGAAGGAAACCCTAACAAACAATTGAAAATTAGGAGAACACATGAATTTCTACTTTTGCTCTGATCCATTAGCCAAAGATGTTTGGGCTTGGGAATCTAGAAAAGATCGTAGCTGTGAAATTTCAAAGAAAACATATTTCTGATTTTGAAACAGTAATTCGCATCGACATGGAAATTTTATAATCATTTTGCCACCTTTACTCTCCACTTCTTGTTTAACTGCGAGAAATTTCTTCCTCCTTACTTGAGTTGCTCTAGAAAAGTCTGGATATATCCAAACTTTTTCTCCATGGAAAGATTTAGATCTGTTTCGCATGTAGAGGCGAAAAACCGCATCCCTATCTGAGGCAAAAACAAAAGAGACATGCAACGTTGCTCTAGTATTTATACTGGTCTCAGGAGTAGCCTCGATTATAGCTGTTAAATTTAAGGAGTTATCTCCTGGTTTACCATTTGATAATACTTCCTTAGCTGTAATGTAATATATTTTAGAGAAGGCAGGAAGAACCTGCTGTGGCATATTCAATGTTTGACTCAGATATTCTTTGAACATATCTTGTGGTGTTATTAATGTATGTCTGGGAAAATTTAATACTCTGAGATTTAAATATTTTAATGAATTTTCAATAGATTCCAATCTTTTATCATAAAGAGTCTTAGTCTTTGATGGCAACTTTCCAATTTAACCATTCTGGCCTCCATTTGTTCTTTTCCTGTTTCCAATATTGAAATATGAGTTTCAATATCTATGAATCGCTGTTTAGATTCAGTTGTTATTTTGGTTAAATTGAGAATAGCCTTTTCTAGTGATTTGATAGCAGGCCAAAGAGATTCCAACGTTATTTGTACAGGATTTTCCAATTGTAGAGAGATAGCACTTTCTTCTCTAACTTCTCCAATTCCCTCTTTGGCCAAGTCTCCTCCTCTCACATCCTTTTGATCAATCTGTGAATTTAAAAGGTCTGAAGAAATTGACTGAGGTGGGGGAGGGGTTCTCGGAGCCCCGGGGCTCAGAGATGTTTCGGCTGGAAGAATAGGCATCCGCTCTGTCTAATTCTTCAATAGCCCTCTCACCGGGTTCTATATCATGTGCTGGAGAGAATAAAGCAGGTATCTGTAATTGGGAAGGCACTGTCAGGGGAGATGATGTGGTCATCTCCCTTATTTTTGCCTTCCTTTTTGTATGAGGCATATTAGTTTATAAGGAAAAAATCCAAACTCTTTCTTCAACACACACTCCTAAAAAATGCTTTCTTTCCTGGAGGGAGGTTAGAAGTCTGAGGAGATAGATATATATAATAAATCATTTATACCATTTACTCACGATTTTGCTGGTGCCCGAAGTTGAGGGTTTGAGATTGAGCCAGAAAATTCCAACAAAGCCACGCACCCCTTTGGCGACGCGCCGGCATCGGCAAGCGCCGCAGGGGACTGGCTTTTAAGCAAGAAGCCAGTTGCCCCTTGATGACATCAGCGGCAGGAAAAAGTTGAAGCTGTGGGTCTGTTTGGGGCCAGAGAACCGCGTCTCACCCCACCTTCTCCTCCAGCAAGTAATAAAGGGCTCAGTCAGGAATCTCCTCTCTCCGGCACCTCGGAGAATCGCTGCAGGGGGCTGGCTTTTAAGCAAAAAGCCAGTCGCCCCTTGATGACATCAGCGGCAGGAAAAAGTTGAAGCTGTGAGTCCGTTTGGGGCCAGAGAACCACGTCTCACCCCACCTTCTCCTCCAGCAGGTAATAAAGGGCTCAGTCAGGAATCTCCTCTCTCCGGCACCTCCTACTTCATGCTTTTAAAATTTTTATCAGTTGCAAGTAAAACAAAATTCTTAAATGAAATAGAAAGCCAAGCACATAAACATAATAAGATATCTGTTTTATGAAGGTCACTTATTTCTCCAGCATGGAATAGGTTGTTAGAAGGTATTCTTTTTCTTTTAAAATTATACCAGCCATTCTGGGAATCAGTAGCCACAATCAGTGTTGCTGGGACAAACCCATTATCCAATGGCCGGAATTGTGGGATGCATGCAATGAAGTGAATATACATCTCATTCTTGCCCCTACAACTAAGGTTCCTTGCTTTGACTCATCCCAAAGACAATGGATAGCCCTAATAGAATATGCACAGGGCATGGACAATGCAGACACCTGCTGTACAAATTGAAGATGAGAAATGGCCCAAAATGTGACTGCGACCATTAGTCTAAGAATTCAAAGCAACCTTGTTTATATTGTCTAGATGTAATTCATAGAGGCTTCAATACAGGTAAACAATTTGTGCTCATATTATTAGATGTTTCAGAAGCGCTTGACATGTTGTATCATCAGATCTTAATCCATCGATTACAAGAATGTGGCATTTCTGGTACAGTTTTAGACTGGTTTCGTTTTTACATATCTCATTGTCAACAATAGATTAGAATTGGTTCATCGACTTAATCATGGCATAACATTGATACTGGTGTGTCTCAGGGCTCTTCACTCTCTCCCACCCTATTCAATATCTATTTTGCCCTGATATATAGATTGTTCTCGTGCTTGGGTGTCCATTACCGGGTGCACACAGATGACATCTATTTCTTTTTCCTAGTTTCCTCCACCTGGTCGGATACAGTTCAAATGGTTTCATTCTGTTTGTCATCAGTTAAAGCAAGGCTGTTTCACAATAAAATTTTGAATCTGGAGAAAAATTAAATTATGAGCCTGGAAACTGGTCCAACACCAGATATGCCACCTTTATTTTGTGTTTGAGGATCATCAGATTCCTTTAGACCCTCAAGTTAAAAATCTTGATGTCATCATTAACTCTAATCTTTCCATGCGACCACAAGTCAATGCTGTAAGAAAAGCAACTTTTTAAAAAATCAAACTCCTTAAGAATCTTAGGCCTTTGTTAGAGGCAAGTGATTTCCGGACAATACTCCAAGCTTTTCGGTTTGCTAGCTTTCATTACTGCAATGCATTATTTATTTTATTTATTTATTTTAAATTTTTATATACCGGAATTCCTGTATGCAATACAAATCAGTCCGGTTTACAAGTAACGAAAGAGGTTGCCCTGGTCTGGGAAGTTAGACCTGGGTTTTTTTACATAGAACATGGAACAATAACAATAAACCATTGAACATTATTACAAGTAACATAGAATGTAACAATAGCATTTAACAGATTTAACCTTTTTTACAAAGAACTTTAGTAGCGAATATGGTCTGCAGTAGACGGTTATATAAAGGTGAATAATGACTGTTAGAATTGCGAATAAGCAAGTACGGTATGAAAATTAAGTGGCAAGGTGTTGGTGACACCCTGCAATGTTTGGCTCTGAAAGTCAGGAGGAGGTGCCTATTGGAAAGCTTGCCTGAAGAGCCAGGTTTTTAACCTTTTTTTGAACTCTAGTAAATTGGGTTCGAGCTTATTATAGCTTGGTGTCCCTGCCTCCACCCCAAAGGCCTGATTTACTAAGCTTTTATCCCATACACGCAGACAGGCCAATGCAATACTGTGTGTTGGTCTCAGCGCACGGCTCAACGTGCACTTCAACGCGCGTCCATAACTCCTGATGCATAAACGGGGGTTAGTCCATCCAAAATATGTGTAGGTAAGAGCGCTGTGGGTATGTCACCATGAGGAATGTGCTGCTCTTCTCGGGGCAATTCCAAGGATGAGTCCTTCACTTAAGGCCGGCGGTTGTGACACTAGATTCCTTCTGGGAATTAACAGCAGGCTTTGCAAAGTTTTTAAATATTTGTTCTTCTAAGACTAATGCCTTATCCTCTAAATTTGATTGGTTGACAACTATGATGGCCAACTGTCTACTTTAAACACAGGGACAGAAACAGGCATGCAGGCACACACGTGTGTGTGTTCGTCAGCCCGCAGCTAAGGACACGGCCATTTTATAACACACTTGCGTATATGCTCGCATGTTCTAAAATAGCCTGACTGCCTGCACTTGTGCAAACAATTTTAAGCAGACGCATGCCTATGTGAGCAGATGCCGCTTCTAGCACGTAAGTGGGGGGATTTTAAAAGACATGGCCGCCGATGCCATTCCCAGTTTTAGCACTTCATTTCAAGTTCGTCCAGTTCACGCATATTTCAAGGTGAAATCCCGGAACGCCTATGCCTTCCCAGACCACACCCACACCCTCACCCCACCCTTTTTTGGAACTTTGCATTTGTGCACGCAGCAGGAGATACGTGCAGACACGGATGGCTTTTAAAATCTGCTCAGCCCGCACCGGCCCAACTTGTGCGCATATCTCCCGGTTTTGGTGCGCACTAGGCTTTCAAAATTCACCTTAAAGGTTGCGGCTATTGAAACTGAAATTAAGGATATTCAGTCTTTCAACTCTGTGATTGTAAAGGATCACAGCGTGCTTTCTAGGCAGATTAGAATACCTTGAGAATCACACGAGATATTTAAATTTACGTTTCTTACATTTTCTTAAGGTTATGGGGGAAATTCCACATCTTACTTTTAAAAAAATATTTTTTGGGAGGTTTTAAAATATCAGCCTGACCAATTGCCTTCTGTTAAAAAGTTGTATTGCTTACCTGGGAATATTTCTGCTGTATATCAAGAAGTCTCCAATGAATCTTTTTCTGAAATTCAGAATTTGCAAAATTTCCTTCAGAGTTCTACCCCTGAAATATAGAACAGTCTACATTGCTAGTTTCCTTTATATCTACTCAAGATCTGAGCAGTGTGATACGAAAGTATTTCAGGAGCCTATCCTCTTTACTCCCGACTCTGCATGTGTGACTCGGGAGAGAAGGAGGAGCTTTCTTGCTTTTAGACTGGAGGCTCTCTCTTTAGGTTGTTTTTTCAGATATAATACTGACTGTTTCATTTTTTGCCCCCGAACAATTGAAAGTATTTTTGGACTCTAGAAGACCTTTAACTTCATCTCCAGTTGCCAATTAATTATTATTATGGGTTTGTCAGTTTTACAGTCCGCAACATGCTATTCTATTTACTATAAAGTATTCTTATTGTCTCCTTGATTTTCATAGACTCCCCTTCATCCGGTGTAAGACTTAGTTATGGATTTTAGTATTTCTTTTGCTATTAATCATTTTTATGTTACCTTTCTCGTATGACCTTATACAAATGTCCACATATTTTCTAGCAAAGTTCTAATGCTTTGTTAAAATATTGTAAAGTTTCATAAATAAAAAATACAAAAAAATCAGGCCCAATGTATGTATTTTACTTTAAAATAAAGCCTTACATGGATTGACAAACTGAACAGCTGAGTGTTAGGCTTTTCACATTACATGAAAGAAGAAAAGCTTGTAAAAGAATTTTTTTCATCTAAATGCTGCTGACATGAGCTTTGTCTATGCACTGTTGTTGTTAAGTTATAAGCCAGACTTGCTGAGGGCAATAATTTTGGGGGGGAGGGGAAAGGAGTGGGCTGGGGTGCCGGAGAACCTGTTTGTGAGGTCAAACAATTGTGTGGCAGATAGATGCAAAATAGCTTTCAAGCAGATAGCACTGCAGTCTTACTTCCATGTGGGTAGCACACAGTTGTGTGCTAAGGTTGGCTGCAAATTATCACCCGCAGGAAGCTGGTAGTAATAGTGTTTCAGATTTAAAGAAAGAAAAACAAACTATTTTGTCTTATGGTAGTGATGCTGTTTGATATTGTGTTTCGAGAAGACACAGAGCCCAAAACTGCTTGCCATTCAACTCCTGTAGTTCTCATTACTTCATAACAGGAATTAAACATAAGAAACCTTAGGATAAAAGGACAGAGAGAATCCTAGCAGCTCTGTACTGCAGTTAACTAATGATGTCACCCAGCAGATGTCACTGTTCCTTGACTGCACAATAGGGATGTGCCCACTAACCTTTTGTTATTGTTTCATTTATTTGTCTAGAGATTTTTTTTTTTTGTTCATTTTTGTTATAGAGTAATTTTTTGTCTTTTTTCATTATTGGGAAAAGTATGCACTGTTTTCCAAAAATAAAAAATCTTCTAGATTTTTAATTTTTTTTAAATTGGTTCATGTCAAATAAAACAAAAATGGGCCCAATTGTCACATTTTGTACTTTCAATTCAAACGAATGCATATCCTTTCTGCAGAATGCATGCGCCTAACTCTACTGAACTAATGAAGAACTTCTCCCATAATACAACTATTCTAAAACACGTTTTCTTCAATTTTGTTGGGACTGATGCTTAAGGCTATATTCTGTAGCATAAAACCCCTGCACAGATTCCTCCCTGAAAAGTTATAGCCCGTTTGAGGGTTTATAACATAGGGATTGATATAGTAAAACCCACACTAAAATTGGAATTAGATTGCAGTGCAGGTTTTATTTAATGTGGGTGTTAAAAAGCATGGTTCTTGCAGGATATAGTAAGCTAATGCCATGGAAATAAACCAGGAGTAAAAAAAAAAAGTATGCTAAACTGAAAAAGCTTGCTTTTTTGACTTGTGTTGTATTTGCATGCCAACTGCATTAAAAAGAAAAACCTCAAACAAACCCAAGTTCTCTGATCTCTCCAGCATGCCAAACCACTACTCTCTCTCACAAAACTGAAGTCTGGCCCAGCAGGCCAGACAGTCCTGGTCTGGGGGTTCTCCCAGCTCTCCCCTCACCTTTTAAATGAAGTCAACTAGTAGGTCTGTCTGACTCACTTTTTTAAAGCAAAGTCGGCTAGCAGGTCCAGGTCCGGATCGGTCCTATTCTCAGCCCCCTCTCGCTTTTCTGAGAAAATTAAATTGGGCCATGCAACTCCTCAACCTCCTAAATCCTCTCTCCCACTGGGGAACTCCTGCTGGAGAAAACCTTACCGTACAACCTTCTGAAAGGGGATTGGTCCTTTCACTAACACGTGACTCTGGAGGGACCAATCAGCAGGCAGGGAAGTAGTGAATACATTAACATTAAGTGTCTGATACTTAACATAAATTTATTCACTCCTTCATTGTCTGCTGATTGCAGGGGCTCCCTGCTGCTGTACTAATATAGTGGAGGTAATACACTTAGGGGTAGATTTTATAAATCTGCACCCGCGCATACTTTTGTTCACGCACCAGGCGCAAACAAGAGTACACGGGATTTTAATAGATACGCACGTAGCCATTAAAATCTGGGGTCGGTGCGCGCAAGGCTGCCCAAAATCAGCAGCCTGCGTGCGCCGAGCCGCGCAGCCTGCCTCTGTTCCCTCCGAGGCCGCTCTGAAATCGGAGCAGCCTCAGAGGGAACTTTCCTTCCGCTTCCCCCCACCTTCCCCTACCTAACTCACCCCCCCAGCCCTATCTAACCCCCCCCTACCTCTTGTTGTACAAGTTACGCCTGCTTTGGGCGTAACTTGTACAACAAGAGGGGGGGGGGGGGGTAGGGGCTGCTGGCGCGCGATTCCCAGGCCCGGGAGCCATTTCGGAGGCCTCGGCCATGCCCCCGCCCCGCCCCCAAATGAAGCGCCGCTGCGACACTCCCCCCGACATGCCCCCCCTAGCAAAGCCCCGGGACTTAGGCGCGTCCTGGGGCTTGCGCGCGCCGCCAAGCCTACTCAACATTGGCTCGGCGTGCGCAGGGGGTACTTCGGCCAGGTTTTCGGGGGTACGCGCGTACCCCTTTGAAAATCTGGCCCTTATTGTCTCTTGGCACAGGTAGTGCAGATGTGCTATGCTGCTGCCATGTTTCAGTGCCATAATATAAAGCAAGGTTGTTGTGGTTGTCTGCCAGAGGTGTAATGTAACAGGGCACATGTAGTCATTTATGCACTCTAGCACAGCATGGCCAGTTTTATATTGTTTCAGTGCTGTAAATATTATAGGGCAATTGCAGCTCAATATTGAGCAGTAGGTTTCTGTTTGCTGTGCTTTTCTGAATGTATCCGAGGAAGGTGGACACTGTCCTTGAAAGCTAATACTTCAATAAATTGGTTAGTCAATAAGGTGCCACCTGACTCCTGTCATTTTTTGCTACACCAGACTAACATAGTTATCCCTCTGATGAATGTAGTTAATGCAGTCGTCATACCTCCATGCTGTAGTGTAGTAAAGATAAAAGATTAGTTTGCCGATTTGGAAAGTCAGATTAAGATGGATGCCTTGTGTTTAAATGGGTCCCAAAGGCACAGGAAGATAAAAGGATCAATTCTGAAAAACTTCTCAGGGTCTAATCTTTTCGATTACATCAATGTATGGTGATTTTCAGCTGAAAATTCACCTAGATTTAGGAGCTTAAATCTTAGCAGTCTAAATTTAGACCTGCAATTTATTTTCTCTGTCCAGATTTAGGTATCTATATCCTTTGAAGATTGACTTCCAAAGTGACTTGTTTAACAGAGGTCTTAAACATGTTCCAGGATTTTTCCTGCATCATAGTTCCCCCATTTAAAGGAAGAATAACGTTTGCTATCATTACCTGTTCCCACCTCTAGGCGGGATCAGGAGTTCCTTGATCTAAAATCTAACAACCAGGTTTCTCATCCGCCTAAGCTTAGGATGCACTATAACAGAAGTCCCACAGATGTACCTCACTGCTCTGCCAACCTGGAAATAATTTGCTGCCAGTGTGTCTCGTTTCTGCAGCAGGGCTAATTCATAGTTAGATAAATGAGTTAGTCTGGTTCATCAAGTGCAATCTTGTTTAAATGAGCCTAATTTGTCTGTAACAAACCAAAAGAAGGGAAAGAGCCTTCTGAAGTTCAGCCAGTCATTTTTCAGAAATAAAAGAACTCCTCCTTGTTTTCATGCAAATGACAGACGCATATCTCTTGATCATCATCTATTATTTAGTCAGTCAAGGAACATCAATAATAATAAGTGATACTGTTTAGCCTTTAGTAATTCCTCCACAGGGTGAGTGCAGGGAATTTTGTTGTCCTAGGCAGCATCAGTATTTGGTACTCCCTGGTACTCCACACATCCTCTTGCTCTGCCATGGGGCAGTCCCTTTAATATCAGTGAATGGCAATAGCAGCAGTGGCAGAGGACCAGCAGTCATCCCTCCCTCCCTCTGCGTAGGGAGCGTATGTGCTCACTTGCAAACCCCAAACCCAGAGAGGGAGGGCTTGTTGCTGCTGTTACACCCCGTGCATAGCGAGGGGTCTGGGACTGCTCCACCGCAGAGTAAGTATATAGTGGGGATGGGGGGTGGGAGCAGAGTAGGGGGAAGGATGACCGAGGTGGAGGTCTGCTGGTGGTTGTTGCCAGTTGCCACCCCCTGCAGCCTGTCATTCTAGGCTCCCCTTTTTTGCTACCTAATAGAGGTAGCACTGGTCTCGCACATCCGATTTAGGGAAAGTCTGTCCAATTCTCTGCAAATTGCATATGTATTCACTTCTGTTTTTTCATGCTATTTTACCTTTGATGACTGTAATTTAATGGAAATTTTCCCCCTTTTTGTCTGTGTATCTCCCAGCATGCAAGGGATTAAATAGTAAGGGATGGAAGTAAAACCGAATGAAGATAACCACATTAGTTATTATATTGGGTAAATGTTCAGTAAGCCAAAAGTATGTGCATGCCTTTCGTCCTGGACAAACCAACCAGATTTTCAAACTCTGATCAGAGTTGGCCAAATAAGTTAGCCAACTAACTCAGCTCCTCCCAACTTTTGAGTTATCCAGCCAAATGTTTGGATTATGGACCTCCCAATAAACATGCATAGTTTTCTCCCCTGATAGTCCCAGGAATGCTTCTCTTTACTAAGGCTAAAAGTCCATACGCGGTGAAAGCATGCGTGCACCTTTATCTAGCTGAAAGTCCCCTTCGGCAGATTCAGCCATTCTACCTATGTAACTCCCACCAAGCGTGTGAAAATTTACCTCATTATGCATATGCAGTGAATAGGTATGGATTTTCCTGTTGCATATTTAGTCTAACAAGTAAATATTAGCTGCAGTCACTAGGTGGATACCAGGTTACCTTCTCGCTGAGCACATAGTCTGAACTGATCAAAATTGAGATGAAGGCAGCAGTCCAGCAGCAAGAGGGGGGCTTCCCAGTCTTTTGCATCGAGTGTCACATGTATGATTTTTTACCCACCGGTGAGAAGTTATATATGTGCATGCGATGCAAAGAGCTCCTGGCTCTCAGAGAACGAGTCCGATCTCTGGAGGCTAGAGTGGCAGACCTGGAGGAGCTGAGGCAGACAGAGAGGTATATAGATGAGACCTTCAGGGACATAGTAGTCAAGTCCCAACTTCAGACTGGCAGCCCTGGTGCTGCCTTGGAGGAAGAAGGTCTCATGATGGGAGAGCACCAACCAGGTGCAGCAGGAAAGGATCCTGTAGCAAGGACCTGCTCTCCAGGTGATGCATTGTCCTTTCGCACTGAGGATATCTCCCCAAGGCCTACTGCCCAGGAGGGAAGGGTTAGGTCGGCTGTCATAGTTGGTGATTCGATTATTAGGAATGTAGATAGCTGGGTGGCTGGTGGGCGTGAGGATCGCCTGGTAACATGCCTACCTGGTGCGAAGGTGGCGGACCTCACGCGTCACCTAGATAGGATTTTAGACAGTGCTGGGGAGGAGCCGGCTGTCGTGGTACATGTGGGCACCAACGACATAGGAAAATGTGGGAGGGAGGTTCTGGAAGCCAAATTTAGGCTCTTAGGTAGAAAGCTTAAATCCAGAACCTCCAGGGTAGCATTCTCTGAAATGCTCCCTGTTCCACGCGCAGGTCACCAGAGGCAGGCAGAGCTCCGGAGTCTCAATGCGTGGATGAGACGATGGTGCAAGGAAGAGGGATTCAGTTTTGTTAGGAACTGGGGAACCTTTTGGGGAAGGGGGAGTCTCTTCCGAAGGGATGGGCTCCACCATAACCAGGGTGGAACCAGACTGCTGGCGCTAACCTTTAAAAAGGAGATAGAGCAGCTTTTAAACTAGAACAAAGGGGAAAGCCGACAGTCGCTCAGCAGCGCATGGTTCGGAGAGAGGTATCTTTAAAGGATACTAATGATGCATTAGAATTAGGGCATCCCGACAGTGAGGTTCCAATAATTAGAAAAGCAGTCCAAGTGCCTGTAACTAAAACCTCACCTGAGCTAAAAAATTCAAACTTATCCCTATCAATTAAAAAGCAGAATGATAATACAAACAAAAAACAAACTTTGAAATGTTTGTATGCTAATGCCAGAAGTCTAAGAAGTAAGATGGGAGAATTAGAATGTATAGCAGTAAATGATAATCTAATATATAAACAAACCCCCAGTGTATTTTAATTTTTTACCAAATATCAAAAATAATTCTTTGCTCACGATCAAGTCTTGATTTGCATGTTATTTTAAAAGGTAAACTGCAAAGTGTCGTGAGACCCTTGCACATTACCCAATACTTCAACAACAAAATTTTTGAAAAGGTAGAGGAAGGGTTTCATATATCGGTTTCTCAGCCCAGCATAAGGTCTGTTAGATTTTCAAGTATAATCATCAACCAAACCTCCTCCACCTATGGGTTTTTTTTAAATTCTGTGCAAACCCTAGTGAAAACTGCAACACAATTTTTTTATCCCTTAAAACCAATTTTTCTTAAATGTTATTTATAAAATTCTAATGCCTCCTTCAATGTAATTTCAAAGTCCCGACTTATCTGACGATGTTAATCCACCCGACGTAGCTACGTTTCTGGTTCGCGCCGGAACCTTTCTTCAGGGGATATGTTCTTTTTAGAGCAGTCAGGTATACCGCGTTAGCTGAAAATCATCTGTCAAGGCAAAAGTTTTCCAGACGCCATACAGCGCTCTTTCTGTCAAGGCAAAAGTTTTCCAGACGCCATGTAGCGCTCTTACTCTCTGCAAACCTCTCACCAACGATCCAAGCTTTTTAAGCTAGAGGCACAGATGATGTGATAACCAATCACAACCCACATCGCCGCGACGTCATCGCGTATTCATTCAAACTAAAGAGCCCCAATCAAGAGCCTCATTCATTCCCTGAGGGGCTTGCGTGTTCAAAGTGAAGATCCAAAACGCTTCACGTTTATTCAACAAACCTTCCCGGTTCCCTCCTCTCGACGTGATAGGTATGTGATCTATAACTGTCCATTTCAAAGTACTATACGAGTGTCCATGCTGTTCACAATGTGCAACAATTGGAGCAGATAAAGTGGACGTGTTTAATTTTGATTTATGTTCATTCAGCCTCACTCTTATTTTGCGGGTGGTCCTGCCAATATATAAACCTGGGCATGGGCAAATGATTGCATAAACCACGTAGTCTGAGTTGCATGTTGTATTATATTTGCGGTGTATCAAATACCCTGTCACTGGTTCTTGCCAGCTTAAGCCTTCAATGCAGTTTATGCAATGAGAACATTGACCGCACTTATAATGTCCTCTAACTGGAACGTGAACTTTTGTGGCAAATTGAGCATGTACCAGCTTGTCTCTGATGTTGGCGCCACGCGTAGTGACAATGAGCGGTGTCTCTTTAAAAATCTCATGGAGTGCTAATACATGCCAATGGCATCGTATCGATGATGAAATTATATTTGTAGCCACTGACTGTTTTAAGACACAAACGAGTTGTGGACAATCTTTTGATGGTTTATACTGTAATAGACTTTGTCTATTACAGAGTAGCAGAGTAGCAGTAAATGATGACATAGACTTAATTGGCATCTCAGAGACATGGTGGAAAGAGGATAACCAATGGGACAGTGCTATACCGGGGTACAAATTATATCGCAGTGACAGAGAGGAGCACCCGGGAGGAGGTGTGGCGCTTTATGTCCGGGATGGCATAGAGTCCAACAGGATAAACATCCTGCATGAGACTAAATACAAAATTGAATCTTTATGGGTAGAAATCCCTTGTGTGTCGGGGAAGACTAGTGATAGGGGTTTACTACCGCCCACCTGGTCAAGATGGTGAGACGGACAGTGAAATGGTAAGAGAAATTAGGGAAGCTAACCAAATTGGTAGTGCAGTAATAATGGGAGACTTCAATTACCCCAATATTGACTGGGTAAATGTATCATTGGGTCACACTAGAGAGATAACGTTCCTGGATGGAATAAATGATAGCTTTATGGAGCAATTGGTTCAGGAACCGACGAGAGAGGGAGCAATTTTAGATCTAATTCTCAGTGGAGCACAGGACTTGGTGAGAGAGGTAACGGTGATGGGGCCGCTTGGCAATAGTGATCATAATATGATCAAATTTGATTTAATGACTGGAAAAGGAACAGTGTGCAAATCCACAGCTCTCGTGCTAAACTTTCAAAAGGGAAACTTTGATAAAATGAGAAAAATTGTTAGAGAAAAACTGAAAGGAGCAGCTACAAAAGTAAAAAATGTCCAAGAGGCGTGGTCATTGTTAAAAAATACCATCCTAGAAGCACAGTCCAGATGTATTCCACACATTAAGAAAGGTGGAAAAAAGGCAAAACGATTACCGGCATGGTTAAAAGGGGAGGTGAAAGAAGCTATTCTAGCCAAAAGATCTTCATTCAAAAATTGGAAGAAGGATCCAACAGAAGAAAATAGGATAAAGCATAAACATTGGCAAGTTAAATGTAAAACATTGATAAGACAGGCTAAGAGAGAATTTGAAAAGAAGTTGGCAGTAGAGGCAAAAACTCACAGTAAAAACTTTTTAAAATATATCCGAAGCAGAAAGCCTGTGAGGGAGTCAGTTGGACCGTTAGATGATCGAGGGGTTAAAGGGGCACTTTGAGAAGATAAGGCCATCGCGGAAAGATTAAATGATTTCTTTGCTTCGGTGTTTACTGAAGAGGATGTTGGGGAGGTACCCGTAATGGAGAAGGTTTTCATGGGTAAAGATTCAGATGGACTGAATCAAATCACGGTGAACCTAGAAGATGTGGTAGGCCTGATTGACAAACTGAAGAGTAGTAAATCACCTGGACCGGATGGTATACACCCCAGAGTGCTGAAGGAACTAAAAAATGAAATTTCAGACCTATTAGTAAAAATTTGTAACTTATCACTAAAATCATCCATTGTACCTGAAGACTGGAGGATAGCAAATGTAACCCCAATATTTAAAAAGGGCTCCAGGGGTGATCCGGGAAACTACAGACCGGTTAGCCTCACTTCAGTGCCAGGAAAAATAGTGGAAAGTGTTCTAAACATCAAAGTCATAGAACATATAGAAAGACATGGTTTAATGGAACAAAGTCAGCATGGCTTTACCCAAGGCAAGTCTTGCCTCACAAATCTGCTTCACTTTTTTGAAGGAGTTAATAAACATGTGGATAAAGGTGAACCGGTAGATATAGTATACTTGGATTTTCAGAAGGTGTTTGACAAGGTTCCTCATGAGAGGCTTCTAGGAAAAATAAAAAGTCATGGGATAGGTGGCGATGTCCTTTCATGGATTGCAAACTGGCTAAAAGACAGGAAACAGAGAGTAGGATTAAATGGACAATTTTCTCAGTGGAAGGGAGTGGACAGTGGAGTGCCTCAGGGATCTGTATTGGGACCCTTACTTTTCAATATATTTATAAATGATCTGGAAAGAAATACGACGAGTGAGATAATCAAATTTGCAGATGACACAAAATTGTTCAGAGTAGTTAAATCACAAGCAGATTGTGATAAATTGCAGGAAGACCTTGTGAGGCTGGAAAATTGGGCATCCAAATGGCAGATGAAATTTAATGTGGATAAGTGCAAGGTAATGCATATAGGGAAAAATAACCCATGCTATAATTACACAATGTTAGGTTCCATATTAGGTGCTACAACCCAAGAAAGAGATCTAGGTGTCATAGTGGATAACACATTGAAATCGTCGGTTCAGTGTGCTGCGGCAGTCAGAAAAGCAAACAGAATGTTGGGAATTATTAGAAAGGGAATGGTGAATAAAACGGAAAATGTCATAATGCCGCTGTATCGCTCCATGGTGAGACCACACCTTGAATACTGTGTACAGTTCTGGTCGCCGCATCTAAAAAAAGATATAATTGCGATGGAGAAGGTACAGAGAAGGGCTACCAAAATGATAAGGGGAATGGAACTGCTTCCCTACGAGGAAAGACTAAAGAGGTTAGGACTTTTCAGCTTGGAGAAGAGACGACTGAGGGGGGATATGATAGAGGTGTTTAAAATCATGAGAGGTCTAGAACTGGTAGATGTGAATCGGTTATTTACTCTTTCGGATAGTAGAAAGACTAGGGGGCACTCCATGAAGTTAGCATGTGGCACATTTAAAACTAATCGGAGAAAGTTCTTTTTTATTCAACGCACAGTTAAACTCTGGAATTTGTTACCAGGGGATGTGGTCAGTGCAGTTAGTATAGCTGTGTTTAAAAAAGGATTGGATAAGTTCTTGGAGGAGAAGTCCATTACCTGCTATTAAGTTCACTTAGAGAATAGCCACTGCCATTACTAGCAACAGTAACATGGAATAGACTTGGTTTTTGGGTACTTGCCAGGTTCTTATGGCCTGGATTGGCCACTGTTGGAAACAGGATGCTGGGCTTGATGGACCCTTGGTCTGACCCAGTATGGCATTTTCTTATGTTCTTATAGTCTGTTTTAACAGCGTGCTTTATGGGACCCACTTGGTCTGCATCTCTGTAAGCAACTTGAGCAGTCCATGAGCTCTGAAGTAAACCTGTGTTATCTTCTCTGTCTCTCTTTCTAACTCTGGGCAATGACACAACACTTCCATTTTCTTTAATTTTCAAAATGCTTATTGAAATGGCCAGAGTAATTTCCATTGGAAGTATATTTCATAATCTAAGCACTACGTGCCAGGTGTAGTAAGTACTTTAATTACAGACATAAAATGGAAAGCAGATTGCCAGTACATCGCAGCCTCCCAGAGTAATGGACCCTTTATCACTGGTTATGCAGGGGTCAGGGATGGTAGCCATATTGGCCTGGGGGAAATCAGAATTCTTTGTGTTCTGTGATGCCTTTTATTGGTCTGACATACAAATAATCAACAGAGGTAGTTCACAAGCTTTCATGAATGCATAGGGCTTTGTTTAAAGAGAACTATACCCGCATGCACGGATGACATTTAATAAGTTCATAAAGCAAACCAAAATATCAAAATGGTTTGAACATAATAAGCTAGGCATGCTAAGGGGTATAAACGTCTTAAACATAGCCATAAATAGTAAAGTTTCAGTCTAAACAAGCTGGACCATTGCGCCAATGAAGTTTTGGATTTTTTGAACCAATACTAAAATAGCAGGGGAGTTAGGGCATCCTATTAGAGAGATTCCCATAAAAACAAATGTGGCCCATGTGCCTGTAAGTAAAGAACAGATTGAGTTGAGTAAGATTCCATGTTATCCCTGTCAATGGCAAAGAAAGTTGTATATACAAATAAAAAAAAAATACCTTGAAATTGTTAGGATTCGTGGGTTTCGTGGACCCTTGGCCCGAAGTGAGGGTTGATACCACCTGCGGGGAGGAGCCCCACAGGTCCTCACCGTCGGGAGGCGAGGTCAGCTGCAGCAAGAGGTACAGTAGTGAGTAAAGGAACAGAGCGTCCTGCGTCACAGCCACATGATCGCAGGAGCTAGTAGAGAGAGTACTGTGGGGGATCCCGAGGAGCGGGGTAAGAGACACAGTTCAGAGGGAACCCACAGTATACAGGCAGAACTGGAGATGCAAGTGCCAGAGCAGGAACCTTTGAAAGAGAAGCTCTAGGCAGGCCCCGAGGAGTGGGGAGCGCAAGACAGGAACGTCTGGAGGTACGCAGCAGAGGCAGTCCCGAGGGGCGGAGCTGCGTAGCGAAGGAGGCTGTGGTGTGATGACGTAGGCTGTCCCACGGAATGGGGAAAGCCCGAGTTGAATCTCTGAAGTAGTGACATAAGCAACCCCGAGGAGAGGGGCTGCGCATGATGGAATCTGTGGTAGAGAAACGGATACTGACCCAGTATGGTAAATGTTTTATGTATTTATTTTAACATTTATATTATATATAACAGTTCTAGGTGGCTCACATCCAGTGCAGACATAATTAAGTAGAATATAAAATACATTAAAAAGGCTTTTGAAAAATCAAAGCATGACATTTAAACAATTAAAAAAACATAAAATATAATACGTTGAAACATGCATCAGACTTAAAACTAAATAAATGGACAAAATTAATCAGTAAAATAAGGTCAGGCACAGACACAATTTAAAAAAAAAATTAAAAACAAAAAAAACACAAACAAATCAGTCTGAATCAGAAAAAGCCAACAGAAATAAATAGGTGTTTTTAAACAACTTCTTAAAACTTTGTGCAGGCAAGAATCTGGATTATTTCATGTAGGGGCATTTCAAATTGTAGGACCCGCAACAGAAAAGGCTGGTTCTTTGGTCTCAAAAAGATGCACATGATGAACCAATGTTCTTAATTATGTATGTTTCTTTAATGTATTTATTTGCATTAGGCCTACCTAGCATGTAATATTTATAAGTTTGGATGTGGCTTCCTAGTTACCACTTTTAGCCTTCAGCATGCAATCTTTTTTTCTAAGTTCTTTTTTTTTTTTTTTTTTGCTTTGAGCTCTTGGATCTGTAGTTTATCAGAAGTAGTAATGCCAAACACTTGAGGCTCAGTTTACCAAAACTATTTTTTTTTGTGTTTGGAGGATGAATAGTAGAAAAACCATCCATAAAATCAGATGTTCTGGAGATGGTCATGAAGGTCTGCAAAAAAGATATCTGGAGTGTACAGGAGAGGAGAATCCATCCCAGATGGACCTAATGCCCATACACAACTACTTCAACCGAATGCATAGGCACCTTATTCGATTCTGGCAGCCCTCCGGAGACAAAAAAGTTTCTTCCTGTCTGAGGTTGGCATAGGTCTAGTCTTGGGCCTCTCTGCAGACATGAATATCCTACTTTATTCTATAGTAACAATTTTGTCACTTAAAAAAGTTTTTTGTACTCTTCAGTTCCTCAAGTCTCTTATGAATGCTACATCAGCTCTGGCATAAACTTCGGATATTGTAAAAGTTTTGCATATTGCATTTTCTGTTCTTTACAAAATAATGTTCTTTAAATCAGATCCTCTATAGTATTTTTGTCTCCATATCATTTAATTCAGACCTTGAATTTATGGTTTATATTTTCTGCTCCAAGTCAGAGAACTCTGTTTCAGTGGGTTCCTCCTTATCATGGGCACGCTAATCCGTCCTCTGTGTTTGCATTCTGACCAGACTCCTGTTTATTAAGCCACTATATCTCCAGCATGTTTTGGATTCCCTTCTGATTCATGACTGCATTGTCTTTGGAGTCTGAGCTCTGGTTTGTTCTATTTGGAGACAGGTTGGATCTGGTTTACTTCTGGATTGTAGCTCTGAAGGACATAGGCACTATTTTCATCTGTGCATTGACCTGATAGCATGAGAAAATAATGTCTTTTAAAATCCTGACTGCAAATTCCAAACTGTATTACTAAGGTTTGGAGGTTTATATTGATTTATACTGCTGTGAGTATTGCAGTAACAAATAATACTTACTAAGGGCTTGATTTTCAAAAGCATTTACATGTTTAAAACTGGGTTTTACTTGTGTAAATGCACTTTACCCATATAAATGGGCTTTTGAAAATTGCTACAATGTATGTCATTGAATTGTCCATAGGATTTACCCACATTAAGGGCCGGATTTTAAAAAGGTTACGCGCGTAAATGGAATTGCATGTGCCAGGCCTAAAGCCCCGGGACGTGTGTAAGTCCCGGGGCTTGCAAAAAGGGGCAGGGGCAGGCTCCCGGCACAGCGGCCATATTTGCTGCTGTGCTGGGGATCACGCACCAGCAGTTGGCCGGCGCAAAAGGTAAAACAAATTTTGGAGGTGTTAGAGTAGGGCTGGGGGGGAAGGTTAGGGGAAGGGGGAAAGGTCAGGTTAGGGGGGAGGGATCGGGGGAAGGCTGCGCGGCTTGGCGCATGCAAGGTGCACAATTGTGCACCCCCTTGCGTGCACCGACCCTGGATTTTGGGTGTACATATGCGTGTGCCGTGTAGCGTGCGCACATGTACGCCCGCGCGCAACCTTTTAAAATCTAGCCCTAAGTGCATTTAATGCATGTAAATGGCTTTTGAAAATTGTTACGATAGTATGTTGTATTTACCTGCATAACCAGGGCTGGTGCATCCACTAGGCGAAACTAGGCGGTTGCCTAAGGTGCCATCCAGTAGGGGGCAGCAAAGAGTAGTCGTGTGTGGCCGCAAGTGAAGCCATCCTGCTCGCAGCCAAGAAAAGAGACTCAGCGGGCTGCGAATGGTGCCCATCCTACTCACGGCCAAGAGAAGCAGGCTCTGCAGGCTGCGAGTGGCACCTGTGTGTGTGTGTGTGTGTGTGTGTGTGTGTGTGTGTCTATGTATGAGACAGAGAGAGGGAGCCTGTGTGAAGGAGTGAGAGTGCATGTGTGTGAGAGAGGGAGCCTGTGTAAGAGTTTGTGTGCCACACAGAGAGGGAACCTGTGTCAAGGGGGAGTGTATACAAGAGACAGTGTCTGAATGAGGGGGTGTATGAGAGAGAGAGTCTTTAAGAGGGAATGTATATGTGAGTGTGAGAGAGAGAAGGAGCTTGTATGAGGGTGTGGGTGAGAGGGGTTGAATGTGTAGGATAGAGTGATGGTGTTAGTGAGAGGAAAGGAGCCTAAGTAAGAGTATGTGTGTGAATGAGACAAGGGGCCTGTGTTTTTGTGAGAGAAGGGGGCCTGTCTGAGTAAATAAGGGCATGTGGATGTGAGGAAGAGAGGGTGTGCGAGCGAGAAAGCATATGTGGTGTCTACTAGAGTGGCACGGATTCGAAAGCCTGTGTGTGTTTGTGTGTGAGAGAGAAAGAATGTGTATAACTATGTGTGTGTTTGAGAGAAAGTTTGTGCACAACTACCCCTGCTCCCCACCCCATCAACTAATCCATGACAATCTCGGGGCATCTGGAAATCAAATGTTCCCAGGTAGTTTTGTTAGTTTTAATCATTATGGGGCAGATTTTAAAAAAGTACGCCCACGCGTACTTTTGTTCGTGCAACCGGCGCAAACAAGAGCACGCCAGATTTTAATAGATACGTGCGCAGCCGCGTGTATATTTTAAAATCCGGGATCGGCGCACGCAAGGCTGCGCAAAATCAGCAGCCTGGGCGCGCCGAGCCGCACAGCCTGCCTCTGTTCCCTCCGAGGCCGCTCCGAAATCGGAGTGGCCTCAGAGGGAACCTTCCTTCCACCCCCGCACCTTCCCCTCCCTTCCCCTCCCTAACCCCCCCCCCGGCCCTATCTAAACCTCCCCCCCTACCTTTGTTTGAAAAGTTACACCTGCGCCAGTGGGGTGCTGGCGCACCATCACCCAACCCGGGGGCTAGTCTGGAGGCCTCGGCCATGCCCCCAGAACGCTCCCGGGCCGGCACCACGCCCCGAACGTCGCGCCGCCCCCCGACACGCGTCCAGAGGCTTCCGCACGCCGCCGAGCCTATTCAACATAGGCTCGGCGCGTGCAGGGGGGAGCTTGGGGCAGGTTTTCGGGGGGTACGCGTGTATCTTACGCTCGTACCCCTTTGAAAATCTGCCCCTGTGTGCGCTGTTTTTTCAATTTTTGTTTTATAGCTGGAACTTTTTTTTTTTGTTTTAATTATTGGATGTCACTTTGTCTATTTTGAAATATTCCTTTTACTAGTATGGTTTTACTATTGATGTTTTATATTTCTTCATTTTATTGTTGCATAATTTTTACTTGTGTGTTTAGGGGGGGGAGGGAGCGCAAGGCAGAAGGTTCATCTAGGATGCCTAATACCCTTGCACCGGCGCTGTGCATAACGTCTTTGAGCATTCACCTGTTAATAATATTAGTATGCTCAGTGTGGTGTTCAAACTCCCAACAACTTCTCTAGATAGTAGATAATAGGAGATTCAGGCTTCAGGCCACTCTGCTTTCCTGTGTTCCACATTTTTGCTTTCCAAAATTGCACAAAACCTATTTTTCTTTGGCAGAATATTTTTCCTTGCCTTTTCTGTGTAAATCCCAGTATCTATTCTCAATTTTCTCCATGCCTCGGTGATTATGAACTATTATTATTATATGGGAGAGGTGGAACAACAGTGGACCAAACCAAAGGGAGCAATTACAAAAGCAACAAATCTGTTAGACAAGTAAACAAAAGTAAGAGAAATAAGAAACCGATCTGGTTCTCGAAGGAGGTGGCTGATAAAATAAAAAGAACAGCATTCAAAAAAAATAAAAGATCCCAAAAAGAGGAACACAGGGAAGAATATTTGGTTAAACTGAGAGAGACGAAGAAAGTAATCAGGAAAGCAAAAAGTCTGGTGGAAGAAAGGATTGCCAAAAAGGTAAAGAGAGGTGACAAAACTTTTTTCAGATACAACAGAGAAAGGAGAAAGGTCCAAAGTGGTATAGTGAAACTGAAAGGTGAAAAGGATCAATGTTATAGAAAGAGACAAAGAAAAGGCAGAAATATTAAACAAATACCTCAGTTCAGTGTTCACTAAGAAAGACCCTGGAGAAAGACTGTTGCTGGTTAACAAGGCCGTGGATGGGGGTGGATTTGACAAAACCCTGTTTACGGAAGAGAATGTATGGGAAGAGCTAGGAAGACTGAAAGTGGACAAAGCCATGGGGCCTGATGAGATTCATCCGAGGATACTGAGGGAGCTCAGAGATGTGCTGGGGGGATCCGCTGAGTGACCTGTTCAATAGATCCCTGGAAACAGGAGTGGTGCTGAGTGACTGGAGAAGAGCAGTAGTGGTCCCGCTTCACAAGAATGGGAGCAGAGAGGAGGCTGGAAATTACAGGCTGGTTAGCCTCACCTTGGTGGTGGGAAAATTAATGGAGATTCTGCTGAAAGAAAGGATAGTGAACTACCTACAATCTGGTGGTTTACTAAATTTGCAACAGCATGGATTAACCAGGGGAGGGTCCTGTCAGATGAATCTCATTGATTTCTTTGATTCGGTGACTAGAGAATTGGATCAGGGAAGAGCGCTCGATGTGATTTACTTGAATTTTAGTAAAGCTTTTGATATGGTCCCACATAGAAGGCTCATGAACAAAATGCGAAGCTTGGGAGTGAGAGCCAATGTGGTGGCATTTATTATTAACTGGTTGACGCATAGAAGACTACGTGATGGTAAATAGAACCTACTCTGAAGAGAGAATGGTGTTGAGTACCACAGGGATCAGTGTTGGGACCGGTTCTGTTCAACATCTTTGTGAGCGACATTGCGGAAGGGATAGAAGGTAAAGTTTGTCTATTTGTGGATTATACTAAGATCTGCAACAGAGTGGACATGCCAGAAGGAGTGGAGAGAATGAGATGTGATTTAAGGAAGCTGGAAGAATGGTCGAAGAAATGGCAACTGGGATTTAATGCCAAGAAGTACAGAGTTATGTATCTGGGATGCAGTAATCCGAAGGAACTGTAAGCAATGGGGCGTGAAGCACTGCTGTGCACAGAACAGGAGAGAGAACTTGGGGTGATAGTGTCTAGCGATCTAAAGATGGTGAAGCAATGCGACAAGCTGATAGCTAAAGTCAGAAGAATGCTAGGCTGCATAGAGAGAGGAATATCTAGTAAGAAAAAGGAAGTGATAATCCCTTTGTACAGGTCCTTGGTGAGACCTTACCTGGAGTATTGTGTTCATTGTGGAGACTGTATCTCAAAAGGGACAGAGACAGATTGGAGGCGGTCCAGAGAAGGGCAACTAAAATGGTGGGAGGTCTCCGTCAAATGACTTATGAGGAGAGGCTTAAGGACCTAAATATGTATACCCTGGAGGAGAGGAGGAGTAGAAGAGATATGATACAGACCGTCAGATACTTGAAAGGTTTTAATGATACACGATCAACAACAAATCTTTTCCGCTGGAAAGAATCCAATAGAAATAGGGGTCACGAAATGAAACTCCAGGAATGATGACTCAGAATCAATGTCCGGAAATATTTCTTCATGGAGAGGGTGGGGCACACCTGGAATGCCCTGCCGAAGGAGGTGGTGAATACAAAAACGGTGCAAGATTTCAAAAGGGCATGGGATAAACACGGTGGATCCCTAAAGGCAAAGGGGAGAAGAATGAAGTAAGAGGCATGGGGGTAACTTGCTGGTGTGGTGGACACTACCCTTAACAAATAAGCCTTCATACTGTTGATGCAACTCCATTATTGCTCGCTGCTTCAACGGCAGGGGGAAAAGAGGAACTGGATTCAGACAACAACCAACAAGGACATTGAACTGTTCAGACTGGGAAAACAAATAAGCATGGGAGTAACTTGCTTGATGCGGTGGTTGCTACCCTTAACCAAGGCGCCTGATACTACACTTCTGATGCGGCTCTGGCATTGCTGTCTGCTTCAGCGATGGGGAAGGGGAATTGGACTCAAACAGTAACCAACAAGAACCCTGACCTTGGTCGTCTGAGTAACTGATAAGTATGGGAAACTGGGAACTATGGGAGCTTACTGGGCAGATTGGATGGGCCATTAGGTCCTTTTCTGCTGTCACTTCTATGTTTCTATGTTTTTATGTTTCTGTATTTGTATTAGCTATGTTTTCTCACAATTTGTTTATATAAAGATTAGTGGAAGAGGACTCATTGCTACATGTTTATTTTTTTTTCCACTAATAACTTCTGAAATAAGGACATGAGTTCCTCCCACTCCTATGTTAAATGCCACACCTACTTCCTGCTAGTGCTAAGGTAGCCAGGGCCAGATGGGCTTGGGAAATTTAGCTGGGATCAGTGAATAGGGCGATAAGATCCAATGAACTCATTATTGCCCTCTGTGAATAATTTACATACCTGTGCGCATGCTCGATTTTGGTCTGGCTTTTCACCCGTGCTAATTTGGTAGTGATGAGGACAACATTTTTAGTGTGCCTGCTAAGTGTCGGCAGCCTCATTGTGATGTGGCCCCCTTAGTGGCTCACAGTGTGGGAAGTACATGCACAGCGACCTAGTAGGCATGAACTTTTGTGTGTGTGATCTCAGTGCTGTGATTATACCAAAGAGAATGCACATCTCTCTTTCTGTGACAGTATAGTAGAGATAAAATGTATTTGCTGTACTGTAGTAAGTATAATTAACTCAGCCATGTCATATTTTTCTGGCTATTTAGTGTGAAGTAAACTGTGGAATTCTTGTCACGTTACAATACGGTGCTGCTAATGGGAAACCGCTATTATAAATGATGTAATTAATACAGCAAACTTCTCCTTCATTATTCAGTTTGTAGCTAAGCTCCCCCCTGGCTCAAGCAGGAAAGAGTAATTACCGCAGTCTTGTCTTCCCTGCTCTGGAAGTCCTGCTGCTCATGCACAGCTTGTGGAAAGGAGACCATGAATATTGCATCCATCTGCTCAGGTTGTCTGAGGCTCTCGCAGCACACCTGCTGTTGTCACACCACCTGGACCCATGGCCCTTAAAGGCGTGGTGCATTACAGCAGCTGCAGTGCCACCTGTGAGCCAGAGGCTGGTTTATGTAGTGAATTATAATAGAACTATATTATAGGCATGTTCTATGATATGAGATAGAGAGAGAAAATGAGGCTGGATTTGCAATAGCTGGAGCAGTAAAGCAAGAGCAGGAAGACTGAGTTTCCATGCTGCCCACAGGAAAGATGTCCCTCCGGGCTGGAATCGGGGGGGTCTATTTGTGAAGCACTTTGGATGAGCCTAGAAGCTGGTTATAATGCGAAATTTAGAAAGTATTAATAGAAAATGGTCTCATTCACCTGTAACGGGATTTTGGCTTTGTGTGTCTCACTCATCTCTAAAATGGATCGGACAGGTGCACTGTCTTTTCGTTGTATCTAGTAGCTTCTCTATTAGGAATTGAGCCGTGTTAAAAATTCACTTTTCTTTTTCCCTCATCACCCTTCCTTGGTCCTTTGAATCCAATCTAACATGTCAAATCACAGAAGAGTTTTGGCAGTGGCTTTTCTGTGCTGGAAAAAGATCACTCCCTGGGGAGAGCCTGTACAAAATATGGTTGCCAAATATGTTATACATAATACAGTATAGCAGTAACCCATGATTTAACAGAGCTCTATATATGATAATATCAAACTTTCAATAATTTTGTTCTCTTCGCCTCATTTCAAACTCAGAGATGAGGGAGGTCACATGATGCGATGAGTTTGGCTAGCCATATGTGGAAGTTCCCCGGGTGCCATCCCTGCAAAAAAACCCTTGTTTCTGTGCTTAACGTTTCTGCAACTAATCAAGCAGCTACTGTAAAGCCTGCTCTGGCATCTGGACACAGTTTTTAACACCGCCGAACCAAGAAATGTCCTCAAAACTGGGCTGGAAGGACAAGGAAAAGCTCAAGACACAGGAAGGCCGGTATAGCTATCTCAGAAAGCATGATTTCTGAACTCACCAATGCAGTGGCACTGCCTCTTGACTGTAGGTTTGAAACTATCAGTGCTGACGTCAGCGAAGTTAAAGATATATTTGTGTGAGACAGGCAAGCATTTGGAGAAGGCTGAGATCAGAGTCTTGATCCTGGAGGATGACTATAAAGGCCTGCAGGAAAAGGTAAGCAGAATGGAACAGCTCATGGCAGGACAAGTGGAAAAACTTGACGACCTTGAGAACCGCTTGAGGCAGAACAATCCGAATTGTGGGTCTAGTGGAATCTGTTTTAGACTCTGACCTTGCTACTATGCTAGAAACACGTTTTGCTGCAGGAACTGGACATGCCGGAGCCGCTGGGTAAGATAGCAGTAGAAAGGGCACACAGAGTTGGAGCCAAGCCAGGAACAGAAGGAAAGCTACGAGTTGTTGCGTGTTTTCTTCACTTTGCTCATATCCTCCAGGCACAAAGCAGGAAGAGAGAACTGAAGTACTTGGGACAAGAGGCACTGATCTTTCAGGACTTCTCCAGGAGTGTGGTCACTAAAGGCCTACATTTAATTCGCCTGCGCGCATCTTTTAAAATTAACCTTTAAGTGAAAAACGTTCACACAAACTTCTTCAGAGTTGGTCCACAGGAATCAAAAATGTGTGCTTCAGTATTGGGCATGCCTGAAGGACTGGCATGGAGGTCAGGCGCGCATGTTTGGGAAAAGCTATGGAAGCCAAATCGTACCTGCAGAATTTACCAGACCCGGGAATTGGCGAGAAAAAAGCAGGTCACAGAGAACGTGTCCTGGAGGGATTGTATGGAGAGCCTCAATAGCCAGATCTCCTCCCCCACCCCCACCAGCTCAACAACCCTCTCTCCCAGACCCTTCTTTCCAAAAAAATACCTGGTAATCTAGGGTAGGCCCCACCCTTACCATAAAATAAATACCCGGTGGTCAAGGGCTCCCAAATTCACACTCACCCCCGGACCTCATCCTTCACATCAGAAGTCACATTAGTGAGCTAGTGGGGGCTCTGAGTGTCCCTTAGTTTCAAACTTGGTAGACACGATTTTTCAAAATGGCGCTGACTGGCCTTTCCCCTTACAGCAAATAACTACACTTCCTTGAAACATGAAAAAATAAAGTGGTTGAATTTTTTCAGTCAGCTCTGTTATTTTATTAACATATAATTGCCTATGCATCAGCTGCATTGCATGCATTAGGCAATCTTATGCATGCAAATGCATGGCAAGCAGCTAATTTCCATAGGGAGAGGAAATCTTCAGGGATATCATGTGATATCACATGATAGTTATCACTTTCTTGCGACTTAGTTAATCTAGCTGTAAGACAATGTCGTTGGGTACTTATTCCATCATTTTTGGAGGGGACCTGAACTGCATAGCGGTACAGGGAAGGGGATGAGTCTCCAAAATGGGATTCATTTTCTTTGCAAGCATTTGTCCCTGATAGAGACATGGAAGACACTAAACCCATTTTGCAAAATAATTTACCCCCCATTTGAGAGGTCATGACCCTGAGATGTGGACAGATGGCTGAAACCCTTTTCCTTAAGTTAAAAAAGGGTGGATATAGAAGCATTAGTTATATCTGTCCATTGCCCGTCTTGGGGGAACTGGATTTTGGGGGGGGGGAAAGGGACTACCTAGCATTGTGGAGAATGCCGATACACCTAGCCCAAGATAAAGGCTTTCATGAGTTCCTAATAGGGAAATGGAAACATTATGAAATTTTTAATAGTCGGCATAGAGATCATCCTATTCTATGCTGGGAAGTGGCAAAGGTGGTCTTGAGGATGGACATTATTGGTTATGTGGCATCTAAAAGAAAGAGTGAATAGTATCGTGGTGGAACTTGAGGCTATTGAGGCATACCAAATGACAGATAATGCAATCTAGTACAGAGGCAAAAAAGGGAAATTTTAAACAAATTTAGTAATTGTTGAATGACTTACTGCAGCGAAGAACTGACCTAACTTTGCAATCGGTGAGATACAAATTTTGCCTTCATGGTAACAAATCTAATAAATGACTTACAGCTGTAGTTAACAGCCAGCAATCCTCCACATTTAACACATCTGTTCAGGACATACTGTGAATGGGGTCAGATGTAACTCACCTGAGGGAATAAATAAGGTTTTCAAAGACTTTATCAGACACTGTATGCAGCAGACGAGGAGATTTGTAGAGAGAGATTTGTCCAAGACCTAAGATTTCCAGGTATCACTCCAGAAGCACTGGAGAACTTGAGCAGGCTACTCACTACCTTGGGGGTTGGCATGACCATTAAAGCCATTAAATTTGGAGTCAGCTGGGCATAGAGGTTTAGATGTCTTATTTTATAAAAACTTAAATGCAAGTATTCAAGGTGATATCCATCCAACAAGTATTTGAAGCTATGCTACACAATAATTTTATGCCCGGTGACATGTGTGAAGCTATTATCATGGTCTTTTAAAAAATGGATAGAGACTCAGAGAAACCAGTCTGGTATAGACTGATTTCTCTTCTGAATCTGAACATAAAAATGTATGTAAAAATCCTAGCCAACTAACTAAAATATATCCTGCCCAAATTATTCTCACCAGAGCATATGGGATTTGTATATGGAAGGCAACCTAGTGTCAATCTTAGGAAATTGCTCTTAGCATTGAAGTCCAGCCAGCAGGGAATGATCAGTGATCCTATGTTGGTGGGATGTGATACTTTTGGCCCCTTCGTGTCCTGTTCTTCAGCGATTCAGATTCCAAGGAAAAATATATGAGCATATCTCTATTTTCTGTACCAGTCCATGAGCGCAAATCTATACAAATGGGCATCTATTAGTGCAGTTGAACTTACAAAGAAGCATTAGACAGGGCTGCCCATTAGCACCCTCGTGTTTGTTTTAACCTTAGAACGTTTAATTTGGAAACGGGGGGAGAGAAAAGGATGACAGATTTCTCTAGGGCAGACTGTATTAAAAACCCTTTTATTTGTAGGAGACATATCGGCACTGTTATCAAATGCTAGAACTTCTCTACCAGCAGCCGTAAAACTTTTTGCTGACTTTAGGAATTGTTGTGGGTTTCGATTGAATTTAGATAAGTCAGAAGCTTTAGATTGTAAGTGATTCCCTTTGAGAGGGTTGGTCCAAATGAACAAAAGTTCAAGTATTTAGGCCTTCACGTACATAAGAACCTGGTATCCTCATAACATTTTACCTTTACTTACTGAATTTAAGAAGAGATTGGATAGTTGGATGGGCTTCCTAATATTTCTGCAGGGGAGGATTGCTCAGATTAAAATGATTCTTGTTCCTAAATTATTGTTTGAATTATGACTCCTTTATCCCTTCTGAAGATCTTGGGTGCCTGCAATAGGTTTTTGTGGAAGAGAGAGAGCAAGATTAATCATCACTAAACTAGTGATACCAATAACTTGGGGGGGGGTGGGTGGGTGGCATGTGATATCTTAATATTAAATTTTATAATTTAGCATGTGAATTGTGTACCCTAGCTGACTGGTTGCTACGCAGATATACAAGTAGAAATATTGGTGTATTGACTCTTTGATTTGAGATTTATGTTTCAATCTATGAAAGACCAAATACCTGATGGGATTTCTAACTCTCTGTTTATAAAAGCAGCTTGGAAGGCATGGCTACCCATTAGACATATAATCTTATTATCAGAGACTAAATAATGGTATGATCCTCTTGGCAAGCTTGATTTTTCCTCCTGGGAATCTGAAAGTACTCTTTCAACAGACCAGACTAAATGAGATTTGGCTTATTGAAGACTTTGACAAAGGCATCCGACAAATACACATGCACAATTATTGGATGGAACATTTAAAGAGAACTTTAAAAGCCTGACACGCACATTAATTAGGGGATGCGCGAATATGTTGGGCTCGTGCCCGCCGAGAGGATTTTAAAAGCCACCCGGATATGCATGGAGATGCTACAACAAGCATGTCTCGAAAGTTTTCATAGAGGGGCAGGAGTGGTCTGGGTGGGGCATGGTGTTTCAGTGCATGAAGCTGAGAAGTGCACATAAATCCTTATGCGATCCAGCACACACCGAGGCTCCCTGCCACGTAACTTAACTTCTGCTATGGATGCCGCGTAAGTTATGAAATAAAGTAAAATCGGTAATTCTGCAAGATTTTAATAGTCAGGGATAACTGGAAGGAGGGAAGGTTATGAAACTAGTGGGGGTTGGAAGACCTATCTCTTAACTGAGTGAACTGGGGATAAACTGGAAATGGCATCGGCATGTGCCCCTTTTAAAATCCCCCAATTTATGCGGTAGACGGTGGCGTTCACGTGCACTTGCGCGCACCTACTTAAATTTGACACACTTGTACACACGGCCAGGCTATTTTATAACATATGCGCGTATGTTATAAAATAGCTGCATCCCTGAGTGCGGACCAATGAACTTGTGCATACTCGCACCCACGCTGGTTTGAAAGTTACTGTCCCAGGTTTCAGGCTCACAGACTTTCTTCTTTATGTGCAACTGCAAAGTTACATCACCTACATATATTATATGGTGCTGAACTACCACTTACCTCCTCGGCTTTTCAGGCTTTAACAAGGTTGTATTTAATGCACAGAGGCAATCTTTCGAGATTATATAAATTTTTACACAATCAAATGTCATACACGGTCTTTAAATCCATGGCAGTGGTGTGGCAAGCCAATGTCAAAAGTGATTGATGAACAAAGGCACGAGTTTTATGCAAGCTTACTGAGAATGTGTTGTTAAGGGAACTGCAGATGGGGATACTCCAGAGAGTGGTAAATCTCCCCTGTGAGAGCTCAGAAAATGAGAATAACCGCATCAAGACGTTAATTCAGTCTTTGGGTATGTGCAGTTATTTCACAATTTTGGCAGTCAATTATTAGAGATCATGGAAAAAAAAGGCTGCACGCATTCTGGCGCATTTGCTGTTTTGTTACATGTGCCAGAAGGTGCTCTGAAGGCCAGTCTTATAGCCAAAAGATGTATTTTACTGAAGTAGATTCAGGAGAATTTGCCCCATTTGGAAGTATGACGATCTCACATGCTAGAAATAGTACAATGGAGTTTTGCTCTGCTTTGTTAATTGTACATCATTAATCAAAATAAATATTATTATTACCAATATGAGCATCTTTCATTAAAACCCTGCAACCTACAATCCAAAGTAACTTTATTTTTTGAATAATCTTCAACTGATGGAATTTTCTTTTGTGTTCAATATGGTTTGATATGTAAGACTGTTATTATTGTATATCTGGACTGGATGGTATAAACCCCAGGGTTCTGAAAGAACTACAAAATATGAAATTTCAGACCTATTTCAATTAATTTGTAACCTATCATTACAATCATCATTGTTCCTGAACACTGGAAGGTGACCAATGTAACCCCGATATTTAAAAAGGGCTCCAGGGGTGATCCAGGAAACTATAGACCAGTGAGCTTGACTTCAGTGCTGGGAAAAAGCATGGAAACTGTTATAAAGAGTAAAATCACAAAACATGGTTTAATGGGACACAGCCAGCATGGATTTACCCAAGGGAAGTCTTACCTCACAAATCTCCTACATGTTTTTGAAGGGGTGAATAAACATGTGGACAAAGGTGAACCGGTAGATGTGGTGTATTTGGATTTTCAGAAAGCATTCGACAAAGTCCCATATGAGAGGCTTCTAAGAAAACTAAAAAGTCATGGGATAGGAAGCGATGTCCTTTTGTGGATTGCAAGCTGGTTAAAAGACAGGATTAAATGGTCTGTTTTCACAGTGGAAAAAGGTAAACAGTGGAGTGCCTCAGGGATCTGAACTTGGACTGGTGCTTTTTAATATATTTATAAATGATATGGAAAGGGATATAACAAGGGAGGTAATCAAAATTATGTGAAGTAGTTAAATCCTGAATACTGCACTACACTATTAAAAATGCAAGACTCTAAAATAACTGGCTGCAATAACTGGTCATCGATGCTGGTGCCGGCGCAATCGGACCATCAACGGTCCGTCGATGGTGTCCTCCAAGACATTCGGGCGCTGAAACCTCTGCTGCGAGGCAGTTCAGATTCTGGAGAGGGCCCACCAGAGATCCATCTCTCTACAGCCACTTATTCCCGAGATTCTCAATTCAAGAGCGAACTAACTCTGTAGAATTCTTTGCCCCATGAATGACACCTGACTCCAAAGGTAACTCAAGCAGTTTCTCAGTTTTGGAGTCTACCTACAGTCGATCTCTTTGCAACAAGATAATAAATAACTTTTTTACTTTGTTTCTCCAAGCCCACTAGACTTGCTCCAGATGCTTTTCTCATTGATGGGTCACACAAACTATTCTTTGCATCCCCTCCACTACCACTCATCTCTCGTGCAATGCAGAGATGCATACAAGACCGAGCGGATCTGCACCTCATCCCACCATATGACCACGACAACCATAGTGTGGTTTACCCACTACACCTAATGATCCACAGCCCACTCCTTGGTCCACCAGCCCACGGCTTCTTACCCAGGACAGGAGAACACTGCTGCCTCCTCTCCACTCCTCCCTGCATTTCACGGTATGGAGTTTTGGAGGAATCGCTTGCCAGCACTTGCACACGTCTTCTGCCCTTCAAGGCGCATAATTCTCAAAAAAAAGAAAAAACAAAAAAAAGAGGTCAACTAGTCTCAGTTTTTTCAGAACAAAGTGGTCACGCTACACTTCCTGGTGTACATCAATGTGTCTCAACCCATTAGTTTATCGCCTGAATGGCTTCTCTCCTGTCTCCAAACAGGGAGCCTGTTTCATATCCTTCCTTAGTATCCAGATTCATAAAAGGAGTACCACAACTATGTCCACCTTGGCATAAGCCACGGGTGCCATGACACATTTATGTACTTCTCGATCAACTGATGCTTTCACCTTTGAACCTTTTGATACTTATCACCTTCACTGCCTCTCATGGAAGGTGTTTTTTTCTTGTGCTTCCGCTTCTGTAAGTAGAATGAATCGTCACTTTGCCATCTTTCCTCCAAGACCTCGGGCAAATGCCAAGGACAAGGTGTCACGCAACCTGGGATTGAGCCATGCGGTAGCATACTGCAGAGCGCACTCTGTCACCCAATTGACCTTCACACCTGTTTCTTTCGCTCAGTCCTCAATGCAAAAGAGTATCCAGTGACAAAGAGAACGCTATCCTCATGGATATCTAAAGATATACAGTTCAGCCATGATACAAGGTCGCACACACTATTTGCGACCCTAAAGGGCACATCACGTATGAGCAATGGCAGCCTCGATTGCCTTTCTCCATCAAGTACCTCTCATAGACATCGATGCACCAATGACATGGTCATCGCTACACATTTTTCACATTCCACCACTGTTTATACAAAAAGACGGCAGATGATTCCCTTTTGGAACGGACCTATCCTACAGAAGTGCACAAATTCCAAATGAATACAGCCTTCCTAGGAACTGTCCGCCACTATTATCGTTTTGAGCAAAAAAATAAAATAAAAATAATAATAATAATGTTATGACACACTGTATCTGCTCAATATGTTAGTTGGGGACTCCCATACAGCATGGCTAATTCAGCTGCTTAGCTATGTGAAAAGAGCAAGTTTGCTTACCGTAAACGGTGTTTTTCCGTAGATAGCAGCTGAATTAGCCATGCTGACCCACTCGCCTCCCCGGACAGTTCTGGCATACCTAACTTGCTTTGATACTGACTGTGGAGCCTGAGGTAATCCTGTCAGGGTACAGGAGGGAGGGAGCACCTAGCTAAAAGACTTCGCTAATCTCAGAGAGTTCCGCCACCTAGTGGCACGGAGGACATACCCAAACAGCATGGCTAATTCAGCTGCTATCTACGGAAAACACCGTTTAAGGTAAGCAAACTTCCTCCTACCCTTAACAAACACGGGCGGCAGTTACTAACATAAGAAACTTGCTGGGCAGTTACTAACATAAGAAACTTGCTGGACCGTTTGGTCTTTTTCTGGCATCATTACTATGTTATATTTTGTAGTTGCTTATGATTCTAAAGGGACTAGCTGCCTGATTCACTAAGGCTTTTCTCCCATTCTGTATCTATGGGGAAAATACCTTGATGAATCAGGCCCCCTAGCTTTTTTGCTAAATGCTGTAGGCAATTTCATTTTTATTTCTGCATCGTCTGACACCAGAGCTCAGTTCAGCTGCAGGAAACAAACAGAAAGATCCTTTCACCTCAATAACTCATGGAGATGTGCTATGCACCTTCAGTTTTTAAAGTAGTCCTTGACAAAAAAAATACAAGAAACTGCTTTGGGAACTAAGGAATGTAACTGTAAGTTTTAGGAGATGACCTCTTTAAAGAGTAGGAAAGGCCTTGTCCAATGATGTCAGCTCCTGAAAGTATCCTCCCAAGTCCTAAATATTTTACTGTGCTATAACTGGATATATAAAGCATGTTTTTCAGTCTATGAACTGCATGGATACAACCTGCAAATCAGAGAGCATCCTTATATAGGCAACCTAACGGTGTGTAAGGATTACGTAGTGACATTTATTGCCAAGGTTTGCTTTTAAAAGGTATTTTCCTAGGTCTTTAATTCTACAACATTTAATCATCTTTTGATCTTCTCACAGCTGAAGCACAAACCTGACTCCTTCGGGCACATCCTTTCTCAATACAATACAGGACAGGTCTCTGTGTAATATCTCTGGCTTTGGGACTCTTGATTATTTAAGCCTGCTGTAGCTTTACATTTGCTGTCAGGGTATATTTGTTTAACAGTTCCCTTTGCATAACAATTCTCTGCTTTCTGTGTTTTCCAAAATCAATCAAAAATGATTGTGTGTTAAAAGAAAGCTATGCCCTCAATGCCCTGTGCCAAAGTTTAGAAGGAATATGTGGTAAATCTGACTTTCAGAGGGCAATTTTGTAAGAGCCGACATAAAGTCAACAAAAGTGCGCATAAGTTACATTAGTTTCAAATGGAACTTATACCACATACATATGTTCATTTGAAAATTATCCCATCAAAATTATCCATACAACAATTACACCTGCTAAAAATATGCTGAATTTTTTGGGAAATTTTTTGAAAATCCAAAAGTATGCATGTCAAGTGCCAACCCCTGCCTCAAATACACCCTGAGAGCCCCTGCACTCAATCCGGGTAAACTTACGTGCATGTAGGACCTAACACCCGTAGGGTAGATATTCAAAGCTGGCTGTGTAAATAACAGCTGGTTAGAGCTTATCCAGCTAAACCACGATGTATATTCAGCAGCACTGTGAAGCCGCTGAATATATGCGTTTATATATGCACTTAGCCGGATAAGTCTACCTGACTTAAGTTTACATCTGCTCTGTGGGGTCCCTAAACTTACACATATACTTATGCGGCTAAGTCAGAGTATCAGTAGTAAGCCGTTCTGCCTAGTACATACCTACTTTTTGTGTGTGTAACTTTTAACCGCAAAGTGATGGCCACTGAATGTGCATGTACATTTAGTGGCCACCACTTAGATGCATAACTCCCACTTATCCGGCTAAATAGCGCTGAATGTGCTTTGAATATCGGCTTCCATAACTTTACATAGAAACATGACAGTGGATAAAGACCATACTGCCTATCTAGTCTGCCCATCCACAGGACTGCTCAGCTCTAGAACTCTTACCACTCTCTCCAGAGATCCCTTGCGAAAGTCCCATGCTTTCTTGAATTCAGATGCTGTCCTTATCTTTACCACCTGTACGGGGAGGCTGTTCTCCATGCATCCACCACTCTCTGTAAAGAAATACTTACTTACATTACTCCTCAGTCAGACCACGTAAAGAAGGATGGAGCAGTGTGTGTCTGCATACAAAAGGAAATTGCAATGACCAGCAAATAATACCCATAAAAAAGTTCCAAAGTTTGTCTGTAGCAGACGTGGCTTTGAGCTCCAAATCCATCCACTTGAATAGGAGGCATAGATCTGTCTTTGGAACCTTAGATGCTGAAGATGAAAGGCAATAGGCATACCTTCTCCTTGGTGGATGCACGATGTTGGCGGTTGTGAACCCGTTCAACTCTTCCCTTGTGCATTCTGACTTGGGGGATGGACATGCTGGATGCAACATTGGGTGGCACTGTGGGTCCCACACAGGTGTCGTCATTGCCATCCATGAGTGTGACTGCAGAGCCCGTTCCATCTACTAAGACACTATGATTGGTTTCAGAGAGCCCACTTGAGTTGTAGGATTCTTCAGACTTGAATCAGTGTCTGCAGGTGGGGTTGCTTGAAAACTCTACTGGCACCATGGAGTTGCTTGCATCTGCAGGGCTATTGGGAGCAGAAGCTGAGTTTCAGATTCAGCAACCTTGTCAAAGAACTAAGAATGC